>NC_090925.1:187259118-187887868 GCF_040938575.1 Ambystoma mexicanum | reverse complement strand
GTCGTCTTCAAGGCATAAGTATTTAGAAATGGCCAATGAATATGAGAAACCACACTGGAGATTGATGGGTAAGTACCCGTTGAAGAATGTATATCTTGATCAATATGAAAAGACAATTGGCTGGGACGAATATATCGCTCGGTAAATCGAGTATGGAGCAAATTAAATGAGAAATCGGCTGTTCTTCATTCCAAACCATTAAAATACTGTACTTTGATTGTTGTCTCTTAGCCTAATGGTGTTTAGCGCAATTCTATCCCCCACATCCCACAAATTGTTAATATAGTATCAACCTGTGTGGCCAGGTTGACCGGGATTGGACTGCTGCTCACACCACCCCTTAGATTTCTTTTCACTGCAGACTCCTATAGTGATAAATAGCGCACAGGTATCGTGTTGCGAGTCCACAATCCTTGTACCCTGTTTTACAGTAATCCAACTTCGATAGTGTGAGGCGGTTGTTAGTAGATAAGTAGGGTTTGCAGGCATTCATCAATTTGTTGGTATATGCCGTGGCTAAGGCTGTGGTGCTAACTTGTTTTGTGAGGGAGAGGGTAGAATCTAGCTAGATACCCAGCATTCTGACCTCATTGGCAACTTTGATATTCCCATCAATGTTAAAGGTCTTATAGTGTGTGTCCAGACTGTTTAGCCGGGCTGGTGAGATGGTGATCAAGAGTTCGGTCTTATTGTTGGTAAGACATAGGCTTTGGGCTGCCATACAAGCCCGGATTTCGAGGTAGACATCATTGAACAGTTTGGAATCTTCATCATAGCAGCCAGTGAGCATGATGAGGATATCGGTGTCATCTGCATAATTTGTGAAGGCGACACCCAGACTGTCGAGGCGATCAAAGAGGAGCTTTGTGAAGATGTTATAAATCGTGAGTGACACACACGAACTCTGTGGGACTCCACAGTGGATGGGTATTGGGTCAGCAGAGGCTGAGGGAGAAAAAACCCTGGTTGTTCTGTTCGAGAGGAAAGATTGGATCCAGCGTGCTGCGTTCAGGGAGAATGCTGCCGCTGAGGTTAAATGTTTGGTCAGGATCGGATCGGATGGTCGACCAAGTCGAACGCTGCCGAGAGGTCCTACAGTAGGAGTATGGCGAGTTTACCGTTGTCCTTGGTTTCGTCCAATTGGATTTTTAGGTCCAAGCGTGCGGTTTCAGTACTGTGTCTAGGTCTGAAACCGAACTGTCATAGGCCAAGTAGGTTATTGTCCTCCAAATGTTTCTGAATCTGGAGTTAGGCTGCTCCATCTAATAATTTTAGGAGGAATAGGACCGTTGTTATGGGTCTATAATTGGTCGGTGTATTAAGGTCTAGGTTGTTTTTCTTTGAGGAGGGGCATAACCCAGGCCTCTTTAAGATTGTCAGGGACTGAAGAGCTTTTGAAGGATGAGTTAATCAATGCAGTGATGAAGGGGGCTAGTTCTTTTGCTCCTTCCTTAATGATTGGGGCTGGGCAGGAGTCTCCTTAGCATTTTGAGTGTTTTAGTCCCATGATGATGTTTCTCACCTCTTTGATGGTGACTGGTGAGAAGCGGAAAGGGCAGCAAATGGGGGACTGGGTGTCAGATAATTTATGTGCGTTAGCACTCAAGGCCAGATTGTTTTTTTTTGTCTCGATTTTGGCTTGTAGTGATGTTATTTTGTCTGAGAGAGCCTTCTGGATGTTGGCACACCATGCTGCATCTTTGGTGCCGGCTTCTGTAGGTGGGGCAGGCGACTCCAGTTCTCTTAATATTGTAAAGAGTTCTTTTGTGTCTGATTTAACGTTCTGAATTCTTACATTGTAGGTCTCTTTTGGTGTTGAGAAGAACAAGTTACTTAATAACTAACGTTCTTTCGACTTGATGTTCCTCCCACATATCCCTCATCTTATGATATTCGTAACCTGCCAGCTTCGCTGCTTTGGAAAAAAAATTCTCGGCAGAGGATGCTGTGCACAAGGTCGTGGCGTCGATGTCCCTCGATGGGCTCCGTACTGTGTCGACTTCACCATAAATAGTACGTGCCGCGCCCGTTGCCTTCAGTTCTGTTTTTTCGAGGAAATATTCGAGGAACACCCAGGCGTGCCTCATGACTGATACTTCGTGAGAGGAAAGTGTAAGCAGTGTAAACTGTACTGCGGGGTAGGATGGGAGGGGCAATGAGGAATATGTGGGAGGAACATCCAGTCGAAAGAACGTTATAGTTTGTAAGTAACTTGTTCTTCAAATGGATTGTGTCCTACGACGCATTCCTCATCTTCTGATACGCTCCCATAGCAGTGGTAATTTTGGAGGTTGAAGTACTAGTTATTCTTCTCATGGACAGAATGAAGTACTGCCTTGGCAAATAAACCTTAATTGGAAGAAGAGGCATCTAAGCAATAATGCTTGATGAAGGTATGCATTGATGCCCATGTTGCAGCTGAACAAATCTGCTGCAGGGACTCCCCTCTTCAGAGCCACAGAAGTAGCCATCCCCCTAGTGGAATGGACTCTAAGCCCATCTGGTGGGTCCTTTCCCGCCAATCTGTAGCATTCAATTATAGCCAGAATGATCCAGTGGGATATAGTTTGTTTTGTCACTGCTAATGTCAATTTATGACCTGTATAACCTACAAAAAGTTGGTCATCTTGATGTAATTTTGACATTCTTGAAAGGTAAAAACTGGAAGCCCTTTTAGGGTCCAGTCTCTGCTCTTCATTGCCCAAATGAGGAGGAGGATAGAAGGTTGTTAATATGATTTTTGTGACAAGTGGAAGTCAGAAACTACTTTTGTTAAGAAAAAGGGTTTAACCTTAAGAACCACTTTGTCCTTGTAAAAATTAGTATATGGAGGGTTACATGAGAGAGCCTATAGTTCACTAACCCTGCGGGCTGATGTTAAAGCCACAAGAAAGACAGTCTTTAATGTTAGAAGCCTCAAGGGACAGGAGTGCAGAGGCTCAAAATGTATACAAGTTACAAACTTAAGTACTAGATTTAAATCCCAAGTTTGGACATGAAAGGGGACTGGAGGGTACATATTAGTAAGCCCTTTCAAGAATTGAATTATTAATGAAATTTTGAAGAAACCTCTTCCGAGGAGCGCTTGAAAATGGACAGCGCAGCTAGATATCCTTTAATTGTCCCAATCTGGAGCCCCAGATTGGCTAGATGCAATAGGAAAGAGCACCATTGGAGTGCCACATTGAAATGGGTCCAAATCGTTATCTTTGCACCAGTTCCTGAACTTGTTCCGATGACATTGGTACAAAGATTTTGTTGCTGGCGTTCTGGCCGAAAGCAAAATCTCCATTACGTCACCCGGAAGATCCCAATCCTTGTAGCTCAACCGCTCAGAAACCATGCGTCCATCCAGAAACCTCTGGATGGAGAACCCGACCATCCCCTTGCGAAAGAAGATCCTCTCTTTGCGGAAGACGTATTGGAGGGCAGATGGACATGTCCAGAAGGTCCGGGTGCCACGTCCACCTGGCCCAATCCGGGGCAATTAGGATCATGGTTTTCCTGAACTTTCTCAACCTCCCGATTACTTGAGGAATCACAGGGACTGGAGGAAACGCATACAGAAGTGGGAACTTCCAATCGACCACAAACGCATCTCCTAGAGCTCCTCTTGGACGAAATTCCCTTGAACAGAACTGTTCACACTTCCAGTTGACCGCGGTCACAAACAGATCCACTTGAGGGACTTCCTGAGCTAGCTCCTACTCGTGGGAGACTGCTCTGCCTGCTCAGAGCGTCTGCCGCTGTGTTCTGCTCTCTGGCTAGATGAACTGCCGATAGAGAGATTCCCTCTCGTATTGCCCAGACCCAGAGCTGCATTGCATCTCTGCACAGTGGTAGTGATCCTACGCCTCCTCTCTTGTTGAGGTAGCACATGGCCACTGTGTTGTCCGTCATTATCAGGACGTTCTTTCCCTGCACAGAGGTCAGGAAGGCCTTCAGCGCTAGTCTGATTGCCCTCAGCTCCAATAGGTTGATGTGTAGTTTGTACTCCGATAGAGATCAACGACTGCTGCTTGTCAGATCATTGGTGTGGGCTCCCCACCCCGTGAGTGAGGCGTCCGTTACTACTGTTATCTCCGGCCATGGTTGCCAAAAAGATTCTCCCTTAAGGATGTTGTTGTTGCAAGCCCACCATAGTAGATCCTGAGCAACTGCGCTCGGGACTTGCAGAAGATCCGACATACTCCCCGAGAATTGGGACCACTGAGTTCTGAGGGCCCATTAGAGAGATCTCATTCCTAGTCAAGCCTGTGGAACCAGGAAAATGCAGGATGCCATGAGGCCGAGCAACCTCAGAAAATCGCAGGCCGGCAGATGCTGGGCATTCTGGAACTTTGTTACCATCTGCAGAATGTGGAGAGCTCTCACCTCGGGAGGCGAGGCTTTGCCCGAGGAAGTATCCAAAACTGCTCTGATAAACTGGAGCTCTTGGGATGGTATCATATGAGACTTCTTGAAATTGAGGGAGAAGCCCAGTTTGTGAAGGAAGTGACAGGTGATCGACAGATGTTCCTGAGCTTGTTCGGGAGAACGCCCTCTGATCAACCAATCGTCCAGGTAGGGATAGACGTGAATTCCCCCTCTCCTAAGACTCGCTGCCACAGCCGCCATCAGTTTGGTGAAAGCCCTCGGGCGGAGGTCAGCCCGAATGGCAGAACTCGAAACTGAAAGTGAGAACCGCCAACCTCAGGTACTTTCTGTGCTTGGAATGGATTGGCACATGAAAGTAATCATCCTGAAGGTCCAATGATACCAACCAGTCTTGGAGTTGGAGAACGAAGGATCTGAGTAAGGGTTACCATCTCTAACTTGTCCTTCCCGAGGAACTTGTTCAAGTTTCTTAAATCCAAGATGGGTTTCAATCCTCCGTCCTTCTTTGGAATGAGAAAGTAAGGGGAGTACCAACCCTTGTTCCTCTCCGCTTCAGGTACCTGTTCTATTGCACCTTTCTGTAGCAGGGCTAAAATTTCCTGCAACAGGAGCAGATCTGGAATGTTTACATAGTTGGTTCCCGGTGGATGGTCCTGAGGCCTTTTTAGGAAAGGAAGGCAGTAACCCTGGGCTACTGTCGGCAGTGCCCAAGCATCTGAAGTAATGCCCCGCCATTCTTTCAGATGCTGATTCTGCCTCCCACCGGGGTTTTGTGTGATAAGGCCTCAGAATGATTTGGAGGCGGCTGCAGGAGCGGCTGAGGGCAAAGATGCCGTTCCTGAGGCTGGTTTTGCACTTTTTCCTCGTCCACCACGAGCAACATTTCTCTTGCCTCTTTGAATGGCCTGTCCTCTTCCTCTACCAAAAGAGGAGTAGTACCGAAAAGAACGACCTCTCCAGGAAGATGAGCCCGAATAAGGTTTCTGAGGCTGTTGCATGGAGGTGCTAAGAGATTTAGCAGCCGCTTTTGAGGTCTGTAGTTTTTCTAAGCTTTCATCAGCTTTACTACCAAACAGCCTCAAGCCATCAAAAGGCATGTTGCGTAGTCTGGCCTGCACATCTGGTGCAAACCCAGACTTCCTCAACCACGCAAATCTGCGTAGCACTGTGCTTGCAGCCATGGATCTGCTGATACTATCAGCAGTATCCAGTCAAGACTGGAGACATTCCCCCATTGCCTCCTTTCCGTCTTTGACAATATTCAGGAAGCCTTCCCTTTCCTCGCCTTCTGGAATATGTTCAGCCGCGGCAGAAATGCAGTCCCACAGGGTATGGGTAAACCTGGCCAGGGTACAGGTGACATTAGTTGACTGGAGAGCCATGCTACCTTACGGGCCCAAGCATCCACCTTTTTCATCCTCCCTATCCGGTGGGAGAGATGGATATGCTGTTTGTCTTGAGGAAGTAGCAGCCTCAATAACCAGACTTTCTGGAGTGGGATGCCTACTTAAATAATCAGGATCAGAACTAGAAGTTCTATACTACTTTGGAAAATTAGTGTTACCTGCAGCAATTGTATCAGGAACTTCCCAGTTTTTTTCTACCATTCTTTGAAGTGCCCTATGGAAGGGGAGAACTGGATCCTTCTGGGGCCCTGATCAAGTATATCAGTCATATCATCCTGATCAAAAGTGGTTGAGGCTCTACCCCAGCCCATGTATTTAACCACTCTATTCATTAGACTCCTGTACCCTGAATCTGCATGTTCTGCAGGGTCAGGTTTTGCAAACTCCAGCTCAGGTGACGCATCAATGCCACTAGCAGAGTGAAGGGTATCACACAGGTCTCTAATTTTCGATTCTGGATCGATTAATTCTTCTGGGACCTCTCTAGTACCATATTGCACTCCAAACGGAGAAACTTCTTCTTCAGAGCCACTTTCTTCAAATATAGAAGACAGACTTAAAGAAGTCTGACTTAGGTAAAGGAGTAAATCTCCTTTCCTGTACATGAGTTTGAGTCTAAGGAATCGAAGAAACCTTCGATGGTATCGAAGGAGTCTTCAAAGACACTGATGACGTCTTCGACAAAGGCGGCGAGAACGCTTTTGGCTTCGATGTCGAAGCAGTCGGCGCCGATGAAGTTGTTGAGGGCTTCAACGACTTATATTTTTTAGTCGGTGTCAGGGAAACACTCGATTCTCGATGAATCTTCAACAATTTGACGTTGCGTCGAGACTTTCGAGGTTCGCCTTTACTTCTGGATTTTTTCACAGTAGTTCTCGACTTCCCTGTGTCGTCTGACAGAGCGATCGGGGTCTGGCTCTTTTGAGGCTTCTTTGAGGGGGTCGAGACTGCATTCTCAAAGACCTTCATCATCTTCCTTCTAAATTCATCCCATTTTCTTGGGTAATCCGACTTAGTCGGACATCGTACCAATTCGGTAGACGTATCTGAGGAAGCAGAGGGAGATCTATATATCTCCTCTTGACCTTTTTTGAAGAGGACGATGAAGAGCGTCTCGACCTACTGCATCATCGAGACCTCTTAGAATGTTTAAGATGATCCGATTCTTTTGAATCGCTTAATTTCCTATGTCTTTTTGACAAGGCCTTCGAGGAGGCCTTGAAAGCTTCCCGCCCCACCGCCAGTTTACCTTTCTTCTCACGAAGGGTCTTCTCCGTCATCGACTGACGGGATCCTCAGTCCCCGGGTCGATGGTCTGAACCTAGACACCAACGACAAACGCAGGGAGGATCTGTAATCGACATCTTCGATCCGCAGTTGACACATTTTTTGAACCCCGTCTTGGGAGTAAAAGGGGTGGAAGAAGACGAAATTTTCTGAAGAAAATACCAAAGCGCACCGTTCGAGAGCGAGGCAATCGGAAAAATGGAACTGAAACTAACGGGCGCGGCACAAGCTATTTATACTGATGGTGACGTCGACACGGTACAGAGCCCGTCAAGGGACATCGACGCCATGACCTTGTGCATAGCGCCCTCTGCCGAGAAACATTTTCCAAAGTAGCGAAGCTGGAAGGATACGAATATCATATGATGAGGAATACGTGGGAGGACACAATCCATTTGAATGGCTGCTTTGTAGGTAGAAGCGGCTGTGGTGAATTTTACCTTATTGGGGATTGAGGGAATTTTTTGCCATATGGTTTCGGAGGCTCTTTTGGCATTACAAAATGTTTTTAACTCAACAGTGAACCATTTATTCAGGTGGGAAGAGGGCTTGGCCTTTCTTAGTTGTAGCAGTGCTATTTCATTCAGGGCTTGATCTATGGTGGTGTTGTACATTTCGACCAGCGAGGAAGGGTCTATGTCCGTGTTGTATGGCATGTTTGCAATGGGCTGGATGAGAGGGAGCAGGTTATTTAGGGTTATGTTGCGAGAGTTTCTGGACAGAATTTGGGGAGCAAGGACTGTGCTGGTGTTAGGGAAAACATTTTCCTGAATGGTAAATGTGATACAGTGGTGGTCAGACCAGGCACATGGCTCATTGTTAAGGATTGTGGTGGTGCAATTGTGGTGCCAGCCAATCCAGGGTTCTCCCTTTATTGTGGGTGGGTTCATTAATGCATAGTTTGAAGCAGAGTTGTGTGATCACGTTTTCTAGGATAGTGGCATTCACATCGTTGGGGTCACAGAGGACTAGGTTCAAGCCTCCCAACAGGATGATTTGTGAACCAGGTTTAGTATTTTGGTTCAGTAGGGAGGTGATGTCTTCCTCAAAGGTGGAGGTGGGGCCGGTAGATTAGATGAAATAGTAAGGTACGGGTGGCTGAGAAGGGAAGTTTGACCGACAACAGTTCGGCAGATGGTAGGCGTGCACTGGTAAATTCTCGGGCCAGGTGGGATTTAGCTATGAAGGCTACGCCGCCGCCTTTGCCTGAGGCTCTGTCTTGTCTGATAATCGTATAGTTCTCAGGGATGGCTAGTGAGAGGGTGGGTCCGGCTGCCGGGAATAACCAGGTTTCTGTTATGGCGAGGAAGTCAAGTTGTTTTAAGGTGATGAGGTCAGCAAGGTCAAGAGCATGGGCCAGTAGGGAGCGTGCATTGATGAGGGCACCTCAGATGGTGGGACTGGTAGGGATAGGATATTCAGTTGGCAGGGTGGAGGGCGCAGGGGATGGTGTATTATTAGTATTAGGGGTTCCCAGTGGGGTGTGTAATGGTGGGCATGTTAGGGTCCTGTTGCGTTAGGAGCTTAGGTAGGGTGTTCTTGTGCATTCCTCAGACTGAGTGGGCATGGGACAAGTGGCATTGGTGGGGGATGCGAAACGGAGGATCCAATCAGCTGGGGTGAGTGGGAAGGTGGTGAAGGGAGTATGTGGGTGAGCAGACGATGAGTGGTCATGGATTGCGGGTAGGAACTTAGTTGGGGATATGGTGTGAAATAGAGGTAGAAAGGTGGCCATAGTAAGCGTCACTCTTCTTAAAGTGGCCATGAAGGTGGTGTGGTTAGTGTGGGGCAGCACAAAATCGTGTATGGATAGGAGCAGGGCGCTGCGCAGTGGGGAAGTAATATCTTTATGGATAGCAGCAAGACAGCATGCTGGGTTATGGTGTTATGGTGCTGGGTACAGTGAGCCGCAAGCTGGGCTTGAAGCAACCATATAGTGGATGCAGTGTTAAGGCTAGGCGAAGAGGCAACACAATGGAAAATGGTAGTACAGTACCACATGTGTTATGGGGTTAGGTGCAGTAAGCAGTGTGCTAGGCTACCAGCGATTATAAAGCGATGTAGGGATGAGGCATAATAGTCACACAGTTAATAATGTATATGCAATACAACATATATTATGGAACTGGGTGCAGATGAGCAGCGAGGTGGGCTAGTAGCAAACATAAGGGAGGCAGCAATAAGGCAGCACAATGGACTATACTAGAGCAGTGCAGTATGTAGTATGGCATTTGATATAGCGATCAGCGCACTGGGCTGAGCGTAAGAGTGCGTGGCAGGGTTGGCGGCAGGTGAACAAGTGTGAAATGCGTAGGAGCGTGCAGGATCAGGAGAGCAGCAAACAAAACAGAATAGTGGGCGACGTAATCTTCAGTTAGATATAGACATTGTTCATATATGGGGTAGAGCAGTAGCAGACGTGGGTTTGGATGCGGAGGGGCCTGGGAGGCGTGAATATGCAGAACACAAAGACAGACAGCGTTCTAGAAATCGGCTATGCTTAGCTTACCCAGAGACAGGTTGATGGTTGTGGTTCAGGTGGATGGTGAAAAGGGCGACGCGCCTCGCGGCTCTGTTGCAGCGTAGACAGGCTCTAGCCTTATGTGGCGGGCCTTGAGTGGGAGGGCCACTCGGCATGTGCATTCCGATGGTGCAGGTCAGGAGAAAGGGGGTTCCTGGCCCAATCCTTGGCCCTAGGTCAGCCCAGGTGGCTTCTGAGGGTTTCAAATCAGCTCTGGAACTTCTTACTTGTGGTGTTGCACAGGGAGCCTGTCTTTCGCCTATTCCCTTTAATCTGTATATTCGTCCTTTTTTCAACTACTGGACAGTCTCGGCGTAGACTACACTAACTACGCGGTTGATACTCAGGTTGTCATAAAACTCTCTGCCAACTATGAGAATGACCTCCTAAGTATCAATCACATCTATGGTGTGATTGATTGAAAACTGGATGATAAACTCCTCCTTGGCTCTCAATGGAAACAACATTGAGTTTATGCTTGTCGTTTCTCCCCAGCGTCTGCTAAAATTAGACACTAGATATTCTGCCTTTGATATTGCAGGATCCCCCATTGAGACTAGCCCTTGGGTTAAGACCCTGGGCGTCTATCTTGACTCTTTACTAAACAGGAAGACACATGCTAGTCAGGTGAAAGCCTCATGTGCCTACACTACTTGCCTCATCAGGCAGATTAAACCTTTCCTATAAAATGCCAACGCTTCCTCCCTTGCAGTAGCGCTTGTCAATTCTAAACTTGACTATGGGAATTGCCTTTTGGCTGGCCCCTCCAAATCTAACATCAATATGCTTCAGGTCGGCCAGAACAATGTGGTGCAGGCTGTTAGCGGCCTCTCCAGAAGACAGTACATAACTGAGGCCCGTATCGCTTTGCAATGGCTTCCTGTTAAACACTGAATAATGTACTCCTCACTCACAAAAGTCTTCATGAGAAAGCTCCTGCATACCTTATGAATCGGATTAGGCATGCTCCTCCTGTTCGTTCACTTCGGTCTGACTCCACCCTGAAACTGGTTCCACCCAGATTTAAACTTGTGCAGTATGGTGGCATCAGCTTTGACTCCATGGCCCGTGCCTGTGGAATCTCCTTCCTGCTCCTCTCTGCATTTGTGATGAACTATCTTCCTTTAAAAAAGCCCTCAAAACGTTTCTCTTCGTTTCTGGTACCTATTCCTAGATGCTTCCCTGGTCCTGACCTGTCTCCTCCTTGCTCTTCTGACTAGCTGCGCACTGAGGCCTTCGGGCGCGTTACACCTTATAAGAGGTACAAAATAATAACAATGAGTACTTTAGCTCTAATATCCAGCATTTGAGGTAGCATTCAGTTTTCCCTAGGTCATAATGCTCTAGGAAAGAGTGCAATCAATTTCTGGTGTTATTTCTCAAAATCTAGTTTACGGTTCCCATCTCATTCATGTTAGTTCTAAAGAGAGATAGCTCTATTGTCTAAACGTGTTAGCTGATTGGTCTGTCCCTTTATTCTCATACCTTTTACATTCCCTGTCTAAAGTTCCAGCCAGATTTATTTTCTCTTACCCTAGTCACTAAGTCAAATATGCAGTCCAGCTTTTCATTACAACCGTCGCAGATTATCCATCAGCCTTACTGCTTCATGAGACCATGTCAACCTGTGCGCTCTAGTGATTTGGATCAGTTTCCGTGTGCCATTGAGTAAATGCTTTATAGAACCTTGTTCCGATACCACCAAAGTGAGCTCTCTTTCCCCCACATAGATGCTGAATAACTTGGAGTGAGGACAACAGTCCTAAACTGTACCTCTGGTTGGAGCCCCTGTACACTTTACTTTTTCCGGAGGGGTTTACAGACCCTTTTACCCTGATGTTCCCTAATCCAAGTGCTCGTCAGGAATAAGACCCAAAGATAGGCAGTTTTAGGTAGGATTTTCTTGTATGCTGCTTTTCAGCTTCACTTTGTGAGAACCTCAATATTTTTGCTGTCTTTCTGTGTGCTAACTTTTGCTTCTGACAAAGAGAAGTTATTTTTAAAGTTTGCCTTCCCGTGTACACAATTTATTATGGGAAGACTGGGTGGCGGCCCCTATGGCTACCAGGGAAAGGGTAGCCCTTGTACACTCTTTTTTCACCCCTAGGTGAAATCCCTCATCCAGGGTGAATGCTTGGTACAGCCTGGTGGCAACGTTCTCTTTACATGGTGGTACTACATTGCACCATTTTTTTTATGGCAAGGTAGCCTTTGTATGTATCGTAGCAACAACTGCTGCCATGTTTTTAAAGCCCTATGACCCAAATAACTGGATTTATTAGTCTTCCTCGTGTTTGGTGGCAGGAACGGCCAGATAATGTCTTTACCCGTCACTGGTTCTGAAGAGAGAACCCAAAAGAATTAACAGGAACATGTTTGGGTTGGGCAGACATCTCCAATGCCATAACACCACTTAGTAGAATGTGGGATGCCATGAGATGATGTTGGCGGGGCATCCACAATTGGATGGCTGCCAATTCTTCGAATATTGCACAACCAGTGAATGGAAAGCTAGGGCAGTCGTCAGCCCAGCAGATGTGTATATCTGGTCCGGATTCTTGTGTCGACCACGATTCAACCTGATCCTTAGGAAGCCAAGATGAATACAAGTGCTGAATTGGTTGCTACTGAATCCTGTCCTCCTGAAAAATGCTCTGTCTCTCTTCAGACAGGGGAATACTGTTTTAGGTGGTTCCCGTCCTTGAAGAAGAGAGCACAGTTGATTCACCATCATTCACAGCTTGCTGGGGCTCCCCTGAATCTTCTGGAACCGAGTGTCTCTTATTTTCGGTAGGAGACTCCTGTTGTGCCTGAACTTCAGCTGGCGTTCCTCACCCTTTGGGCAAGCTATCATGGGACATTCTGCCTAGTAACCCTGTTTGAACTGTCACTGGGCCAGGTTGTCTGCCTGTGCAGAGGCATTTGTCCCTTCCTTAGTCGTCTGAGACTTGTTGTAAGGGTCAGGCTGGGACTGCTCCACTGTTGCTGCTTTTGATGCACTCTCTTTGCCATGGGTTGCTTGAAGAAAGTCGTTCAACATCGTTGACCCGGACATGATCGCCCTGCCTTTTCATGGACCTCTGGTTTTGCAACGAGAGACCAATGAATTACCCCCATCATTATATTCATTAAAAATCAAAAAATCTCAGGCTATTTCTACCTTCACAGGTGGCATTCTTTTACGCACCTATGGGCTCATCATCCATTAGAAGGGGGAGGCTCCTGCCGTCCATTGATCACCCCACCAGAGCGAGAAAGGACTTTGTCAGAGAGCCAAAATTAAATGTAATATACAGTTTAAATAAAGTGTGGATCCTAGCTGTGGCCGAAAATAAGACATTATTTACATTACACAACCTACCTGAACAGGACCAAGTTAGTAATTATGGGGCAATTGTTTTTGCATTTCCAGCCTTGAAAGAGCATATAGAGGATGCATCCCAAGAAGTTCCGAAGACCACCCAGCATAATGGAACTGCAAAGAAACAGCACAAACATGCTCTAGACAGAAAAATCAACCCCTTTGCTCCCCAGGACGCACCAACATATCCAGCGTGTCCAGTGTGTTGGTGAGCAGCCTTTCTGTTTCTTCCTTTTCTGCATTTTGCCTCTGCAACTGCGCGAGTGAAGCAGACAATCCTGCAACCCTGGGTAGGCAGAAAGCAACAAACAAAAAAACAATGTTTAGAGGTCTAGCATCACCGCCAAATGGTGCTCATTACCCTGTGTCAGTATACCACATCACCTACAACCCCCCTCCGCCCACCTTCCCTCTGGTGACTCGCCTTATATAGATAATGCCCCATCAGCTTTTTGTTGTTGAACGCCGATCCTCAAGGGCACATAAATGTCAGCTATTCCAAATAACCAGTAATTATTTAAACAATTCCCATTATGGTGAATTGTATGCAAATGTAACTTTTCTGGATATCCTGAGAACTGGGGAAAAATGTGTCCTGAGAACTGAACTTAATAAGGCTGCAATAATTGTACAGTGTTGTCAGTCATATGCTTCTTTGTGTACATTATTGTGAGGGATTGCCAACTGGCAAGGGTATAGAATCCCTGGCTTTTTTATTTGTGTTAATAAAATAATGCAGGTAACTCCATCTCAGAAAGGGTGATATGTCGACCAAACTCCAGAGCATAGTGTACACCTATGCCCTGCTGCATCCGTCTCCTTGATCTGCAGCTCCTACTCTTCAGTGGCACAGAACAGGATAAACTTTGCATGTGCCATATTTGACAGCTGCAGTGACAGCAGAGTCACTGCAGACAAAGGGTTGCATTTAAATCTGCATTTCTGATCCAAAACCATAATAATTATGATGAACTATACAAGTCTGGTGGTAGGGTAATCTCTAACTAGCCATACCTTGGTTTTGGTGTGGGGACTGCTCGTGTACACATTTATTAAACCCTCATAAGATTTGTATCACACACGTCAACACTGAACAGTAGGCAGTCATTAAAAGGCTATTTGGATTCTAGTCATACTTCTTGTCTCTGTTCAGCCAAATGGACAAGGGGCAGACTGGGAAGGTAGACTAAACCCTTTGATACCTTGGGGAGGTTGTGTAACACCTCATCAGCCAAGGAAACGTGTAGAAGGAGCTCTTTTGGGAATTAAGATTCAAAGTGGTACACCCACAACAAAAAGGTCTGCTCCACAACAGGGTGTTCCGTACCAAAGGGCCTTTGAATCGTTGAGGCTTACAGCTGGACAAAGCAAATGGCTGGAGGAAGGGTTCCTCCATTTTCGTTTTCTGTGGGCCTTTCCCTTCCGTCTCCTTCAGAAGCAAAGCATTCTGGGTAAGATACAAGAAGGCAAAAGTCACTGTAACCTTAAGAGGTATTTGACCCGTAAAGAAGATTTGCTTTTAACCAAACCCGGGAGGACTTTTGCCTTTATAAGGAAGGGGTCTCCCGCTCCTCCTTTGATCCGTTTCCAAGAAGAACAGAAGAATTTGTTTGGCCCCATTTGGGAGAGCAGTACTTGCCAAAGTCCTCCTGTTGTAAGGTGAAGGAAGGTGCTCCAAGGCAGAGACCAGCAATGTTCCCTAGCCATCCCCAAGGAACATTTGGGTTGACTGCTGTTGGACCAAGACCTGCATTCTCTGCCAACTGCATTGCGCTGTAGGTTAAGGATTCCTGCAGATGCCAGCTATCCTCCCCAGAGTGGGAGCGAAGAGAAAAAGAACTATTCTTTTCCTTGATCCCCTGGATTGGGACTCACAGCGGAGAAGTAAAGCAGCCGGATTCCTGCACTGCACAGCTTCAAATCGCCATTGAATCGGAGTCAACCGCGTTTGAACGCCTTTGGACCACCAGGACCCGTGGTGATGCTTTTGGCTCTCCTTTCAACCACTGTTGCTGTATTCATTGAAACGGCTTGATGCCTCATCGTACCAAGCAGAGCATGTCACCTGTTCGGCTTGAACAACCAGCTCACCACTGTTGACTACTTCAAACCACTACCTCTTTGAACATTGCATCAGACCATCAGGGTCACAGCTTTCAACCACCTCAGACCTTGACTCTAACTGCTCACAACATCGCATAATTGGTTGACCCGACGCAGTGGTTACCAATTTCTTAAACCGACATGACCTTCGATCTAATCCGGATGAGTGCTCCAAACATCATGGCTCGAACGCTGCCTTCTAACCGGTTACGTCAGATTTTTAATTTCTATGCCAAATCTCCTTCACCTGTGATGAATCCTATGGAGTAATCACTGATCCCAAGCCTAGGATCTCCTCCCATGTGGCCAGGGGAATGCAGCTGCTATCTGATCCTGACCCTAGGGGTGTTATTATGAGGGGGATTACATAGGAGGAGATGGCCATCAGGGAAATTTGGTGACCATCGGGAGAGACACAGTATTCTTCTCTTAATAATGAGGAAGACCCTATCATTCCTAAATTCCTAATCGTGTATTGACATTTTACAAGTCCCTCCCATTGCAGGACCCAAAGAACCCTTTCTGCAAAACACCCTAGGTAGAATAACATTCACACATCACGTACATTCGACTCACATGTAACATCTATTGTCTGATGGTTTTATCCTAAGTAAGGGTCCCAAACAAAATACCATTACACACAATGCACATTTTACATCTCCTATTTCTGACAATTTTGACTCAAACAAGTATTCAAGGCAATGCAGTTTTAAAAAGTCTAAAACTACTATGGACTCCAACTCCCATTAAACCTCCAGTACTGGGAGGCGGAAGAAGAGAAAGGAGTTAAGGTGGAAACACCAAGCTAAATATGCAGACCAGTTGTTGTAAAGGAAGTCAGCCGTGCTGGACATTTAAAAATGATGTGCCTTTCTAAATTGTCAGCGGAGGAAGACAGCGCAATGCAGAGTGAGTGAAGCAGGAAGCCGAACCGGAGACAGACACGCGAAAGCGAACTGTGTGGTCGGAAGCAGGTGCTTCCTGACGAAAAGGCGAGAAACCGTGAGAAGCACAGCATGTGCTGTAGGTGAATCGCTGAAGAGCCGGCAGCAGTGGAGAGGCTGTCAGACGCAGGCACAATGAAGAGCAACAATGCCACCAGCAGATGAAGGAGAAGCCAGCGGAAGAACCGCAGGAGGGTCTGCAGAACAGGAACCGCTTTCCTGAAGCACAGACTTTGCTGCAGCCATACGCCATAGCTGGAAAGCCAGCAAACACTGGTGAATCTGCCTAGAAGCATTGGAGTCCCGGGGCTTACCGACAGGCGTACAAACAATTGGGAAATTATTTTGAAAAACAACCAAATTATATCAAGACAGAATGTACACAATTCTCCATATATGAGAAGTTGATATGGGGAAAGTTGGAGTACATATTGTTATGAGCAAATGAACATGAATGAAGCAATTGAAAGGCAAGGGGCCTCATTACGAGTCCGGCGGTAACCGAGCCAGAAAAACCGGCAGGTTACCGCCAGGCTTGTATTACCATTCCGCCTCTGTAATTCCCGGAATCACCGGGGCATTACAACACCGGTGACCCGGTAATTCTGGAGGCAAAGTTCGGTAAATCGCCATTCCCATGGAGTCCGGTAGGACCCCATGGGAATGGGGAAGTGGAAACACCGGCACCATCTCGTGATGGTGCCGGTGTTTCCACGTCTGCCTGCGGGCGGGTGGTGTTAAACCCGCCAGGTCAGACCTGGCAGGAAGGACACCTCCCGCCTGCAGAACGCGAGATCAGCCGGTCCAGAAACAACGGTGGTGGCGGGTTTACTGCCACCGTTATTTCCGGACCGACTGACTCGTAATGAGGCCCAAGATCTCTAAAAATCTTCACATACGAGATGTCAATATTGGGAAGATTGGAACAAGCATTGCCACAAGCCAATGAACACGAACAATGAAGTTAATAAACAAAGCTTGAACAAGTCTGTATATATGACATGCCAATATGGGGAAGTTGGAACAAGTATATTGGAATCAATAATGTGTATACAGTGAAAGAACACAACTGTGTTCTACTTAAAGAGAAAGAACTGAAAGATGAAAAAAAGATTGTAAGAAGACCTGGTGAGAGAAGTGCATCAGGCAGTGAGCCTTTGGGGGAAAGACCTGGCATGAGAATACACCAGGGGGATCTACCAAGCAGAGAGAGGGATTCCTGGCCGGGGAGTATACCAGGTAATACATCTAGAGTTGTGTGAAAGAAAAATACATTGTGAAAAAGGTTCCTGGCAGGAGAGCACACCAGGAGACCATCTATAATAAGTTGTTGCATAGAAGATACAATTTGCCATCTTTGAAGACACCATTGCTTGGGAAAAGAGACACTTTGCCATCCTTAAAACATAATTTCCCAGAAAAGAAAGTGTTAGATGAAAGATATTTCTTATACTCTTAAAAAACCATTGTTAGAACAGAACATTTTAAATATTCTTCCTGAAACAGTTCAGGGGAAGGGAATCAACCCCTGGATACAAGGATTGTTTTGTAGGGTTTTCATTTACCTTGTAGCTTTTTATTGTTTTACCTAATTTGGACGAGACACAGACTAATCCCTAGTTTTGATTTCATAGTCAGGGAAACTCTTCAGGGTAGGGACAGAAAGGCCTTCATCCAAAACTTTTTATTTTAATAAAATGTCAATGTTGAAAACATGACAACTTTGTGCCCGTCTCTCATTTCTGACTCCTCACAGACCCCCAGTACTTTTTGCTGGACTCATGGATTTTTGTTGGTCTGTTCTCCTCAGTGGGCGCCTTTTTCCCACCCACTCATTGTTTGGCTCCGACTATGGGAACCCTAGTTATTTCTGTACTTATTTTTATATAGTATTGCTTTACTCCATATTTGCTAAGGCATCTGTAATTTTCTTTTGAAGCACAGAGCAACTTTTGTGCAGTGTTGCTGGGAGCCCTTTGGGCTTCCTTTGTTATTTTCTACTTTCCTTGTGAGAACTATTGTTCCCAACAGTAGAGGGATACTTTTGATCCTTTCTACATTTTATATTGTGAGATCAGTAAACAAATCCTTATGTGCAGTGCTGAGGGGTTACACTATCTCCTTTCTCACCGCTCCTTTAACATTTATGTTACAGTGACAAGCATACCTGAATGACTGGTGGCAGTGGATGTTTTCTACCCACTTTTGTGCAATTTGTGCCCGCAGGCTGTGTTCACAGCGCTGGTAATGTACATGTAAGGTGTTTCTCGCTGTAGTGTTACTTTTATTTATTTCTTCCTGTGAGAGTGAGTGAATAGCTACCTGTAGGAGACCTGGGTATGGGAGGGTAACACCTTACTGCACGCATGTGCCAGAGTTCTGTATAGCCCAAGGGGGTGAGATGGCCACCAGGAGGGAGCTACCCAGAGAGGGCTCTTGCAGGGGGGGGGGGGTTGCCCTGCTAATCAAATAAGATAGGGTGTGAAAGACCAATAATCAAACATACTTCTTTGTTTTATTTGCGCGGGGGCCCACTTTTGTTTTATATAAAGACAGTGGGTAAAATCAAACGATACATACATTGGGTCTCTATCACACCATTAGATCCCTGACAGAGTTGCTCCCATCACGTACCCTTGTATGAACGTTTCTCACATGCTAAATAGATAACTCTTCCTGTCACTAGTCTCTCTTGTGACAGAGCACTTTCACCTTTGATAAATACATAACATTACTGATCACAGGTATCCCCTGGGAGCAAACATTTTCTCATGTGCCAAATAAATAACTCTTTCTGTCACTAATCTCTCTTGTGACAGAATGCTTCCACCATTGGTAAATGATTAACACTTCTGGTGAGAGAACGGTGGTAGCTAGAAACAAACGGAATACGCCCCCCCCCCGACCGAATGGGTCGAGGTGAGATTCTGGAAAAGCGGAAAGAGGAGGAAAACAAAAATCTACCTCTGCACCACCATGCGGGGAACACCACTAAGAGTACCCAAGCACTTTTGGCCAAGCAAACCAAAATACCCGGCCCGCGGGTAAAACGAAGCTGTCCCATGCAGGGTCGGGTATCCTCACTGCACTTCGGTTCTCTCCTACCTGAACGGCCCCAGCTGGAGTGTCAGCAGAGTAATGCCTGTCCCTACTCTGGCTTGCTCTCTTCTCAGTCCAGGGTGGGGAAGAGGGAGAGCAGCCAACCACCGATAGGCCACGCCTATGGTCACTGGGGAAGGAGTCCGCGACTCGACAGAGGGCCTCAGTGCCCACTGAAGAAGTCTGGGCTTCCGCCTGGTTTCTCCTCTCTCCCCGCTCTCTCGCTGCCATCCTCCTTCGGGCTCATATGCCCAAACAGCGCTACCATTTTCGCTCACTAGCAGGGGAGCTCTCTCAGCAACTGAGGTGAAATCACCTCATACGTGGCCCCGCTGGTGGAACACACGTTAACAGGGTCCCGTAATTTACGCGCCCAAAACCACAACCGTGGGGAGAGTGGCGGATATATAGAAAGGACTATGAAATCACACAGCCTGCCCCTGAACATGGCAGTGAGCCCTTTTTATGCTGTGGGGTTTACACACAGAAGGGTCACCATTGACCCAAAATGGAGGCTGTATTCTTTTTGCCATTTCTTGTGTGCTTGCTCTTGGTCCTTCTGCTGTACTGGGTGGGGGAGGTCCAGGTTTGACTTTGGTCTTTGGTGGGAATCCTTTTTGAAGCCTGCCGAGGCTCCATAGTGTCTGTGAAGACAGGAAACGAGGGAGGAGTTTGAAACTCTGCAGTGTTTGGTCTTCTGGCATGCCTGCCTGGAACTCCAACGAGGAGGCTTACTGTCCTGAAAGGACAAGCACCCCTCAAACCTTTAATGTAGCATGAGTGCTGATTGATTGGGTTCCTGGATAAATGTTTTAGATCATGAGGCTCAAGACAAGTCAACCACTGGAGCTGAATTTTATGAGGAAGAAGAAGCGAAGACGCCTGTAGCTACTTCCAGTGACTGGAGATGACTTCTGAGTGACAGCTGCTATGCTGACCCTTTATTACATGTGACAGAGGAGACTCAAAGAGGACGCTTCCTTCCCTTGGACTGGTGGGACCAATCAGTCTTAAAACAACTTATATTTCGAGCCATCCCACGACAAGCTGTGACCTTCCTGGGCTGCAAAGTGCCAATACCCTTGGACCTCGAGTCCGAGTGCTGTGCATAGTCTTATGAAGAACAAATCTGTCTGAAACTTTGGTGGACTCCTTCCGGACCTCCAAAGGCAGGATTTCACTCAGTGAAGTCCCCTCACCAGAGTGCTGGACTGAGAAAGCAAGGGGAATCGTTCGGACGACAACCGTTCCTCATCTGGTGTCTTGAAAAGAGCGCCAAAACCACAGAGTCGCGAGAAGCAATGAAGAATATTTTGCTGGCAGCCTTTCCACTCTACTGATGCTGCAATATGCTATCCAGTGTCCTTTCTTTCGTCTGAAGACCAAGAATCCAGTGACAAGGTCCTGTAGCTGCTGCTTCGTGAGGACATCCACCTGCATCATCATCTTTGCTGCTAAGGTACTGCGAGACTCGAGGTAATACTTACCAAGAGTCGTTCTGTCGCTCCTGTGTGGCTACATGGTTCATTTGTGTGGTTGGGAGGTCGCCCATACAAGTTTGCCCAGGCCTAAAACTGGAACTCATTCAGGGAGCCTTCCACAAAGTCCCTGAACCCTTTTACCCACGAAAACCATTACGTACTTGCTCTAGAAGAATTCCACAGGCACTCTCTACTTTTCTTCAGCTCAGCTTGTGTTAGGCAGAATTATATGCAGTACCCTTTGGGAACACCACACACAATTAAGACTACAAATGACAGTACAAATTCACCTTTGGTACAAGCCTGTACTACACAGTAAAGTGGTAGCGATGGCTGAGCAGCCAGACTTATCTCAAGAGCAAGTGAGCTGTATCAAATAGTTACAAAAAGGACACCAATTACTATGATTCAAACAAACACTGACTCAAGGTTTCCAAGTAAAAGAATATACATTTATTTACGCTTTAGTTATATAACATTTCACTATCATAAAGCAGTTTAAAAATCACAACCTTAATACACCACACCACTCCCAATAAGTTCAAGAAAAGTTAAGCTCACAAAATGAAGTGGGAGCAAAATGGCATTCCAGCAATTTAAAAGGGAGGGAAAGACAAAGTTAATAGAAATTGAACCACACCAACAGGTAAGTATTCAGGGCAATTGAGCAAGAGGAACTACAGTGATAGGATCACGTAGAAAAGGCTGAGGGCCAAAGTCAATGAGTCAAAAGTCTTTTGCTCAGGATCACGCGGTTCAGGGTAGTTCACGGTAAAGTTCGTGCCATGGATTCCGGACGAGGTTGGTTGGTAGAAAAGTTAGTTCAAAGAGAAGAGAAGGAAAGCCCTCGGATTGAAGAAAGATTTCAAACACTTTCACCGCGGCTGAATGAAATGAACAACCGGATTTGCACAGTACCTTAAAACGGAGAAGAAGCTGTAGCTGAGGCGCTCTGCCATACAACCAAAACTTTCAGTAGTAAAGATGTATACTAGAAGTTGGAGTTCTGTGTTGCCAAGTAGAGTCTTATAAAGTGTTTTGGGTGGACCTCACAAAAAACTCCCAAACAGAAACATACAGGACACACAGCGAACCAGCACGACTCACTGCATCTGAACCTGGTGTGACCTGCAAAGACAAAATCCTGCACCTGATTCAATGCCATCTAACCAGCCAAGAATTAATAAAAAGGTACTGTTGAGAGTCCTAGATGCCTGGTCCCCTTCTGGGACCCTAGTGACAGACAACCCACCTCATTTGCACCTTTTTCGTCAAGTGTAAGTGTGTGGAAAGAGGAGACCGACACACAGGTAGCATGATTGTTGCAAAAGACTTATTTGTGAGAAAAATAAAGAAAAATCCCTACCTGGTCCAATCACTAAGGCTTAGTTACTTACCTGTAACTGTATTTCTCCAGCATTGGTATCTTTCATAGATTCACAAGCTTGAATATTCCCGGTCGTCAGACTGCGAATCCTCAGTGATTTAAAAATAAGGAACAAGTTACTTACCTGTAACTGTTGTTCTCCAGCATGGGTCTGGCATGGATTCACATGCTCATGAATATTCCCCGTCGTCAGGCTGGGAATCCTTGGTAAAGAAAAAAATCAGTTTCACTTCTGAACTGTCTTTATCCTAACCACCGGTCTCTGGATCATACTGCGCCCAGCCAATGAATGCCCTCTACCTAAGCCCCTCCTCTGGCAGCCATCTTCAGATTTGGTAGCACGTAAAGTGGCAGTAGGACCAAGAGAAGAGCCGCAGAGGGGTAGGCCAGAGGGTTCGCATGTGAATCCATGCCAGACCGATGCTGGAGAACAACAGTTACAGGTAAATTACTTGTTCCTTCTCCAGCATGGGGCCTGGCATGGATTCACATGCTCATGAATAACAAATACAGAGCAGTAGACACATGCACAACCACAGGAGGTGGCAAGGCTCAACATTAAGCATTTCAACATCTCAACATTGAGCATCTCTTACCTCCTCACCAGGCTCACCTTCAAGCGAACAGGTTGCGCAGCACTGCTTAGCAGACTCTGGACTCCTCCCTGGAATCCCGGTTGACGCAGTAGAATTTCGTGAAGGTGTGCGTCGACCTCCACGTAGCAGCCCTGCAGATTTCCAGGAGGGGCACACCAGACAGGAACGCCGTAGTTGCAGCGATCGCTCTGGTCAAATGGGCTCTCGGACGGCCAGGAAACGGTCGGGTTGCCAACCAGTGACAATGGGTGATGCAGCCGGAGAGCCACCTGGAAGTGGAAGACTTGAAGAGGGCCTTCCCTTGGTTCGCAGGGCCAAATTTCACAAACAGTTGTGACGTCTTCCGAAAACTCTTTGTGTGGTCCGCATAGAACTTCAGCGCTATAGCCACATCCAGCGAGTGCAAAGTCCTCTCAGCCGGTGACAAAGGCGTCGGGAAGAACACGGGTAACAGCAAGGGCTTGTTGAGATAGTCCGACTGCACCTTGGGCATGAAGGAGGGGTGCGTACGCAGCACCAACTTTGTCTCATGGAACGTCTAGTAAGATGGTTTACAAGAAAGGGCCTGGATCTTTCACACTCGTCGTGCAGAGGTCATGGCCACAAGATACGCTGTTTTCCACAACAAAAGTTTCAGTGGCGCAGAACGCATAGGCTCGAACAGAGGATCCATGAGCCTAGTCAGCACCACATCGAGCTCCCACTCCAGGGCCAGAGCCCTCACCGGCTGGAACAAACAGAAAAGTCCTTTGATGAACTCCTTGACTAGGCAGTGTGACCATAACGACGCCAGTCCCAGAGTTCTGGTTTAGCGGAAGATAGCCGCCAGATGAACCTTGATGGAGGCATCTGCCAGCCCCGCTTTGGCCAGCGACAGCAAATATGGCAGCACCTGCGGAGCCGTAATCCATAGAGGATCGATTGTCTGTGCACGGAACCAGACGCGAACCTCTTCCACTTATTTCCGTAGCATTTCAGTGTAGACGAAGCCCTGGCCTTGGTAAGCACCTCCTTGCAGTCCGCCGGGATATCGTATCCTCCAAACTCTAGCGCTGCAGGAGCCAGGCCTGCAAGTTCAACGACCCTGAGTAGTGGTGCAGGATAGCGCCTACTTCTCTGTCGAGAAGATCCACGGCCGCAGGAAGCTTGACTTGAGGGGATGCAGACAAGTCCAGAAGGTCCGGGTACCATATCTGTCTCGGGCATGCAGGTGAGATGAGGATCATCCTGCACCGGGACCGTATGAGTTGATTGACTAGTCGAAGAAGCAACGGCAACAGAGGAAACGCATACAGAAACAGGCCGTCCCAGGGGAAGGATAATGCGTCCCCCATGCTCCCCAGCTGGGGGAAACCTGCTGGCGAACCTCCGGCACTTGGTGTTCGTCGCAGTCGCAAACAGATCGATCTGGTGATTGCCCCATCGACGGAACAGAAGATCCACTTGATCCTGCCGAAGCTCCCACTCGTGGCAAGAGTGCAGCACCCTGCTGAGGGAGTCGGCAATGGTGTTCTTCACTCCTGCTAGATGCAATGGGACGAGGAACATCCCCTGGGAAACAGCCCAGTGCCATAGGTCCTGCGCCTCTCTGGAGAGTGCTGGGGATCTGGTGATCTAGTGCTTCCGGATGTAGAACATTGTGATGGTGTTGTCCACGAAGACCTGTATCACCTTGCCCTTGAGTGACGGAAGGAAAGTCTTGAGGGTCCAAAACACTGCCCATAGCTCTGGTACTTTGATATGCAACAACTTCTCCTCCGGTAGCCACAGGCCTCATGCGTGGAGACCTCCAGTGTGAGCACCCCATCCCGCCAGGGAGGCGTCCGTTGTGACCGTCTCCTGATGAGGTAGGGTCTGGAAGTCTGTGCCCGCCGACAGATGTGTGTGGACTCCCCACCGCACTATTGCTTGACTGAAATCCTTGTTGAGAGAGATCTTGTCCTCAAAGCTTCCTGATACCTGGATCCAACGGGCATCGAGGAACTCTTGCAGTGGCCGCATCCGCAGCCTGCACAACCGAATACGGTATATGCATGACGACATCATGCCGAGAAGGGACTTGATGGACCTCACCCTTGCGATCTTCAGGGTCAACAGCCGTTGTACCTTGCCCCGGATGGCCGCTATCCTCTCCTCCGACGGAGACGCCAGGCATGACACTTTGTTGAGTCGAGCCCACAGAAACAGCGTGTCCTCATAGATGCAGCTGCGTCACCACTGGCGCCAGGCACTTGGTGAAAACCCTTGGCGCAGACTTCAATCTGAAGGGAAGGGCCTTGAACTGATAATGTTACCCTTGAACCACGAAGCGCAGAAACATGCGGTGTCCCTTGTGAATGGGGATGTGAAAGTAGGCATCCTCCAAGTCCAGCGACTATAGGAAATCCCCTTCTTCCAGCTGTCCTAGAACATGCTGAAGGGTGACCATCCGAAACTTTTGGGATATGATGTACTTGGTTCAGACGGCAGAGGTCCAGAATGGGTCTCCAACCGCCAGTCTTCTTCTTGATGAGGAAGTACCAAGAGTACACTCTGGAGCCCCGGAGCCTCTTTGGAATGAGCTCAATGGCGCCTTCTTCAGCATGGCCCACACCTCCAGCAGAAGCTGAGGGACGTGGTTTTCCTGCCTGGCCACTGGAGGTATGCGAGGACACCGTCATTGGAATTCCTGGTTGTGTCCGTGGGCCAGAGCGTCCACCACCCAGCGGTCGGTGGAGATGGACTTCCACACGCTGACGAAGTTCGCCAGCCGGCCTCCCACCGGGGTGCGCAGGTGGGGGCCCGACGACAGGGCCAGTTCAATCTTGCTTCGTCACGGTTGTGCCGCCATGGGGAACTTGGCGACGACGGCAACCTCCTCCGGACTTGCTGCGGCCCCTGTAGGCCTCCTGGGCCAAAGAGCGGGACGGTTGACGGTAAGATGATGAGCTTCCGCCGAAGCCCTTCAAGGAACCATGGGCTTTCCCTCTGGTGGTCAAAAAGGACGGCCGATGCTGTTGCAGCATGCCCAAGGCACAAGCCGTCTCGGTGTCTGCCTTGATGGCCTGAAGGGACTTGTCCACGGTCTTTCCGAACAAATTATCCACGTCGAAGGGCATGTCCAATAGCCTCGACTGCACCTCCTGTCGAAAGATGGTGGCCTTCAACCATCCCCGCCGAAGGCAAACGCTGTTGCCCATTTGGCGGAATCCTGTGTCGGCAATGTCCGTGGCCACCGTAATGGCATGGTCCGATGCCACCTCGCCCTCCTGCAGAATCTCCAGCGCTTCCGATCTCTTGTCATCGGGAATGAAGTCCAGAAGGGGAGCGATTTTAAACCAGAGCACCCTGTCGTAGCGCGCCACAATGGCAAGGGTGTTGGCCGCCTTGATGGTCGTCGCTGCCGATGTGATGACTCGTCATCGCATGGCGTCCAACTTCTTCCCCTAGCTGTCCAGGGGGTGAGGGGAGGTCGCAGACACAGCCGAGCCAGAGGATTTCTTCCTCGCTGCCGCCGAGACTGCTGAATCCGGGGAAGCCTGGGACCTCAAAAGCTTGGGTGCAGAGTATGGAACCCTGTACTTCTTTTCGTACCGGTCCCTCTTCGAGGACGGGTTCTTCATAAGGGACAGCACCTCGTCCCAAATGTCGTTCAACAGAGGAATCAACAGAGGAATCGCTTGGCATTATGTTGGGCCCCAGTCACCGGGGTGCCCTCAAAGGTCTTAGAAGACCGCTCAGACTTCTTGTGGCTGGCGGAGGCATGCTGCCAGGACTCACCCATAGCAGCGGCCTTGGCCTGGAGCCACTCGGTAAGTCGCCTGTGTCAGTCCTTCATGGTGTGCCCGACCATATCCTGGAAAATCGCACAGTCTTCTTCCACAATACCAGTGATTTGATTGTTAGGAGAAAGACAGTTCAGAAGTGACACTGAAACTAATTTTTTTCTTTACCGAGGATTCCCAGCCTGATGACCGGGAATATTCATGAGCATGTGAATCCATGCCAGACCCCATGCTGAGATTATATATATATATATATATATATATATATATATTTTCCCATAGAAAAAAGGCAATAAGGATTGGCCATATATATACATATTTTCCCATAGAAAAAAGGCAATAAGGATTGGCCATATATATATATATATACATACATACATATTTTCCCATAGAAAAAAGGCAATAAGGATTGGCCATTATGCCTAATAAGACAATCACGTGTGTAGTCCCTCCACCTCACTTTGGTCCATTATGACCCCAACCAATGAGGTGGCAGGGCTTAAGCTCCACCCCAGGCAGCCATCTTCTGATTTTGAGCCGTATAGAGACCACATAAATGAGGACTGCCGGGCCTTGGAGCAGGCTCTCAGGGGAGGCTGGTGGGCGCTTGTGAATCTATGAAACATACCAATGCGGGAGAAGAACAAGTTACTCTCTTACCTGGTAATGTTCTTTCGATGGGATGGTCCGACGACATATTCCATATCTATGACAGTAATCACCACAGCTGTGCTGCTTCGGAAAATCTTTCGGCGTCTGCGTCCTGCGTCGATGACGTCGATACGCCGCAGTCGAGGACCTCCTCCGACGGACACGTCACTGGATGTTTTAAGTAGGACGCACGACGCCCGTAGCCTCATTTGTAGTTTTTTCCCCAGAACGTGTGACACCAGTCTTCTGCCAGTCTGACCACACAAAGCCTTGCGGAAACCTAAGCTGCAATCGCATAAGAAATTCTGTAGCGGGGAAGGCGGGAGGGAGCGATATGGAATAAGTCGTCAGACCATCCCATCGAAAGACTGTTACCAGGTAAGAGAGTAACTTGTTCTTCGAGGGGATTGGGTCCTCCGACGTATTCCATATCTATAACAGACTCCCAAAGCAGTACCAATGCAAGGAGGTGGGGAAAAGAATTTAGCAAAAGAAATTTAGAATGCCCAATTAAATTGCGGAGCAAAGGACCGCCTTGCCAAAGGCCAGATCCTGCCCACAGATGTAATCGAGGAAGTAGTGACGTATAAAAGTATGGACCGAAGCCCAGGTGGCTGCGTCACAGATGTTACGAATAGGAACACCCCTCTGTAGGGCAGCAGAGGCAGCCATGCCCCTGGTAGAATGGGCCTGCAAGCCGACCCAGGGGTCCTTACCCGCCAAGCGGTAACACTCAGAAATAACCAGAATAATCCAGCGAGACAAAGTCTGCTTAGTCACATCTTGTCCCAAACGCTTACCAGCGTAACCAATGAAGAGTTGATAGTCCACTCTGACCCGGGACATGCGTGAAATATGAAAGCTTAAAGCTCTCCCAAATGCCGGAAGAACAACCTTCTGGCCTAAATGAAATTCCGACACCACCTTCGGAAGAAAGGAAGGACGAACTCTAAGGACAACCCTGTCCTTATGAAATACAGTGAAAGGTGGCTTAACTGAAAGTGCGTGTAACTCACTCACTCTGCGAGCGGAAGTGACCGCAACCAAAAATACAGTTTTAAGATTTAACAGTCTCAAAGGGCAAGAATGCAGAGGCTCAAACGGAACACCCATCAGAAACGTTAGGACAAGGTTCAAATCCCAACCGGGCACCTGGAAAGGTGACGGAGATAACGCATTAGTGAGCCCTTTTAGAAACTGGGAAATGAAAGGAATTTTAAAATAAGAACACTCTTAAGACGAGCGCTTAAATATGGACAGCGCCGCCAGGTAACCTTTAACCATACCCACTCGCAAGCCCCTGTGGGCTAAAGAAAGCAAAAAAGACAGAACCACAGGAATGTCACATGCAAAAGGATCCACTTTCGCCAAGGGCAACGGTACAGGGACTTAGTTGCGGCCCTTCTGGCTGAAAGCAACACCTCCATCACGTCTTCAGGGAGGTCCCAATCCTTATACCTCAACCTTTCAGAAACCAAGCATGAAGGTTGAGGGATCTGACCTCTGGATGGAGAACCTGACCCCCCTCCCGTGAGAGCAGATTGTCTCGGTAGGGAAGACGACGTGGAGGGCAGATGGACACGTCAAGAAGGTCTGGGTACCACGTCCTCTGGGCCCACGCCAGTGCAATGAGGATCATCCAGAAACCGAACATTCGTAACCTCCGCAGCACTTGCGGGATGTCGGGGACTGGAGGAAACGCATACAGCAGTGGGAAAGACCACTCCACCACGAACGCGTCTCCTAAGGCTCCTTTTGGAGGAAATTCCCACGAGCAGAACCTTTCGCACTTCCGGTGGACACTGGAGGCGAAGAGATCCACTTGAGGGGTCCCCCAAAGGGCAAATATCTCCAGGAGAATCTCCTGAGCCAACTCCCACTCGTGAGAGATCACGCTCTGCCTGCTCAGAGCATCCGCCGTCTCGTTTTCGTCTCCGGCCAGATGAACTGCCGAGATCGGAACTTCCTGCTGGATTGCCCAGAACCAGAGCTGCATCGCCTCCCTGCACAGAGGAAGTGACCATGCCCCCCCTTTTTGTTGAGGTAGTGCATGGCCACTGTGTTGTCCGTCAGGATCAGGACATTCTTTCCACGCACAGTCGGCAGAAAAGCCTTCAGGACAAGCCTGACGGCCCTCAGCTCCAACAGATTGATATGGAGTCTGGACTCCGACAGAGACCAACGACTGCTGACTGTCAGCTCGTTGGCATGAGATCCTCATCCTGTGAGCCCCCTTCATCAGATTGCCTCTGACGGCCCACCACAGAAGATGCTTGGCGACCGAGGACGGCACCTGAACAGGGTCCGACATCCAACCGGAGGACTGAGACCACTGGAGCTTGAGTGCCCATTGCAAAGATCTCATCCGCAACCTGGCCTCTGGCACCAGAAGAATACAGGATGCCATGAGGCCGAGCAATCTTAAGAACTCGAACGCTGGGAGACTCTGGGCAAGTTGAAGCTTGTGCACCATCTACTGAATGTGATGAGCCCTCACCTGGGGAGGAAAACACTGCCCCAGGGACGTGTCGAGCACTGCTCCGATGTACTGGAGCCTCTGAATTGGCGTCAAATGGCACTTCTTTAAGTTGAGGGACAAGCCCAGCTTGTGGAGGGAGTGGCAGGTGACTGACAGATGATCCAGGACGTGCTCGGGAGAGCGCGTCCTGATCAACCAATCGTCCAGATAGGGGTAGACGTGAATCCCCCCTTTCCTGAGATGCGCTGCCACCACTACCAGGAGCTTGGTGAAGACCCTCGGGGCGGAGGTCAATCCGAACTGCAAGACCCGAATCTGAAAGTGCGAGTCGCCAACCGCAAACCTCAGGTACTGCTTTGTGCTTTGGATGGATCTGCACATGAAAATAAGCGCCCTTGAGGTCGAGACACACCAACCAGTACTGAAGTTGAAGGGCCTGGAGGACTTGGGAGAGTGTAACCATCTTGAACTTGTCCTTCCTGAGGAGTTTGTTCAAACCGCGCAAGTCCATGATGGGTCTCAATCCCGTCTTTCTTGGAAATCAAAAAATAAGGGGAATACATCCCTTGTTCCTCTCCGCTACAGGCACCAGTTCTATGGCGCCTTTCTCCAGCAGGGATTGAATTTCCTGCGCAAGGAGCGGATCCGGACTCCTTGTTAGGGAGAATTCTCTGTTTAGGCTGAATTTCCTAACCTAGTGAGTCCCCCAGCAGCTTTGCTGGATTTTTGGGGTTTATTTTTTCTCCTGCCAAGAGTGCGACTCTTTTACCCTCACTCTTGGACATGATTTGTGTATTCCTTGGACTCTAGATGTGTTTAATGGGCTATGGGGTCTTTTACTCCATAGGGCTTCATGTGTTGTTGTGATGTGCGTTACACAGCACCCTCAGTGCAGTAACACAGGGGTGTCATAGTGACCCCCCAGTATAGACTCCATACACTGGGACTGACTACCGTCTCCTAGGGCATGTAAAGTCACCATTGACTTTACTAGTCTTGAATTCTGAACAGAACCAGTACAAACCATCATATTGTGGACGTACTGGCTGGGGCAATTCGATTGCCCCGGGGTCTGTTAGTCGAGGGGGCACGTCTCTGTCCCCCCTGATCGAGTTTTGGCTGGTGGCAGTGGATACTACTTTTTATATTCAACCGCGAATATTTCTCTGTGGGATTTTCCCATTGTTCGAGGCTACTATCTTTATTTATTTAATTACGATAGTCTTGAACATACCGCTGGTTTATTTAATTATTATTAATTCTCCGGTTGGTATTTTTTGCCAAGACTCGATTCTAAAATGGCGTTTGTGTTCTCTTCTGTGACTCCAACCCAAGTCGAGCCCTTTGTTCCACTTTTTGGCGAGCTTCTCCACAGAAACCTCCAAAGGTGGTGCCACTCTGTCTGGGTACCACAGGGGGTGTGGGAGGGGGTTTAGGCACCCTGGACTGAGTTACCTTGGTAACTGGCCCAAGTGGTGAGCCGGCCGGCTCACCACTTAGCATGTTTGAGTGACAGCTAGGCTGAGTGAATGGGGGTTTTCTGCATAAAAGCAGGGCTTTGGGGACTGGAACTTCAGAAGTCGCCACAGGACCTGAGAATCCGACGAGGGAGAAGCTGAGCCGACCTACCACAACGACACCACCGGTGGAGCCCTGCAGACTCGACTCACCACTTCCCGACGACATAGAAGATCTCCCGGCTGGAGAGGCTTCTTCCCCTGACTGGCGGGCACAACCAGTTTACCTTTCTTTCTTCGCACCCCAGCCCGGTTTGTGGTCGAACTGCCCGTGCCAAGCACCCCGGCAGCTGGATAGCCACTCACCAATGAACCGCGAATCACCGGACCGCTCCTTGTACCTGAGAAACTCCGCGGCTGGTTTCTTCCCTGGCAGTGCAACGGACTCCTGTCTTCCTCCACGACGAGATCCTCTCCTCCCCCGGACGAAGCACCGACTTGCGCCCGCTGCCAGGAACAACTGCCCCCGCTGGAGCGTTCTCATCACTTTAAGGTACCATGTCCGCCAGGCCTCCCTTTCTAAAGATTGCTACAAGGTCATAATAACCCCTTAACCTTCTGGACTGGGCTGGCCGCCTTGACCCTCCAACTGGTCCATTTCTTTGGTCCAACTCCTTTTTGAACCTCTACAAGACTTTTGTGCACTGTAACTGTGTGACCTTGGACACATTTCGTTTGGATCCTCTGAAGATGGATCCGGCCTCTTGAACTCGAACTTCACGGTTTTACTTTGCCTTCCTCTCTTGTTATGTTCTGATAAAAGTGTAGGGATCTGTTTCAACTTGTTCTCTGCTTTTCCCTCCCTTTTTAAAACAAACTATTAGAGTGCCATCTACGTTAAGCGTTCACCGCTGTCTGAAAATAAGTGGAGCTTTACTTAAGACTTGTCTAATATTCTTTTTAAGGGAGTGTATATCTTTTAGTGACCGTGTTTTTGAATTGCTTACTATTAGTGTCTGTGTGTTTTTCTAGATGTAGTTTTAAATAGATAATTATATCTCTTTTACACCAAGCCCTGGTCAGTGTTTACTTGTTCTACTGTGTTCTCTTGACCTATCGTGAATACTCTGTATACTGCCTAACTCTTCTCGAGGGAAGTTTGACTGCTCAGCCACAGCTACCAAGTGAATCTGTGTGGTACAGACTGCTACCAAGTGGGTTTACTGCCAAACACCTGTAGTCCTAAATCTTTTGCAGTGGTCCCAGAGGGAACTGCACAGGTTTCTGCCTAACACCAGTGACGTCGGCCGTCGGAGGAGGTCCTCGAGGGCGGCGTATCGACGCAGAAAGATTTTCGGAAGCAGCACAGCTGTGGTGATTACTGTCATAGATATGGAATACGTCGGAGGACCCAATCCCCTCGAAATACAGTTACAGGTAAGTAACTAAGACTTCTCCAGCATTGGTTCTTACATAGATTCACATGCTTGAATAGCAGTTAAGCATGCTTTACATGCAGTTAAGCATGCCAAGATGGTTACAGTCTGAAGTTTAAACTTCAGAATCCATGAGTATAGCAACTTCAAATAAGCCACATATACCTAGGGAATGAGGGAGACATAGGCTGCTCCTACCTTAAGCAAACAGGTGGTGGAGGACCACCTGTCCAACCCCGATTCCCTGTCGGTGTCTTCTGTTAAGCAGCAATGCTTGGAAAATGTGCCTAGCGTGCTCCAGGTAGCCGCTCTGCATATGTCCTTTATTGCTACTCCTGCGTGGAAAGCAACAGACGCTGCTCTACCTCTGGTGTGATGAGAGGTCGGAGGTCCTGGGAGCGGGTTACCCTTGGAATGAAGCAGTGGCTGATGCAATTTGCCTCCCAGGATGAGAGACCTTGTTTGGAGATGCATTGTCCCTTACTGCGTCCTGTGAACGCCATGAAAAGATGTGGAGAGGTACAAAATTCATTGGTCCTTTGTATATAGAATTTCAGGACTTGAGCAACATCTAAGGAGTGTAGCGCGTGTTCTGCCATTGAAGTGTGGTTGCTGAAGAATGTAGGCTGCACAATACTTTCTGAGAGTGTCATTTTAGAGACCACCTTAGCTAAGAAAGGAGATGAGTTCTGAGAACAATGCAGTCTTTCTAGAATATGGAGAAAGGAGGTTCCGTTGAGAGCGCCTGGTGTTCGCTGATCCTTCTAGCCGATGTGATAGCTACTAGGACAGGAATTTTAAGTCACATTTATGGATGGGCTCATAGGGTGCCTCCATGAGTGCAGACAAAACTGTGTTTAGGCTCCAAGCTGTTAACGGTTCTGGTGTTGGCAGAAAGGAACGTAGCAATCCCTCGAGAAAGATTTTGACCACTGGGTTAGTAAGTAATGAAACTTGACTAGGGCTTGTTGTGTAAGCTGACAAGTGTACTTTAATGAAGGACAAGGGGAGACCAGATTTCGCTAGATGCAGCAAATATGGTAACACTTGCTCCACTGATGCCGTAAGCGGATCTATGTGTTAAGTTTCACACCATCTAGTGAAGCGATTTGTGTTTCTGACATGTGTGGTCCAGGTGGATTGTACCCTAGACACTCTAATAATGTCCCAGCATTCCGAGGGTAATGACAGGTTAGCTAGTTTTCGCTGTTTAGGAACCATGCTTTGAGTGACAGCCTCGCTGGGTCGTGGTGGAGAACATTGTGGTTCTGCTGTGTCAGCAATCGCTGATGCGGTCTGAGGAGGATGGATGACTCTTTGGAGAGGGGAAGGAGGGTTGGGTACCAAATCTGTCGATCCCACTCTGGAGCAATGAGTATCATCTGACATGGTTGCTCTTTCATCCTGTGCAGGACTCGTGCTATAAACAGAGTTGGTGGGAATGCACACAGGAACTGCGCCGTCGAGGTTATCGAGAATGCGTCCCCCAGTGGCTGAGCATCTGGGTATCTCGAGGCAAAGAGGGGGCATTTCGTGTTGCAGCTGGTGGCAAAGAGATTGATATTAGGGTGTCACCAAATGCGAAAGCCCAGCTGAGTTTCTACCTTGTCTAATTCCCACTCGTGGGATGTCGAGTACTCCCTGCTTAATTTGTCAGCTAGGACATTTTGTCTTCCTGGAAGATGCCCTGCTTTCAACTGGACCTTGTGTTCCAACACCCATGATCAGAGTTTTTGTGCCTCTCTGGATAGGATCTCTGATCTTGTACCCCCCTGCTTGTTGGTATAATGCATGGAGGTTGTGTTGTCTATCTGTCTGTCTGTATCGCGATTACCTGTCCTGCTAGTACGGGTAAAAAGGCTTTCAGCGCCCTGCAGATTGCTCTGAGCTCCAGGACGTTGATGTGGAGTTGAAACTCTTGGGTTGACCATGTGCCCTTTGTCTGAAGCTCTGCTAGGTGTGCTCCCCAGCCGGATAGGTATGCATCTGTCCTGAGAATAAGTGTAGACGTGGGTGCCTGAAATGGCATAAACTGTGTCAGATTTTGTGGATTTCCCCACCAGCAAAGCGCTTTGTGAAAAGCTGGTGGAAGTTGGACATCTTCCCACGACCCGCAAGCTTGAGCCCATTGATGGTCCAGGGTCTCCTGTAGTGGCCTCATCCTTAGCCTGCAGTTGGGTATGAGGAATATACACGAGGACATCATGCCCAGGAGAGACTTGAAGGAGAATTCTGTGGTTGTGGTCTTGCTGAGAAAACCAAATCAGTTTTAGCATCGCAGATATTCTGTCTGTCGAGGGCCACACTCTGGGGATGGAGGTGTTTAGTTCTGCTCCCAGAAAGAGCGCTGTTTTGGCTGGTTCTGGGCAGGACTTGCTATTGTAGATGAAAAAAAATAGAGTCTTGAGTAAATTTGTTGTCTTTGCGAATTGTGGCAAAGTTGTACAAGCGTGCATGTACTAGCCAGTCGTCTAGGTAGGTAGGTAAAGATTTCTGTTCCTGTGCGTCTTAAATACGCAGCCACTGGAGCCAGACATTTGGTGAAGACCCTTGGTGCTGACTTTAGGTCGAAAGGTACAAAACAGAATTGAAAAAGTGCATTTTCCACTGTGAACCTGAGGAACCTTCTGTGTGCCGGGTGGATGGGGATATGGAAGTACGTGTCTTCCAAGTCCAAGGTTATTAGAAAGTCGCACTCCTTAAGTCCAATATTGGTCGCCACTGGCCAATTTTGTTTTTGGCTAGGAAAAACAGGAGTGGAACCCTTTTCCTCTTTGGTTGACTGGCACTGCTTCTATGGCCGCTTTTGGCAAAAGCGTGCGAATTTCAATTTTTAGATGTTTCAACAAATGTATTTTGCATGGTAGAGGAGGGAGGGAAGGAGGTTGGTCCAAGAACTCTATCATTTGTCCCTCTCGAATGACTTGTAACACCCACTTGTCCAATGTAATGTCTTGCCAATGTTGGAAGTGTTGGCTTAACCCCCTCCCACAAGGGTGAGGTGTTGGAGGGGTGAAGATGGGTTGTCAGATTTGTTTCGACTGGGCTTTCGGGTGGCCCAAACCACGCCTGCCTCTTTGAGAACTCTATCTGGCAGTGGTTTGATGATATTTGTTGTGCTGCTACGCACTATTCTGCTTTCTTCGATTAGAGGGCGGCCTGTTGTATCCTCCATGTCTTTAGGATGAGCCTCGAAAGGACCGAAACGGCTGGCGGTCTTTGTCCTAGTCCTTAAGAGAGCTAACAGCTTTGGCTGTGTTTGTGTCTGATTTAATACCCTTTAGATGGTCATCAATTTGTTTGCCAAATAGATCTTGACCGTCGAAAAGGCATATTCAGTATTGGTGCCTGAACTTCTGGCCTAAAATTGGTTGCTTTCATCCAACCCTGCCTTCAAGGACTTTCCCATGGGTCATTTGTCGAAAACCTGATTCGGTGACATCTACAGCTGCGATCAATCATGTGATTAGAGGTGTCTTCCCTATCAATTGATTTTACCTCCCCCTGAAATTCTGCAGGCAGATGTTTGGCTAGTTTTCACATACGTAGCCAGAGTTCTCCGTCATATCGCGCTGTCATAGCTAAGGCATTAGCTGCCCTGATAAATAAAGATGCAGATGAAGAAACTTTTCTGCCAATGGCCTCTAATTTATGTCCTTCCTTGTCTGGTGGTGCTGTAAGTGGTGACAAAATGTTTGCCAACTTCTTTCGTGCCACGACAGTGATGACTGAATCGGGTTTAGGGTGTCCCCTTAGACATAGGTGTGCTCTATCCAGAGCTTTATATTTCTGTTCCGGTCGTGATACCAAGGCGGGTGTTGCTAAAAGGGTAGAAAGAATCCAAACCCTGCATCCCAAATCGTGTCCAATAGTGGGATAGTTGTGACAGTCGGCCTTTGTTTATCTCTGTGCTTCTTTTCCTCAGAAGTCACTTGTATTTTTAACAGGTCTGCTGCCTTGGCAATTATGGTATGGAAAGATACTATGTCATCAGGAGGTGATGTTTCACCTGGAGAATCTAGTTTCCGTGGTTTCTCTATCACATAGTCATCCCATTCGCTATGCTGGTCTGGGTCCTGTGTGATCGCTCCTTCTTCAGGTTCTTCTGTGTCCGTGAAGTCCCCGAATGGGTCCTCCTGCCAATCCGAAACAGACACAGTGGAGGGTACCGCCGTAGGGTCCCTTGATGGTGAGGTTCTCCTTGGTGGAGGCAAAACATTTTGAGGTGAGACACTTCTGTAGAGTGGACCACCATGCCAGTAGTCTGGGGGGGGGGAGGGACTATTTTTGGATGGAATCGCTCCCTTCCCCAGGCTGCAGTCCAGTTCAAAGGGAGCCCACAATGTTCCAGATTGAAAATGTCTCAGTTCACAAAGAAAGCAAAGTGCCAACTCAAAACCTTAATACCAAGAGAATGACTCCCTTCCCTTGGTCTTTCTCAGGCTTCTTACAATGTTCACAATATCAGGGGGAATGTCCCCTTTCTCCTGGCTTTTCTCAGGCTTCTCATCATGATCACAAACACCAGGGGGAAGGACTCCCTTCCTCTAGCATTTCTTAGGCTTCCTGCAATGCCAAGAGAATGACTCCCTTCCCTTGGCTCCTCACACAATGTTCACAAACACCAGGGCGAAATGACTCCATTTCCCTGGCCTTTCTTAGGCTTCTCACAATGCTAAAAGAATGACTACCTTCCCTTGGCTTTTCTCAAAATGTTCACAAACACCAGGGTGAATGACTCCCATTCCCTGGCCTTTATTGGGCTTTTCAAAATGTACACAAACACTAGGGGGAATTACTCCCTTCCCCTGGCCGTTCTTAGGCTTTTGTGTCTCAGGCCACCTGGTTCACTACCCTGCCATGTACTGCGACTATGAAAAGGACTTGGTTACTCTTCATACAAGGGTGCGGGCCCCAGACCGGTTAGCTTCTCTTCTCTTAATGCGGCAGACCTGGTTCAATATCTTGCCAGGTACTGTGACTATGAGGATGACTTTGGAGGCATTATTAGGTGTGGGTCCCAGGCCCTTTCTTTGTGACGTTTCTGCCCTTCGGGGTTGCCACCAACTGTCCCGGCTACCCAGACCTCTCCAGGGTTCTTACCAGATACCTCCAGTTGTCCGTGGGCTTCTCCTCCCCGCTCGGGCTTCTCAAGGTCTCTCCAGAGGCTATGACGGCCGTGCAGTGTTCCCATGACTCTTGGGCTGTGTTTCCAGCTCTCTGCAGGCGCGCACTAGTTCTCCCAGTCGGCTTGCTGCCCCGGTCTCTGCCTCCTTTGGTCCGACCACAGTGGATTTTTCAGAGACACCTCTGCCGGCAGCCAAGTCTCTGCACTCCTGGCATCTATGCTCTTGCAGCTCGTTTTGAGGTTCCCGGTTCCTCCAGGAATGGTCTGACAAACTGAATTCCTCCTTCCCTTTTTATTATCATACTCTTCCTTGTCCCAGCACTTTTCAGGGAGGACCGATCATCTACCCTACAGAGAGATCTGGAAGTGTGTGGAATTATGGGACCCTGTATAGGGTGGGAGGAGGGAGGTGGGGATATGCTTTGGGCATACCATGTTTTTCCAGGACAGTCGTTCTTAGTCCTATAGTGGGGATACCTCCCCATGAGATCCACCCGGTGAGTACCACCCACAGGTGGACTATCCGGAAGTGGCCTCACATTCCTGACCTCATGGCCAAGGGCTTTCCCTCAGGGAGAAGTGACGACATCCAAGGATTCGTCGCACAAGGCATATCCTTTTTGGTGAAATTGTGTGCAATTTATTGCCTTTCACCACAGTTACAATACCCAGAGTGCTTGCATCATCTACATTCTGCATATTGTCCTTGTTCCAGAGGGGATAGTGTTATTCTCGTACAGTTATGGTGCATATGGTGTGTTTAAAGTAGAGAACCTTGATTGGACTGTTGCTGGTTGGGTGGCTAGTTATCCCAGTCACACCCCTCTTAACGGTATAGCCTGCACAGAGCCCACGTTACCACAAAAGGGCTCGATAGGTCATGCGGTTCCCAAGATAATTAATCTTTTTGTTTTTTTGACAGTTTTTTTGGCATTACGTTTTGTGGTGTTATACCGCCATCTACAGGTCATTTGCAGAAGGTGCTCATCGACGCTGAAACATGATCAACACCTGATTCATTTCTATCGCAAAATGTTGTAACGGACAGGTACTTCACCCTCATGATATCAAATGGAATTTTTGCTACAATTTGAAGATAGTTGAATCAGTTGATTTGAATCAGGTTCCTTGTTCAAACAAAAATACTTCTTTCTTCTCTGTTCGCTCCCTTAATTAATGGTTTAATCCCACAAGTATATTTTTACAGAAATGAAACCAAAAAAGCAGTATTTAATCACACCCAAATCAAATCTAAAGCTGAAACATGATCAACATTCTGAAGAACGTAGATTCCAAGAGCATGAAGCCGATACAATTTAACATGCTTTCAGACAGAACAATGAAAGTGCTCAAGAACCTGAAGCTGGACTTGCTAATCAGAGATTCGTGCTGCTAAAAAACAAAGCAACAAAACTGCTCGAGAAACTGAAACACGACTATCTGTTAAGAGAATTAGTGCTGCTGAACAACAAAGGAATGAGACTGCTGAAGAAACGCAAACGAGACTTACTGATCTGAGTATTTGTGCTGCTAAAAAACAAAGCAATTAAACTGCTGAAGAAGCTGAAGTGAGATTTACTGATCAGCGATTTAAAAATCTGAGAATTGAAATCCCGGGTGAAGCAAGGTAGTTAAGCTAGTTCTATATACTTCATAGTTCAGTCCATTCTGATAGTCTTTCTTATTCTTCAAGACAATGTTTGGTTCTTGACCTTTCTCTTTCTATGGTCCTCTCTGGGTAGTAGTCTTCCCTACAATCATTTCTCCTCTTCTTGATATCGCCTATACGTTCTTCACAGTCTTCGGTTTATGCTTTTGCAAAGTATCTTTACTTCGATTTTCTTTTAGGTGTTATCAATTGTACTCTCTCTGGGACTTCGTGTTCTTCTATCCTCTTCAACTGTGAACCTTATTTTTCCTTTCTAATTGTATGGTTTAGGCTTTTCCTTCTCACACGCTTCAACTTTGCACATATTGGGTTCTTCCCCTTCTTCCCTGGGTTGTTTAAATGTCTATCATCACTTGTTCACTTCTATTCTTATCTGGGCTCTTCCACAATATGTTGATCTTGGTACTGGGACAAGATTCTCTTTTCATATACTCCTGGTCTTTCTTTACCAGATTATTTATTGGGTGTTCTCTTCGATTTTCACAGTTCCAACCATTCAGCTTTCTGTTTATGGTTTTGTCCTCAAGACTGGGATGAGTTGCTTTATGTAAATGATTCCCTGGTACCTCTCGTGAGATGGGGAAGGGTTTCAGTGCTCGGCGCTCGCTCGGGTACTGCTTCTCGCTCTCTTCGGTCTCCCATTCTCGGCTCGGCAATGAACATCTACAGTCTGCATCCTTTGCTCAGAAGGCATTCAGACTGCCCGTTACGGTAGTCTCGGCAGTGTTCTTAAGGTGTGATGCCCACCACTGTGCATGCGTGGTTGCACCATTACTAGGCAGCTTCTTCGCTTCTGGTGCGTACCACTTTCCTTGTGGTACGTCTCGCCATCTGCTGCTCTGCTTCCTCGAAACTCGTGGGCTCCACAATTGTCGTGATAAGCTGCTAGGGGCTTGCAGTAACCTGCATTTGCACTAACCCACTGAGCTATCTTGTGTGTATTAGAGCCTATTCGAAGCGTGGAGGAAAATGCTGACATCAACCAGGCCTCTCGAACTGGGTGAGCCTGCATGCTTGCAAGGAGTTAATTGCAAAGGCCTTTCCTGAAGACATAAAACATCTAGCATTTGCAAGAGGCTCTACGCAGCCCTTGGGAGCCAGGCACAGCTTTGCTCGTCTTCGCTCTGTGAGTCAGGTGCACTGATAAGGCAAGAATGTCCGATCTTCTCAAAACACAGTGCCCGAAGCCTGGGAGCCAAGACTGGCTGTTTCCAGTCTTGTAACTTTCCAAGCGAAAACATGTTTACTGCCCGGAAGGGTGAGCCTAGAAGCTTCTCGAAGAGCTGACACGTCATGATGATTGACGTGCAGCCCCTAATAAGAGAACTATACTTGGACCAGGGAAGGAGGGACTCATCCTGGGCTGTTGTGGAAGACGCGCGTACCAAGAGGAACAGTGCCTGGACGACCAGCTGTGCACTATCTGGGCCGAGACTCCTAGCATCACATCCCCGCTCTGGTGTAGGACTGGGGGGGTTGGCCAGTCCCCCCCCCTCTCCCGAGGAGTGCCAGGCACCTGTAGCGGCGAGGGTCCTGGGTGTGATCTGATCGTACCTTCATCTACATTTTATTAGGAGCGTAAGACCAAATAATTGCATATTCATCTGTGATTGACAATTGGCATTATACAGCTTGCACTTTCTATTTCCACATTATTGTAAATTGCTGCTTAGTTCTCATTAGATACTGTAGATAATAAATGCAAGCATCATATATTCTGTGTGATTGGCTTTTCTCCAGACTGAGTTCATCGTGCGTCTTAAACCTTATTTGTGCGGGAAGGTAATTAAGAGTGATTTACTTTGCACAAAGGGCTGGATCCCAGGGGGGTGCGGGTACTGTTTATCACTACATTTGGCGCTGTGAGCAGGGTTTACGAGCACGATGCCATTCTGGAAAAAACATGCAAAAGATGAATGCAATGGGGAAGATAGTGCACTCTGTCACATCCCAGGATGGGCGGCATCAAATGCTTGGTCGGGTGTGGCAGATATTTTGCATCGGTACTCGGCACCGAGGGCATGGGACATGCTTGAAAATGATGTTTCCCTGGCGGTAATTAGTAAGTGCTTGAAGAGTTTACGGCTTGAGAAATGTAGAAGGGAGCTAAAGGAAGCAGGAAACATAGGCTGGTTATTCCTGCAGGCGCTCAGAAAGGTGCATGAGAATGAATTGCTTAAAGATGGGCAGATTCGCAAATTAACTGATGGGATTTCCCTGCTCCAAGAGCAACAAATCATTATGAGAGAGACCCTTGAATCGTCCGTTAAGCGGGCTGATCAGATGGAGGACAGGTGTGCCTCTTTAGCTGTGCGTGTAGCCACGCACAAGCGCAGACAGCGGCGGGGCAATCCTTCAAAGATAAGGATTTGCGCGCTAATTAGGAAAGATAACTGGGACCCAAATTTATGGTCGGGTGAAGTCAGTGACAGCGAAACTGAGCAAGCATATGACTGGAATGAATATGTTGAAATCAGGCTTGCAGAGTTAGATTGTTCTGAGGAAGAGGAGCTGGAATGTGCTCCAAAGAAATGTGTTTATCCAGCGCGGCCGTTAATCACTAACAAGTCAAAAGGCCAAGCTGGCAGTGCAAATATTCAGAATACTAGGATTGTCCGTGATTATACACAGAGCTTTTAGAGATTGCTAAGTTATTTAGACAGAGGCCAGGTGAAGCACTTCTGAGGTGGTACCTTCGCCTCTGGGACACGTGTGCCGATAGTATTTTCTTAACGCCAGAAGAACTGTTAAAGATGGGTTCAATCACTACTAATGTAATGTTGGGACAGATAGTGCGCGGTGCGCTCGGGCAGCAAGGCTCTCATTCCTTGTTTAATTGGCTTCAGACTGCCCTAATGACTTTGTAGGGGAGTCCAATGGATATGGAAGAGAGTTGGGGCGGTTGGCAATCACTAACTGAAGCAACAGATCAGCTTAGAGAGATGGGTTTACAGTGTGCACTGTACAGTGCAAATTTTGCAGGGCCTGACATGGAGTTGTTTACAGCTGGCATGCGCGGACGTTTGTTAAGAAATGCACCGAGTCACATGAAGGGCACATTGCTTTCATTGCTGGGTCCAGCGCAAGGCAAAGCCATTGGTGAAGTGGCACTTCTGTTAGGGCAATTAGAAGGGCAGGATGTGCGTAAAGCAGCGTGCCTAGTGGCTGCAAACAATGATTCCGAGAAAAAGCGTGGCAAAAATGTAAAGTCTAAAGAGGAAACTGATACTTTTGAGATCACACGCAGACAAATGTGGGTGGACCTGCTAAAAGCGGGAATTCCAAGGGAAGAGATAGACGGTGAACCCACATCTGTGCTGCTTGAGAAATGGAAGAAATAGAGAAAACAGGGATCGGGAAAAACTAAGCCCTCTGCACCCTCTGAAGAAGAGATGTTGAAGCCCAAAGTGCGAGCAAAAGGTTACCCTGGTTTGGCAAAGGACAAGTGGGAGGTCCCAGACCCCATTTTTGATTGACGGGCTGGCTCTGCCTTTGAGGGACGGTTAATAAATAGAACCAGTCCCAGAGACAGACGCCCTTTTGTGTATTTGTATTTGGATGAGAAAGTAAAACATGTCTTAGCTCTATTAGACACAGGAGCTGAGGTGACCATTCTGAATGGCAATCCCAGTAAATTATCTGGTCCCAGAGTTTTAGTCAATGGTTATGGGGGAGCAGAAACTGCTGCAAAAGCCTTTAATGTAAAAATGTCAATTGGCGAGGGATTGCCTTTCACAGCAAATGTTTTGATTGCAGATATACCGGAGTACATCCTTGGCATGGATGTGTTGTTGGGCAAAAGTGCGACTACAGATTTAGGCGAAATTGTTTTTGGCAATCGAAAAATCCATGTGAGAGTTGTTAACCCAGTTGTGGTTGGGCATGCCAAATGGTCCCCCTTGCATTTACCTCCTCCTGCTGAGCCAGTGTGCGTGAAACAGTACCGGTTGCCAGGAAGACTTAAAGAGATTGGTGAAACTATTGAGTCATTGGTGAAAGCTGGCATAATGAGGCCGGCAGTCAGCCCATTCAACTCGCCGATCTGGCCTGTCCGCCGTCCAGATGGGGCGTGGCGTCTGACGATTGATTACCGCATTTTGAACAAGAAGGTGCCGCCCTTAGCTGCGGCGGTGCCAGACATCATCACCCTGATTGAAAACCTTACGAGAGAAGTGGGTGAATGGCATGTGGTCCTTGACCTGGCCAATGCATTTTTCTCCATTGATATTGACACTGAATCACAAGACCAATTTGCTATCACTTGGGGAGACAGACAATTTACCTTTACTAAATTGCCCCAGGGGTATGTGCATAGTCCCCCTCTGTGTCATGGATTGATTGCCAGAGATTTAAAGATGGTGCAGTTTGATGATGTATATATTGCTCATTACATTGATGATGACATGCTGACCAGTGCTGAGAAAGAACATGTAGAAAAAGCTGCTGAAAAGTTGATCACACACATGCAAAATCGGGGGTGGGCCATAAATCCCAAAAAGGTACAGGGGCCTGCCCAAGAGGTGAAATTTCTAGGTGCAATCTGGTCTGGGTCAGTTAAGAAAATTCCCGACCCGGTAATTGATATGGTTCAGCAGATGGCTCCACCAGCAGATAAAAAAGAGGCGCAAAGATTCATTGGGTTAATGGGTTTTTGGAGAAATCACATACCTCATTTAAGCCGGATACTGAAACCCATTTACAAAGTCACCAGAAAGAAACATGACTTTAGATGGGGCCTAGAGCAACAGACTTCCTTCCAACAGGCTAAAGACGCGTTGCAAAATTACATCACGCTGGGGCCCATGACGAAAACGGGTCCTTTTGAACTGGAAATTCTTGTCTACAATGACGTGGCTGTGTGGAGCTTGTGGCAAAAGCAAGGACAGAAAAGAGTGCCGCAGGGGTTCTGGTCAAGGAAGCTCACAGATCCTATGACAATATACACTCCGCTTGAGAAACAAGTTGCTGCAGTGTACTGGGCTCTAGTTGAGACTGAAAGAATCACAGGCGAGCAACCAGTGACAATTTGCACAGAAATTCCGATCATGGGCTGGGTGCGTGACACTGCTGCAAGCGGGAAAAGTGGCAGAGCACAAGACGCCACTCATGTCAAATGGAAATGGTATTTACAGCAACGTGCGAAAGCTGGCCGCACAGGGGTTTCCAGACTGCAAGAACAAATGCTGGAGGCAGTAGATCTGGAAGCGATGCCTGAACCAAACACCCCTGTGGCGTTGCCAGAATCTCCCTTCAAAGTCGAACCCGCCTATGATACATTGACAGAGGAAGAACAAAAGTCTGCATGGTTCATGGACGGCACCGCAAAGTATGACAAAGGGCAAAGACACTGGCAAGCTGTTGCATTCCAGCCCCACCGAGAAACACTGCTAATGAGAGGTGGTGTGGGAGGATCAAGTCAATATGCTGAACTGCAGGCGGTGGCCTCCGTGATTGAACAGGTGAAGGAAACAGAGACTGCATACATATACACAGACAGTTGGGCCACATATCAAGGCCTGACACATTGGGCACTGGCATGGAGAAGAGACGGCTGGCAGATCAAGAACACTCCGATCTGGGGAGGGCCAGACATCTGGGAAGAGATGTGGTGTAAAGGTGAGAGGTGCAAAATCTGCATTGGGCATGTCGATGCACACATGCCCCCCCCCCCCCCCCCCCCCCCCCGACACCTCACTGGCTGCCCTGTTCAACAATGAAGTGGGCCAAATGGCAAAGATTTGCCCAGTGACAACACCGCAAGAAGCTGAGGTGCTGCAAGGGATGGCGGATTGGGCACACCAAACCTCAGGGCATCTAGGGCAAACAGGAACTTATCAATGGGCAAAAAAGAGACAATTGCCCATTACCATGGATCAAGCCAGACAAGCTGCCTCCCAATGTTCTGTGTGCTGCGAAGTGAAGCACTACCCTCTGGAGAGGAAGCCTCAAGGCCTTTGAAAAGAGGTGAAAGAGCTGCTAGCGTATGGCAAGTTGACTACATTGGCCCTTTACCGCCTAAGAATGGAAAGCATTATGTGTTGACCATGGTAGACACATACTCTGGACTGCTATTAGCTTATCCAGCCGCCCATGCAGATCAACGGGCTACCTTGCAAGGCATGGAATACCTCATCAGACACTATGGCATCCCGGATGAAATCCAATCAGACCAAGGCAGCCATTTTGCTGGACACAATGTGCAGGACTGGGCACTAAAGCAAGGCATAAAATGGACACTGCACATCAGCCGCTACCCAGAATCCTCTGCTCTGGTGGAACGTAGCAATGGGCTGCTCAAGCAACAAATAAAGAAGCTGACTAAGACTCAAACTCTCAAGGGGTGGTCCAAACATCTGGCACAAGCGCTGTTTGAACTGAACAATCGTCCACTGGGAAATCGCCAGACACCCTTTGTGAGACTGACAAGTTAGAAAGTGGAATCTACAAAGACTCTTGTTGTGTGGAAAACCGACAAAGAAGCTAAGCTGCCTGTGCAAGCCACTGCAGGCAGCATTGGACTTGATCTATCTACCTGTGAAGATGATGTTATACCGGCGGGGCAAACCAAATCTATCTCGCTGGGTATTGGCATCAAATTGCCAGCTGGCACGTATGGACGCATTGCTGCACGATCCAGCCTGGCGAAACAAGGCACTGACATACTGGGAGGTGTGATTGATCCTGATTATAGAGGGACTGTTTCGGTACTTTTACATAATGCTGGTGCATCTGCAGTACCATTAACCAAATATGACCGAATTGCACAATTGATTTGTGAGCGAGCAGTTGTTCCCCTAGTGGTAGAGAGCAAGCAATCCCCAGACACTACATCGAGTGGGAAGGGGGCTTCGGTAGCATGGGAAAAAAGGTGTGGGTGCACCATCCTAACAAAAAGCCTGAGGCTGGGGAAGTGTTAAGTCAAGGTGTTGGAAGTACTTATGTTGTACTTTTGCATAATTCTGATGTGCCTGTTTATATTCCCGCTACTAGGCTCACACCACGAATGTAGAGCAGTATGAAGGGGCTGGGACTTGACTTGCTGTGGGTGTTCCTGGCATGCCAAGCCAATACTTTCTCTGTAAAGAATGGGTTGATGCAAGACGCTACATGGACTCTGAGAATCGCATGCACTACACCTGATGCTCCAGTCCTGCGTGATAACTACAACCGCACCGTAACCTGTGAGAAAAGCGTTACAAATGAGTATCCACATGGAACTGCAAGAGTTCTAGATTGGCACATTGTCGGACACCTTTTGTCACTAACTCATATGACTGGTGCTTATGAAATTTTAGGCCCAAACATTTCAGTGAATGGATCAAATAATTTGTTTGATGTTTCATGTTTTTTTTGCCCCAAGAACTGCAGCAGATTTTCTGGACTATAACTTGACCAAATGCCTTTCATACAATTGTACGTTGAAACAGCCTCTACCAGATGGTAGTATGGTGTTTGTATCAAAAACCAATATTGTATATGGTAGGCATCCCAATTGGAGGATGGTGTTTTTCAAATCACAAAGAGTAGAAACTGTGAACATGCTAGATTTTCCGGTAGTAAGACAACATTTGAATTGCAGACAGGTGATGCACGCATCTATCATTACAGAGGTACACTTAGACATAGCTTTGTCACGGGGCAATGTTTCCTTAGTACTACCAAGCTGCTATAAATGGAGTCAATTTCTATGGCCCATCACCAAATTGCGCGTAGCTAGGAGGTTAGATTCATTGATTGCGGGTGCAGCGGGAGTGGGAACGGGGGCTTTAAATGCTTTTGACATAGAAACTGTGCGCAACAAGTTAGCCACTATGGGTTCCGATGCCAGCGCCGCTATAAAGCTTCTGGCCCAGTGGGGCCCATTGATAAGCCCTACCCTGCGCAACACTGCTACAAGCATTGGCAACCACTGGAAGTGGCAGAATTTCAGCTATGAAGACATTTTCTCTGCCATAGGGCAGGTCAACAAGACTGCTAAAGACACACGATGCATACTATGGGAAACTTTGCTAAATCAGCAGGTGTTGGCTTTCCGCTCCGAATGGGGGCGACTATCTTCAACCCACTGGCACACAGAGCTACAGTTACCAGCAAACATATGGATTAAGCTGCTTGCTTTTGATTGCATGAATAACACATGCCATGCGTTAATGCAAGTTAGTAGGACCGCTTATGCTCTAGAAATATGGTGCCCTTATAGTATTGCCTATGAAAATCAATGGTTCATGGTAGGTTCCGCAAATACGAGGGGAATGGTTAGACAGTCAAAACTACACCATCCACAGTCACACCTGCATGCCCTGGGATCAGGGGTGGGTGTGTCCCCTAACTGGGAGGGTTCCGGACCCATGCATGCATCCCGTAGCAGGGGAGTGCACCTGGATGCAATACCACATTAATGGGACTGACATCTTCCAGATAGATCAGCATAAAGCCTGCATATTTACTAATCATTCCTTGCGTATTAACAATTATAAGCTATTAGGGAATCCTCAAGTCTTTTGCGTAGATAAAGTTGTGACTATCTTAGACATTGTTACTCATACCTTATATTCTTTAACTCAGTGGTCTCACACTACTCTGCATGCTGAGCTCACGCATTTGCTTAACTGGACTCTTTCCTATGGGGTGATTACTGCCCGGCTTCAAGCTATTAGACAGTTTGCCCAAACTGCTTGGAAAGATTTCCAGACGCTAGCTACCTTGGTTATTTCTGCAGAGTACAAGCTGATAATAGACAGAAACCAATTAATCAAAACTGCTGACCATCTGCAATCAGTTACTACTCACCACTGGTGGGATATATTCACTGGATGGTCTCCTCCTCCACTATCTGCTTAATATAATGCTGCACCCATTGCTGTGGTTGCTGATTTCCCCAATATTCATGCTTATCATTTTCATTGGGCTCTTGCGCAGAATGGCTTTCCTTTATACTAGAATGACTGCGCTAGAGAAATGCTTAATCAGCCTACAGCACACTGTACATGCTTCCAAATCGTGGAACTGAGTCAGCATTTTCAGGCCTCACTTCGAAAGGGGTGGAATGTTGTGATAAGCTGCTAGGCGCTTGCAGTAACCTGCATTTGTAGTAACCCACTGAGCTATCTTGTGTGTATTAGAGCCTATTCGAAGCGTGGAGGAAAATGCTGACATCAACCAGGCCTCTCGAACTGGGTGAGCCTGCCTGCTTGCAAGGGGTTAATTGCGAAGGCCTTTCCTGAAGACATAAAACATCTAGCATTTGCAAGAGGCTCTACACAGCCCTTGGGAGCCAGGCACAGCTTTGCACAGCTTTGCTCGTCTTCGCTCTGCGAGTCAGGTGCACTGATAAGGCAAGAATGTCAGATCTTCTCAAAACACAGTGCCCGAAGCCTGGGAGCCAAGACTGGCTGTTTCCAGTCTTGTAACTTTCCAAGCGAAAACATGTTTACTGCCCGGAAGGGTGAGCCTAGAAGCTTCTCGAAGAGCTGACACGTCATGATGATTGACGTGCAGCCCCTAATAAGAGAACTATACTTGGACCAGGGAAGGAGGGACTCATCCTGGGCTGTTGGGGAAGACACGCATACCAAGAAGAACAGTGCCTGGACGACCAGCTGTGCACTATCTGGGCCGAGACTCCTAGCATCACATCTCCGCTCTGGTGTAGGACTGTGGGGGCTTGGCCAGTCCTCCCCTCCTCTCCCGAGGAGTGCCGTGCACCTGTAGCGGCGAGGGTCCTGGGTGTGATCTGATCGTACCTTCATCTACATCTACATTTTATTAGGAGCATAAGACCAAATAATTGCATATTCATCTGTGATTGACAATTGGCATTATACAGCTTGCATTTTCTATTTCCACATTATTGTAAATTGCTGCTTAGTTCTCATTAGATACTGTAGATAATAAATGCAAGCATCATATATTCTGTGTGATTGGCTTTTTTCCAGACTGAGTTCATCGTGCGTCTTAAACCTTATTTGTGTGGGAAGGTAATTAGGAGTGATTTACTTTGCACAAAGGGCTGGATCCCAGGGGGGTACGTGTACTGTTTATCACTACAACAATCTACCTAGACTCCGCCTGCACACAGTGTGATGAGGTCAGGGGGGGCTTCCCCCGCATATCAGGCTCTCCTCTCCACCTCTTGCTCTGACTTGTCGCAGCTAAATGCACATCTTGAGTTAAAGGGATATTTTCATTATTTTCTTCAGACAGAATTCTCCCTGCATTGCCTTTAGCCATACATGAAGTCTCCATAGCACTCTCCATGGAAGATAGTCCATATACGCGGCTATGGTAGTTTCTGCAAGGAGTTCCTCACAGGTTCTTGGTGGCCCGCCAGAGCCGAATCAGCCTTCTTGGCAAAATGCGAGCTAGTCGAAGATTGTGAGAGTGCAAAAGGCAGCACCGGAGGGTCCTGCTGGTTTCAAATGTTTTGAACTGTTCTCGAAACATGGGTCCAAGCACTTCAACTGTGAAAAACACTAGGCTCCCAGCTGTCTTGGCACTCGGGGTGCTGCAAGTCCAAATCCAACGGGTCAGGGACAAGAGGTGTCCTTTTCTCAGGCTCCCAAACATGGGGGAGGCTGGCACACAACTGTAGGAGTCCTTCAACATGGTGAGTTCCTGGGTACCTCTGTGGCTGGCAGAGAAGCAGGTCCTGCTCCAGCAGCAGGTCACTTCACCAGTTCCTGCAAGTCCCACTCCAGTGATTCAGGGTCAAGATAGGTCCTTGATCTCAGGTTCCCAAACACGGGGGAGGCTGGCACACAAATGTAGGAGTCCTTCAATGTGTTGAGGTCCTGGGTACCACTGTGACTGGCAGAGAGGCAGGTCTTGTTCCAGCAGCAGGTTCACCCCCACAGGGTTGGCCTCTAACTTGGAACTCCTGCCTTCACCTCACAACAGGTGGACTCTGGAATGGACATCTCTCCGAGCAGGGCCGAAACAAAATCTTCAAGGGTCGGAGTCCAAAAGATGATTCAAATAAGTAGTGCAAGATCCCTTCTTTTAAAAAAGGCAAAAGCCCACAGGTGACTGGACTAAAGCTAACCTGCCTTAGTGGTCCAATTCCTGCTCTTGAAATGAGTTGACTTTGCCCTTCTGACATGCTTTGCTCTAGAGAAATTGGAGGGTGTTAGGAAAGATTCCCATTTATGTGTAATTTTCCCTCCAGTTGTGTACCGTCCATGTTTTTGCTGTTGTCTGACAATCCTAGCCTGACCTTTGCCAGTGGAGCACAGCCTTCTGATGCACTCTGCTAGGTTTTCGCTCACTTTGTTAACGGGAAACGGACATGCCCTTAAACACAGTCAGTACTGGGAGACTTTGTTTCCCTTAGTCCTTTCCAATGTTGCAGCTTTACATATAATCAGTGCACAATGTACCAGGCAGTACAGTGCGCTGGGGTCTTCCTTTTGTTTCCAAAGGCCCTAGACTCCCCCAAAAGAATTTTTTGGTAGAAGTACAGATGTGCCTTGGACAGGGCTGGTGGCAGCTTTTAATTCGCATATTTTTAACCCGTTCTTGCCATGCAAGCCGCATTTACCACCGTTGGCACAGGAAGGTGGCCTGGCTCAAAAATGTCCATGCCACGAGGTTCTTTGTCCTGTCCTTTGGCCATCTTGCCCCTTTGCCTTAACCAGGTCGAGCAGACCCGGGACAGTCCTTATTTGGTCATGCATTCTGCCACAAAACGCTAATCTATCGTGGGCGTCTGCATGCTTTGTGCGTGTGCCTCCAGGATGTCGGCTGGACTGTCTAGTTCCAATACACATCCTGGGTGCCAGAGAGTCTGGTGTGCTGGGAATGACTCGGACCACCGTGGTCCATGATTGGTCCACGTCTGGTGTGCCTGTGTGTGAGCAGATCTCCCATTGGGTCCTCTTCGTTTTGGCGCAAAGGAGATTCTGGATAAGAGAAGGCTCCAAACACCCATACCAGGTCGATCTCTTGATTTCTCACTAAACCTAGGATAGGATCCAAGCATCCTGAAACCAGGAAGTCGAGTCGAGGCACTGCTGGTGACCGCCTGGAAGGTTTGGCACGCTGAGCCTGCTGTTGTCCCGCAGGACCCCCCTGCTTGTGATCGAATTTAGAAGGTCTGCAAAGGCACTTCAACCCATTTGAATAGTCGGAACTATTCACGGCACCTCCACCTTAACCTGAAAGCAAGCCTTCTCGGAAGTGTTCCTGGGAAAACCAGCGAACTGACCAGCTTGCTCTGGAACCGCTGCCATCTTGAGTTGACACTTGAGACTTTGGAGATCCTAAGCAGTGGGTCCAAGGCACTTCCTGCCGAGTTTCGTACACCTAGGCGCCCAAGGTCAGGAATTAAGAGAGTACGCCTGAACCAGAGTGCACGCTGTCACCGTGTCGCTCAGCCGTGGTGACGAACTTCGAGGTTGCGCTGCTACTGTGCCCTCCTTTGACCTGAGACATGCTGCTGTGAAATAGAGTTGATCCCTTCACCAGGAGAGGAGAAATCACCATTGTCCCACCACAGAATCATCCCTGGAACTCAGCTGCTGAAAGCCGCAGAGCAGCACGATTGCAGTATTTGAACCCGCAACCAAAGTGGACTCGACTACCAATGTTTGGTCCGGAGTGCACCTTGGGTCAGCGAGTACTTACAACCCTTACCAATGGCCACTGGCACATCCATCCATTTTTACGCACAAGTGTCCCGTGAGGGTCACTCGCCTTTCTCCAGGTAGCCTGTGCTACCGTCCTATTCCCAACGCTTGGAACCTGTTCTGCCCTCTTGGGGAAACCGTCCTCGAATAGTGGGAACTTATTCTTCAATGCCTCACCTGCCTTCCTGAGCTGCTACAGCCCCTGCAAGAGACTCTGTTTTTTCCCAACCGCACGATTGTGTGCACCTGCATCCGAAAGTACATTTGATCATGTGGCTACACTCTTCTTAGGGATTGGACTACCTCTCAGATAGGGTTGATAAAGTGAAGGACTGTCTAAAGCATATTCACACTGTTTGCTCCCTTTCCCTTACAGGGATGAATCATTTGTCCCACTTGATAGCAGCAAATTTGCACGTTCCGCTGAGAAAAAACGAAGCAACACGTGGCGTGGCCTCTTCCTTCGGTTCCTGTTGACCGTTGCCAACTGCCGCATTCAATCTAATCAGCGGATTGCTTCTTCCACACAGTGCCTGCCGAAGGTGGAAGCCGGCTGTGCTCTCAGAAGGCCTGACTCAAAAGGCCCTGTCCCGAGCGTGTCGGAGCCGGGAGGGTTGGAGGACTAACCAAAAACTATGCTCTCCATCACGAAAATTGCTGCACTTCCACTGTATGACCACACAGACATTGCCATACTCCCGAGAGCTACTACGGTCAGCACGCAGTAAGCCTGCCTTACTAAATAAAAACCTGTGCATGCATGTTCTGAACCTTTTATCCTAGCATTTACCCCGTGCGAGGCTTCCCCCAATTACCTAGCCTCCCTGCAAATTTACCTTCATATTCCCGCTATTGCCTGCAAAAGCGTATCTCCCGATTGCCCCATAATGAACCATAGTAATAATGAACCATAGTACTATCAGAAAATGTATTGATAATTACTGTTCATAACAGCTGCATAGGAAGTATACTTGTTACAATAATTAATTTGCTCCTGCATTTTCCGTGGCATATAAACTGCTCTTACAAGCCCAACTTGTCCAATCGGTCAGGCACTTGCTTCTTTCTCCCGATAGCAGTTTTAGTTACGCTGTATCACCCACTTCGTTATGCACTGATTTTACGCTCTGTGCTGTATTACCTATTTCTAGCCTTGGGTCGAACTAGCATAGTCCCATATGACACTGCCACCAGCACTTTTGACTTTCCGGCTCTGCCTATCTGCTTCCAGCACGGCCTGTGCCTAGCTGTGTGATATTACCATATAGCCTGTCGCTTTACCTCAGTGCCTTCTTATCTGCCCCCTTACTGGAACGATTGCTAATCCATCCAACCTCGTACTGGAGTGCAGGTACCCGAGATCCCCCTGCGCTATCGCTGTACTGTTGTTGACTACCCACACTGCTCCAATTGATGTTTGCTACGCTTACCTAACAAATTGCCATCTGTCTAATTTCACCTGTGCCCTCATTGTAATTGATTGCCGACTACTACTACTGATCTATTGTTGTGCCAAGTACCCGAGTTCCCTTCACTCTACTGCGGACCTACTGCCGAGTACCTTCACTGTTCCAATGATGTCTGCTACCTCCACCTCATATTGCGCCAATTGCCTAACGTAACTTGTATCCACATTGTACCCAACGCCTAGTGAGAAACAGTACACCTCTCACATCATACCTTAGCTTGCCCGGCTGCAGATGTTAGCGCCAGCTTAGGGCTGCACTTAGGCTTTCACAATTGCACGCTCTCAGTCCTATCTAGCCACTTGCACTCCCACCTTACGGACAGTATCACTCACCATGGCTTCCATAATACCTTTATTCCATGCCATAACACCTACCAAGTTCCTCCCAGCCTTGCAGATCCACCATCCCTTAGCTACAGCTCAACCATCCACTGCCACTATTGCTCATTACTATACCTCTGCAGAATGGATCACCTGCTACGCCTCCACTCCCACACTTCTGATACTCCGACACTTCTGATACCCCCACACCTCTGATACCATGCCCTCTCAGCCTAAGGAATAAAAGACTAGGCTCTCGCATCCACAGTAGTGAAATGGCCCACAGCGCACTGATGCCGTGCCCTCTCAGCCTACGGAATGTTAGAATAGGCTCCCGCCTCCATGATAGGATGATTGCCTTTAGCTCACATGCCCCACATAATACTTTCAGGTCCCGTATTCCACTTACTGTTATCCCTCCACCTGTGCCAACTGACCCCCCTATTGATGCAAACATCACCTCGCACCACAAGCCCCCACAAGGAACCACAGTCTTGGACAATCTTACCATTGCGGACCTCATTACCTCCAACCAACTGGACTTTCTTGCAATCACCAAAACCTGGTTACACCCAGCGGCAGGTTCCACCCTATCATTATCTATCCCCCGACAACTAGACTATCATACATTCTGATACAGCCACTGGGAAAGGGGGTGGAGTGGCATTTATAGCCAAATCACACCTAAACCTCAGAGAATTCTCGCATTCAGCCCTGCCCTCAGCCAAATTCCTTTCAGCTAAACTGCACTGACACTCGCACTATCCTACTCCACCTTATTTATTGACCCCCAGGAGACCTGTCCTCCTTCCAGGAAGACATCTCACATCCCCTAACTTTGAACACAAAACCAGGCTCACAAATCATCGTATTAGGCGACCACAATCTAGGTCTCCATGACCCTAACCACCATAATGCCTCTACACTAGACGATACCATGACACAATTAGGCCTTACTCAATGTATTAACAAACCCACCTGCTCCAAAGGTAGAACGCTGGAATGGTTGACTGAATCCAATTGTAACGTCACAATACTCAACAATACACCCTGCACCTGGTCTGACTACCACTGCATCACATTTGCCATTCCTAAAGGAACTCATAACAGCACGCCTGCTGTCATTGCTCCACAATCCTGGGCCAGGAACAGATGCAACATAACCTTGGAAAACCTTTTATCATTACTTCAGCCTATCACCAACCTGCCTGTTAACTCAGATACTGACCCATCCTCGCTGGTTGACCTCTCCAATTCCACTTTGGAACAAGCCTTAAACCAAACTGCCCCGCTAAAATTGAGGAAAGCCAAACCGGCCTCCTATATAAAGAAATGGTTTACGGCTGAACTAAAAGCGCTGCACAATATTAAAAGATCTTCTGAAGCTAACAAGGAAAGCTTTTCCATTGCTGCTGCCAATTACAAAACGGCCATCACTAATACAAAAAAAGAGATCTATAATACCAGAATTCAGAACGCTAAATCTGGTACTAGAGAACTTTTCTCCATCCTGATAGAATTGGAGACCCCAGCACCACCCCCTGAAGTCTGCATTAAGGATAAGGCCTGGTGCGACAACATCCAGCAGGCCCTATCTGACAAGATAGCCCTTCTTCAATCCAGAATTGAATCCAAAAAAATTGCCTTGCATCTAATGCCTTGCCACACAATGCACCCATCCCTCACCTACCTTCTTGCCCCCTGTTCCACTTTTCACCAGTAACTGTGAAAGAAGTGGCCAATATAATCGAGCCTCAAACCATCCAATTGCCAAGGAGACTCATGCCCAGCTACAGTTATCAAGGAAGGTGCAAAAGAACTGGCACCCTTCATTACAGCCTCGATCATCTCCTTCAACAACTCATCAGTCCCCAACAACCTCAAAGAAGCTTGGGTCATGCCACTACTAACAAAAAAACGTAGATCCCAACATACTGACAAATTACAGGCCCATTACAACAGTCCCTTTCCTACAGAAGATATTAGAAAGAGTGGCATATCTCCAAATTCAACAACACTTGGAGAACAACAACCTTCTAGGCTTGCAGCAATCCGGTTTTAGAGCCAGGCATGGGACGGAAACAGCCCTCCTGGACCTAAAAATCCAAATTGATGAAGCCTAAGACAAGGGCAACGTGGCCATTCTGCCTTTATTGGATCTATCCGCAGCCTTCGACCTGGTTGACCATAAAATCCTAACTAATCACCTTGCCACTGCTGTAGCATTCTCACCAGATACCACCAACTGAATCCAATCCTTTCTTTCAAATAGATCAACCAGGGTCTTCGCACCCACGGCAGCTGCTGAACCAATCCCTATCCAGTGTGGAGTCCCCCAAGGGTCCCGTGTTTCGCCAACGCTTTATAATATCTTCACGAAGCCCTTCTTCGAATGTCTTGACAACCTGGGTCTCACTTACACCAACTATGCGTATGACACCCAGGTCCTCATCACCCTCACTGGATGCTATGAGAAGGACTCTGTCAAGCAAAAAGAAATCTACCTAGAGATACAGGCCTGGATGGCCACACACAGCCTATGTTTAAACGACGATAAGACGGCGCTACCGATTGTATGCACCAAAGTCTGTCTAAATAAACTCGACCCCCGTTACCAATCTTTCTACATCAATGGTAATATCATCAAGGTCGCCAAAGAGGTCAAAGCCCTCGGCGTCCACCTCGATTCCACTCTTTCCCTCAAAAAGCAAGTAAACTCCACAGCCTCCTCCACAGCCTATACTAACAAATTAATTAATGCTTGCAAACCTTTCCTTGTCCACAAACAGCCGCCTCACCCTTGCCACGGCACAGGTTTTAGCCAAACTGGATTACTTAACTTCCTTTTCTTAGTCTCTACCAACCACAACCTGAATAGACTACAAGTTCTCCAGAATAATGCCCTACATTGCGCATTCAACATACCTCGCACCAATCACATCTCCACCATCAGACGAGATTCGCACAGTGGCTACCAGTTTGTGACAGAACTAAACTATGTACACTTGTCATCACCCACAAATGCTCATCTCTGACAGCACCCCAATAACTGAGTGACAAATTCACAAGACAACTCTACCAGAATCACTAGATCACCTGATCTACATTGCATTAATATACCAAAGTTCAACCTAAAAACAGCTGGTGGATCGAGTTTCCCAGTGTTAGCTGCAAAATACTGGAACATTCTCCCATCAGACATCAGATGTCTGGTCCTTTAGATCCAAAGTGAAGGGCATGCTCTTCAGTCAGCAAGATTAGCTACCTTGCCACTAAAATGTTCATCTGCACTAGAGTTTGCCTTCCCAGTCTTTCTTTACCTTTACACTACATCTATTCCTTATCTATTGCCTCTTCAGCCCAGGATGTATTTAGCACTAGCCTAACGTCTCTCTCACTTATCCTAATACATGCAGTTCTGCAGACATACAGACTACTATGTAACCTGGTCTGTATGCTTGCTATTGCTAATCCGACCACCTTGTAACTAGGTCGATCACTCCTATATTCTTATTCTACCGTAAATGTAATGTCGGCTACTTTGGAACCCGGTCATCACAATCTTCACGCTCTCTGCTCTTCATATGCTGTACTGCAACTGTAATTAATGTTCTTAGCGCCCAGATACCTTAGGGTTAGGTCGCGCTATACAAATAATAAACTAAACTGGTTGTGGACCCTTACTGTGTACCATTCCTTTAGGCCAATTGTAACTGTATATATGTTCTATAGTAGTGGGCTTTTGAGTTTTAGCATTACTGCTGATCGTTGCTTGTGTTTGATTTAAAAGGCCTTTAATAAATGTATATGTATTTTTGATATGCACCTGACAGACATTTGTATCACCCTCACCCCTCCTGAGACCTAGTCTTGACCACCGTCAATGCTACCTTGATTGGTCTGGCTTGTCCAGAAGGTTACCCTGTTCCAAGAAACTAGGCTGGCCTTCTGAACCTCTGCCCACCAGGTCAGATTTCAGAAATCCATCTTAACAGAGGGGACAGGAAGGAGCGAGGCAAGGAGAAACAGAAGTCTTCCTCCACTGTAGAGATCGCCTGTTTACACTAACCCCAGCCCCTTTCCTTCTCAAAAGGATCAAAGGCATTGAGATATGCAGCACCCTGGTGTGAGGCCAAGCCTTTTGTGAATGGGTGTGGCCTTTGATTCCTGTTCCCAGTCCAGCTTCCTGTGTAGTGGCTGCCCGTGGGAAACGGCGTTACCTGCCCTTACAAAGGCAATCCCCCAGACTACATTCCTTCCAGTAAGCCAAGGTGCAGCCTGTCTGGGGAGAACACACACACGTTCCCTCCACAGCTGAACTGTGCCTACAGCGCTAACACGTGCTAGCCTTGCACCATGACTTAACCCAGGCATAGCTTATATTTAGAATTTACCATACCACCGGCATGGGCTACTTATAATCATCATAGTTTCGGTACAGGAGTGCATATCTTAAATCCAGCATCTGGACTGAAGAGACTTGGCTATCATTGCAGCTGTCCAATGGGCACCTATGGCCTATGAATCTGCTCTGTGCCACTGGTAGAGCAGGCGCGGCAAATCAGGATACTGAATCATCAGGGCACAAGAACACACTATGCTTTTGGCATGGAGCTTATGAAAGGGGAATCTGATCAGCAGATTACTCTTTCAGCGATGGAATTTCCTGCATCATTTCACTAATGCATACAAATAAAAAAAACAGGGCTTTCACAAGAATTCATCACACACTCCAAGATAACTCATATATTAGATCCAAGCAATGCTTTGCTGCTGGAAATTGGGTGGAACCCTCCATTAACCCCATCCCCTTCCTTAAGAAAAGCCTCCATTTGTCATTTTATGTTCCCCTACTTGTTTTGTGTAACAGAAGAGACTCCCCGGAAACTCAACACTATAAGATATAGTGTTGAAGATCCAGTCTTACCCCAGACTCATTAAACAGCCAAAAATATAAATTAAAACTGGATCAGGGTTGGGATGTGCAAGAATGGGGACCCCCACAAACAAATTCAAAATATATAAATAAGTTTGATTCTTTATCAAAATAAGAACATTAGATTAACCCCTTAAGTGCCACCGCCGAGCCGGCTCGTCAGTGGAAACCGCTCCAGGTTGCCACCGATGAGCCGGCTCGTCGGTTTTGGCACTCTGCTTTTCTCGATCCCTGCAACGCAGGGATCGAGCAAAACTCTAATCCAGCCCCCAGGATATGTGAGGGGGAGGTCCCCTCACATGGCCCGGGGGTTGGATTTTCTTCAATTTCACGTCGTGAAATTGAAAGTAAATTCACTGCGGCAGCCATTTTCGGCAGCCACAGTGAAAACAGAAGGCGAGTGTTCACCTTACTCTGCCTCGATCTCCGGCTGTATTTCAAGCCGGAGATCGAGGCAGGTATCGTTGGAAAGGGGAGATCCTCCCCTTTCCAACGATACCTTGTGTGACAGCATTGCTGCCCGCGGATCGGGCGCAGAGCTCGATCCGCGGGCTGCAATGCGCACTAGACCACCAGGGATCTGTTTTGGGGGAGAGGGTTGCTTACTAGGTAAGCGGACCCTCTCCCCCAACCCCCCAAAGCATGGCGCAACGGCTGTGGAGAGAGAGAGATCATCTGCCCCCAGGGGTGAAAATAAAAATTAAAAAAAATAAAAATTTGAATGGAGGTGGGAGGGGTTTGAGGCCCTAGGCCCCACTAGACCACCACGGATTTTAGAAAGAATGGTGTCGTTGGAAAGGGGAGATTCTCCCCTTTCGAAAGACACCATTTTTGAAGCATTGCTGGTCACGGATCAGCGCAGAGCGCTCGATCCGTGACCAGAAATGCCCACTAGACCACCAGGGATACGTTTGTGAGGTGGGGGAATGGGGGGGGCTGCTAACAGTAAGCATGGGGGCACATATCTAATAAACCCTGGGGGCAGATGGCTGATCAACTGCCCCCAGGGAAGGGGGCAAAATAAAAATAAAATAAGGGACTTTTGGGTGGGAGTGGGGGGGCCACTAGCCACCAGGTATTTATTTTACAGAAAAGGGGGGTGGGCCTCTCCCCCTCACCGCAAGGGGAAATGGGGGCACCCCTTGTAGCCCTCCCTGGGGGCAGATATCTGGTCTTAGGAAGGGGTATCTGACCCCAGGGAGGGCTGCATGAGATGCCCCCCTCTTATCCTTAATCAGGGAGGGCTGAATGAGATGCCCTCCCCTACATTTGGTGTGGGGGTTAGAGGGTCACCCCCCACTACATTAGAAAATTACCTGGTGGTTTAGGGTGCCCCTCAGCCCGCCCTAAAGTGTAGTGTACCATTTTCCATTTTTTTCTTTGTTTACAAAAGTTGCCGTGGCGCAGAGGGGCACATTGGTGTGCCAATCTGGCGCCTGGGTGGCCAAACCTTACTGTCCCACCCACTGGGGGGCCTGTCCCACCATTTTTGGGGGCCCTCCCCCCCCTCACACCAAATGGGTGGCGGGGGCACCTCTTGCAGGCCTCCCTGGGCCTCCTACAAACGGCTGCGCGAGGTACACCGCTCCTCCATTTGGGGTGGGGGTGAAAGGGCCCCCAAAAATGGTGGGACAGGCTCCCCCCCAGTGGGTGGGGCAGTAAGGTTAGGGCACCCCAGCGCCAGTTTGGCACACCAATGTGCCCCTCTGCACCAAGGCAGGTATAGTAAACAAAGAACACAATTCAAAATGGCAGGCTGTGGAATTTTCTAATGTGAAGGGGGGTGCACCTCACCACCTTTGGGGCTGTGGGGCACCCCAAAGGGTCTGGGAATTTTCTAATGGGATGGGGCATTGACCCCTTCCCCCCCCCCAGCCGCAATGGAGTGGATGCCATGTCATGCAGCCCTCCCTGGAACCAGATATCTGCTCCTAGGAATGGACGCCTGAGCCCAGGGAGGAGTGCAGGACAGCCCCCTCTCCCCCTTATCTGCCACTGGGAAGGGCTACATGAGATGGGCCGCCCCTCCAATTTGGTCATGTGTGGATTCCCACGGGTGTCCTCTTTTGGGAAAAGCATGGAGTTCCCCCGTTTTCCTTGCTGGCTTCGACACCCTAGGCCTAAATCTGTAGGTTGCCCACATGAACAAAATGGGCAGTGGCGAAAGGCTTGGGGTTCCCAGTGGGTTACCCTTTTCCTTTTGCGCCCCCTGTAGGTGCACCCACACATGTGAGGTACCGTTTTCATCGGGACATGTGTGGGGACGCAGGAAGGTAGGCCATGTGTTGTTGGCGGTGTGTTTCGGTGGGTGGCCAGAGCGAAATGTCTGAGAATGGTCTTCATTTCCAGCCAATTTCAGAGACATTTCCCTGTGTCCACTTACCGAAACACGTTGCCAACAACAGATGTCATACCTTCTCGTGTTTCCACAGGTGTCCCGACGAAAAAAGGTACCTCATGTGTGGGTGCACCTACTGGGGGCGCAAAAGGGAAAGGGGAGGCCCAAGACATTCTTTTCACCTTAAGATTCATTTTCTTAGAATGTGAGGGTCAGAATAGTACTTTGGAGTCAGGGCGGTTTTGTTTTAGACATTCTGACACTGGCAGATCCTTAGTTTTGAGTTTAAGTAGGGAAACACCTTTAGCGCAGGGACAGCGAGGCAGTTTCCCAACCCCTTTTATTTATCAATCAAAGTATTGAGCAGTGGTCGATGTGGGCGGGAGCGGTTGGTAGCGGTACTCTACGTTTAGTTGTACTGTTCCTATACTTTTATTTTAAAAAGAAACCGCTTCTGAATGGTTTCGTTTTAAAAATAAAAGTGTAGGAAGAAGCTGAAACTTGCACTTTCAGCAGCAGGCTTATGTGTTTTGGGGTTTGTACTGTGCGTGGGAGGGGGTGTGGTGATCGGGTTAGTGGGAAGAGGGTGCAGGCCACTAGGGAACATAGTTCCACTATTTCTTATTGTACACTTCAACCACTGGTCTTTAGCCAAAACCATGTCTAACTTGTGTCTGAGTTTCATACCTGACTCCTCACAGTAGGCAGTTTTTACTACACAGATACCTGGTTTTAAATTGATATGATATGGCATTTATAACACATTTGTACAGTGTTTCTAGGCACGACATGACAAGGAGGGCGAAACAGAGGGAGGACAAAACAACGATCTTACTAGGCCTTGTGACATTCAGATCACGCAAGCACAGGGGAGGGGGAGAAGTGCAAAGGGGGATGGAGAAGTGCAGATAATCAAAAGTGCCACCAACGGGTGGCTCATAAGTGCAGAGAGAGGGGACTGTAGGGTTACAGATACGGACCACAAGTGCTGGGGAGCCAAGAGGCAGTGTGAGGTGCAACTGCACAGGCAGGGACCTGGGCCCAAGTTCTCCGGGTGGCCAGGTGACCGGTGCGTGGAACAGACTGGTCAGGGAAAGCGGAAGCGAAGAGGAAGGTCTTGAGTTGCTTCCAGAACTGGAGATGGTTCTGCTCAAGTTTGAGAGAGACAGGGAAAGGGATCTGCCCCAAACGCTCTGCTTGGAAAAGCGACTAACCCTCAGAGTTGGAGGTGGTTGAGCAGAGAGCTCGAGAAGGGAGAGGTCTTGGAAGAGAGAGTTGGAGATAGTGCAGTCCCAGGCCCCAGAAAGCCTTGTGTAAAATGCAGAGAGTCTTGAACTTGATCCTTGCCGCCACTGGGAGCCAATGAAGAGATTTCAGAGCTGGAGAGATACAATCCCTGGGCTTGAGGCCAAGGACAAGTCTTGCATCCTGTTCTGGATCGGTTGTAGAGGATGGAGAGTAGAAGCAGGAAGATTTAGAAAGTGTCAGTATTCCAGCCTAAAGAGGACCAGAGCTCTGGAGACAGTGGGCATCTGGTGGGAAGTTAAGAAAGGAAGAATACCGTTCCCCCCAACCCCTCTTTTTTTTGCTAAAAACCACTTTTTTTCCACCCAAAAAAACAAAAATTGAAGAAAAAAAAACAAAAAAACCCAAAACAAAATCGATCCTTTGACCTGTCGACCCTTTGGTGTCGGCCTTTGACCCGCCGACCCTTTATATTCGATCCTTTGACTAGACACCGGACCCGAGAGGGTCGGTCAGAGAAAGGAGGTCAGCCAGGCCAGGGTCTGATCAGTGATACCCAGGTTATCATGGAGGCGACTGAGCAGGATGGCATGGTTGACCATATCGAAAGAAGAAGACAGATTGAGGAGAATGAGGACAGAAGGAAGATTAGAATCAAGGTTAGCGAGCAGGTCTTAACGGATGTTCAGGAGAGCAGGTTCCGTGCTTCTGGCCGCTCTGAAGCCAGACTGATGGTCATGGAGACAACCAATAGATTCGGTGTGAAGGTTAAGCTGGGAGATGGCCAGCTTTTCCAAGAGTTTGCCCAGGAAAGGAGTGATAGAGATCAGGTGATAGTTAGCCAGAGAGGAAGGATCAGCAGAGGGCTTCATTAAGAGGGGGTGCAAAAGGGAGTGCTTCAGGGAGGACGGGAAGGTTCAAGTGACAAAATAGTGATTGCAGAAATCAGCCAAGGCTGGAGCAAAGGCGTCAATGTGGTCCTTAATGATTCAGGAAGAACAGGGAAGAACCTGTTTTGACAAGACTTTCTTAGATTGGACTTGTCTAGAAACATTGTCAGGGGTGAACAAATGAACGGAAGAGAAGAGGGGAGGAGAGGTGGCCACAGGAAGGCCAGGAGTGGAGGAGGAGGAAGAAGAGGAAAAGAGGGTGGCCAGGATGTCCTGAGTTTTAGTGATGAAATGAGAAGCCAAAGCTGTACAGAGGGTTTGGGAGGGAACAGGAGAGGTAGAGACTGCAGCACGATTTGCCAGCTCCTTGCAGAGCTGGCCAGAGCTTTTCAAGAGTTTAGCCAAGTTGTTAGATACCTCAGAGATGTGGGAATGGATGTGAACTCTCTTTGTGGCGAGGGCAGAATGTCTGTATTGCCTTTGGAGAAAACAGCAGGCCAGTTTGTCAGGGGTGCACCCGTTGCCCTCCACTCCCTCTCCACCACCCTGCACTTGCGTTTAAGGGTGACTAGGTCTGAGTCGTACCAAGAGTTGCACTTGGATTTGGGCATCAAGCTGATCCTCATGACAGGGGCAAGTACATCAAGAGTGCCAGAGATAGAAAGATGAAGGTTGGAAAGGGCTATGTCAGGGTATGAGTTAGCCAAAAGTGCAGAAGGAGGAGAGAAAGTAGCGGTGAAAGCATCCAGTGACACATGCTTCTTGGGTTGCATGACAGAGAAGGTAGGTGGCAGTGCTGGAGTCGGCTTGGCCCGTAGCCTAAAAAGTGCAACTTTTCCTCGTAGCCTTAGAGCCTTGCAACAGACAGCAAAGCAAAACGATGAGGGGGGTTCTTCAGAAGAAGCCCCACACAAAGTCAACTATCCAAAAAAAGCCAGCAAATGTAGGAGACTCACTTTCACGAGAGGGAAACCCAAAATTGGAATTCTAGCCCAATAATATGGATAATACTTTAACAATATAAAAAATAATTTTGTTAGTCTGATTTGTCCACAGTCAATGTCAATGCCAACTTATCTTCTCCATCCACCATGCTCACTTACGAGTAATTTAATGCTAAGACACCTTTCAATAGATCGGTCTGCTTGCAGTTATCCTCGTGTACAAAATGTGTAATATAAGCACAAGTCCTTATTGCTCAAATACAAGAAACGGCCTGATGCAATTCTTTTGAGTGCTCTGTCCTGCAATTAAAGCTTGACTGTGCTTCTGGTGTGGATAAGACTGGAGGCTGGGAAGAGGAGTCTGGGAAGTGCTGAGATAGTGCCCATTCCCATGCTGCCATTAGCTTACCTAACTGAAAGGCTTCCCATATTCAGGACTATTTAGGAAGAATGGAAGACTTGGCTCACTCACTAATAGAAATTTCAGAGGGGGTGATCACTTGCTTGATTGTTATTCCTACCTTCAGAGAATGCTTTATGTGCGCATCCATTTCTGCCCTCTGAACATCTCAGATTCATCCTTTGGCCCGTCACAGGTTACCCACCAAGTTCATAGTGTAGGAACAATATCAAGTAGCATGTTTGACGCTGTATGTGGCACATACAATCGAAGCGAAATTTGCTTTTTACCAGAATGACTCTTGATTGGTCATTTCCAAATCAGGTTAATGGTGGTCCTGAGAATACACTCTTGTTCCCAAAAAGAACCTCTAACAAAGACTGTTGATCATTAGCTTTTTTTAAGATCTAGACATACATCAGTCATGCTTTTTTCACACAAAGTCAGTGAAGAAACAATAGCACTTTGTAGGTGTCTAGTCAAAGGATCGAAAAAAAAGGGTCGACAGGACAAAGGATCGACACCAAAGGGTCGACAGGACAAAGGATCACATTTTTTTTTAAAATTATATATATATTTTTTTAGGTTTTCGTTTTGGAAAAAAAGTGATTTAAAAAAAAAGAATATGAAAAAAAATTCGATCCTTTGTCCTGTCGACCCTTTGGTGTCGATCCTTTGACCTGTCGACCTTTTCACTGTCGATCCTTTGACTGGCAACCCACTTTGTATTAATTTAATTACAAAAAATGTAATAGTCCAGGAAGTAAGCTTCCGCTCTCTGTTGTGTGATGCTGTGTGTGTTTCTTTCCAGAAAAGATGTGTTAGTTAAAGTGACTGCTCTGTGTGGTTTCTGCTGAAAGACCAGTTTGTGCTCTCACTCAAAAAACACCATCAAAAGTCTAAGATGCTTGTACACATGCTACCTTCTGGACTGCTTTTGTGGCCAGGAAGCTCTGGCATGGCTCCTAGATTGCATGCATGCAGTTCTTTTTAGGCACATTATGTTTGCTGGATCTCTAAGCCAGAAAACAAGAAAATTGAATGTGGATTCAGAGATAAAACCTTACAAACGGGTATTTTGTTTCACTTCACAACTTAAATCCATTGCCTTAGTCTTCTTTTATTTACATGTAATGGGCTGCATTTGCTAGTAATTTAACAGCTATCCTCAATTCCTCACCGGTTCTGAAGCTCTGCCTTCTCAGCCTCCCCTTTCACCTTCAGATGCATCACTTCCTGGACCTTGCTGTCCAGCTCTTGTTGCAGGTTGGTGATTTGTTTTTCTTTGGTCTCATCTTTTGGCCTTGATATCCTCTTTGTGTCTGGTGCTCTCAAGTGATTAAGGCAGCTGGTATGAAGCACAGCAGAGAAGCGAACAAAGTCAACTCGTACTTTTGACAGGTCTCTAGAAGAAAAATAATTAGTATTTGGGGGGAGGATGAGCAGAACTTCGACTGAGCAGAATGATGCATATTACTACAGGTAAACAGCATCCCACTACTACACAACATCATGCTCATTCCGCTGCTGCCACAAGGAAAGGCTTGTCACAATTCTGGCACAAAGCAGGCTCATTCTACGAATGTCACAATGTGCAGGTCATGTCACTGCTGACATCAAAAGTTGAGAACCCTAGTATAGCCACCAAGTGAACCCAGCCTCCCACTGTCAGTAGATATGGCAGGTTTTACCGCTTCCACAAAGCAAGGCTTGCACCACCCTCCTCCCGGCCACCAAGTGGAACCTATGGGAACCTACATAGCCTCAAGCTAGATTCAAACAAGCAGCACAGAGTCAGACTCATTGCAAGATGATGCCAACAATCCAGGCGAATGCCAATTTAAGCAAGGGCTAATCCTTTTATGTCATTATAAATTGCATAATATGCCACCACACAATAACCAAGCAAGACTCAATCTAAATGATACACCTTCAATTGGCAGGTTTACCCTAATGCTACAGCCAAATGAGATTTATCTCACTGCCACCATACCAGGTGCATCCTATCAGTTTCAGAGACAAGAAAGGTCTAGCCACCTTGCACCTGCCTGACAATTGAATGAACAGAAGATTATACAACAGCTTTCATCCAATAATACAAGTTTTTAAACACAGTTTTAAATGTAACATTTAAGTGGTTGACCCCTATGTGCACCATAATATTTAAGGACAACGTCCCTTCATCAGGACAACCTCACTGTTGCCAGCTTCAACAAATACAGACTCCATAATAATGCTGTCAGGCCTACCCACCACCTGCCTACTACTCATGTTAATACCATCATATCTCCACCAAGAAACATTTCTTGTTTTAGCACCAAGCCAGGTTAAACCCATGCTGGCCAACTGGCAGGGAACAGCCCAAACCATTCAAGTCTTGCTGGGAGGGTTAAAACCTACCAATGACACCGTTTTTCCCTTACTCGGTCAGGTTGCCAAACGATTGGCAGCGGAGAGATCTTACTTGACCCAGCTGGTGAATAAGTCACTGGCATCTGGGTCAGTTAAAAAATAGTTTAAAAAAATCAATTGTCACACAATTACTAAAGAAATTTAATGTGGATCCAGAGATTTTTCACAATTACCGGCCAGAAGCAGTATTCCCTGGCCGGGGGAAAATACTAGAGAAGGTAGTTATTACTCAGTTACAGATGTAAGTGGAAAAAAGAGTTGACCGTAGATCCCCTACAATTCAGCTTTCGCCCATTATTTGGTACACAGACGGCTCTTTTGTCAGTATGGGACGATCTTCTCAAGGCAGTGGACCAAGGGGATCTAACTTAGTTGGTCATGCAGGAACTCTCAGCTGCTTATAACACGGTGGATCACTGTATCCTGATTAAGCGATTGAGTACGATCGGAAGAGTGTCAACGCAAGCCATAGCTTGGTTTGAGTCTTTTTTTCATCAGGACGGCAACAACAGGTTAAATTGAATGGATGGATGGGTATCTGACCCTTTGGAACAGACCTGTGGAGTGCTGCAGGGATCTTCCCTCGTCCCCCATTTAATTTATGTCTACACCCAGTGATGGACATATTGAAGAAACATAGGGTGTATTTTCAATCATACGCTGACTATACACAGATATATGTCAACATATGCAATGTGGAAGAGTCCTTCATTAGAGTGAAGGATTGTCTGGAGGAGGTCAGTACATGGATGTCAGCTAAATGGCATCAGCTTAATGCCAAGAAAACCGAGGTGGCCTTGTTTGACCCGAAACATCTCCTGGAAGCAGGTAATTGCACTCAGCCGCCTCACTTCCTGAGAACGGATCTTCCACTAGCTACCAAGATTAAGAATCTGGGTTGCATATGGGCAGGGAATCTGAGGCCCACGTGAGTGCCGAAGTGCAATCAGTTTTCTACAATCTTCGGATTCTGCGTCACGTCCTACCTTATGTACCATCGGACAAGCAGGCTGCAGTGGTCGGAGTACTGGTAAATGCTCAATTAGACTATTATATGAGTCTGCTTGCAGGAATCCCAGCCAAGCAGTGCCAACGACTGCAAAGAGCCAAGAATGTTGCAATGAGACTGGTGGTGGGAGCAAAGAAGTCTGACCATATTTCAGGAATCCGTCGCTCCCTGTACTGTCTATCTGAGGGACAGAATCGACTTTAAAGTCCTCTGTCTCATCTTTCAATGCCTAAATAATCTGGCTCCGACCTATCTGGCAGATAAAATCCATACTGTCCAACTCCTTTGCTTCAAGCATAAATTGCTGTTGAGCATTCCTCCATCCTCGTACTTATCTTGGAGTGATAGGAGGTAATCGGTTTACGGACCTAGAATATGGAACAGCCTACACCTAGAGATTCGAGCAGTAAAGTCATTGGGGTCATTACGTGGTGGGCCGGTAAATACTGGCACAGCTGCCGCCTGAGTCATGCATTTTCCGGCACCCGGCAATGGGGACTTAAATACCCATTGCAGGGTGCTGGAAATTATTACTCCCCATTCCCATTTGAGTCCCATTGGACTCAATGGGAATGGGGAGGACGGATGCATCCGTCGAGTTCTGCGAGCGCGTGTCGTTCCGCCCGCCAGGTCAGACCTCGCGGGCTGAAAGGCACTCGCTCGCAGAACTTGTAGTTAGCCGGTCCGGAAACAACGGTACCAGCAAGCTTATCGGTACTGTTGCTACCGGACCAGCAAACTCGTAATGAGGCCCGTTGAGTCTATTCCGGAAAAGGATACGGTCTGGGGAGTGTGAGGAATCTGAGGGCATCCTCAACTCCTTTCCCCAAGATGGTCTCTTCCCGGGTGGCCAGGGAAAGGCAGAAGCTACCGGATCCTGATCCTGGGGGCGGCTATGCGAGGGAGGACTACTTGGGGGGAGGCTACCTAGGGAAGGGGAGTGAGGGAACCTCGGATGAGACATAGCATCCCCCATTTCCCTTTCAAGATGTCCTTTCAATCCACCAGACCGTGGGCTATTGTAGATCAGACTCCTGTTTCCCCATTGCCATTCATACATACATATACCCACCACTTTGGTACGGAGACGTGGAGGAAGCAACAAAGAAACAAAAGGCAATAAAACCAGCAGTATGCAGTCTAGTAGTGCGAGAAGTATGGAGTCGGCTGCTGGAAGAGATCGGGATTTGAAGTTGAAGCTAAGGCGAGACGTTGGAGAGGCCAAGCAAGCTGGACAGTGCGTGCAACAGAAAGTATAGCTGGCGAAAGGAGAAGCCCTGCCGAGTACTGTCGGAAGGGAAGCACGCCTGAGGAACAGTGGCAGTGTTCCTGCGCCCAGAAATGAGCTCCGGAAAGTCAGAGGCAGCACAGCAGAACCGGGGAATGAGACGCGGTCTGCAAGAGCAACATGGAACTTGGCAACGACATCCAAAAGAAAAGGAAAGCCTGTCAAAACCCAACAAATGTAACAAATGTAATTAAAGCAGATAAGAAAGAACAAACAAGTGAAATTCTCTTAAATAGGCATAGCGGAATATGCAGGAAAGACCAAGCTTGTGAATGTATGCATTACAATTGTGAGAGAAGCCCCCGCAGGATAGTGCGCCAGACGGGTTTATAGAAGACAAAACAAGTATCAGAGACTGACAAGTTTTTGGGTATGCACAGAAAACACATGAGGAAAGTCCTGGCTGGAGAGTATATACCTTTATACATCATTAGAGGTCATCACTCAAGGCCAAAGACCCCTTTCACCTTCGAGTGAATTTTCTTAGAATGTGTGAGTCAGAATAGTACCTTGGACACAGGACGGTTTTGCGTTGGACATTCTGACATTGACAGACCCTTAGATTTGTTTTCTAGTAGGGAAACACCTCTTAGAGCAGGGACAGAGAGGCATTTCCCCACAATGTTTTTTGTAATTTTTTTTTTATAAAAGTCCTCGACAACAACCATGCCTCCCTTGTGTCTGAGTTTCATTCCTGACCCCTCACACTCCTTTCCCCTAATCATTTTTCTATCAGGCTTCACAACTACAACCAGTGGTATATTTAGGCTTTCTGCTGTCCAAGGCCCAAATAAGTGCATGCGCCCTTTCCCCCAACTTTACTCGTATTCTGGCAGACTCTGCACCTTTACAGATTCCACCCTTCATCAATCTCTATCCGCGCTGTCCAAACTAAGCTCCTTCATCCCCATTTTGGCTCCATAATATTATGAGGACAGTTTCAGGGATTAAAAAATATTGATTCCTGTCCATTAATTCAAGCCTGTCATCTTCTATGCTATGTTAGTTGAAAGAGTGTTTTCAGATCTCTGCTGCCCAAGATTTGGAGAAGGCAGTGGTTTCTAAAAAGTGCATTAGAGGTAATTGTTACAGCTAATGGTCTAATTTCGTTTAGATCCAAAAACAATCTTTTAGAGGAAGCAATAAGAACATAAGCTGTCTGCCAACTGGACACAAGTGAGAAGGTTGGAACGAAGAATTTTGGTTTCAACGCTAATATCTGGATTCTCTCACAAATTGCCTGCTGTCACTCTATAAGAAGCACATAGACTGGTCTGTAATACTAATGCAACATAACTAAATGTGTACATCCAGTCTTGTCAAATGTTACAGGCCCATCTTATAAAAATTCTGAATAAAAAGAACTCTACCCCCTTCTGATGGATACAGCTGAGGTGTTAGCAGGGGGCAAAATGGAAATAAGGCAAATTAGCTGCTGCAGCCGATGTACCTCCAATCCTTTGGGTTGGCATGCCATTAAAATATGGTAAAATTATAAACTCTGCCTGGACATAAACACCTCAATAGAGTAAAGACAATTGGAGAAGGTTCTTGGAATCTTTGGTTGTGCATTCTCACGGTGGAGTAATGGATAAGGGCGACACTAAACATTCACATGTGGGTAGCAACAGCATTCTTCGTAGCTGCACAACGCAAGCACCTTTTATAACAAATGACGTGGTACATACTGTTTACATCATTGCGGTTTGTGCAATTATTCAAAATACCCAAAGCTCCAAGAGTAAAATTGAGCAATGGATCAGGCGTTCCAGCACAATATTACCTATGTGGGGTTGGTTACGGTAATTTAAAATGTTTGTTAACTCCGTAGAGTTGGTTGCACTGTACAATATATAGGAACATTTTGAGATTTGTCGATATAGATGTCTTGTATTTAAAATATAATTAAAGATTACTTGTAAACATCATATTATTGTGTGACATACTTTGCAGTTGGTTCTCTTGCAGTACTGAGCGTGCAGCAGAAGATCATCAAAGACGCATGATAAACCCCACAGGGCTGCTATTTACCTGCTTAGCACTGAACAGCTTCTGTAAAGATGGCTGAATGGATATCTTTACGAGACACCTTTACAGCTTTGAAACATTGTGTACCTTTTGCAACGGCATGGTATCAAAGCAAGACAGACACAAGTGATCACAGTTCAAGGGTGTTTATTAAACTGTAAAATGGGTAAGATAAATGCCTAATCTAAACCTAAATCTAAGATGGGAGCAAGCTACGAACATCAAATAATAATAATACTGTCCAAGTGGAGTCTAGTCAAATAAAAAGGGCCTATACTAAGAAACCTATTGCCAATCCTTACAGTTCTCTTACATAATAGTGTGGGATAATGTTCATAAAAAAGAAAGAAGTGTTCACAAAAATGAAAAGTCAGGATGTTATAGCCGGGGTCTCCCTCCCCACGTTTTCTAGCACGGGACAAGGCTGGACTCCTGAACACAGCACACTCCTGGGCTTCTCCAGCACAGGGCTACAGTTCCTTTTCCAGTATTAGGGCCTTCTGTGCTGCTTGCTTCAGAGGGCCCGATACGCCAAAAACCACAAAAGTTCCTTTGGGTTATCTTTACTTGGATGTCACCCTTGGATCCCCCTCAGCCAGGTTCCGATCCTCTCTCAATCGTCAGCCTGCCTCAATCGGGTTCAAACCAAATACTCACTGTGCACATCCCTTGGTCGGGTTCACATTTCTCATCACAATGTTTATAGGTGTTTTTAACACGATGCAGGATTCACTTCCCTTGGTTTTCCAGCCCCCAGTCAGGATTTCTCTTAAGCTCCCAGTCAGGCTTCATCTAGTTCTATCATCACTATGCTTTTGCAGGCATCCCTCAGTCGGGTTCACATTTGCCCCATTAACACCATTTCCTTTGTTTAACTTTTCTTGCCCCCTTCAATAGTCGCAAGTCTTAATGTCTTTTTAAACATTAGCACAGGGTTCAGATTAGGTCTCCCTCGTCCGAGCTCAGACCAACCAGAGAGCTTGCCGATTCAAACAGACTTCCGAAGGGCGATCTTGTCTCGCTGGGTAACTATGTGAACAATGGCAGGAGCGGGCCTTTTATCATCAAAGGGCGCACAGCGTTCCCCTCAGCCAAGCGCAAATGGCAATTTGTAACAACAAAAACACCTTCAATGTGTGAAGGACTTTCGACTGTACAAAGAATTTGACTTGACCTTTGTATGACCACCTTAACACCTTGTAGCACAGCCTTCCCAATGGCCTTTTAGCCCTTGTGGTTATCAACACAGACTCTTTGTTCAGGAGAGGGGTACCAGCCAGAGACCTTTCGACTGGTCACCTACATAACGCTGGACCACTCTGACTCTGGTACCCAGTTTGTCCACAAAAAACCTTTTGTCTACTTTATCTTCTTATGCCTGCTACTGCAACCTTGAGCCTAACACAAACCGGTCTACTATCAGGTGCTTCCGACTCACCGGCTGTGTTGATCGCGTTCGGTTCCTTTTTCCGCTGGAGTCAAGGCTGGTACCTTCGATGGCCTCCAAGTCTCCCCGCCCTGGCTATCAGTGCGGGAGGGTGCCATGTACCGCTGACATCCGTCGCCCCACCTGCCAGCTGCGATTCCCTGTCTTACCTATCTTTCGTCAAAGGCTTCGCGGATATGGGTTGAAAAGGGCAAAGGCAACTCCCCCCCTTGACGTCCTTTAAGGTCTCACCTGATTTTGCTTGACCCTCAGTATGACAACTTTGACCTATTTCGGTGGCTCTCCTACAGCCTTCTGGTATTTGTAGTTTCACTCAGATGGGGATCGACCAGAGTCTCTGGAGTTAGCACCCACATGGTGCCGGTTTCCCTCTATAGCTGGTCTCCCCTTTAACACTGTTCACAGTTCATTTAACTTGGTCAAAACTTGCCACTTTGCGATTCTCACTCAACACGGCCCGGTTCTTATCGTTTCCCCTTTGACTCACAGGCTATGATGACCCGCTTGGCCTTTCTTCTTCATTGGAGTCAAGGCCGGTACCACGGTCATGGGAGCTTCCCTCGCTTCTGCTTATCGCCATAGGTTTGCCCCGTCTACCGTTGACATCTGTTGCAAGACACATTTTGCTATTGTTCGCAGTGTTAGGCTCTCTTCCACCAAGGTTTTGCGGGTCTGGGAAGAAAAGGGCAATGTCATTTCTCTCCTCGCCACCCTCTCCATTCCTGCCACCTTTCTCCTTCTCTTGAGCTGCTGCGCCTGATTAGCCGTCTCGTCGTGCTGTCTGCCAAGCTTGTACTGTGCTCTCGAGCTCCACCTTTTATCCCTGTGGGAAAGGGAAAGGGCCTTCAGATGTGTGGGATTCTGATCAATTGCCTTACTTTGCCTGACCCTTGTATTGGGACATGTCAGGCTCTGGTGTTAATCCGTTGTCCTTTGTGTTGTGTGAAAGTGTTGGAAAAGCAGGGGGCTGGGGGCAGTGGTTTTGAATGTATTATGTGAGAGGATGGGGAAAAGGCATCAAAGGAAGGCGGATACTGCATCTCACCTGTCAGTGTCCCACTACCCGAGGACCCCGCATCCAGGTGATCCTCCCTCACTGGTCCACCCCCAGGAACTGGATCCAATAGCAATCGCTGTGTCCTGGCCACCTGGATGACAGATCACCGGGGACCAGTTAGAGACACCTTCAGGTTTCTCACAGTATCATTTCAAAGTTTTCTTGATGCACTTGCGCATTCAGATTTAATCTTTGCCATTTTAACTTCTCTATGATCTATTTCATGCTTACACCTTTTGGGCGGCCACAGACCGCTGAAATGTGGGGCCGGGGAGGGAAATTAGTGCTTACTTCTGAACATCATTTCACTGCCACCTGTTGGAACTCTGTGCTTGGCTGAAGTATAGCCATGCGTTTAATATTGTAAAATTATTTCTCATTTTTAACCTTTACTTTTCTGAAGTGAAAACTCAAATTTTTGCAACGGTTTAAAAAAAGCATGTTGTGCATTTGAATATAAAAGTGATTGCTTAACACAGTATGTGTGTATTGATTAGAAAGAACTCCAAAGAAAGTGAAGTGGCACCAATAAAACCAATGCGGTTTTTGCTGTTTTGTACATTAAAGAGCATTTTGGGAAGATGACAATGACCAAAGAGCTTTATATCGGTCATATTTGTCTGTGAGAGTTGTATGGCTGAATCACTAAATACCTAAAGCCTGCTGCATTGGGTATGTGTTTATTTTTTCTTTTTAAACAACAATCACCCTAACAATAAAGCTTTTGTAAATATCCAGCATATATACAAGTTTGCTACAAAAACATTAGCTGTCAGAGTGGAATGACTGCTAACAGCTCAAAATTCCTCACAGTGTTGTGGATCATTCAGACTCAGAGAAACAAAATTGGCTTTATATTTTAAAAATGACAACCAGAAAATTGAAAATAAACTGCAATAAAATGCTGCTCCTCAGGTAATCTGCCAGCCTAAGCCTGGGCCGGTGCATGGTCGGCCTTGTTGTAAATACATCTATGCCTACAACACCCAATTCTGGTTTAACCTCTTGTTTGCCTTGGCCCACTTGGTTCACTTCAGTGCCAAGTACTGCCAGGAGGAAGATGACTTGTATGTTTATCTTGATCTCCATTGTTGGGGTCCACAACTATTTTCTGACAGTTAATGGGCCTACACCAACACGAGAAAGATATCCTCAGATGCAAAAGTCACACTCGCACATTGGGGTCATTAACCCTTCTGATGGTCCGTGGATTTAGTACCATCACTGACACAAGGAAGGTTTCCTTGCATGCAAAGTTCACTCGTACTTTCTTTCAAATTAGTGGACTGATGCCTGCCCCAGTTTCCCGGTGTGCCGTTACTCGGTTGCCAGGACCCCCTCGTGCCCTCACCAGTCAGCCCACTCTCTCCTGTACTGTTTGGGATCTTCCTGCCGTGCTTCGGTCTCTCCTGGGGTCTGAACTAGCCTCGTCTTTGTCTTCGGCAGCTTCTGACAGTGCCTGGGCCGCTACAGCGGCTCCGAAGCCTTTGGCTCTTTGCAGTAGCAGCACATGTTACGGACCGCACGGTCCACCTACCGGAGGCCGTGCTACTGCCTCGCCAGCTTCTTGCAGGGTCTTGTGTCAGACCTGCTAGAAACTAGTCTCCTGCGCAAACAGCATCCTGGTCTCCAGACCTTTGAATCTCCTGCGCCAAACAGCTTCAACGAACACGGTTGCTCCGGGGACGGCTTGACATTGTGTTTTAAAATCCATACAGGTATGTTTCTTCCTGGAAGAACAAAATGATGCTCTGAGTTCACGGAAGTGCTCTTCCAGCATCTGTGCATCCTCTTTGTGTCAGTACCTGCCTCCCTGGTATTCTTCTTTGTCTCAGTATTACAGTCATTAAATGGTATAATGCCACAATAGCAAATGGAAGTTCTAGCAAGAGGTGTCGGAGTGGGGGGTAGGGTTTGGGAAGGTTAGGTTGGGGATGTTGTACCCAATTCTACCCGAGTGTTCGTCCTTCTCCCTAAGGGGTGCGGGGGGGGGAGATAGAAGGCAGGGGGGTTGAGACCCTCCCATGAGATTCTCCCGCCATGTACCACTCCTAGGGGAACTATTGGGTAGCAGCCTCGCATCCATGGCCTATGGAAAGGGGCTCCCACTCAGGGAAAAGTGACGGCATCTCATGAATCGTCATAGTAGTGTCACTGAGCAGTAAGGCTTGGACTTTGGCAAGAGAGTGTGAGAGTGGTGAAGGGCTCATTTAAGCACACACAGCACTCTTAATAATACAAGTTAGGTCTTAGACCACTATCAATTAAAATCACAGTTAAGTAAATCACTAAACATACAATACCAATATATTTTCCTTCCCTTTTGGGGTGCTCCAGCTACAGAGCACCAACACTTTACAGTAAGATCAGCAATAGAACACTAAAGTAGCAAAGCGAGTGAGGAAAAAGACAAGTAAAGTAATATCTGCGAACAATCTCTGCCTCAATGCCAGCAAGACAGAGATCATTCTCATTGGGACCCCTTCTCCCGCTTTCCCACTGTCACTATGGCGAGCCTCCCTTGGCGGTGTGCCCTCACCCATTTGTAACAAAAAATATAGAGGTTATCTTTGATTCCACTCTCTCCTTCTCTCACATCTCACACATCTCTAAACAAATCTCAATACCAGCTGCACTTCCTCAGAGGTATTTGACCTTTTCTCACCTTCCCCCAGAGGCGTACCGTCCCCAGAGCCTTGGTTCTTTCTACACTGAACTATTGCAATAGTCTCTTTCTCAATCTTCCTACTTCCACTCTCACACCTCTACAACTCATCCAGAACCAAACCGCAAGACTTATCTTGTCCTCAAGCCCAGGGACTGCATCTCTCCGGCTCTGAAATCCCTCCACTGGCTCCCCGTGGCTGCAAGGATCAAGTTCAAGACCATCCGCATAGTCCACAGGGCTTTCACTCTCCATCGTGAGCCTGATTACCTTAAGTTCCAGAAATTCTTTAAGGCCTTCCTCTTTTCTTCTCTTCCACCTTCTCTCTTCCTCGCCCTTGATAACTCCCTCTCTATTCTTGCCTACGTCCCTCCTCCCTTCTCCCCAACTCAACTCCGTTTGCTGACTGGTCACCTGCTGCACCTCCAGAGCCACACAGGTCTCCAGCTCCCCTGCCAGCCCTCACACTTGCCCCCAGGCCTCTCCACCACTACTTCTGCACTTCTTTACTCATTCCTTGCAAATGGTAACCTCTTGGCACTTAACCCAGGGCCTTGGACTGGGAGCACTTGTTCCCTTTTCTTTCATTCCATGCCTGGCACTTACGTTACCTAGAATCTACTGGGTCTGGTCCGCCTGGCTTAGTATGGTAGTTTGTTTCTCTTGTCCTACTCCCCCCCCCCCCTTAGCACCTTACCATCTGTCACGCACTTGCACTATTTGAAACAGCGTTGGCCGAGTATGGTAGCCTAAAGATTGTATGTTCTTCTCCCTCTCCACCCCCTTCACTCCTTCCTTTTTGTCTTATACCTGCACTTGTAGTATGGCCTCAGGCTAAGGTCCAAGAATGACTCTGTATTCCCCTGTTTCCATCCCGCCTTGAAGCGCTTTAAAGCACTTCACCTGTGTATAAGCGCTCTATAAATAAACAATTACAATAAATCAATTTCAGAATTAGTAGAAAATGAAAAAGTTAAAACAAAAAAAATACACAGCCTTATAGGGTGCTACACTTAGTCATTCCCATGCTAGACGAGATGGAGCATAGTGCCCTTATAGTCCCAAGTCACAATAAAACGCTCTACAGGAGTACAGGAGTCTTACTCTGAACAAGTGTTGGAAAAGCAAATAGACAGTTTGTAAGCGTTTTAGAAATTAAGAACAATAGACGTGAAGTACTTAGGGGTCCTACCGCGAATGCACCACCTTACGGAAATCCAAGGGGAGGATCCTTGACCAAAAGTCCACCAATTAGTCAGGCAAGAGAGAGCTAGGGCAGAAACCTTACGGTTTGTTGAACCGTTTGTAGGTGGGTGGGCAAATTATGCATGTTAACTCAGGTTTATAGTCATAATGTCGAAAAAAAAATGTCGACAAAACAAAAATGTCGAAATTTTTTTTTCGAAAACAATAATGTCGACATCCTATACTTATAATGTAAAAAGTCATTTTTTAGAAAAAAAAATGTCGACAAAAAAATGTCACTTAGAACTATCAACACCTCACCCAACACTCCCCTGCCACCCCCCACACCCCCCACCACCACCCTCCCACCCCTCATACTCAACACATTCTAATTATATATTTATTTATTTATTTAATAAATAAATAAATAACCAAAAAGAGTATCATTTACTATTGGGGGGTCCCCCCAACCCTCCCTCACCCAACACCCCCTGCCACCCCCCCACCCACCCTCTCACCCCTCATACTCAACACATTCTAATTATATATTTATTTATTTATTTTTTCAATAAATAGATAACCAAAAAGAGTTTAATTTACTATGGGGGGGTCCCCCCCCAAACCCCCCTCACCCAACACCCCCCTGCCACCCCCCCACACCCCCACCCCTCATACTCAACACATCTTTGTTATATATATTTATTTATTCATACAATAAATACAAAATTTCGAAAAAATATCGAAAAAATGTCGACATTATTGTTTGTCGACATTATTTTTTTTGACATTTATTTTGCCCACCGTTAACTCACCCCCTGTGCTTTAATATGCCCAGGGACTATATCAGAGACTCCTGAATTTGCTGGACCCCCTTATTTTGGGTCTCTGTTCCATTGGAAGATGTCTAGAGTTTGCTGGTGCAGAAGTCACTATCGGTTTTGAGATTTAGGGCAGACTAGTCTTCGGTTCCGCGCTCTGGCGAGACCGTTTGTGGCACTGGACAGCTGAACGACTATCACAATGAAGGACCACCGCAGTGTTGACAATCTTAGTGGACCCCCAAGACACGATGCAGGTGGAAATCAACGATGGCCACCGCGATCCAACACGGAAGTCGACCCTTGTAGCGGAAATAAAGGTCTTGCAAGTCCCCTTTTCCTGCTGGAGAGCTGCAACTGCGAGGGAAGGCCTCTTGTTTCACGAGTTGAGGGCCTGCAGAGCCCGAGGTTCGAACTAAAGACGACTGATGCAGCGAGGTAACACACGAGAAAGCTGGTCAGACCACAGAACGGTTCTAGGATGCTTTCGAAGACTTTCAAAGGCAGGATGCTCAAGCAGGGGTCGAGACGTGTTCTTCCCACTGGTCCAGGGGTGGAGCAGAGCCCAGCCAGGACTACTGAAGAGGACATTGCTGGATGGCTGCAGCGACAATTTCTGTGTTTTCAGCGAGATGCTCCCCTTCAAAGGGGTCTAGGCCCAAACAACGATTTGAAGAATGGCTGCAGTCCTTTTATACCAAATTCGTTCTTGAGTCGCCCCCGAGCAGAACAATGGTAAGGATCTGCACCATTCAAACAGCAGGGCTGTCCAATTCTGGACAGCCTACGGCCACCACATCTTCCCAACAACAACATACTTTGGCCAGGATGTAGACTGGGACCAGACATCCCCAGAAATCTGCCTCTTGAATTTACTACCATCACTACCGTGAAGTTGGATTTTCAGAATCAGCCCTTTGGATGGATTCTGAGAGGCCACCCTATTCTGATTAACAGGGAAATACACTAATGTCTAGCCAAACCATCAATGTAGTATAAATGAGTAGTAAGGCTTAGATTTAGGAGTGTGTGGGAGTGGTGAAGGGTTCATTTAAGCACACACAGCGCTCTTAATAATACAGGTTGTGGCCAGATCCGCCCACAAGCACATACCGCTGCTTTGCATGGGAAAGCCGAGGCTTTGCCTGGGTAAGGGCTTGCCATATATGACAAATCTGGCCATGAGAGGACCAAAAGACAAGATCGCCAATGAATGGGGCAAAATCTCATGGCACAGCCATTTTAGAGTATATAGTATTCTAAAAAACATTATGTGGTAAAATTGTGTTGGAATGTGCTTGCTCCGTGGAATGTAGAACAGCAAGATGGAACGAGGGCTCGCAGGTCAGTGATCGAATGTTTGGATTCAGTGGGGAGGCAGTTGGTGTTGAATGAAGTAAAGAATAAACATTCATCACTCATACCTGGTGTGTGAAGCAGCATCCCTTCACCGGCGACAGTGCACGCGAGAATGTACACAAAATGGTAGAAAGAAATCTGCTGCCACCAGACCGTCCAGTACAAATCATGCAAGTAACCATAAAGTTGCTAAAAATAAAGAGAAGGATACAAAGTATTCCCCACTGCACTTCACTGCAAAGTGATGGCTGCAATGCAAAACAAGCAGGGATTTTTTTCACAGGGGACAGAGTTCCCATCCATTGATATGCATAGGGAGTGATCAGTGCCCACATAACAGGTGAGCTAAGCAAGGTAAGAAAAACAAAAAGGCTTTACCTGCCCTCTAAAAGTCAGGTCAGGTTCAAAACAGCAAAGGGTTGGGGGGGCTCCATAGATGTCTGTGGAGGGAGGGAAGTTTGTTTGTTTTATTTATATAGCGGCCCAGACCCAGAGGTAAGAGGGCGCTTAGATAAGCGGTTACAGGATACATTTTACAAGTTTATATATCACATTTAAAGTAAAAGGCAAGAATGTCAAGTGGAGGATGGATATAGGGGGATATGGATAGTGAGTGTTAGTTTTTATTCAGTGACCATAAGATGACGTGTTTTCTGAATGATTGAAAGGTAGAGATGGATTTGATGTTCAGTGGTAAAGTATTCCACAGTTGGGAGGCAAGGACCCTGAAGCTAGTTCCTCCAGCTCTTTTTAGGGTGAATCTAGGCACCAATAGGCAAACGGTGTTAGTGGATCTTGTAGTTCTAGTAGCACTAGTAGCCAGTCAAGTGGCACAGCGAGTAGAGCGCTCGCTTTGACATCCGTGCAGAGCTTGCTAACCCAGGTTCGAATCCCGGCAGGGCCAAACTCAGCCTTTCATCCTTCCGAGGTCGATAAATGAGCACCACACACCGTGGGTAATAATAAGCACCGCTTAGATACCTGAGGGTTCGTAGCGCTATATAAATGCCAAATTATTATTATCATTATTATTATTTCAAGGTAAATTTGTTGGTGAGATGATGGGGGGGGGCTTAGTAGTTCAAGGCTTTATATGTGAAGTAGATAGTTTTTAGGTCGATTTTTTGTTGTATGGAGTGCCAATTGCATGATTTTCTAATTGTAGAGATGTGCTCTCGCCTGGGAATGCTTAATGCTGCTCGTAGAGCGTTATTTTGGAGTACCTGCAGTTTATTGATTATGGATTGGTTTGCACCTATGTAAAGACTGTTGCAATAGTCCAATTTTGACTGTATAAGAGCCCTAGCCAGTATGAGGTAACTATTAGAGGACAAGAAGGGTCTACAAGCTCTGATCAGCTTACTTGTGTAGGCAGTGGTGGAGGCAGTCATGTTGATTTGTTTAGAGAGGTTGGTATTGGCATCAAGATTGAAACCTAGAGTTTTTACACTTTTAACAATGGGAATAGTGTTTCCATCGATGATGATACTGTTGTAGTTACGGCTGAGTTTCAGCAGGTTTTTGGGTGAGCCGACAAGGAGGAGTTCGGTTTTCTCATCATTCAGGCAGAGGCCGTGTGTGGCCATACATGCCTGAACGATGGTGAAGATTTCGTTGATCCAGGTAATATCCGCATTGTAGTTGCCCGATAGGGTCAGGAGTATCTGGGTGTCATCTGCATAATTGGTGTAGGTGACACCCAGATGGTCCAGTTTGTCGAAGAGTTGCTTTGTAAATATGTTATACAAAGTGGGTGAAACACAGGAGGCTTGTGGGACACCACATGTGATGGGGATAGGGTCAGCTGCCGCTGCGGTGAGAAGACCCTCATGGTTCTATTAGTGAGGAAGGATTGTATCCACATGACAGCAGAGGAGGAGAAGTGAGCTGCTGATACGTGGTTGCAGAGGATTTTGTGGTCAACCAAGTCGAAAGCTGCTGATAGGTCTAAAAGAAGTAGGATGGCGGCATTGCCTTTATCTTTAAGTTAATCAATCTGGCTTTTGAGGTCGACAAGGGCCGTTTCTGTTCCATGTAGGGGTCTAAAGCCAAATTGACGAATTCCTAGTAGTTGGTTTGTCTCTAGATAATCTTGAATTTGCAGATAAGCAACTCTAGGATTTTTAGCAGGAATGGGACCGTGGTGATGGGTCTGTAGTTAGTGAGTATAGCCAGGTTTAATTTTTGTTTTTTTAGAAGTGGGAGAATCCAAGATTGTTTCAGATTACTAGGGTCTGATTTGGTAGAGAATGATACGGGCAGCTATCCCCTTTACAGTTGGAGGGTTTCAGAGAGGCTATAATTTTTTGTACTTCAGGTATAGATACCTTATTGAATGTAAAGCCTGAGTTAGTGTCAGTGGTGGGTGGTGTGCTAGGGCTGGTAGACTTGCTGCAGGTAAGTTGTCGTCGTTTGGACTCTATTTTGGTTTGGAGCCCTGTGATTTTGTTGGCAAGGGCATTCTGGATGCTAGTGCACCAGGGTTTGTCCTTCGTGCAGGTATCTGCTGGCGGATAGGGGTTTTCTAGTTCCTTTAGAATGTTGGATAGTTCTCTGGCGCTGGAACCTGCCTGGTTTATCCTAATGTTGTAGGCTTCTTTCTTAGTACGTATTATCTCACTTTTGTATAAGCACGTGATATTAGTGAGATTAGTTTTATTTTCAGTGGAAGGTGTCGTTTTCCATAGTGTCTCTATTTTGGTTTTCTTTTTCCTCAATAGTTTAAGTTCGGGTGTGTACCAAGAGTTCAGGTTTGCACTGGGTTTACCTTTGCGCATTTTCAGTGGGGCGACAGCGTCAATGGCTTTGCCCATGGAATCGTTATAGGTGTTGACCAGTAGGTTCAGGTCAGCCGTGGCCGGAAGTGCCTTGAGAGTGGGAAGTACCAAGGGTATTAAGGCTTCAACAGTAATGTTGTGCTTATTCCTGGTAGGACAAGCTGGTACAATGGGGGATTTTTTTTGGTTCTGGGTTATTGATATCAATATCTAGTCAGATGAGATGATGATGATGATATCAGTCAATGTGAGAGGTGGGGAGACCTTACAGGTAATATTACAATTTAGCACAGCGACCCAATCGATAATTCTACCTTTCGGATGAGTAGGTTGAGAGCTGGGTTGTATGAAGCCATGCTCAGCTAGGGCGTTGGCTAAGGAGAAGGCTAGGGGATCATTAGGGCCATTGTATCCAAGGTTGAAGGCTCCGAGGATGATGGTTTGTGCTGATGGTTTAGAATTCTCAGCTATTAAAGAAGTAATTACTTCTTCAAAGGATCCAGGATGACCTGTGAGCCTATATATTAGGTGAATGGAAATTGTACTTTTGGGAGAAGTCTGCAGCTTGATTGTGAGATGTTCACATGATTTTAGTGGAGAGGAGGTGACTGATCTGAGGTCTAGAGAGGATTTAAAGATGATATCTGCGCCACCTCCACATTGGGTCTGTCGGTTCTGAGGATGGAGTAGTTGTCAGGAATAGCTAGGGTTAAATAGGGTCCTGCTGCCTTATGTAGCCAAGTTTCTGTTACAGCGAGGAAGTCGAGGTTGAAAAAATGACATCTTTCCTAACCACGACAAACAAATCCCATTGCAACCATAAAGTACTGCTTTACCTCACCACTGCCAGAGAAGCATGAACCTCTCCCACTGACATGTTGAGCCATTCCACAATTGCCAAGAAGGGCCTTGAACTGTTGAGGCTAAAGCAAGCTTTCAAAATGTAGCCTTAATTGAAGTCCTGCCCACTTTGCTGCCAACATATATTCGTCTATAACGCAGATGTGTTTTTACCATCCTGCCTTCATCCAATTAGGCACTTTGTGGGTTGCATCTTTGCTACCTCTCTCCCCAGACCACTTTTTAATGTAAACTTTTCTTTCTTCCTTAATACTTTAGCGTAACTGTACCCATATATGCCAATCACTCACCTCTCTGTCCCAGACTTCATCTCTAAGAAAAAGCGGCGAAATTCCACGACCTGCTTCCAAACTTCAAGCAGTCGATCACGCTCACCACGGAAATAGCTGTTGAAAAACTAGCACACAAAATTCAAGAGGAAAGAGTTAACACCTAATCGCTCTCTATAAGCCAGATTCATTTAAAACAAGGGGGAACAGCCATGGCCTCTGTCATGCTTTAAGTTATCATTTCTCTATGCGAGAGAGTAGTTTTGTCTCAGTGAGCTTGCAATGGACTCTTCTTTTGCCCTTACCACTCGCTGCTTCTGCCATTCGCCTTCTTTACGCTTCAGTTCCTCCAGTGCCCTCATCCAGTCAGCTGTCAGTTTGTGCATATCCTCTCCAAGGGCCACATTGGTTTCCTTGGCTCTGTCCAGATGGTCTCGGAGGAGCGTATTTACCTCTGCGAGGCTCTCGCATCTGAGTGCAGAGGCAAAAAAAGAGCAATGGTGGGAAAATAGGAAAACAAAATTCACTCTCTCATGAAGACAGAAGGGAAATCTTTTTAACTCGCCCAAGCTGCTTGACTCACAAGGCTCAAATATCTGCGAGTTGGAAAAAAATGGTTGCCAATTTGAACCTTGACAGCTTACTTTCTAGTTTTAAGACCTACACTATCTGCCAACTATGCCATGCCCTACAACTCGCCACTGCATAGCTAGGCCTTGCCAACTAGAGCCTGATCCCTCAATGAAAAAGTTAAAATAAACACACACCAACCATTATTTTGGAGAGTGAACAAAAGTCCACATTATCATTTTCTCACTCGCTCCATTGCTTTGCATTGGTGGGTACGGTACAGATTAAGGGTGCTAACCCACCTTTGTAGAGTTAAACTGGTTCCAAACAGGACAGGTGATGGTTGAGAGGGAGTGTGGACTTTTTTGGTAACCCTCCCCATCACGGCTTGAACCTGCACAAGGTGCACAAAGGCTGTAGCATTACCTCCTATGCTATGTCTCACTTAACGTGGACCATGTTGCATTTATGACTGCAGTGATTCGGTGAGATACAGGCCCATCTTTCATTTTCCCAGAACATGTGGCAGTCCTATGCATGTCTCTACATTGCTTGCCTTCTGCTAGAAATGTAAACTCCTGTCCCAATCCCCCCGACCTACATGAATTCTTCTTCTTGTCCTCCACTGCCTAAGTATCGGCCTCCTCATCACCAGATTAGTCAAACCATTTTGTTTAGTTTATGGAATCCGCCTGGTACCACCCCAAGCTCAACCACAGTTGAATATATTAATCCTTATGTTGCAAACCACCCAAATTGAAGCACCATCCCACTCGTGTGATGTGCCAATGTTTCCCATGGGTTGAATTATGCGGATGATAACAGAGGAGTCAGAAGCTCTGTCACCTGGGCTTAAGGCTTTTATCTTCATTTCAGACTATCATCATCTACAGAACTGTGCTGGAACAGCTCTGTTACTCCCAGGCAGACTCTGGCAACCTATGTGGACTCGTAGGTACCAGAGTACCTGTGTAAATATATCAATCATTCCCCCTGTATAAATACCTGGTTGTGTTGAGGGAAATAGTCCATAGCACACAAGAGTTGTGTAGTGGCTCGTTACATGTGCCGAGTAGATCGGGTACAAGTCCACCACAAAGATGGCAGCCAGAATAGGACCTTGCGCGTCTGAACTGATTCCAAAATGGCCGCCATAGTTGTCACATGCACACTAGTAAGTGAGGAAGAGTTACAGTATAAAAACCAAAAGCTGAACGAAACCTCAGTGTCTCGCAACTGCTCGTCCATCTAGACTACGTTTCCTAGACCTCAAATTTGTTATTTAGACAGATAAGATTCGTTTTATTTAGGTTACATCAGAAACCCTCCTCCTGGACATGTTTTATCTTCTCCAGAGAATATTTTTTGTACATTAGTGTAGATTTAGTATTCCTTTCCTTTTTTTGTTCCTTCATTAGTATTGTAGACCATTCTGTTTACAATGAGACAAGTTTTATGATACTCTCTCATTGTCAGTATTACTGGGAAAGGAACCACAATGCAATAGGAAATTCGTTTTCCTGTGATTCGCGCTTGGCAAATCAGGACCACAGTTGAGAACTAGACAGACCTATTTTTGACTCCGGGGAGAATACTAAAGTAATCATTCTCCTTTTCCCTACTCCAGCTCCTGGGCCGGTTAATCAGGAAAAGCAGAAGAGGGGTGCACTGTTGTCATCAAGTCGCCCCTGCTTTACTGTAACTAGTGTTATCTCATGTGACTAACAAGAGTTCGCTGTTGTGGGTAGTGCCATTGGTAGACATTACTGCGTGACTTCTGAGGATTCCTCAACAGTCACGTCGCCCGACACACACACACACACACACACACACACACACACAACACATGGAGAACAAGAGAGAGGAGAAAGAACTAGAGGACCTGGAGCTCAGTTGCCTAATGTATGGGATGAGCTAGACCTTTTGAAGCTGGCAGAAAAAGGCCTACATCAAAGCTGCGTAATTCACAGAAATCCATACAAAAATGATAGTGCCTGAATATAGAAAAAGAGGCAAACCATAATGAGAATTAACCAATACTAGTTTAAGTTACACTGGGAAACCCTTAAATATACATTCAAATGCACCTATCAAGGAATAATATGCCAGCAGACATGTTCTGATGCTGGTGGAGAAAGGTGTTTGAATATTTGTCATTGAAAAACCTGCACCTCGCTTTAAGAGGTGGAGTTCCTCGATAAAAACAGCAGAGTACCAGTGCAGGAGTACAGACGCAAGTACAGTCACATGACAGTCCCACAACAACCCCCCGGCAGTGAGATCTATCGGAGGTGGCGATTAAATGAAAAAGGCAGAAATTCCTGTAAGGGTCTAATCAAGGCAAGCCACGCCTAAGACGTATCGCTGACGTGCGCCTTGGCAAAGTCTCTGCCTGACTTTAGTTCCTGCGGGAAGAGCCCAGAGAATTTGCCAGTCCAAAGAAGCGATAACAAAAAAGGGCGAGTGTATCTCTTGCTTCATATTAAATAGAGTGGTGGTATAAGAGCTATTTTGACACTTGCAATACAGAAAATCATGGCAACAACTCTGAAGAGTAAGACTTGCCCCTTGGAAAATGAGAATCGGGAGGAAGTACATCTACAAGCAGCCGTGGAGGCACATGAACATTTTTTGGTTACACCGATGCCTGGCCTCAAGTTGGTCGCCCCACATGTTCAGGAAGGCATTAGGACATTTATCATGGTGTTACAGGTATCCTTAATGCTGATTCCTGTGGAAAAGCACCTTTACTGAAAAATATGGCAACACAAATGACTGAGTATTTTCCTAAATCCACAAATAGGACCTTGTTAAACAAGGACAATGGAGTGGTTTCTGGTGAAACATTAATGTCAAGTGCAATACTGCAACCCTCTCCGAAAGAGAATGGGTCCACCTTGAACTGTAATGTTGCTGAGACATATATACCTGCCTCATCCACAGTGACTAAGGGAAATTAAAAGGGAGTAGCTGAAAAGGGGATCCAGATAAATGTATCTCAGTACATATCCCCCAAATGTGTCAGCGGAGAAGAGCCTGACCACATCACAAAGGCCACCTGTGATGGAAGATCGAACCAGGCCCCTGGGCATGTTGCAGAATAACAGTGTCTCGTTATCTGCCTCGCTTGTCCTATAGCCGGAGTCGACTGTGGAGGACTCTGTGGAAACTTCGACATTGACAGTCCATGCCCTCCATGCAAAGACGTTCGAACTTGGCCATATATCCCAAAGAGAGCTTGGCCCCAGTCTCTCTATAATTTGTCAATTTCAATGTTAAGTAATGATAATAAGAATGATGTGTTATTTATAAAGCGCCTTAATCCAAAGCGCTTTACAGAGCACATATTTACATACAATATCACCCAACCGAAATTGGTACCCATTTATCAACCTCGGAAGGATGAAAGGCTGAGTTGGCCTTGCTGGGATTCAAACCTGCGACCTGCAGGTCATGCTCAGATCGCAGCAGCGAGCGCTCAACCCGCTGAGATATTTTTAAACAAGAAAATAAGGGATCAAGTCTCACTGATGTTAGCACTCAATACAAAAATATCATTGATTGAAGGCAGGTTACAGGTTTTACAAGCGCAAAATGCTCCTAAAAATAGCGGGGGTGATGGAAATATGCATGTACAGGATTTAGATCCTACACTTGATATCGTCACGCTCTGTAGAGCCTTGTGAGGCTGGCAAGACTTTGTATAAAGATCTCAAGGAGGGTGTCTTTTTTTTTTAATCTCAGGAGTGTAACTCCCAGCATTAGACCTAAATGAAGATGAAGTTTAGTCATGTAGCCTGGAGCCAATAATGGATGTAGCCGATGACCCCATAATTGTGGAAGAACTGGAAGGAGCTGAAGATTCTATTCCCAGTGCTGCCTCATGTCGGCTAGAGGGTCCTATGGAAGATATATATATATATATATATATATATACACACACACACACACACATTTTTAAATCAATGTATCCTCCATTTCAAAATCAAGGAAAACCAACACCTATAGGTAAACGGCCAGGTCAGGGAAATAAAAGAAAAAAAGAAAAAGCAACATTCAAAGCCCTAAATAAAGGGTCGCTTACATTTCTATGCGCTTTGACTACTCCTATTCACTCCCCTAAAGTCAATAATGCACGATGAAAAGAAACAAGACTTGAGAAAAAGAGGGACAGCAATAAACTACTGGGAAACAAGATCCTTGAAATGAGTAGAGATACACCGACGAGACAGGAACTGATATTTATCAACTTATTCGAACCAAGATCCCTTAGTTCAGCAGTCCCCGCAGATAGAATCTTCGAGACCTAATGCAACCTCGCAGGGTCTCCAAGATGAGCAGGAAGTTAATCTTAAAAATAATCCGGTACTGTGCCCGCCTAAAAATCATCTACAGGTAACTGAAGTGGTCAGATCTTTTTATACACTGGAACAAAAAAGGAAATATTTAAAATCAGTCTAAAGAAAACAAAGGTATGTACAATCGTCTCAAGGAAAGTTTACATACTAAGGATCAAGTGCAGAAAAAATGGCTTCTGTTGGAGCAAATGCCTATATGTAAGAAGGCCCTCATTTTGTACATATCAAATGTGTTGTGCTTATTTGATAATATACCTGCATTGCACCTGATTCAATCAAGAGATATTAAGCATATTGAATTTTGTGATAATTATTTGGACAAAGTCTTCTTGCATATAACCTCTAATTTATTTAGATCTATCGTTTTAGAGAACGATCCATTATTTTTGCGTATTGGCTTTGATTTATCGGATATAGTAAAATAATCGTTTTTGAAGAGTCTAGATCAAGATAAATTGGCTGTGGCAAATACCACACATTTTTCTTATTTTGGTCCTCTTAGAATCACCTGCTCAGTAATTAACACCCTGAGTAGGAAAGTTCAGGAGCTCCCGGCTTTAGGCCAATTGTGGAAAAGGACGAAAACAGGTAATGGTTGGCAGGTGCTCTAACAAGGGGTGTGGGGTGGGAGACAATAATTAACTAGAGCAGGTGGAAAAGATGTCTGCATTTCAGCTAGGCTTGTGGAATACCAGGGGGTTTTCCCATTTGTATAGACTGTCCAGTAAAGCGTTGTCTTACTGAGCCTTCATTCTATTTCAAGAAACTTGGCTGTTGTAATTGCCTGTTATCGATGGCTAAGAGGTAGACCTAGGTTGGGTCTCTTAATTGCAGCTAAAAATGGTAATGGGTTCTTAGTGCAAGAATGGAAACCTCTCAATGAATTCATGCAGGCAGTCAAAATTGTATGGGATTTGAAAATGTATCTGGGTGTGGGCCAATTCACACTGATAAACCTATATTGGAACCCTGCAGGGATTGCAGATGATGCGTTTATTGATGGAGTTGCAGACCTAATTGATGCCTCTCTGATTCCGCAGTCAGGTCGGTCATCATTTGTTGTGACTTAACCATTACTTGTGATCAATTGGATGCTCAATTGATTACACAATCTGCTACCCAGGAGAGTACCCATAAGAGGGGACGGCGGTAGTGTGAACTGATGGAGTCCAGGGGTTTGTGCACGCTGAATGGAGTGACTGTGGGAGACATACCACCTAAACCAACATGGTCCATGTCGAAGCAACAAGCCATACTGGATTATGTGTATGTCTCCAGTAACATATTCATGTATGCAATGGAGTTGAATGCGATTCCCTCCTCCAACAGTGATCATAATATTATGAGGGTATGAGGGTAAATTGGAGCTTTCCAAAAAATAAGCAATCTCTAATATTATATACCCCGAAAGTCGAAATTAATGGAGGTAGAAACAGGATCCTCTGGTCCGAAACGCTAGTGGAGAAATGTAGGTTCCAATTGACAAACTGGTTTGGAAAGACGGCAAGTTATTCTTTGGTCCCGGCTGAGGGATATATTACAGTTCTGAACTAATTTGTCAACAAGGGGAATGTTGCTCGAAACCGATTTATAAACATAAGCATGTTTTTGATCCTACCATTCCAATTTTCTATTTTTAGAATTAAAGGATAGTTCGGGACTTTTTTTTTTATTGTTCCTATGGTTCGGCCATGTGTTTTTAAGCATAAATCGGTAGATCGTAGAAAACTTTCCTATGGACCTTACCCGACTTTTCGTCCATTAACGCACTCGAAATCAGCCGCCATTTTCTGATAATCCTATCATTTCCCCCCATCGCCCTGGCTCACCTGCTTTTGCGGCACTAAATCAAATCCCCCGCCCCTGAAACAGACTTGATCAAAACATTCATATTCCCCGATTCTATCCGTGACGTGACTGAGCTGCGTAGGCAAACGCGCCCAGGCGTCTTCTACGCGACTCCACACAGAACCAGGAAATCAACACAGATGAGCTCACACAACACAGCGCGCCACAATTGGGAATATGAAACTGTACTTTTAAATTAAACCGCAAGATTGTAAATTTGGTAAAGTACATTTATTTGACATCAAATGTTTTGAGAATATTCAGCGATTTGCATTTTTATTTGCTCACGTTCCAAAAAGTTCGTTTTGAGGCACACGATGTTCCTTTGCTGTACACAGGGTCTTAGATCATCTCACAATACAGCGCCACAATTCGGAATATGAAACTGTGGTTTAAAAGCAAACAACAAGATTGTACATTTGGCAAAGTACATTTATTTGACATCAAATGTTTTGAGAATATTCAGCGATTTGCATTTTTATTTGCTCTCGATCCAAAATAGTTCGTCTTGAGGCAAGCGATGTTCGTGTGCAGTACACAGGGTGTTGGTTTACGATAAAATAAGCTCTTCGGTCGCACTGATAATCGCATGGCTGTTCCAACAACGAGGCACTAGGCCATCACAACGGTCTGTATGTTGCATCTAGCCGTTAGTACCGCGTAAGGGCATACTTGTACTTGGCGATCGTCCCATAAAATGGTCAGGGTGGCAACGTTGTTCACGCGGAGAAGCAACTGGCGGTTGAAAAACCCATCCGCCGGTGTCTGGTACTCGTGACACAGACAATAATGGATGATGTACCTGTTTGAAAAACATAAAAAATGAAATTAGTCTCACCATCAGATCTTTATTAAAATTATTCATTTTATATATTAGGTCGGGAAATTATTTCATAGCTAGGACAGTGCAACTGGGTATTATACGTCAAGGGGGGGCTGTAGGATACTGAGACAGTCCCCCAGTGCAGGGGTTGACAGGGAGGCAGTGCAGGTGGAGAGTGGAAGGGCCCAGGACCGAGGTCGCAGACAGTGGACCAGTTGTAGCAGGGGAGAGGGAGAGAGAAAGCAGAAGCAAAGAGGAAGGTTTTGAGGTGCTTCCGTAAAAGGAGATGGTTCTCCTCAAGATAGTGTGCGGTACAAAAATATATGCCACATAGAACGAACAAGTACAACTTAACCCGTCTTTAAAGCTACTGTATAGTAATTAAATTGCGGTATAAACTCATCTAAAGAGTTACTTACATTATATTTGCATTTTCCATTGTGTCTGTGCGTAGGGCAGCCCCGAAATACCACTCCTTCTATGCCGACGTCATTTCTTCTAATGAACGAACATGAAATGGCTTTCGTTTCTGAAATTATATTCATTATCGTTTCTTACGTTATTGCCCCACACCCCCAAAAAGAAGTCTTTCGGGATGGTCCCGGCCTGTCAAGGTCAAATAACAATAGAACCTTCTACTGAGTCGTGGGCCATTCCGGCACCCGAGCAAAAAATCAAAGCAGCTGACCTTCACTTTGAACGAGCACACATTCCTAGTTAGCTACATTCAGTATAAGGCCATCTCACAGGACTTGAAATTTACACTGCATCTTTGCATTTTGTCTGCGTGCTTTGCAGCCCCAGAGAACCATAAATACGGAGACATTCTATATTTTTTGAAAAATGATTTATAATACTGTTTGGTTTAATTTAATGCGCAAATGAACAAGGTTGGATAGACACATTGCATGTACACTGAGCAATCACTTTTATTTACACATTACATAGATACACATATTCAATGGGCCTGCGACATGAGGAGACTCGAGAGAACAGACAATCAAATTACAATCATTTAAACCGTGATGTGTATTTCTCAATGAGCTCTTCTTTAGGTGGACATGGAACAGAGGCAATGTTGGGTGGCAATGCAGTTGTCCCCTGCACAGGTTCGTTCACAACTCCATTTATGTGCCTATCTAGGACGTCAACAATAAGTCTCTCAATAAACTCATATTGCATATCCTCAAACACTGGTTTGATCACCCATTGTTTACTTCTTTTAGTGAAGGCCTTATTGTAGCGAAGCGTCCCTAAAGTTCCGGTCGTCCTACTTTGTTGACGGCCAACATTATGGTTATGTGCCAAGACCGCTAGAAGAGTCTGATTTATCATGCCCTCCATGCCAAAATGCAATCGATTTGGCCTGTACTTTAGGCACATATTGTGGAACACCTCCAAATCTCCTGTGTGGCAGAATTCCGTGAGTCCCCTCAAATCTCTTGTTATAGTTTTATCAAATACAACCTTTTCAATGGCTTTGTGAGTGGGTGATGAAGGAATCAACCACTTCTTCTTCCGTGCCTCCTCTGTGGACAAATGGCCATGTTCACAATTGTGGAAATGTTGGTTTGTGTTCCAACGGTGAACGTTGGTACAGTGTAGCATTACTGACCGCCATTTTTCCAGTAGAATTTCCAACGACCCTCCACATGTTTTTGAGCTCCACCAAAGATGGTTGCTGATTGACTTGGACCACTGTGAAATACCTTGCATTTCTTTTTTTTTTACCTGCAGCCGACATTTTTTTATTGATTGTTTTTGCAAGATGCCAAACGTCAAATTGGTGATTTATATTTTTGTACTCTTCTCTCATTGTCTTGGCAATTGAAACGTGTCTGTCCGTGGCTATCAGGTCGATCACCATTCCCCGCGATTGTAGTTCTTGCAATGATGCTACAAAGCCAACTTTCTCCATGGCCACTGAGGATGTACTTTGTGACACCTGCACGACCACCGAACTCACAATTTTCTTACTTTCCATGTCCTGAAAGTGGTAGGTGCAGTACTTGGCTGAAAATCCTGGGCTGTCCCACTGTCCATCACCGGCTAGCCTGAACCGTTTGCCCGCGAATGTACTATCAATAGACATTTTTTCCATTCTCCAAGCTTCGCTAATGGCTGGAAATAGATAATCGGTTTGGTATTTGTAGAACTGAGTTTTCGCAATGAAATGGATTCCCACAAACTGAAAGAAAGACTCTAACTTTTTAAAACTTGAACCACTAAAAAGTGCAGCCGCTGCACAAAGTAGATTGCCTGCTGGCAGTTGTCCCAGCATGGGTTGTGCAGACCATGAGAAATGATGATATTTTGTACAGGTGGCATGTATTTTAAGGTTAGTGCCTCGAATTGCACGAGTCACATTAATCAATGGCTCCCCACATACTTCCCCACCTACCGAATGCCCACATTTCAACCGAATAATAATATCAATCAAACAACTATCGAATACAATGAATTTGGCCTCTTTCCTTATACTGTCACTCTGCATCCCAGCTGGTTCGGCCTGTAACGTTGAGGACATGTCACTCACATGAAAGGTAGAATCTCTGATATCGTCTTCCGCTATGTTCAGTGATATTGATGGTGTTTCATTGTAGTCCACTTCATTCTCTTCCATTGCAACATCTGTTCCTTCTCCGGCGATGGGTGAATAAGACAATTTCTTCAACTTTCTCGCGGTCTTAGTTTTTGCGGGTGTGGATTCTGTGAATTGATCTCCGACTGCATCCGAACTACCAGGAGGACATTCACTATCAATGGCTGGTGGTGGTATAGCTCCGTTGTCAATCACTTCATATTCTTCCCATTGGCACGATGCATCTCCAGTCTCAAGTCCCTGCCAAAAGGTTTGACAAGCAACATCTCTCGTTCGCTTCACTGTCTGTGTAGATCTAGTTCGTACACCCACTCGCAACTAGAGGACAGATTGGAAAAGGGATGTTCAGTTTAAACACAACTTACAGTATTGAACTATTAACAGTGAAAAACAACATAATATAGTGACCAGGACACTAACCTTCTTTTGCTTTCTTTTCTTTGAAACTTTCTTGCCTCGAACTTCAACATCAGGACACTGTTGCTCCGACTCGTGTGTGCATGTCTCCACTTCCTCTTGCGCTGCAACGACTATATTTTCATGATAAGCACATCCGTCACGCACTGACGCTCCATCGACTCCCTGAAACATAGAACTTTCATTAGTATGTATAATAATATCGAAAACACAAAATGTACTTGGGGACCAATACCCACGTACATCTCAATAGCAAAACACGAATGAACGCTTTGTGTAGAACATTCAAACGACAATTATTCACGCATAGTTGATCTAGTTAGATGGAACTGTCAAGATCCATACCTTGTGCTCCTCACTTCCATTTGATAATATTATTGAAGATGATGCTTCAGTAACTCCCTGAAACACAGTAATTGCATTAGTATGGTTTTCTATTTTGATAAAAAGAACAGAAACTTTGTGCAGGCGTCAACGGCTCATCTAAATAGACCTGCACAAATGATCAGTTGTCTAAAATAAATAATGGATAGGTAAATATGATTCGATTTGCTCGATCGTTGGAAGTGTCACCACCCAGAGATCTGCATCAACTACTAGGGGTGATGTTCTTGTAGAAGAAGGTCCGTCATCTCCCTGAAATATAGTACTTGCGTTAATAAAGAAGGAAGTATAGCGGATGTAATCACGTCATATGATTTCGCTTGATCGAACTGTCAGTATCCATACCTCGAAATGCATAAGAACATCAAGGGACGATGTAACTGCGGTGCACACTTCTGCAAGCTGTTGCGCCGACCCGTAACTGCATGCTCCCCCTTCTTCTTGGACTAATGCTCCATCGACTCCCTGAAACATAGGACTTTCATTAGTAATGAACACAATATTGAAAAAAGAAGACACATAGGAGGGCGACGACAGAAGGACATATCAATGGCTAAAAACGAAAGAAACATTGTGTGTAACAATCACGCTACAAGAATGCAAGATCTGATGATCTCCATCGATGGAACTGTCCGGAAACGTACCTCGAGCATCTGAGTGACATCAACGGTAGTCGTCAATACGTTGGACTCCTCAGCATCTCCCTGAAAGACAGTACTTGCATTATTTTGGATAACAATAATTATAACTGAAAACAAAGACTAGAGGACGAGTACAAGGGTGTACCATTAGGTAAAATAATTACACGATAAATTAAAACTATTGATTTACATGCCTAAAACAAGTCAGTTGCAGAATAGCCAAGTAAGATTACCCGATAGGCGCTTGAAGTGGCTGATGACTGCAATAACGACACGGATGGAGAATCTTCCGCCTTCATATTGAGTGGATACATAAATGGGGAAATTATTGTTAGCTAATGCTACACACTACCGCAAGGCCGAGAGATAAATATGGAGGGATGTGGACGAATAGAGTGGTAATTGCGGTTGAGAGCAATTTTCGCCTCGCTCGCGGTGTGTTCTTCTTTATTAGCAATGATGTGGAGTACATGTCAGAGGTAAAGTGCCTGCTGCAGATGCGGTATCGATCACCCCTCTTGTCCGCAAAGACTTCTAGGACTCTACTTTCAAGCTCAGACGGTGGATATCCGCAATATCGGACCCATTCTCTTATCTGATCTATTGTCTTAGGGAAAACATGCATTGTAGTACCTTCAGATTTATTATGGGTCTTCGAAGGGCAACCGCCAATGGAACAGGCAGGCATTGTGGAAAGTTCTGAAAAGTAAAGATCAACAATTCTCTATGAATACCAATGTAAACTCAGAACATGTGACTAGTTCCTTGCATGTACTGTCTTGAACGAAAAGAAATTGGACACAAAATGATTATGGTACATGGCCTTACCTTGACGAACAAACAGTTAGATGCAGGGTTCAGAGTAGTTTCTTGTGGTAGAACAGGGAGCAGTTCACAGGTTGCAAACTGAGGAGTTTCCTCGAAGTGGTCACGGAAGTTCACAGAGACGAAGAGCAGATAACCAGCACCTTCACGGGTTGACTAGCAAAGCGCAAAGAAGTGCTCATTAGAAATATGAAGTGGGTTATAAAGGATTCGAAACAGGGGTGTGTTTGTGAATGAATGACGTGTATATGTCGTGGCATTATGCGGTTTGCAGGGGGGCGTCCAGCGTGAGGGGGGATGCTTGGCAGGAGACACGGGGTCTGGAGGTAGACATGGGAACAACAACCCATGCTCTATAGACCACTTTGAAGTGTACATGGTCTTTGGCACCTCTTGGCCTTTATCGCTCCCTGACAGCTCCACTTGCCAGCACAAGTACCCCAGTGCGAACTGCCTTTGATAGGGCGGGGGGTGGTTTGGGGCGGTGGTCGTGCAGACAAGACACAGGAAAGACTCGTGAATGGAGACACACTTATGTGGATTGCAAAGGGGCGTCCAGCGTGAGGGGGGATGCTTGGCAGGAGACACGGGGTCTGGAGGTAGACATGGGAACAACAACCCATGCTCTATAGACCACTTTGAAGTGTACATGGTCTTTGGCACCTCTTGGCCTTTATCGCTCCCTGACAGCTCCACTTGCCAGCGCAAGTACCCCGGTGCGAACTGCCTTCGATAGGGCGGGGGGGGTGTGGATTGGGGCGGTGGTCGTGCAGACAAGACTCGTTTGCCGCAGGGCCTCACCAAGGAGAGGCCATCTAACTGCATGTAAGAGGCAGGCTGCAGGATCTAGTACATGGAAGGCAGGGGGTGAGTTTATAAATACCTCACCCTCCCAGGAGAATATATGGGTGCAGTTCACCCTGGAGACCCTGGATGCCTAGGCAGTTAGTCAGCAGCAGGCTGGCATGTGGTGGCAAGGCGGCACGGGCCAGAGGGGGTCATCTCTGTACCCGGTGCCCAAAAGGATGATTTATTATGATCAACCATATTGATTATTTACCTATAACCATGTTTTGTGTCAATAAAATCCAACGGCCTTCCTTTTATTGCCAACGCTTGAACAAAGTGGTGTGGTAAGTATTTTTGGGGGAGGAGGCAAGGCCGGGAGGCTTGATGCCAACCCGCAAAATAACATATGTATGTCTGCTGCATATGGGTTCATCGGTTATGTGGATTGAAGGTGGGCGGCCTGCGTGAGGGAGGATGCTGCCGGAGACATGTGGTGTGACAAGACAAGGCACAGGAAGACTATTCAATGGAGACACACTAGATTCATTTAAAAAATCAAAACAACCATTGTTAAAATATATGTTGGGTTTTATTTTAGATCTTAATTTCAATTGAACATAAATAATAAACATTACACATTGTAAAGTTCCGGTTGCAGCACATCCAGGGAAAATCCGCGGTATTGTCCACTGTCGCTGGGGAAATGTTGTCTAATGGCAAGTACCGCACAGGCAGGTATTACTCTCCGAACGCGGTGTCCGAGCCTCCCGTGAAGCCACCAAGTGAAGCAACGATAGGCCACCAGCCTGTACCACCTGTGAAAATGAAAGATGCAAACTGTATTAAAATGACAAAACTTTCTTATCACTGTCGATTCAGGTAAAAAATGTCATGTTGTTTTGAAAAAAATTCTATCTAGAAAATGCACAATATGGAACCAATTTACATGCATTCGAATGATATGTAGATGTAATTTTATATGTGGGAGACGACCATGACATAGTAGTGGCATCACTGACATCACAACCAGAGTATACTTACTCGTTACTCGGATTACGCGGACGAACAGTGCCGCGAAGTTCGTGCATAAGCACCATCATCATCCTCAACACGGTTCGTGAGAGGCAGGCTTCCCTGAACTCTGGCAGCTCGGTGATGCATTGCGGACTTGGCTCGCCTTCCGAAATGTAGGCCAAGCACCCGGAATTTTCACGGCAGCAGCAGTTCTCCTCCTCAGTTGGCATTAGCTCGCACCGATTGCACGTGCACCAGGTGGAGACGCCGTCCATGCGACATGGTCCAGGCTCTTCATCCGTTGACTGGTCCTCCCAACTGCCGTCCGAATCCCCATAGTTTCCGCGTGCTTGCCTTTCCAGTAGTTCCTCCTCGGTGTACTCGGGCCCGTACATATACGGCATTATTGTAGCCATTGTGTGGTAAAGAAAGTAAAATAATTTACAGAGATGGTACAGGTGTTCACAAGGCCTAGAAGCGGCGAAGGTAGCTGACCAGAGCACAGAATACTCAAAGTAACACAGAGAGAGGAATGGAATCGAAAATCTGCTGCTGTGTGTTGTGAAACGGTAAAGAGGCGTCCTGCCATTTCCATGGCGACACTTCATTAGCTGAGGCGCAGCGATTGTTGACACGAAACGTGCTTTGGCGTTGGGAAATGGGCGGTACGCGTCTGCTGATGTCAGGCTCAGGGGCGGGGGATTTGATTTAGTGCCGCAAAAGCAGGTGAGCCAGGGCGATGGGGGGAAATGATAGGATTATCAGAAAATGGCGGCTGATTTCGAGTGCGTTAATGGACGAAAAGTCGGGTAAGGTCCATAGGAAAGTTTTCTACGATCTACCGATTTATGCTTAAAAACACATGGCCGAACCATAGGAACAATAAAAAAAAAGTCCCGGAACTATCCTTTAAGAACTGCACTGAGAGTGATGAAAGTCTAATACTCCCGCCAGCCAGATTGAAGGGAAAAATTGAAATTGAAAAACTGTTTGAGAGCACTTAAGGTCTACGTGATCCAAAAAGACAGAGGCTATGATAGGTGCCTTAACCTCTAACACTGTTGCGGATCTATAGAAACAATAAAAAAAATGGTGACTTCAATCAGTCAGCTATGTAAGTAAAATGATCGCTGAGGAAACCTGGGTGGAATATTTTTTACGGACATGTTTAAACAGCTGGCAGGTAAAGAAAGGAGTGTACCATCTAGTGGGGCTGTATGGCCTCTACTTTTTTTTTTGATAACACATTTTATTATATTTTATGCAATGAAACAACAACATACCAAACCTTAATTGTAAGACTTTGCATACAGGTGACAGAGTAGCACGGATAAATACATTTAGATATAAGCAATCGCAGAGATACCAGTAGTGTAAATACATTGGACGGTAAGATAGCTGGCAGTTTGTGCGTCCTGGTACTGTTCAAGACTTCTGAGAGGATGGTATTAGCGGGTGTAGGCCCTATACACTTTCACAACAATACAATTTGACGACATTATAGCAAAGTTACATAGTCTGTTCCCATTTTCCCCAGATCTCATCTGCTTTGCCCGGGGAGCCTCTAGCCTGGTAGACTCGGCGTTCGATTAGGATGACTGAGTCCACGTCCGTTATCCAGTGACCATATTTTGGGGTGTTTTCTGAGCCCCACAATTGTGCGATGTTCCTTTTAGCAATTCCTGTGGCTGTTGAAACAAGTAGTTTTTCAAATCGTGACAATTCTATTGTATTAGCGATGCCCAATAGAAGGAGTTTGGGCTCCGTTGGAATCGGGCGGCATATGGCTCTGGAGAGTCTCGCGCTGCATTTGTGCCAGAATCGTTTTATGCGTGCGCATTGCCAGAGGATATGATAGAAGTGTCCTCTACTTTTTGATAAAGATGATATCTGTAGATTAATTTTAAAAAGTAGCTCAAGGGCCCTGGTATTAGACTGCCTTTCAAATTCAATCCTAAACATTTTTACAGATACTTGGGAGGGAGTTTGGTTCGAAGTATTTAAAATAATTGCAAAGTCAAAACAAATCGCAGCCTCATGGAAAACGGCAGTTGTAATCCCCATTTTTAAAAAGGGCTTGAGAACCTCTTAATCCAATTACTGACCAATTGCGCTTTTGGATGCGCCATGAAAACTATTTGCCTCCCTTTAAGACAAGAACAAGGTGCGCCCTTGTGAAGTGACCTTCGAAGTGGCCCGTTATGCCTGGGGATGTCCTGCCTTGTTTATTTATTTATTTGAATGTTACTTGTTACACGATTGTGCATGTTTTATTGTGACCATGACTCACCTTTTTTTGGGGTTGTGATTATTACTGCACATTGAAGCTTGTTTTCTGTGCAAGAATGAAGCGTAAAAATGTCCACGCAAGAGAAGAAGCTGTTGCGTTTTCGGGACTCATGACTCGCCGTATGAGTATCGCGAGCAGCAGCTTTACTGCTTCCAGGGTCATCCGATATGGATGCCGACTTGGCTGAACGTGCTCAGCCGTGTTCTAACGCCCAAGTTATTTCAGAGAGCCTAAATGTAAACTCCAATTTGGAAGAGAATCTTGAAACATCACAATCTCTGTTTGGTGAGGAGCGTCATAATGAACCCACTGAAAGTACAATAGCAGAATCTGAGAGCGGAAATCCAACGAAAGATTTGAATTCCAACTACTGATTTACAAATACGCCACTGATTTTTTGCTACGGGCGAAATTACCCTATTAGCTCACTCACAACAACTGGATACTATGTCTAGGTATTTGGATGAGCAGAGATTTAATCCTCTCAACTCGAATGACGCATTTGCAGTTTTATCTCAGAACGACAACCATAACAAACAGATTCTTGGTGAATTAAAAAAACATACAATAATCCTAAATGAAATTATGCTCGTCTTAACGACAGCCAGAGATGTGTGGTAAAGCCGTCTCTATAACGCATCTCGCTCAAAAGGAGGATCTTATACCAACATGTAATACTTATGAATCAACTGATAAAATCGTGATAACACAACTATTGTGTGTGGAGTGAATGACTTAACTCCCGGGGAAACTGTTAAGGGTGTTTCCAACGATCATACTGATGAACCTGGCAAGTTTGTTGTAAAAATATCAGAATTCTTTTTTTTTTTTTTTTTTTAAATAAGACAAACAGGCATTGGCTTCGAAGGTGTCCAGCACTTCATCCCACAAGTTTCTAAGAAATAAGGATCTGCGCAATGTTATATTGGACAGCCAGGCGGACAAGGATGTTATTCTTGTTTCCGAAATGTCAGCACAGTGCCCAAGAAATAAAAGTACTCTGAAATCTAATTCATCTGTAAATAAAACATATTTTCAAACCAGATCGACGCAATGCAAATATTCTGACTATCCACTGCACTTAAGAAAAAAGAGACATCCGGAAGGATAGACAAACACTTCAAATCCATAGAGATGGGAGTGTTGGACACATTTGATATTTTTCAAAATCCTGCTGTGACTTCACGTTCTAATATGTCAACCTCAGTGGGTCCAGCTACTTCCAAAGAATTGCAAACACATGGAACATTCCCTCCTAATGAGTTCTTCTCCCCTACATCTATCATAAATCATGGGCTTAGTTTGACTGGAGTCGATTAGTGATACAAATCTAGGTGCAATTTACCCTAAAATTGAAGGAGAAGGGACTGTGAAAAATAACATGGCAGGCAAGCAGGTTGAGGAGGCAAAAAAAAACAATTCCATCAAACATGATAGAACCTGATGATAGTTTAAATCCTATAAATTGCGACAAAGGTGCAGGAACTGACCCCTTACCATTGAACAAAGGACTGTCCGAGGAATCAGTTCGTAAAATTATAGAAAACATAATGAATATGAAAAACCAGATAGACGCAATGCAATGCAAATGCAAAGAAGGGACACCAAGGCAGGGAGTCTCAGAGAAGTACTGAGTCCGAAAATAGCGGTGCATGTAACTTGGGTAAAAATGTTCATCCCAGCCATTTTGCAGTTAAAACTCTTGACGAAACACATTACATCCACAACGATGTAAGGGAGCCACACTTTAGACCCGATAATGACAGATCGATAGAAAAAAGTCTAACGAGATCACAAACTGTTTGCGATCCCCAGTGTACCCAAATGAACCAAGTATAATAAGGTATTACGTGTTCGAAGATGGAGGTCCAAGTTCATTGAATAGACCTTACATTTTAAGCCTATTTGAAGACATACCCGAGCTAAGTCTGATTACACCTGCCGACAAAGTTGGTTGACTACATTCACTCCTTTAGATATGACTATGTCCGGCTGATAATTCCTTCAACGCTCGTTTGTTCATTAATTCTGAAAGTAGCTGGTTCACTACAGAAGAGGGGATTCGACATAACCAATAACCACGAGCCCCCCCAAAAAAACAAAGACTGAAAACAAACCTAATCCTTGTAGATTGGATGATGTAGAAGCCCCACAAGGTGTAAGTAACAGGTCTATTGCCGGATCCCACTTACAAAACATGCAATAATGTCGTTGGCTCGCATTATCATTAAGAGAGTCAATCGATCAACTAAAATCAATCGGTAAACCACGTTAGCGAAGAAGGGACCTATAGCCTAGTAACTTGGAATTCCAGAGGCTGCTCTCAACTGTTATTGAACAATGAAGTATGTAAAGATCTGGCCCAGTTCGATTTTATATTAAATCCAGAATCATGGGCAGGAGGTGCATTGTTAAGGGACGGTTTTGAAGTCTTGTGTTTGCCAGCAACATGTGGAGATGGGGGGCATCCCAAAGGTGGCCTCTCTCTTGCATATCGCACTGATTCATCAATTATCATAGTAACAGAATCGCAAATTATGGCATCTACCTCAACTATCATTAGTTACCTTTCAAGTACGAACTGAAAGGGGGATGGTATAACTCATGTTGCTAAACGTATATTGGAATGCTGCTGAACATACTGACATTCAGTTGAGTAAAATGTTTGAAAAATTAAATACTATGATAGACAATTGGCTTGATAAAAAACTTAGGGGTTTGATACTTTTGGCTGGCGACTTGAATGCAGATTGCAACATGTCAAGTAGTGATATGGAATGGGTTGTGGCTACCTTGGGTGAATGGAATTCAAAATAAGGGAGTAAAATGTATAGAGGCGGTTTATGGTTGGCGTTGGCGTACAGTTGGGGATTAAAACCCATGTAAAACATTAAACCCAAATGGCAAGCTTGTGGGCAGTCTTCCATAATCGATTATATGTTTGTGTGTGAGCACATTTTTAGCACGGTGGGGAATATGAATGTTCAACTTACACCATATAGTGACCATGCAATGCTTTCCATTAACTTAGAGTGGTCCAAAGAATTAAACAATGACAAGTTTTACTGCAAGAGCACCAAGGTTAACGTTAGAGGTACTCACGTAAAATGGAACCCTCTGAAAACAGCGAAATTCAACAACTTGATGTTAAATGACTTCAACACGAATACTTACGAATAGAAATTATCCACCTACTCTGTTGCCAAGTTTAACGATCATCTTGGCCTGATGATTCAAAAATGTATGAACGACTTACGTCAAATAGTTCCAAAAAAGACACAAACACAGATTCGATATTGAGATCAAACAATGAAAAGCCCTGTTAAAGAAATTCGAGAGATAAAAAAACTAAAAGAAGAAGTTCCACTAATTCAATCTACAATTAAACATTATAGACAACGTTAGAGAAAATGGACAATTTACTATCGCTCTGCAACAAAAAGATGACATAGCAATGTTAAAGGCCATGAAAGGACATCATTCACGTAACCTTTGTTCCCTAATAAACAACACTGAAGTTTTTCAAACCCAATTAACTATAAATCCTATTGATCCTAAGGTATGGACAGAGTACCTCGAAATATTATATAAGGTATCGGATTCCGAAATGCTGGTCATGCATTCACATCAATCTGGATGGTTCAGTGCATAATATAACAAGCTACATCATAAGAGCTAAATCATCCAATACTCCTGGTCTGAATAATCTGTCTTTCGTAACCCTTAAACAAAATACAACAATGTGGGCATTTATACACCATCTTCTCTTTAGGGATGTTATCGCCCGTAAGAGAATTCCTGATTCTTGGAACATCTCCTACATTCTGTTAATATTCAAAAAAGGTAATAGTTTATGCCCCATGAATTATCGGTCAATTTGTCTAATGAATGTTGAGTCAAAAATCTTTGCTTCGATATTATTAGATAAATTGAATATATGGATAGAGGAGAAAGATATTTTAGATCTTAGACAGATAGGATTCAGGGAAGAGATGGGGACTGATGTTGGTAGTGTTACTCACCACCGAGCAGGCAGGCCGGGGTTTTGCTGAGGATGATGTGAGTCAGCTGCTCAAGGTTCCAAAACTTCTGCCACTGCTGGAAAAAAACCCTGAGGGAATGAACCAGACCGGACCACCTATAACTGAGGGAACTCTTTTTGGTGATAGACCCTCCTGCTGTGTACAGAAAACAGCCCAGATAGTAAATCACCCAAAAGAGCAGGGACACCCACACCGCTACACCAGGCTGTAAAGAAAAGTCCCAACAGTTAGCACCAACTGAACACAGGTCAAATACAAGTCTACTAACGGGATAACTACATGAGCTTATGATGAAGATCTGTTAATGGAACCTAGGGAAGAGTAGGACAAGGAAACTACTTGGGGCCAGGTTGCTAGACCTACTGTGTGGAAATGGAGACAGTGTTGTACGTCTTACCGTATCTAGTAGAGAAAATCCTCAGAAGGGAGACGACGACAGGAGAAAATAAGAAAGAGGAAGGTTGGTATAGGGCATCTCCCCAAGCAGAACGAGGGACGCTACTAGAGTCGGGGTGGTGCAATCAGGCAGCAGAGCGTTCGTGGTACTGCACAATTAGTTCCCAAAATCCAGGGTTATGTAGAGGTAGTTCCAATAGTCTTTGTAACAGAGGGTAATTCAAGGTAGTGAAGAGGTAGGTTCTGATAGCCTATGCGACAGAGGATGTAGGTGCCAAGATGGCAAGTCCGAGGTAAAGAAACAAGCTTTTGATCTAACTTTGTACTGAGCTGCGGCTTCAGGTCAGAGTTCCAAATGCGCGGAGTACTGGAACAAGCGGAAGTCGAACTTGTCGTTGGGTTGATGGAGCGGGGACAATGCTGTGTAATTGGTAAGCGGCGGGACAGGGCGCTGCGCTCCGTGGGCTTGTGGAGAGCAGCTCAGAGGAGGTGTGTGTATCAGAGTACACGAGATCCGGGAAATGGGCAAAACAGGGTCAAAACCATCAGAGTCAGTAACAGGAGAGTCAAGGTACAGCCGAGGAGGAGACAATAGAATGATCAGGAGGATATCTGAGGTCGGGATCACAGATAATGGAAATGTCAAAATCAAAGGTAGAATAACGCTAATCAGAAGCACCACCGCTGGGGTCTCAGACTCCTTTATTGTAAAGGAGGCAAGGCCTAAGAAGCTGCGTCGGCCTGGTGGGTCGCGTTGTAGTCAGCTGACGGGTCATGTGACCTGGAAGTGACAGCCTCCGTCTCCCTAGCAACCTCCGTTGTTGCCAAAATGGGGAAGCTCTGGAAAAGCGCTCCTTTAGCCAGAAATAGCGCATACAGCGTGGCGCAGATCAAACCACAGGTGTAACAGCTGGCTTGGTGATTACACAGTTACAGAGAAATGCTTGGGTGAAAGATCAACCTCTTCTCTAAATTGCATCAATGGATCTTTCAATGGCCTTGGACCGACCTTATGGAGAAGGCTAATCGAACTGTAGATCGACAAAGGTCTACTGGAAATGCTCATACATTTATATTCAAAAACTGTGGGGAAAGTTAGATTGAAAAATGAGGGTTTGATGTCAAGTGAAATAAGGTCTCACAATGGGCTCAAACAAGGGTGTACCTTGGCTGCAACCCTTTTTAATTTGTATGTATCTACAGCTGGGAAAAAACACTCGATAGCAGTAGACTAACTGCCCCCAAGACAGGCCTAATGAAAGTTCAATGGGTTGCGTATGAGGATGATTTTTCACTTTTTGACTTCCCAAAAATCAGCCTACAAAGACTCATTACTACCTTCGAGGCAGATTTAAAACTGAATATAAACCCGCTAAAAACTGTAATAATTTACTCAGGTCAACAAAACAAAAACATTTCAAAATTTACTTGGTGTTGCAAAGGCATAAGGATCAAATCCCAACATGATTTTTGCTATCTAAGGTATACATTTTCTAGCTCTTTTTCAAATAATTTTCTGAAAATCTGTTTAACGTTGAAGGCTATTGATGCATCTAATCAATTAAGAGTGCTTGAGGGAAAATATGGAAGTTTTTCGATGTCCTCCTGTAGGGAATTCTATTGTATGAAGGTAATTCCTCGACTCTCTTATGGTTTAGTTTTTCCCCAATGCCTTATCTAATTTAATAATTACTGAAGCAAATCTATGGAGAAATGTCTTGTTTTTTCTTCCAAAATGTACACCTACAGAAATCGTACGCTATGAATTTGGTTTACAATCATTAAAAAGTCGTATGTACTGGAAAAATAGCTTAGAAAATGTATAACTGGTGATATAAATTCCATGTACTATAAATTAGGGGAATAAAAAACAGGGAAATTGAAGTGTATGCTTAAAAAGGAAGCTGAAAACATACTAACGAATTTGGGCCTCTCCATAAGTATTCTAAATGAAAATCCAGAAAAGGTGAAAAAATTGGTGAAAGCTTTCAATTGGGTAGAGAATAATGCAGTGATTCTAAATTCCAAACTGTACTTCCAAACTGTCATTCTGGAAATGGTATCCAGCACCTGAAACCTATACTGTAAAATATCCTTCACGTATGTTTAGGAATTGCACTATGCGTTTTATATTTAACGTTTTAAACACGCAAGAGATATCTAACATGCATTTTCCAACCCCTTGTGACTATAAATATTGCAGATATTGTCAAACTGTTGGCGAGAAAGAGACATTGATACATTTGTTATTATGTCCCAAACTGATTTTGTATAGAATAGAATACTTTTCGCAATTTGTGAACAACATCTCATATGTTAGAGAACAACTGTGGTATGATGTGAGGAATGGAACTTCAGTCATATTGAAAATTAGAGTGAATGCATTTTTAAAGACTAGCTGTAATTTAGAATAATATGAATTTCTATCCTGTTTTCTTTTGATGAATTTGTTCAGAAAGTGTCTTTGCTTGCAATTTCAAAAGTAATTATGCTTTGAATGTTAAATTTGTTATGTTCTTAACCTTTCTTATTGATGTTTTAGAAATGTTGTAAAGGTTTAAATTAACCAATAACAATTTTTAAAAAAACAAGGCGCTTTGACAGATATCAATCAGGGTTCGTAAAAGGAGTGGGCACATCCCTCAATGGGTTTATATTAAACTATCTAAAAAAGAGAGCACTGGCTAATGGCCCACCTCCCTACTTGCCGTTTATTAACTTTGCTGTCGCTTTTGTCAGCATAGAAAGGTTTCTTCTTTGGACCAAGTTGCAAAAGTGGGGTTGCCCGGTAGGATTGTTAGAAATAACTAGGCACCTTTATAGTAATACTTCCCCTTTACGTTAGACTGAATCAACAAGGCAATATCAAAGCAAGTCTCCACTTTTAAAGGGCTGAAGCAGGGGTGTATTCTCACCCCTGCTCCATTTAATTTGTTTGTTTCTGATCTAAAGGTAACTCCAAGGCATACCCCCCACCCCAGAATTATAGGACAGAGAATCTATTGGTTGTTCTGTGCAGACAACTTAGTGCTACTAGATCAGACACCCATTGGGTTGCAAAGATCGCTAAGGGCCCTACAGTGTAGTAACAAATTGGTAGTAAAAGTCTCAAAATCCAACGTGATGTGAGAAAGGCCCAAAGAATAAAAAAAAATGGTTTCCCTTAAGTGGTCCCTCTCGGCTACCCCCATGATAAAAGTTAATCTCTATCAATACTTGGGGTTTAATTTTAATAATGAAGAGAGGGGAAAAATATAGTCTTGCTACAATTGTAGGTGGAATCCGTTTTCCGTTCCTGAATGAGCATATTTACATTTGAAATGGTCAATTTTAAAGTTTGTTCCAGCGATATGGTCATCTGTGTGTCCGAAAGGTCATAAATGTCGTTAAGCTCTTGACCCCTGAGGTGATCTGGAAACAGTATCTATAGCTAGAACATAGGTAATGGTGGATTTTTGTTTAAGTGTTGCCGTAAATATGTCTAAGAATGGTGATTTGGTAGGACAGCTGGTCTGCACTGCAGGCGAGGGCTCTACAGAACGTGGTTTGGAAGTTGGGAGTCTCTAATCATCATTACTGAGTAGACCACGGGTGTGTAGTTTTTTTTGTATTGGCTTCAAGGGCAGTTTTTTCACCCCGGATACCCCTCTGCCGGGCTCAGATCCCTTCTACACAATTAGTCTCCCTCAGCCGGGCTTGGACTAATGTCAATTTTACATCAAGTATCAAAGCCTTTCGAAAGTGCACAGGGTTTGGCTTCACCCATTGCAGGACCACTTCGTAGTGGAACATATCAGATATACGGCTCGGGTGTTAGTCCGTTTCCACTCACACTGGGGGAGGGGGGTGTTTGAGACCCTACGTAAAATAGGATGTTCCAATCTGTCGCAAATTTGTGAGAAGACTGCTCGTAGACCAGTAAGGGAGGCGTCTGTCGGTAATATAAACTCTTGAGAAATGTACCTTTATGCCCGGGTTCTGGCACATGGTTTGTTTTAGGTTGTTATAACACAAATCGTCATAGTCAGTTCAATACATTTTCCGGGGTTCAGCGTTCTTTAATTTGTCGTTCAGTTTAGCTGTCCTGTCCGAGAAGTTAGGGATAAACCTACAGTAATAACCAATGGCCCCAAAGAATGCTCCAAGTTCCCTTTTGGTTTTAGGCATAGGGGTATCTAGGATGGCTTTCACTTTCTTGCGTTGAGGGTGGGCACTACAATTCCCTACAAAGAAGCCAAGGTATTTCACGGCTGATTGGGCTATTCTACATTTGGATGGATTAGCAATTAAGCCGGCTTCCCGGAGGGCTCTCCTAATAGTAAAGAGATGGTCTTTCCAGGTTTTACTATAAATCACTATCGTCAATATAAGCTCCACAGTAGTGCTGTAGGACTGTAATATTCTGTCCACAGGTCTTTGGAAAGTGGCAGGGCCTGTGTAAGTCAAAAAGGGAGGACTTTAAACTAAAACAGCCCAGGGGCATCGAGAAGGCTGACTTCCCCCTATCATGTCCATGTACTGGGTCCTGCCAGTACCCCTTGGTTAGGTCCAAGGTGGATAGAAAGGTGGCGTTTCCGAGTTTATAAATTAAGTCGTTGATGCGTGGCATGGGATAGGCATTGAAATCGGAGAGGGCATTAACTTGGCAGAAATATATGCAGAACCTCCAGGAATGGTCCGGTTTGTGACCAATACTATAGTGGAGGACCAAGGGCTTGAAGAGGGTTCGATAATATTTTGCTCTTAAAATTTTATTTACTTCCTCAACCACTATCTGATTACAGGCTTCTGGGAGTCTATATGGTTTCAGATGGACCACTTTCCCTTAGGTGTTCTAATATAATGATAGGTGCCCTTCACTCATCCTGGTTTCTCAGAGAATACATTGGGAAATGATCTAACAATCTTTTAAATCTTCTTGTTGATTAGATAACTCTTGGGGAATTTATTCGAAGTTACCTATTTCGTCTGGCACCAAACAGGACAGTATCATGGCATTAGCGGCTAGAGGATTTTCCTTCAACTCTTAAGAGATTTACGTGACATAGATGGGTCTTCTGTTTCCTGTCGGATTGGGCTACCTTATGAGTACAGTTTCCTGTTCTTTCCAATATTTCATATGGCCCATGCCACTTCGAGATAAGTTTGTTTTCTGAAGTGGGTAGGAGGACCAATACTTTTTGTCCTACAGAAAATGATCTCAGAATTACTTTTTTGTCATAAGTGGACTTTTGTAGCGCTTGGGCCCATATGCGTATGTACTAGATTTGGAACAAGTTTTATATGCTCTCGCAATCGGGTATTGGTTTACCAAAGGGGAATGGGTGCCTCTTCTTTCTCTTCCCAGGTCTCCCGGGAGCATGCCAGGACATCTCTGGGTTCTCTGCCATAGAGTAATTCAAAAGGAGAGAATCTAGTGGCTGCCTCAAGGGGTTTTCATTACTGCAAATAATGCCCAGGGGATCATACGGTGCCAGTCCTTCCCATCCTTATCTACCAACTTTATCAGGATAACTTAGAGTGTTTTATTGAATCTTTCTACCAATCCGTCTGTTTGGGGATGGGAAACTGAAGTTCTTAAGGAGGTGTTATGGAGTAGCTCCTTTACTTCACCCATGAGGTTGCTCATGGAATTGTATCCATGATCCGTCAGGATTTCCTTAGGAAAACCAACTCTGGAGAAATACGGTAATCAGTGTTTTAAATCTGCTGGGTGGAGGTGTTCTGCATAGGAAATCAACAATCACAAGTACATATTCTTTACCTAATCTAGAGGTTTACAAAGGACCAATGATATCCATCCCAATCCTTGAGAAAGGAATTTCTATTATTGGTAAAGGGTTCAGAGGGGCAGGCAAGGGAATGTGAGCACTGGTTTTCAGACATATTTCACATGTCTGAATAAAGTTTTTTTATATCAGCATGGATACCTGGCCAGTTAAACTTCTCACTGATATGTGTCTTAAGACTGTCCTAAATGTCCCCCTGTCTGAGGAAAATGTGCAATTTCTAGTACAATCTTCCAGTGGGGTTTGGGGATTACTAACAGAGTTTTACTTTAGGCCTTCTGTGGATGTTTACTTTCTATACAGTAATCCTTTTAGGAAGAAAAAGGACTTCTCTTTTCTACTCCCTCTCCTTCAGGAATTGCTTGTAGGAAAGCCTCAGCGAGAGCTGGCTCATTTCGCGGATCAAAGGCTAGATCAGGAAAGATGGTACGCTCTTCTTCCCTTTTCTCTGCAGTTGTGAAAGGTTCAACAGCTTCCCCAAAGCCAAAAGGTACCCCTCTCAGTGTATTCCAGTTCTGTAAGAAAACCTTTATGTCTCCACGGAAGTCAGGATCTATGACGCCCGCTAGAACGTCAAGACCGAACCTCAAGGCAAGGCCAGATTTTGGGGCCAACCTGATATAATACCCAGGTGTGGGAATCATTCCCATTTTCCCTGTAGGGATAGTAACGTCTCTGCTGCTACATATATCAAAGCCTATTGATTCTTTCGTGGCAAAGGATGGGACTGAGCCTCTATGACTAAGCTTCTGGAATGTTAGAGTTCCCCATTTTTTTTCAATTGAGTCCCATCCCGCTCCCGACACCACATGTAAGGAAGGCATGACATCGACAGTAAGTGACAAGTGACCACAGTTCAAGGTAGTTTATTGATCTTCAAAAAGGGTATGATAAACGCCTATCTAAACCTAAATCTACAGATGGGAGCAACCTACGACCATCAAATAATAACACAGTCCTAGTGGAGTCTTGTCAAAAGAAAAGGGCCTATACTAAAAACAACTATTGCCAATCCTTACTGTAAATACAAAAAGTGTGTGGGAAATGTTATAAAAAAATAATGAAGTGTTCAAAATTATATGTCAGATTATCAGGCCATTGGCCTCCCTTCTCCACGTTTTTAGCACGGGATAAGCTAGTTAGTACAAGGTTACAATTCACTCATCAGCATCAGGGCCTTCGGAGCGTAAGTCTCCTTGCTTCTCAAAGGTCTCTTCACTCAAAGTGCCTGATGCAACCAAATAGACAAGTTATTTTCCCTTCCAGATTTTCACAAGTATTCACATCAGGTGATTCATTATCGATCCCAGATCCCCTTCAGCCGGGCTCAGATCCTATTAGCATAAAGTTCCACACAGGCTTCCCCCAGCATGGCTCGAGCCCGTCTTTGACCTTTCACTTGATTGCACAATGTTTGTAGATTCTTCCTTTTCGGGTGACTCACGGTTCACCCCGGATCCCCCTCTGCCGTGCTCAGATCCCTTCTACACAATTAGTCTCCCTCAGCCGGGCTCAGACTAATGTCAATTTTACATCAAGCATTGAAGACATTCGAATGTGCACAGGGTTTGGCTTGGCACGTTGCAGGACCACTATGATTTCACAATTCTATTTCTTTTAACGTTCGCACCCTTTCGGTTGGATACCTAACAGAGACCTTCGAATGAGCACCCACGTGATGTCGGAACACTTATTCTACGGTATCGTATTTTTGCTTCCAAGTTCATTCACTCATCTGCTGTCTTAATAATCTTTTTCATATGCCAAGGCCCTCGCAGGACAAGACTGCTATGTTGAGACGCTGGTGCGCAGGAGACGCTTCCCAAAGATACGTAGCACACTTTGCTACGTCCACGCTACCGCGCCTATAAGAACCAAGGAACTGACCCTCTGCGGCAAAGCCCTCAGTGTTGAGAGACACAGGTGTTAGGCGGCGATGGGGTTTCAGCGTAGATAGTGAGTGCGGATGACCTCAGCCTTCTGTCTGCGGCCCCAGGTAAGAAGTTGTGGGGAAGAGTTACCTTGCTTCACTCCACGTAATCCCTCCTGACCTGGTGCCCCTTCGCACTCTTGCACTTGAACTGTTTCCTCCATGATCTGCCCCTGCCTCCCCTGGGCCTTGCTCACTACGCTCCCTCGCAATCCCTGATCACGTATGCTTATCCGCACCCTAGGACGTGCGTGCTTCTTCCCGCCTTACGCCGCGTGCGTGCCCTTGTAATCCAGATTGCGCTCGCTCGCTCTTGACCCTAGGCCGCAAGCTTTCGATCGCAGTCTCTGATCACTTGTGCTTACTCGCATCCTAGGCCGTTCCTGCTACCCAATCTGAGGCCACGTGCGTTCCCTTGCAATCCAGATTACGCTCGCACACTCGCTTCCTTAAGCCGCGAGCCTTCGATCGCAGTCCCTGATCTCGTGTGCTTACTCGCATCCTAGGCCATGCCTGCTCCCCGATCTGAGGCCACGTGCGGTCCCTTGCAATCCAGATTATGCCGCGCACTCGCATCCTTAGGCCGTGTGTATTCCCTCGCAAATCTAGGCCTTTCACCACTCAGCCACGTGCCTTCTGCAAAGCATGCTGGTCCTCTCCTTTCCCCCTTTTCATTCCCCTCCCCTTACCCATTGTGTACTTCTGTGTTCTCCATGGATGCTGCATTCTTTTTCCTCTAGGTACCCTTGGTAGCCTGTTCTGCCTATTGGGTTTACTTTCATGGTTGCTTGCTTACATCGTACTGCCTGCATCCATACTCTTCATTCTTTCTTCTTATGGTTCCCTGGTCGATTGTTCTATTTTTGATGTTTATTTCTCCTGGTTGTTTGCCTACATTGTATTGCCTGCACCCTTGCTGTTCATTCCTTTCTTCTAGGTTCTCTGATTGATTGTTCTGTTTTTAGGCGTATTTGTTTCTCCTTGGTTGTCTGCTTGCACAGTATTTTGGCAACTGACTTGTTTGTCTATATATTGCATCTGAGTTTCGCTCATTGTTCCGTCCACTGTGTACCCCTGCTTCTGTATCACCCCAGTCCCAGTGTTTTCCCACCCACCTGCATGCCCCTAGCTCCCCTCCTGCCTCCCCCCACCCCATGTTGCCCTCCGCAACCTCTATGGGGCTCTCTGTCTCTCCTATCTTCTCCAACTGCTTTTCTATTGACTAACCTGGTAGGAAGAAGGGATATTCCTAATCTCCAACCAAGGCCTCCCTATCGCTGATACCTACACCAGGGCTTCCTCCAGACAGACCCTTACCGACATCCCATTTGTCGTTCCTTCTCCATGCATATGGACCCCGCATATGGTCTCTGTTCTCTCTCCTTTTTCCTCTTCACCCATTAATGGTGGCATCCGATGGGAGGCCCTCTTGCCCCCCCTTCCACTCCTCCAAGACCATCATTAATATTTACCTAAATGGCACCATCTTGGTCCAAGGCCCTCAGGCCAACCTTCTCCTTTTTGATAGCCGCTCCCCGCACCTTATCAACTTCTTTTCTTCTCCGGATGTCCCTTCTTTCCCCTCTCAGGCTCCTTTGCCTCCTCCATCCTCTGCCATCTCTACGGCTACCTCTGCTGCTTACCCGGGCCACCCTGGTGCCTCCTTCCTCCGCCATCTCTCTGGATCCCCACCTCCTCCTCTCTGGTTACCTTGCCCCCTCCTCCTTCCTCCTCTGCCCAGCCTAGGGCGCCTTCCACACTTCCACAGGGTGTACCTATGACCTGTCCCCCTCAATGGAAGTCCTTCAAAAGATGGCAACCTCCTCCACACTGCGACTCTCAACTCTCGCTCAGTTGTCAAACACTCCTCCGACGTCTGCAGTCTCCTGGAAAAATTTGATCTAGATGTTCTCAGTCTGACCGAGACGTGGTTCACGGCCAGCTCTGTCACAAGCTTTGACACTCTACTTCCTGAAGGCTACAAGATCCTCTATGTGCCCAGAACCAACTGTCCCGGTGGGGGTGTAGCCTTGATCTTCCTGGAATGGATCCCTACTTCTATCATTCCTATGCAGGGCGACTCCTCTTTTGAATGCCTGGTCTGCAGGATCTCTCTCTCTCTCCTAGCCACTATCTACCGGATGCCAAGCCAGGTAGCTTCCTTCCGCTATGAGTGAGCAGATCTCTCCTCCTTCCTCCTTGCCTCTCCCTCTCAACTTCTCCTCCATCCACTTGAATGCTTCTTGTCCTTCTGCAGGACTCTTTCACAACCTCTGCAACTCGCTTTCTCTCTCTCTATTCTGCCCTCTCACCCTGGATTTTCAGATCTCCTCTGACCTCCCACTATCCTAACTTCTCACCACTACTCTCTCCAGGAGTGATCACGTTCTCTTTCTTCCTATCTCTTTCTCTCTAGCCCTCAGACCAAGCAGTCTCCAGCACTGCCACCTACCGTCTCGGTCATTCGACCCATGAAGTGTTTGTCTGTGGAGGCTTTCGCTGCTACTTTATCTCTTACTCCTGCACTTTGGCTGACTCTCACTCCGATACAGCCCTTTCCATCTTCATCTTTCCATCTCCGACACTCTTGATGTACTAGGCCTCGTCACGAGGATCCGCTTGAAGCCCAAATCCAAGTGCAACTTCTGGTACGACTCTGACCTCGTCACCCTTAAATGTAAGTGCCAGATGGCGGAAAGGAAGTGGAGGGCAACAGGTGCACCCTCTGACAAAATGGCCTGTCGCCTGCTCCAAAGGGAGTGCAGACTCTGTCCTCGTCAAGAAGAGAGCTCACGTCTCTGCGGTAACTCGGCCGAACTCATCAAAATCTGCCAGGAGCTGGCCAATCCTGCTGCAGTCTCTACCTCTCCTGTTCACTCCCAAGCCCTCTGTACGGCCTTGGCTTCTCATTTCATTACTAAGATGATCCTCCTTTTCCTCCTCCTCCTCCTCCTCCTCCTCCTCCTCCTCCTCCTCGCCTTCTTGTGGCCACCTCTCCTCCTCCCTTCTCTTCCTTTCCCCTGTTCACCCCTGACAATGTTTCTAGACAAGTCTGATCTATGAAAGTCTCGTCAAAACAGGTTCCTCCCTGTTCCTTCAGAACCATCAAGGACCACATTGGCCCCTTACTCCAGCCTTGGCCGATTCCTGCAATCACTCTTTCTCCACTGGAACCTTCCGCTCCCCCCTGAAGCACTCCCTTGTGCACCCCATCTTAAAGAAACTCTCTGCCGATTCATCCTCTCCGGTTAACTATCACCCGATATCTATCACTCCTTTCCTGAGTAAACTCTTGGAAAAGCTGGCCATCTGCCAGCTTAACTTTCTCACTGAATCTGTTGGTTGTCTCCAAGACAATCAGTTTGGCTTCAGAGCGTCCAGAAGCACTGAAACTCTCTCCTGAACATCTGTGAAGACCTGCTCTCAAACCTTGACTCCAAGCATCCTTCTGTCCTCATTCTTCTTGATCTTTCTCCTGCTTTAGACACGGTTAACCATGCCATCCTGCTCAAGTTCCTCCCTGATAACCTGGGTATCAGTGATCAGGCCCTGGCCTGGTTGACCTCTTTTCTCACTGAGCGACCCTCTCAGGCCAACAGAGGTCCTTCCTCTCCATCTCTCTCTCTACCTGTGGTATTCACCAGGGGTCTAACCACTCTCCCTGGCTATTCAACCAATACCTGGCACCTCTTGCACACCGCATCGCTGCTCTCTGCTCCAACTTTCAGTGTTATGCAGATGACACCCAGCTCTCTTTCAGGCTCCCCTCGACTGCCCCTTCTCCTTCTTTCATTCATGACTGTTTGCAATTCAGGAGTGGTATGCCGCAAATTATCTCTGCCTTAATGCCAGTAAAACGGAGATCCTCATCATCGGAACACCAGCTCCCTCCCTTCCGCTCACTCTCTCTCTCTGGGTGGCCCACTCCGGGTCCCCTTCCTGCTCCTACTTGTGAGGCTAAGAACCTTGGTGTCATCTTCGACTCCACCGTCTCCTTCTCTCCTCACATCTCTGACTTCTCTAAGAAGTCTCTAAGAAGTCAAACTATCAGCTGCACCTCCCGAGAGGTATTCTTCCATTCCTCAATTTCCCCCAGAAGCTCAGTCTCCAGAGCTCTGGTCCTCTCAAGGCTGGACTACTGCAAAAGCCTCTTTCTAAATCTTCCTGAAATCTACTCTGTCCTCTACAACTTATCCAGAACAGGACTGCGAGACTTGTCCTTGCCCTCAAGCCCAGGGATCATATCTCTCCAACCCTGAAATCTCTTCATTGGTTCCCAGTCGGGCAAGGATCAAGTTCAAGACCCTCTGCACTGTCCACAAGGTTTTTTGGAGCCTGGGGCCGCATTACCTCCAACTTGCTGTTCCTAAGTATCTCCCTTTTCGAGCTCTCTGCTCATTCACCCCCAACTCTATGTCAGTCGCTGTTCCAAGGGGCAGTTTTTCTTCGGCTGGGACCTCACTCTGGAAGAGCCTCCCTGCCGCTCTCAAACTTGAGCAGAAGCATCTACGGTTCGGAAGCAACTCAAGACCTTCCTCTTTGCTTCCGCTTTCTCTCCCTTGCTGATGGCCCGTCTTGTCACGCGCTTCCCTCCCTGGCATCTATGGAGCGCATGGAAGCTAGGGAGCCATTAGAAGGTGCTGTTTTCTTCTGTCACTTCCTGGTGTGTGGGTCTAGTCTTTCCTCTCAGGTGCTCTGCTCCTTTAAAGCCACGCCCGCATTAGCCGCAGTGCTTTACAACCCTTCGCTTTACTCCTGGGTTACTGCGCTGTTTCCCTAGTGCTTCCTTCCGTGTTTATGTTTTTGTTCTTCTTGGCTCGCCCTTTCCGCCTGTACCCCTCTTTGCTTTTCGCCCGTGACATTCGGCGCGGGTTTCCCTTACGCCGGCGGTCGCGGCCCCTTTCACTTCCCTTCCAGGGTCTGCCCAGTCTCTGTTCTTGTCTGCCTTTTTCCTCGCTACCCGTTTACTGGGATCTTGCCGCTACTTTCCTTTTCCGACTTTTCTTGCTTCGTTCTGCCTTACCTTTCACTCTTTCCTTTGACCGCTTCTGTGTCAGCCTTCCCCGGCTCTGCTCCTATTCCTGGGTGCCTGTTCGAGTCAGCTTCCACTGACTCCTTCCTCAGCTTTTACTATGGAGAACGTCCTGGCATACTGTTCACCCCTGAGCAGTCATAACTCTTGGTGCTCTGCCGGTTCACCTTACCCACTGTGGACAGTCCCTTCCGGCGTTCCCGTCAGTTCTCCAACCTCCTGGGATCTACCGGCGAAAACATCACCCAATCACTGCTTCAATCAGCTGATTCCTGCAACCAACTTAAGAGGTTTTTTCTGCCTCTGGCTTTTTCCTCTCACTGGCACTATCAGGAGGGGGTCCTTTGCCTTCCATAGCATATAAGGCGGCAGAGTGGCTTCTACCCGAGGGAGGCCATACCTCTTGAAGAAAAAACATTGAACTCTAAGAAAGAAGGAGAAGCTACGTTTACCATCTTCTGAAGATACTTTACTTTATAGCATTTGTATGGCGCACCATAAACCCATAGGTGTGAGGGCGCAGACAAAAAAACATAGAAGAAAGGGGAGATAAAGAGGCTGAACGATCTAATGGAAAAAGTAACTGAAAACCAGGGTCAACTATTTGAAGAGGAAGGTTTTAAGGCCCTTCTTGAATGTATTCAGGGATGATGAATTTCTCAGTTGGTCAGGCAGAGTGTTCCAAAGTGCCGGTGCAGCTGAGGCAAAAGCACCACATTGTGCCTTTTTGCCTTTGACTCTGGGCTGCTGGAGCAGGTTCCGGTTGTTGGACCGAAGGTTTCTGGCAGAAGATTTTATTCCAATGTACCTTTGCAGGTAGGAGGGCATCTTGCCCTGAAGGTATTTAAAAGTGATGACCATAAGTCTGAAGGAGATTCTTGATTTCACGGGCAGCCAGTGTAGTGCTCGACGTGCCTCCGAGACATGTACCCTGTATGCAAGACCGGATACCACTCTAACAGCTCCGTTCTGAACCACCTGAAGGCGTTTGATGATTTTTTTTACTGGTGCCTGCTAATAGGCTACAACAGTAGTCTAGTTTGGAGCCTATAATGGCTCGGGCGATGGTCTCCGCATTGGATTGGGAGATGTATGGACGCAGATGGGATAACAATTTAATATAATAACTGGCGGAAGAGACGGTACTGGCCACATAAGAATTCATCTTGAGTGATTGATCCAATACCACGCCTAGGATTTTAACCTTGGGAAGAGTGGAAATTAGAGCATCTCCCAGCTGGAAATGTTTGTAAGTTGAGTCCAATTTGGCTATGATGCTATCAGATCCTACAACCATGAGTTCTGTCTTGCTGCGATTGAGTGCAAGATTATTCAACATCATCCATTGTTCTATCATGGCAAAGATGCGATTAAGTTCTTTTTCATCCTCCGAATGCTGGCCTGTAAGAGGGATGACACATTGAGTGTCATCTGCATAGTTGGAAAAGAGGATGCCCTCATGGGCCAGATGGGCAAAGAAAGGGGACATGAAGATGTTATAGATGCAACGCGACAGACTGGCGCCTTGTGGCACTCCAAACAATGTCTGAATTGCAGGTGCTTTGGCATTGTTGGCACATACCCTGCTAGACCTGTTGGATAGGAATGAAAGTATCCAGTTGGTAGCGGCCTGCGAACAGTTAGCTACTAACATGAGCCTGTCTGCTAATATGGCATGGTCGACGAGATCGAATGCTGCCGATTGATCTAGGGAGATTAAAAGAGCGATCTTTTGAGAGTCCATTCTTTGTAGTAACTGAGACTTAAGGTCAAGAAGCGAAGTCTCCGTACCAAACCCTTGTCTGAATCCTGACTGAAAAGGATTAAGAATAGGGTGGGCATTTAGATGTTGCGCTATTTGAATAGATGCTACTCGATCTAGTATCTTGAGCAAGAAAGGAGTGTTAGTTATGGGCCTATAATTTGTAGGGACGTTTTGATCCAAGCTGGGTTTTTTCAATAAGGGAGTGACCCATGCTTGTTTCAAATTGTCTGGGACCGAACAGTTCTGCAACGAGGCATTTACAAATTTACATATGGCTTGAACAGGAGAGGGGGGACAGGTGTGCAGTTGGTTGCCTTAAGTTTATTAATAACGGAAGCCAACTCCTCCTCTGATATAGGTGTAAAATCAAAGATGGGGATATTGGGATCCCTGATAAAGGTGTTACTAACTAAATCGAAATCTGGTGTGTCCGAGGCTGCTTTTTTGGTTGCTATAGATTCCCGGATACCGTCCAATTTATTAACCATGGCAGTCTGAATATCCAAACACCACTCGTCATTTTTAATAATGGCGGATAGTGCCGGTTCCTTACAGCTGAGGAGGAGGGGGAGAACGGACTTAGTGATGACCCAGAGGTCGCAGTCAAACCTGACAAGCGTGACACGTCTGTCCACTGCACTTGTTCACCTGGCCACCCTAAGAACCTGGGCCCAGATACCTGCCTGTCCAGTTGCACCTCACACTGCCTCCCCCAGCACTTGTGGTCTGTATCTGTAACCCTACAGTGCCTTCTGTCTGCACTTATGAGCTACCCGTAGGCTGCACTTTGGGTACCTGCACCGAGCCACCCACTGGCTGCACTCCCCCCCACCCCGCACTTCCTTCCCTTCCCCTTGCTTGCGCGATCTGAATGACACAAGGCCTAGTAAGATTGTGGTTTTGTACTCCATCTGTTTCCCCCCTTGTCTTGTCGCGCCTAGAAACTTTTGTACAGGCACGTTATAAATGCCATATATCATACAATGTTGTTGCTTGCAACCTTGGTTTCCACACAGACCGGTCTGGTAGGAGTATCCCCAACTCACCAGCTGTGCTGACTTCACTGGCACTGTTTTGTTGTAGTAGCCAAGGCCAGCACCACAGCAGCAAGTGCTTCCCCCTTGCCTTGAGCATCGACGCAGGACAGCCCTTGGTACCTCCGACACACAATGCAGGCTTCTTTAGTTTTAATTTCAGGTCTTACGTTTCCTACTTTTGAAGGCTCATGAAAGATGCAGTTTATCAGTGAAAAGGCGAAGGGTATTTCCCTCCTTACAATCCTCTTCGGCCTTGCCGTATTCCGCCTTGTATTAAACTGTCATCTTGGAAATGATACTTCCTTGTGTTCTTTTCCTTGCTCAGAGTGTGCTTTCGTGCTCCTCCTTTTATCTGTGTGGGGAAGTGTGATGGAACTCAGGTGTGTGTAACGATCAGTAATTGCCTGACCCTTGTAGTGGGACATGTCAGGTATAGTCTTGGGTGTTAGTCCGTTTTCCCTCACAGTGAGTTGTTCGTGAGAAAATGCTTGTGCCGAAAAAGTGGGGGGGGGGGTGGGCGTCAAGACCATACATATTTTACCGGGCAGGATGGGGTAAAGGTGTTACAGTGAAGGGGATACCGCATCTCGCCATCCAGTGTCCCACTTCCACTCCCTGAAGACCCCCACATCCAGGTGATCCTCCCGCACTGGTACACCTCCAGGAACTGGATCCAAAAGCAATGGCTGTGTCCTTGCCACCTGGATGACAGATCCCCCAGGGACTAGCGGGTGAGACACCTTCAGGTTTCTCACAGGTCTCACTTTGTTTGCAAGTGGGACATTTGCAGATTCTTGGCTGGCGCCCGCAGTGGGCATCCTCCTTCCTGAACCGTGCCACCATCCACCTACAACTGCCAGATACTGTTCTGCCGTCTTCGTCTTTGTTCCATTTACACATGTGCTCTATGCATTATTTTATCCTTCATTCACTTTGTCCTACTTGAACAGCCCAAACCATCCCCTTTGTAGGACGGGTAGGAAGGTAAAGAGCAAAAGATTCCAGCTGCCGTAGCAAGCATGGTCCGTGCAGAGCGCGTTTGCGTCTGGATTTAATTCTTTAGGCTTGCCGGCCGACTTTTAAATTGGGCAAATTGCCCCAGGCGAAACTTCAAGGCACCGGGCTGGTTTCTGCACCAAGGCCTCCGCCCGATCCCTGCTGTCACCTTAACTTCTCCCCAACACTGCAGACATTACCTTCCTTTGTCGGGATGCCTCCTGCCCCCTATTGGCAACCCCTGCTACTATTAACTCCTGGGAGACCTTTTGCCTTTGATTTGTGTTACCTGCCTGAAAGCGTCATCTAGGAGGGGGAGGGCACCAAGCTGGCACCCCCGCCCGGGGCAACCTGCCTATCCCACAACACTTTATGCCTGTGCCCTACATCCTCCTGGCCTGCTTCCCATGAGGGGCCCATGCTGAGTAGGGATATACTGCATAGACATGCAACAAGCGCTGATATTATAAAGGACCACACTACAACGTAGATTTGTGTGGGATAAAAAAACGTGGCCGTAGGCTTTATTGTTTACAAGACAAATGAAAACTTAAGGTGTGCGTGCCTTTGGGCAACTCATGGTCCTGAGGAGTGATGCCCCCTACCAACAGCCACTTCCTTTTTCCAAAGTTCCTTGTTAGACCCAACAACGTTCTTCCAATGTCAATAAGCTCTGGTGCCAGGTCCCATTTTGCGTTTGCAAGCGGGACATTTGCAGATTCTTGGCTGGCGCCCACATTGGGCATCCTCCTTCCTGACCCGTGCCGCCACACGTGAGTGGGTCCACGGACGCTCAGGCTCAGGATCCCCCACCCTCATATGCAGCCCCTTCCAGGCTGGGTCTTAATACTCGTGAAGATCTCAATGTCCTTGGTTGACAAATGTACGCCATCTTGGTGGAACAAATCCTGGTAGCTTAAATACAAACCATCCCTAACAAAAGCCAAACCTATGCTCTGGCAAAATCTTGCTAGGGTCTTGTTAAGTTTTCTCCTTGACTTTTCTACCACTTACCGACATAGGGCCCCACACCAGTGTCGCCTGGGCACTATCTCTGACAAAAGAATGCCAGTGCCTCTCCAACAATGGGCTATGCCACCCAGTGACTAACGCATGTCCTTTTGCAATTGTTTTCTCCCCAGTTTGGCAAGGTCATTCCCCACTAAGTGGATGACAAGGTATTCCGGTGGGTCCCTCAAACCTGCCAGGTTGGAGAGCCTATCAAGGATGTCCTCCCATAACATTACCGGCGTCCCCCCACCAGGCAGTGATTTCTTTTTTTTAAAAAACAAGTGCATGTCTTCAAGCCATCTGCCTGCCCGGGTCACGAAAGAGTGACCTACGATCCACACGGACATGAAAGAGCCATTAGCTGTGGGAGGGAGAGCATGCAGTGTTACGCCAGGTATTACCTAATGTATTATTTTTTTTCGAGTGGGTCCCACATTCTGCTGGGTTCCCGCCTACCTTCTCCACCCGTTTTCTTAAAAACCGCCTGCAAATGGAACCTGCTGAAGGCCCTGCGGTACTGGTGGATCAGTAGTTGTCCACCTAGCTGTTGCTGCATTTGCAGGAATACCTGATTGATGCAAATGGGGCAGTGTTTAGATTCCTTCACACAATAAAGCTTTATTAACCTCCCTTTTCCTTGCTGGTCTGTTTAAGATTTCCTCAATAATACAGACATGCAACCTTTGCCAATGCCAACATCCTCCAATGCCAGTCCGTCAACCGTAGCTGTGTTCTTTGCCACCAACTCAGCCATTCAAATTGCCTCAAAGTAAGCCAGGGCAGATGCTGCCCTAAACAATGCTTCTTCATATCTGCTTGAGCACGTGTTAGCCAGCCCATCTAGCAACTGCAGTATTTTACTAAAATTCAGTGGTCTCCTTTTATCCGGCCTGTTCCCCTCCAACTTGGCCAACCCTTTCAGTGCATATTTCATCAGTGGGCTGCGTGTTGGATAGGTACCCCCTGCCAGCTTAACAAAATATGCCACTGCCGCTTGATGTGACGTCGCCCAAGCCTTCCTTTTCTCTTCTAAAAATGGCCATTCTATAGACGTGATAAAGTCGCTCTTTGTAATGTCCAGTACACACTCAAATTTAATTATCTCTTTAAATTTCTGAAAAGATTTGCTGTACTGCTTAGTAATTTTTGTGGCCAAAGCGTTGCCTGCAAGGCCCAATATTAAACTCTTGGACTCTTCCACTTGCCTTGTCCATACTGCACTTCCCGTCTGGGTGGTGCGCTCGCTCATTGAAGCGTTATACCTTTTCTCACATACTCTGTCCCGTCTGCTGCTTTGTGCTGCCTCATCTGCTCCTCCAACACCTCCCATGCTTATACTGGTGTGCGAGTGTGGACAGCCTCACCCTCCTGTCTGCGCCTGCAAGGTAAGACTGTTTGAGGAGCATTCACTTCACTCCACGCAGCACCCCCTGACCTTGCGCCCCTTCCCCCTCTTGCAAATGCGTTGCTCCTCCTGCAACCGATCCTCCCATCCCCACACGCTTGCGTCTCCCCTCTTTGTGCGCTCCCTACAACTCAGGCTGTGTGTGCTCCCTTGTTTTCCTAGCCACGTGCACTCCCTCGCATCGTAGGTCCACTCATCCTGTTCGCATGCGTGCGCTCCCTCACAACTTGGCCACGTGCACTCCCTTGCTTCTCTAGCCGCGTGCGCTCCCTCCCATCGTAGGTCCCCACAACCTGTTCCGCCCCCCCCACCTGTGTTTCCCTTCCTTCTGCTCGCATCTCAGCCCTTCCATCTTCGATCTATTGTGTACTATTCTGACACTGTCTCGTGCTCCACTGTTATTCTGGCATTACTTTTCATTACCTGCATTCTTCTTCTAGGTTCCTGTTGTGTTCTGTGTCTTGTTGACTGTATCGACTTTGTATTTGCTCTCTACGGTTCTTGATATTGCGTTGCTATCCACGTTTTGGGGCATCACATTGCAATTGCCTGCATTTTTCACTTCTAGATTCACTGCTGACCTCTGCGTTTTGCTTCTGGTCCTGTATTGCATTCTTTACTTCCAGGTGCCCTGTTGTGCTTTGTTCTTTGCTGATGGTTCGGTACTGCATCTGATTTGTACGTCCATAGTTCTTGTTCTTTGTCTTGCCCCCCTCCCTTTCGTGTGCCCCCTGTGCCTCCCTCCTGTCTGCCCTCCCTTGCGTGATCTCTTCCTCCCACTTTGCCTGCCTGGGCTCCCCTCTCCCTAATCACCCCTACCCCCGTCTTTCCTCCCTACGCCCTCTCTGTCTCACATATTTTTTCTAAATGCTTTTCTATCGGCTATCCTATACCTCTCTCCAAGTCTGGCAGTAAGAAGCTCAAAAGGGCCATCCAGGTCTCCAACCTAGGCCTCCCTATCGCCGATAACTATACCAGTGCTTCCTCCAGATAGACCCTTACCAGCATACTCTGTTCCCTCTCCGGGCCCATGGACCCCCCCACATGGTCTCTGTTCTTTCTCCTTTTTCATCTTCTCCCATTAATGGTGGTACCCGGTGGGAGGCCCTCATGGTACCCTTCCACTCCTCTAAGACCATCATTAATGTCTACTTAAATGACACCGCCTTGGTCCAGGGCTTTCAGGCCAATCTCCTCTTTGATAGATGCTTCCTGTGCCTTATCAACTTCCTGTCCTCTCCTGCAATCCATTTTTACCCCTCTCTGGCTCCTCTGCCACCTGTTTGGCACCCCCTGCTGCTTCTCTGGCCACCCTGTTGCCTCCCTCCTCTGCCATCCCTCTGGCAGTCTCTTCTCCCTCTCAGACTACCCTGCCTTCCCTTCCTTCCTCCTCTGCCTATCCTCAGGCACCTCCAACACTTCCGCAGGGTGTGCCTCTTGCGTGTAACCCTCCCCGGAAGTCCTTCAAATGTGACAACCTGCTCCACATCGCTACTCTCAACCCTCATTCAGCTGTCAAACACTCCTCTGACATCTGCCGTCTCCTGTAAGAGCTTGATTTGGATGTACTCTGGCTCACCGAGACTTGATTCACGGCCAGCTCTGTCACGAGTTTCAACACTCTCCTTCCCGATGGCTACAAGATCCTCTCCGAACCCAGAACCAACCATCCCGGTGGGGGTGTAGCCTTGATTTTCCCAAAATGGATCCCTGCTTCCATCAGTCCAATGCAGGAATACTCCTCCTTTGAAAGCCTGGTCTGCAGGCTATCTCTCCTGGCCTCTCCCTCACTGTGGCAATGATCTACAGGCCGACTGGCCAGCTCGCCCTCTTCCTCTCTGAGTGGGCACCTCTCCTCCTCACCTATACCTCTCAACTTCTCCTCCTCTGAGACTTGAACATCCACCTGGATGGTTCGCTCTCTCTCTCTCCCCTCACTCTGCAGGGCACACCCTGGATGTTCTGATCTCCTCAGAGATCTCTCCCTCTCCCCCCCCGCAGGTCAAGCCGACTCCAGCACTGTCAGCTACCTTCTCGGTCATCCGACTCATGAAGCGACTCATGAAGCGTGTCAGTTGAGGCTTTTGCCGCTACTTTCTCTCCCCCTCCTGCACCTTTGGCTGACTCACACCCTGACACAGCACTCTCTAACCTTCATCTCTCTACCTCTAACACTCTGGATGTCCTTGACACGGTCATGAGGATCCGCTTGAAGCCCAAATCCAAGTGCAACTCTTGGTATGATTCTGACCTTGGAGCCCTTAAATGCAAGTTTAGGGTGGCAGAGAGGTAGTGGAGGACATCGGGTGCACTCCTTGACAAACTGGCCTGCCGCCTGCTCCAAAGGCAGTACAGATTCTCTGTCCTCTCTAAGAAGAGACCATAGTACATGGGGTGGTAATGCTGATATCTTATCAGCCAAGCTTAAGCTCTCCCCAATAATCTAATCAACATCCACATCCTATACAGACCTCCCGGACTCCCAGCCGACTTCCAAAAGCACCTCTCCCATCAACTCAGCAACAACATTAAAAAGTCCTCCAAAATCCTTCTATTAGGAGACTTAAATTTAGGATACAATGATCCTAAGGATAAATCTGCTCAACAAAATAAAACTCCTCCAGAACAAAATCCAAAACCACTGCAAAGCCCTCCCAAACCAAAAAACCGGCCGCCCTACACAAGACAAGCGTAGTAATTTTAATCACGCTCAATGCTCCTTCAGTGACGTCACTGAACCGGAGGTCCTTAATCTCATCAAAAACCTCAAACTATCCCTCTGCAAAGCAGACATTTGCCCTCCCAAAACATCAAGGAATGCGCCAATGACCTAGCACCCCTGATTACTGCCTTCATTAACGCATCTTTCCAAACAGGAACTGTCCCAAACAATCTCAAGGAAGCCTGGGTGCGGCTACTTCTAAAAAAGGCCACACTTGACCAAGCGCAACCCAACAACTACAGACTGATAACGACAGTCCTGTTCCTCCTAAAAATCCTGGACAAAGCAGTTCACATCCAGATCCAATCATACATAGAAGCTAACCCCATACTAGGCAAAAGACAATCTGGCTTCCGTGTCGGGCATGGAACAGAATCCGCCTTATTAGACCTAAAAAATCAAATCTCACAGATCATGGACAAAGGCAAACCTGCCTTGCTGCTCCTTCTTCATCTATCAGCTGCTTTTGACCTGGCAGATCACCAAACACTCACCACCCACCTCACCCATGCAGCCCATTTCTCTATTCAAGCAGCATCCTGGATCACTTCCTTCCTTGAAGGAAGAGCCATGAAGGTCTACTCTGACACATCTAACGCAGATCCTACCACTATAAACTGCGGTGTCCCCAAAGGATCTTGTACAGCCCCCACCCTCTATAACCTCTTCACAAAACCCCTTTTGACCTACTTGACTCTATGGGTGTTGCATAAACAAACTATGCAGATGGCACTAGTACTTTTACCCCTATCTGGACTCTATCACCAAGACGCCACGGCCCTTCACAACATCTATGCCACTATCCAAGCTTGGATGGCAATCAATGGCCTCTGTCTTAACGGGGAGAAGACTGAAATTCTCATCCTGGGCCAGACAAACACATTATCGAAACTAAGCCCCCAATACAACAACCTCAACATAGACAACTCAACCATCTCCGTATCATCCTCTGTCAAGACTCTAGGTGTTCACATTGATGCAAATCGATCGATGAACAAACAAGTCAGCGCCATAGCCTCTGCATCAGCGTTCAGCACCAAACTCATCAATGCCATTAAACCCTACTTATCCACCTCCAACCGCTTGGCCATAGCTAGAGCAACTATAGGAGCTAAACTCGTTTATTGCAATGCCCTCCTAGCTGGCACCTCTGCCAAAAACATTCACAGACTGCAAACCACACAAAACAATGTCCTCAGAGCCGCCATGAGCATCCCTAGAAGAGACCATTTATCCCACGCCAGACGTGAAGCACGGTGGCTGCAGGTCAAAGACCGTATTACTCGGAAAATCCTCACCATCACTCACAGATGCATCAACAAAACCGCTCCAGCATACCTATCTGAAGCAATATCAAGGACCACATCCACTCGCCCCACCAGAGCTCAGTACACCAACCAGCTACACATACCACGCACAAAGAGAGCCACAGCGGGAGGTCTAGGCTTCTCCTATATTGCACCAAAACTCTGGAACTCACTCCCTGCCACCCTTAGAGCTGAAACTTCCATCTCTGTCTTCCGCAAAAACCTCAAGGCCACTCTCCTCAACTAGCAAGTGGATGACCATGTAACTAAGTAACTAAGCTTTGTACTGTAACAAGTGCCACAATGTCCTCGGGCTGTTGTGCACTATATAAATACGACTAAAACAAAACAGAGTCTACATCCAAGCCCGCATCTCTGCGGCCTCTAATAACTCGGCCAAACTTTTCAAAATCTGCAAGGAGCTGGCCAATCCTGCTGCAGCCGCTACCACTCCTGTGCCATCCCAGGGCCTCTGCTGAGTCTTGGCCTCTCTTTTCACCACTAAAACTCAGAAGACTCAGGAGATCCTGTCCACCCGCTCGTCCTCTACCTCTTCTTCCTCCTCTTCCTCCTCTTCCTCCTCTACCACTCCTGGCACATCTGAGGCCGTCTCTCCTCCTCCTTTCTCCTTCTCACCGCTGACAATGTTTCTAGACAAGTCCGATATATGAAAGTCTTGTCAAAGCAGGTTCTCCCCTGCTCATCCAGAACCATCAAGGACCACATCGACACCCTTGCTCCAGCCTTGGCTGATTTCTGCAATCACTCCTTTGCCACTGGAACGTTCACCTCCCCCTTAAGCACTCCCTTGTGCACCCCTTTGTAAAGAAGCCCTCGGCCGATCCTTCCTCTCCATCACTCTTTTTTGGGCAAACTCTTGGAAAATCTTGCCATCTCCCAGCTTAATCTACATAATTAATCTGTTGGTTGTCTCCATGACCACTAGTCTGACTTCAGAGCTGCCAGAATAATGGTAACTGCTCTCCAGAACACCCATGAAAACTTGCTCTCCAATATTGACTCTAATCTCCCTTCGGTCTTCATTCTCCTCGATTTATCCCCTGCTTTTGACACAGTCATCCATGCCTTCTTGTTCAATCACCTCTGCAACAACCTTGGTATTACTGATCAGGCCCTGGGCCGGTTGACTACCTTTCACACCGACCGACCCTCTCAGGTTCAACTGGGGTCTTTCACCTCTTCCATCTCTCGCTCTACTTGAGGTGTTCCAGAGGGGGTCTAACCTCTCTCCCTGGCTCTTCAGCCACAACCTGGCACCTCTTGCCCACTGGATCGCTACTTTCTGCTCCAATTTTCAATGTTATGCGGATGACACTCTGCTCTCTTTGAGGCTCCCCTCAGCCACCTCTTCTTCTTCTCTCACACTAGACTGTCTAGCCACAATTCAGGAATGGTGTGCCACCAATGATCGCTGCCTTAATGCCAGTAAGACTTAAATCATCCTCATTGGGACACCCACTCCCTCTTTTCCTCCCTCTCTGCGGCCGCCCACTCTAGGCCCTCTTCCTGCTCCTTCCTGGGAGGCTAAGAACTTTGGTGTCATCTTCGACTCCACCCTCTCCTTCTCTCCTCACATCTCTGACATCTCTAAGAAGTCAAACTATCAATTGCACCTCCTCGGAGGTATTCTTCCTTTTCCCACTTTCTTGCAGAAGCTCACTGTCACCAGAGCTCTGGTCCTCTCTAGGCTGGACTATTGCAACAGCCTCTTTCTAAATCTTCCTGCCTCTACTCTTAGACCTTTACAACTTATCCAGAACAGGAAGACTTATCCTTGGTCTCAAGCCCAGGGATCATATCTCTCCAGCGCTGAAAGCTTTTCAATGGTTCCCCGTGGATACAAGGATCAAGTTCAAGACCCTCTGCATCGTCCACAAGGCTTTCTGGGACCTAGGATTACTCTACCTCCAAGTTTCTCTTCCAAATCATCTTCCTCCTCAAGCTCTCTGCTCATCGACCTCTAGCTCTCTGAGAGCCAGATGCTTCTCCAAGCAGAGAGTTGGGGGCAGGTCCATCTCCTCGGCTGGGGCCCACCTCTGGAACAGCCTCCCTGCCTCTCTCAAACTTGAGCAGAACCACCTCTGGTTCCGTAAGCAATCCAAGACCTCTGCGCACTGGTCACCTGGTCACCCGATGAACTCGGGGCCCAGGCTCCTGCATGTTCAGTTACCCTCACACTGCCTCCGGGCTCCCTAGCACTTAAGAGTCTGTATCTGCAACCCTGCAGTCCCTTCTCTCTGCACTTAAGAGCCACCCGCTGGCTGTACTTGTGAGTTAACTGCACTTCCTCCTTCCCCTCCCCCTGACACTTCTCCCCTTCCCTCTTCACTGCACTTGCGCCATCTGAAGGACAAGGCCTATTAAGATCGTAATTTTTTCCTCCCTTTTTTGCCCCCTCCTTGTCTTGTCACACCTAGATACACTTGTGTAAAGGCGCGTTATAAATGCCATGCCATATATCATATCTCTAGATCTGCGTCGGGCCTTGGGCGCCTGAAGGTTTCCCACTGTGAATGAGACAGCGCATCCGCAACATCATTCACTCCGCCAGATGTATGCCTGGCTTTCAATACCAGATTACTTTTCAATGAAGTTTTTGTTATGGCCCTCAATATTTCTAATACCATTGAGCATGAAATGGACTCCCTGTTGATCACCTGTACCACCGCTATGTTATCTGACCATATTGCCAGTTCTTTTTTTTGCAGCTCTTTCCGCCATATACAAATGGCAATCCGTATTGGGAAAATCTTGAGCAGCAGAATGTTCCTGGTCCAACTCAGCCAGTGCCAAAACCGCTGCTGCGTCAATAAATAGCACTGACCCTCCTGCTTTCTTGGTTGATCGGCGGGTGCCAGATAACCATACCATTGAAGTCGTGCAGGAATATTCTTCCCATATCTTTAGGTCTCTCTTGGTAACCCTACCCAGCATTACTTTATGGTGTTTTCTTAACGCTCCTCTAGGTTTTATTTCAATACTCATTTGAAAAACCCATCCCTGAGGTATTATTCTGGCTGCAAAACCGAGTTTCCTAGCCAGCGATTGCAGCTCCCCAATCGCTGCCTTTTCCCTTTGCTTTAGGGACTTAATTGCTCTTGTTAAGTCCTTCACTTTGTCGCTGGGCATGTGGCAGACCACTTCTAATGAATCAATCTCTATCCCCAAGAACTGTTTTACCGGTGTGGGAGCCACCATCTTGCCCTGTGCCAGAGGGATGCCCCACTCTTTAGTCAATTCCTCAAAGCTTTCTAAGGTTAGTTTGCAGAGGTTGGACACTTGAGGTCCCACAAATAGAAAATCATCCAAGTAATGTACGACTTGAGCCTCAATCCTTTGTAGTGCCCATTGCAAGAATTAACTTACTTTTTCAAAAAATGCACATGGAATTGCGCACACCATTGGTAGACATTTATCAAAGTAAAAGTTGTCTTCAAAATGGAAACATAACCAAGTGTGCGATGTGTTATGCACCGGAAGTAATCTAAAAGCTGACTGGATATCTGCCTTAGCCAGTCACTGCCCCTTGCCTGCCTTCATAACCAGTTCCACTGCCGCCTGAAAATCAGTGTATGCCACTACTGCTTCAATGCTTGAAATGCCATCCATTACTGATTTGCCCAGAGGGTATGCTAGGTGGTGTATCAGTCTGAAATCACCTTCTTCCTTTTTCAGAATTAAACCCAACGAGGAGCATATGCATTCCAGAAAGGGGACTCAGGGAAATGGGCCCCACACCCTTCCTAGATCAATTTCTTGCTCAATCTTCTTCCCGACTAGTACTGGGTTTTCCCTGGCCGATTTAAGGTTAGGGGGGGGGGGGGATGTCCTGTGAGCTATGGCCCTTGAAAGGGATGTCAAAACCTGGCAGGAATCCTTCTCTAATAATAGTTCTGCATTCTTTGTCTGGCAAGACTTGTAACCATGTTTCTTTTGTTTCGACCCCTATCGGTGATCTCCCCAGCGTAACTATTCCCTCATAGGTTTTTGGCCTCAAAATGTTTTGGTGCCGATGTTGGCGTGGCCCTTGTACACTTGGTGCTATTATGCTCTGCTGCATTGGTGCCAAAATCTGCGCTTTTCCCCAATTGTAAAACTCCTTGTCGAATTTCCAGCATATTGTAGAGCTTCCCTGTACTGATGCCCCGGACCCCCGACCCGCCCACGCCTCTTTGTGGTGTGGACGATCTGTAACTGGTGTTGGGTTCCCAGCTCCATTGGCCCCCTTTTTGCTTCCTCTGAAAGAGCTGCCCACTGAACTCTTGTCGGATGTTTTGTTGCCTCCAAACCCATAAGGTGCCCCTGCCTGGTTGCTTATGTTGTATGTGGGTGGTTGCAATGCCTTATTTTTTAATCTGTTGAACGTGTACAGATTGGCGTCTTCCTCTTCCCACCCATGATCCAGATAGCTATCCATCTGCATGCGAAACTCCCCATCGTACTCAAGTCATGCCTCCCCTCCAAACGTTTTATACACCTTTAATACCTATATGCTATTATGGCTGTACCCTCCTTCAGGTATTTTTCTATTATGGTGGACAAAATATGGAAGGCTGACGGCCAATTTTGGAAATTCCACTCCACTGGTGCTTTAAGTGTACTTTTTTTGTCTTTTGTATCCTCATTAATATCAAAGCCCTTCTTAGGTATTCGAGAAGCAGGAATATTTCTATTAATACTTTGCGCCAAATTGCTCTTTACCTTGCTCTCCATGTGCCAAGCTAGGGTCCTATTGATCTTCGTATGCCAATCTCTCCCTGCTAGGTTTTCACCATACTTAGAGACTGGCCTGCCCCCAATGGGGGTGCTAGAGGGACAGCCTACATAGCCGGCGGCCCCTATGGACACCCCTCCCGGGTTCAGCCATCACCTCACATCCTCCTCCCCCTGTAGGAGGAAGTGGGCATCCCCGGGACCGTCACATCTGGTCTCGGACTCTGGAGAATGCTCATAAGGTAGGGGGCTACGCAGGGTTGTACACTTTTTTTCCTGAACTCCTGCCGCTTGAAGTCAGTTGTCTCGCATCGCTGGAAGGGAGGAGCTGTCTTGTGTTGAGGAAGAAGTTTTGGGGTTCCAGTCCAGGTCCTCACAGTAGTTTTGTGGGAGGTATATTTGCAACAGCAAGCTAATTATGTGGTGGAGCTGTAGTCTGGCGAGGAGCGGGTTAAGTTCTCCTTTGTTTGGAGCCCGAGATAAATTTGGCGGGCTCTGGTTTGCAAGGACGGCCTGCCAGAGTGTGCCGCAGAGAGTTTTGGTTGTGGTGTACAACAGTTGGTGGTTTGCAAATTAATGCATTTATTGTTAATTCTAGTGTGCATTGTCTTGACTCGCCACAAACATATCAGATGGTCTTTGTCGCATTTTGAATTTCAAATATCTGTATGGCCAATCCTGCACCACGCCCACCATTTTCAAATGTATACATACGGCCCCCGCAATAACGTCTGTTTGTTTTGCCGCATGTTAGCCTGCTAGTGTATGTGGTGGTCCCACAATCCCGTGTCACCCCAATCATGTTCAAATGTTTATGAGGACGAGAAGGGTGGATCTGATGGCTTGCCGTGCCGCGATCCTCCCGACTGTTTTTGTTTTGTCGCGGCACCCCTGCTAATGCATGTTCAAATGTTTATGAGGATGAGAACGGGTGAATCGGACGGCTGCTGTGCTGCAATCCAACCGACTGTTTTGTTTTGCTATGGCAGCCAAGCTGCATTTTGGTGCGCTAAGGAAGGTTTCAGTCCCCTATCCACCCTACCACCCTGTCAGGATTCCTTGGTACATTTCTAGAGTTTCAAGGTTTCATAACCTTAAAAGACATACCATTACAATTCCAAGGTAAATTAAATAGACTTACACATTTACATTACTTAATTAAGAATTCATCATTAGCATCAGAAACCCTTTTGAATGTAGGTTACTTAGAAGTGTGATGTTTGGGTTATGTTTGGATTGACAATTGAACTAGTATAAATATTCCTTAATGTACATTCAAGAATCACTTGACTGCCCAAAGCAAGATAGAGAGTTTTTTCTGCAGCACTAATTGGTTTAAATAGTTATGAGGTCATTTGGAATGTTGCTTCGAGTTTTCAACTGCCTTTCATTTTAGTATCCTTTGAGACAGGTCGCAGTTTAGTTAGCTCTAGCAAAGAATATATTTAAGTATATTTAATTCTTAGTATTTCAAGAAGATTTTAGAATATCCAATTACTACTAATTCTAAGCTGAAGTGAAGTTTATCCAAGAAGCTGAAGAAGTCGTACAGATGAAGCAAGCTAAGTTTATTTAAACTAAAAAATGTCTAATGTCAAGGATTTTCAGTTCGTATTATTTTTGAAAAAGACTGTGTGGAAATCAAACGCTAATATCTATTCTTTTTGAGGAAAACAAGATTCAGTGTTACTATTTTGAACTTTTATTGTTACGCTTCAATTCTGCTTCTGAAAGTGTTTTTTCCTGAACAACTGCGCGTTTAATATTTACTAACCAGGCGCGCGTAACTCTTTGTGTATTACTCGCATGTTTGTTTTTCTCGCTCGCAGTTCTTTCGGGAGCGTTATTTTTCGGTTCGAGTATTACGTCACGCGCGGCTCTGAGGTTAGAAGAATAAACCTTACAAACGTTTAAAGCGCGTGTAAGCGTTGTGAAGTCATTTCAGGAAGTGCTTGTTTTGCAGGACTATTATATTAAGCACGATAAGCGTCGTGACGTCGTTTCAGGAAGTGCTCGTTTTGCAGGGCTATTATATTGAGCACAATAAGCGTCTTGATATTTTTTGTTCTGAAGGCATCGTTTCTAAGAACAATTGAGTAGAGAAGTGTCGTGTCGGCTGACATTCGTTTTTCAGGAAGTAAACGGCTAGTGGAACTCTTTACTGCAATGCCGATCTTTTAAGGAGGTTACATTTTTTTTGACATTGTAATTTATTGCAAGTTTATAAAGACTCTAATTCAAGTAACAGACTTTCCATATGCAATAAATACGAGAATAAGTATTTTAAGAAGTTCATTTATGAAAAATATTATCACAGTAGAAGAAGAAGGAAACTTTGAGTTCAGATTTCCAGACTTCAGCTCAGCTACTAACTGAATAAGCCTATCAGCAATAAAGCATAGGCTACAGGTACTATAAGGAGAGTGGTAACATTTTAGTAAACTTAGCTAGAGTGGATTGATTATTAATATATACATATATATTTGTCTCCTAGATCTCACAGACACTGAGGTGTATTTCCAGCTCCAGAGAACTACAGTGCCAGCAAGTGAAGATCTGTCTTTTGTTATTTTCTCCTCGGGTTTGCCTGCTTGGTAGTTTTATAAGTTGAAGGGCTGTTGGGCAGGCAGACCTAGGGGGTCTGGTGGGCCCAGCATCACTCCTGCAGGAAGATTCAAGTTTGGACCTGACAGAATGAAAGGCCGTTGAAAACTCAAAGCAACATTCCAAATGACCTCATAACTATTTATTTGGACCCGACACAGCCCCAATGCAACTAATTCTTCGCCCACGGCCATATGAAATTTGTACGTCAGGAGCCGCATCTGGCCAAGGCCGACAAGACAAGTGGGGGAGGGGGACATGTGGTTTTTCGCTCCCACGCCTACGGCGCCTGGATAGGAGGGGCATGGTTTTGTGGGTTCTGCAATACAGGTGACTGTACAGATTTGTTTTACGGCAATATTTACCGCTCAGTATGGCAGACCATTTTGTGTGTTGGAGCTAGGCTAATAGCTCAGCGGCCACACGCTCGCCTTGGAAGAAGGACGACACTCAGCAACGCAGGTTTCATTCCAGCGCTTCCTGAGGCGGGTTCTGATATACCAATGAGAATGACTGAATTACAATTTAGAAGGAAGCCTTGTGGCAAAGAAGCAGTTCGTATTTCAAAGTATTTATTGCGCACTTGTAAGGTGCCTTGAACAGGGCAGACTCAAAAAGGGGCAGCGAAGTGGGCAAGTAGCAGCATCAATTTCGTAATGCTGAAGCGAAGAGTCATTGCGAAACAGTTTTGCAAGTAGGTGTTATTGGGGGTGTGCGCTTTAAAAGGTTTTTATGGGATTAGTACAATGGGTCTTGTATAGATTGTAATTTCCACCAGGTAGATGGTGCAGTTCTTAAGGCACACAAAGACCAGGGTAAGGGGTGAGGTTACATTGCCTGGTCGGCTGGCGGGTTTTCCATTTGTGGAAATGTGTTGAGACGAAAATGGCACTGGGTGCCGTGGCGCAATCAGGGCATGCAATCTTAGGCCAACTGCAGGACGTGGTCCGAGCCCATCAGCGGGAGCATGGAGTACTGCTGCAATGTGAAACATATTTTGGAAAAAAATATGTTGTTTTAATTTTTTACTCGCCAGGGAACACAGCGTGATGAGGGGACTCCTGTGTGCTGGGGTCCATGTCAAGCTATTATAACAGTACAGTTTCTGTACATAACACAGGTACCGGTCAAATTAGAGGTTCGAGGATTGCGCAGTAGTTCAACACCAATTGAGGCAAAAATGAAGATTTTCGGTAAAGCAGAGGGTGCTTTGTAATACACAAGGACAGAGGAGTAATTAGTAGTGTGCTAAGGGTCCTTGCGGGCTCAGGGTTTGATGGGCATAGAGCAATACCCAATTCACATTTTGTCCCCATCATAACCGGTCCGCAATGTAGATTGAAGGGTCACAGGACATGTTCCATACTATTGAGGCCGTCCCCGACACTCCCAGCGATATCGAAGAGGAGGAGGGTGACCTATGGGCACAGTTTAAGGAAAAGCTGTGCAGTAGGTGAAAGGATTTGGCCAAAAAGGTTCTGAGAGATGGTCAAGAGCCAACTTGTCAACCCTTGGTGATCCAAGAACAAATATACCCACCCCATGTAGTGGACACACCGCCACCAAATGAGGTGTGCCCCAAGGTTCAAACCAAACGGAAGCGTCAGTCCAGGGGTAAGAAGCAACTGGTTACCTGCTGGTTTCTTCTCCGCGCTTCCTCTTCTGACCTCTCGGGAACCCCACTTCTACACCATCTGATTCATTTCCGTTGCTGTTTTTGAGCAGGACCTGTGATCTGCTTCCCACGCTGTGACCCACAGCAGCGACAGGCTCAGGCTGTTCACGGACTCATCAGGTTCCCTGGGTTTTGGGGCAATCCTGGACAGCAATTGGCGTGGTAAGGCTTGGCCTACGGAGTGGCATCAACAGGAACATCACATTGCTCGAACTGTTCCCCATCGTGGTAGCCTTTAAGATGTGGGGCAAACAGTTGAAGGACAGAAAGGTGTTGCTCTGGTCAGACAACCTGGCAGTGGTTCAGATCATAAACCAGAGGTCATCTAACAACACAAGGGTTTTGAGATTGCTTAGAGAACTCAACAGGTGCATGCTTGCATTAAACATTGAGGTCAGAGCACGACATATTCCGGGGGTCAAAAACACAGCGGCTGACTCTCTCTCGTTTACAGTGGGAGAAGTTCAGAGGAAATTGTCCAGGAGCAAGCGAGGTGATGACCCCATTCAAAAGGCAGTGGTGGGCATGATTGGGGCGATCTGAGTTCTCCGATTCACACGGCGCTAGCACCAGGCACGGCAAGTCGATACAAGGCATGATGGGAAAGGTTATTGGCCTTTCAAGACGATTTGTTGGAACGGCGGAGGGAACTGCCAGTAAGGGCCTTTGTAAGCTGGTGTTTGCGCTCGGGGAAGACCAGGGCATGGATGGCATACCACTTAGCGGCAATAGCTCATTATTTCAAGTTGGGGGTAAAGGTGACCCCACAAAGGAACATTACATTATAATGGCAATGAAGGGCTGGACGAAACAGGTGGTGAAGAAGCCCGATGAAATACGGCCCATTGACATTATAAAACTGCATAAGCCTAGGGGAGGTGTGCCGGGACAAATATGAGAGGGTGTTGTTCAAATCGGCCTTCACATTAGCTTTCTTTGGGGCATTTAGGGTGAGAGAGCTGGTCCGGGAGAATAGGGATGTCAAGGGAGCAGGGTTTCTACAATTTGGTGATGTACACATGACAGAAGACCGGTTAAGCATGTTAAGAAGGTCTCAAACCGACCAGGAAGGGAAAGGGTGTACGGTCGCGCTACGACCCATAGCAGGGAGCATAGTATGCCCAGTCAGGGAACTGAATGCCTTTCTCCAGGAGAGGCCTCCAACAGGGGGGCTGGGAGGGGCAGGGTGTCCGCTTCTCATTCACAGGGACGGGTCTGCATTAAGCCGCTTCCAGTTTAGAAGGGTCATGGACATGGCACTGGGAAAAATTGGGGAAACAGAGGGGGTGTTCGGGGCCCATTCCTTTAGGATAGGGGCGGCCACTTCAGCAGCAGCAATGGGCATGGTGTCGGAGGACATCAAATAAATTGGGAGATGGAGATCAGGGTGTTTTAAAAGATACGTCAGACCCGAGAATCTGTGACCAACATGCTGCCTTCTCGTCCTACTAACAGTGACATGGAGGAAAAGGAGGTCCGTCTGGGTAGTAGGGCACTCCTTTGTGTCAAGGGCGGGGACGAGCTGGACGACAGAACAGGAGGAATTGACGGCTGGTGAACTCAGGATATGGTGGCACGGGTGCCTGGGATGAAATGGGCACAGTTGTAGGGGCACGTGCCCAAATTGCTGGGTAAGCAGCAAAAGTCGGACATCCTGGTCATACATCTGGGGGGTAATGACATGACAAGCCTGGGGAGGGAGGCTTTAATGAGGGAAATGATGTTCTCATTACAGGGACTGGCGTCACAGTTGGGAGAGACGGAGATCATCTGGTCGGAGATAATCCCAAGACAGGAGTGGAGAGGTGCTGAGAGCCACTCTGCAGTTGAAAAATCTATAAGAAAGCTGAATTGTGCCATGTCAAAATTCTGCAGGGGCAGAGGTTTTCCTCAGATCAGGCACGGCCTGATTAATTTGAAATGCCTGGCAAATTATCTTAAGGATGGTGTACATTTAGCGGCGATGGGGATGGATCTCTTTTATTGGAATATCGGCACTAAACTCTTGGAATTGTAAAATGAGGAAAGGGGGAAGACACAGTGGACGGTAACCCACCTGTGGCATGGCAGTGTTTGGGCGACCAAGCACAAGAGACAGACTTCGAATGAGCCAGGAGAAAGCCGGAAGGGTCTTCGCTCTTCTCAGACCAGCGCCTCTTGGGAGCCTAAGCAGCAGGTGCGTCTGGTGGTAACAATAATAGCTCAGCTTCCCCCAAAGAAACAGCGCTCTCCCCGCCCAGGAACACCTGCAAGGGAAGGCAAGGCTTAGACACGAAGAGTTGGGAGAGTTGGGCCTACTGTGGACTTTGTGGAAAGAAAGGGGGAAGCAGGGTGTTGGAAACGGAGAAGTCGCTGCATCTTCAGAGCAGCTATTTTCACCAATGTGTGCAGTGTGGTTTTATGATATTGTGAAAATAAATCTGCTGCTTATTTATGCCAAAAAAACAAGACAAGGCTCATTCTGCAGTTTACTGGGGGAACGGAAGAATGAGCAAGTGCAGTATTTTGGGTCCATATGGATGGATGCACGGGTTATGCAAGTGACGACGGAAGATAAAAAGAAAAATGGAGGAGGCACCCTGATAACTTGTGCATTGTCCTCCTCCTCTCCTACTCCTCCTTCCCCCCTGGGTAAGGGGGAGGGGCCGGCAGAAGCACTGAAAAGTTGGGGAAAGCCCGCGGAGGACCAACAAAAGAAGGGGGCGGGGACACCCCCTTTATAAACGGGCAGGCTCCTTGCTGCAGGAAGCATCCAGCCCCTGCAGAAGGACGCCTGCCCGAGAAAGGAAGGATTTCGTTCAGAACCCACCCACCCTACAAACAGGGCATGATGGGGACAGGGCCTGGTCGTCGACGTCGCAGGACGGCAAGGCAAGGCAAGGTGAAGGCAGTGTTTGGGCGACCAAGCACAAGAGACAGACTCGGAATGAGCCAGGAGAAAGCCGGAAGGGTCTTCGCTCTTCTCAGACCAGCGCCTCTTGGGAGCCTAAGCGGCAGGGGCGTCTGGTGGTAATAATAAGGGCTCAGCTTCCCCCAAAAAAACTGCGCTCTCCCTGCCCAGGAACACCTGCAAGGGCAGGCGAGGCTGAGACACGGAGGGTTGAGAGAGTTGGGCCTACTGTGGACTTTGAGGAAAGAAAGGGGGGAAGCAGGTTGTTGGACACAGAGCAGTCGCCGTATCTTCAGAGCAGCTATTTTCACCAATGTGTGCAGTGTGGTTTTATGATATTGTGAAAATAAATCTGCAGCCTTTTTATGCCGAAACAAGAGAAGGCTCATTCTGCACTTTACTGGGGGAACGGAAGAATGAGCAAGGGCAGTATTATGGGTACAAATGTACGGATGCACAGGTTATGCCTGTGCCCTCCATCCTCCTGGCCTCTGACCAGTCAGGGGCCAGGAGCCTATGCAATGCTTCGAGAGTATGCCTTGAGGCAGGCTCTTCGGATATGGGGCCACTGACTGGTAGCTGGGGAGAGTAGTGGTATGTTGCTAACCCCTCCATAGCAATTCAACTGTCTAACCTATCCAGGAGAGTTTGCATAAAAAGGAAGCAAGCACTTCAGTGGACCTTCATTATCAGTGCAGCGCTGTGCATCTCACACAAATACAAAGGCCATGACAGCATAAAAAGCCCTTCCCCTGCCGTCATCCATTTCCAGTCTCTGTGACAAGGCAGTATGTATGCACGAGGCAAGCTTTCTCCCTCTACTGGGGCGTGGTGGTGCCAGGACACCCTTCTGCACTGGGGTGGTGGGGGCTTTCTGGTGGTTTCCAGTATGATGCAATTTCAGGTTGCACGAACACCCCAAGGCATGCGACAGTTGATGCCTACTCTGCTACGTTTTCTTCAATGACTGTAGAGCCAGTGCGCATTCCATCAGAAGCACTGCTCTAGCTGCCCAGCTTTCACCAAATGCAGCACGATGCGGGTCTAATTGCCGAGGTCAAACGTGTTCATGTGCCTTCCTCTCTCCTCCAACCGACCCAGCAATATTCCTCGGCGACGACCATGTGCGCAGGCAACACTATCAACATTCCAATCTCCTTCTCAACAGATAAAACCATAACGGGCCTTCAAGGAGAGCCACCTACCTATACCTCTTTGCAACTTTTAACAGGTACAATTAATTTTTAGACAAGCATTATATGCTAACAACTTAAATGGTAGGTGAAAAGGTGTTTACTGCATGGCTTGACTCCAAGAACCCAAAAGGGAAGTCTTGTGCAAATGAGCCTGGAGTTACAGTTATAACACGCAACTTTCTAGGTCTCTTTCAAGCGAGGGCAGAAGGTGCCATATTTCTCCCCAGCCACCAAGCAAATCTATGGGGAATACCAACAATTTTACAGAAACAGAAAAGGAAAGAACACTTTAAACAGTAGTATAACGTATGAATAACCCGGAAGAAGACTGCGCCCAATTTTCAAAGAGGTTGTTTTATTTTCAAAGTGCCCTTAAGTGATGACACGTGTTTCGGTGTCCCTGAGAACTTTTTCAAATCAGGGCTATTAGTCATAGCACCATAGGTCATAACAAGAGACACCAAGGATAATCTTCAAAAGAGCACAGACATTGAGAAACAAACTAAGCCCTTCGGATCTACAAGACACAACGAAGGAAGAATCATTGAACTGGCTGAAAGCAGCTACCAACGGATTCAGGAAATGCGGGACCTGCACGATGTGCAAATATGCACACAATAAAAAAGACTCATTCTCAAGTAGCAATAATAAGATCTTGAAAATCAGACAACCCATCAACTGTAAGACAAAATATGTGGTCTATGCAATCATCTGTGTGTGTAAGTTGGTGTATATAGGCAGTACGATTAGAGAACTCAGGACCCGAGTACGAGAACATTTAGCAAAAATCGGCAGCCAAGATCCCAGACTGCCACTTGCATGCCATTGGCAAGAGAAACATCAAATGAATAATAAGGCAGACATCCAATTCATTGGTCTACAAAGAGTGACATTAGGAAGACGTGGAGGTGACAAAGAAAAGAAACTTAGACAAATGGGAGGCCAAAATAATTTGCAAATTCAATTCTACAGTATTTGGCCTTAACACAGACAATGAAATGGTCTCTTTCTTGTAGGAACTCAATTAGCATCTCTGTAAAGTTTAGTGTGTTATCATCACATTGCTCTTTATTTTTATTATTGTTATTCTTTCCCATGCATATTTTAGTATTTACACGTAATTAGTGATATAGCAAACTCTACATACTCTTGTTCTTTCCATGTGGATGCTCACTGCGACATCACGCAACTATCTTATTATGTGTGTAATTAAAAAAGAGAATGGACTCCTTCCCCCCACATATAGCCATTCTGCATGCCGTTTGACCAATAGATTACGTTTTGACTTATGTACATATACAGCAAGATGTTAACTATAACATTAACTTTTCTGACTGGTTTAGAAACCATGGGACAGTATTAATTGTGACTAGACACTGTCCTCTTGTTTTAGCGTGGCCAACGCGCACGCTCGCAAATACAATGTTCTTTTAATTTAACACTGGTGATATGTTCTTTTAATTTAACACTGGTGATATATACTTTCTCACAGGACATAAATAATAATGCGGAATTCAATTATACACTGAACACAGCCATTTTGAATGCTCTTATATCACATCTGTACATTCTACTATATTACATCTCTGGAACACACTACATTTTAATATGGCCGCCAGGAAAACACTGGACTAAATAAGGAGAAGGGACTGACCAGGGTGCTCATCCCCATAGCAACGTATATACACACACAGAGGACGCCTAATGGTGCCCCCTCGAGATTCTGTGTAACACGTGATCAAACGCTGTATCGGTACGAGTGGTAAGAGACCGTCTGGCATTTCACGGCTCTTTTTACTCAAAAATACGTCTAATTACGCGTACAATAACGTGCAGGCATAACTACTCGATGTTTCTGCACTCTATACTGAACCTAGGTGCATTATTGTGTATTTGATCCGCTTTGTTAGACGATGAAGGACCAATGATATATGACTGTACTGTTTAGAGGCTACTTAAGCAAGACAGTTTAAAGCAGATGCTAGCACAAACGTTTAATGTTACTATAAAAAAACTTCACACTGAAAGAAATACCGAGTTAATACCGAGTTGCAATTGAATGATTAAGCCAAATATTACTGTTGTAACGGTTGACATTGTCAATATTTCATCTTTGTAGGGATCTAACCTGTTTATTGTGGAGGATTAATTCCAAATCTAATAGGGGCACTAGAGGAATCCAAGGTAATAATCCTTATATTTACTATGAGATTTTCAATGAACACATTTGTTGACTTATAACAACCATCAAATACATTACCTAACAAGTGTCTTGTACTTATCTCTCTCAAAAAACCCCTTCTTTTACCACCCCCTTTCCCCATCCCACTTATTGCCTGGCTTTCATTTTCATTTTGACTTATGTTTTTGTTCTTTTGAAACTCTGTTTTTGGTTCTCATATTAAATTTTTGAACTCTCCTATCTATGTGGATGTCTGATTATATTATATGTTTAACATGAAGAAATGTCTCTTGTTATGACCTATGGTGCTATGACTAATAGCCCTGATTTGAAAAAGGTCTCAGGGAGACCGAAACATGTGTCATCACTTAAGGGCACTTTGAAAATAAAACAACCTCTCTGAAAATTGGGTGCAGTCTTCTTCCGGGTTATTCATACTTTATACTTATGTTCAAGGGGGTTTTTCCTTGGCTAAACCCACAATCCGGTGAGACGCGACCATTTGCATTTAACGAATCCCGTTTGAAAAACACCTAAACTCAACAAAGCTGATGTCGCCATGTTAGACCAAACCGCTGCAGCCAACACTTTAAACAGTAAGCTGCATAATCGCTGTAAAAATCTGATGTTTAAGAAAGTTTTCAAGGCAAAGTAACACATTTTTACAAGTACTTCAGTGAGGAAGAATGAAAATCTTGGTTGCACTACCTGGAAGCAATGCATTCCTGCGGCACTTAAATCGAATGTAATGCATACCTAGCCATAGTCATCTGACCAAGTAACAAATGTAATGGACATGTTTAGAGTCAATGACGATAAAACACGAATGAAGCACACTTACATTCACAGAAATCCGACAGACGTGCAGAATCCCAAGGAAACCACGCAGGAAGCAGTGTGCAATGCATGCTGCCTTCAATGGGGCAGAGAAACTTTAATTTCAAATCTCATTTCTTCCTTGCATCTGAAATATGGCTGCCCGTTTCAATTTTGGTCCACTGTAGTGTGTATCAGGGACATCGCAGGTATGATAGCAGAAGCATGCTTTGGGCATGGTTGAGATCAGATTATAGAAACCATTCATTGAAGGCGCATGCCATTTGAATTAGTTATCACAAATCATGCAACCTTTGGTCTATGGGTTTCAAACCAAGTGTTTCTCCAGTTCCATTTGAGTATTCAGAACGAGGAGGTTTCATGATGATACAGTTTTAGCCACATATACACCTCCTCCGGACCTAATGTCCACTAGCTCGGGGTGGCACCCCCGCCCATTAGCCCACAAGGTTAATCAAGGGACTCAGTCATGGGGATGACTCCAGGTCGTAAGGACCTTTCTATGTTTTTCTATGACTTCTAGTGCTTTGAGATGGCTTACGTGCTTTGCTACGCTAAGTTAGGATCGTCTATATGTGGTTTCAGAATTGTTTGCCCATCATCGAGACCTCTGCCTGCTCCCCACACCAACGCACCAAAATGCTATGCTCCAACACACACTAGGCACACCATTGAAGCCAAACACATAAGGAAATGGAATACCCTTCCCCAAAAAACAAACGGAACACTACACCTGTACAGAAGACTTGCATGCTAACCCCCAGGCAAATGCAGGTACGTGAGGCACACATACACCAAATATGCCTAGACAGATAGCAGCCTTTTCTATGGATTTTAAATAAATATTGCTTTACAAGGCGTTTTACAAAGGTATGTGGTGCTTTTAGAACAAAGAGGCTGTTACCTTAGCACCAAAAACACTTAAAACTCGAATGCTACCAAATACTTTCAAAGCACCGCCTTGTGGGAACCGATGGGCAGAAGCGGCAGAGGTAGTGCCATCCACAGGGCATCAGGGACAACAGGAACACCTCTGGTCGCTGGCGGGAGATCTATACCGTTTGGTGCAGCGACGGATTCGTTTTTTATTACGAACTTAATACCGGAGAACAGTCTAAGTGAGGGGTCATCATTCGCACAAGTGTTGCTCTGTGTGGTCTTGCTTCCAAGACAACCGCATTGCCCCCGAGCTACCCTCCCGGCCAGTGCATTACTATTAAGCATTTCAATAATCCGAATTAGATTACACATTCACAGCAGGCGTTGTTATAGCCAACACCGGCTCCTAGCTGATACAGCAACAAGCACCCCATTGCTGCAAGTAGTTACTTAAACACATGCATGCATTGCTGCATAACATCGCAGTGATTGCAGAGCGCGCGCGCGCGCACACACACACACACACATTCTAATGTTTCTACGTTACAATATCCCATGAAAACGAAAACTACCCCATTGTAAAGACGAAAGAGGTTAAACAAAAATAATACTAAAGTATTAAAAGGTTAAAAAAATCCACAAAACTTCTGAATGATGTAATCAGTAACAATGAACAATGTAAAAACGAAGTAAAGGTCATTTAAAAGGCCCCACTATTTAATTTTTTTAATGATTTACTGTGCAAAGCATTAGATTTGAAAGTTAAATTCATTTTTAAAGAGGGGGACTTGCACCAATGTAACCACAGCATTCTAAGACTCTCTTAAACTCATTGTCAAAGAATATAGTGCTACAATGCGAAGTGGGGAGGAACCCGCGCACCCTACATAATTCTCCACTTCTGGCAACAATAACCATTGGAGATTTCCACTGTTTCTTAAAGCAACACACAGCACTTCTTTTAAACTGCTCCCTTTCTCTTGCATCCAGCTAAGTGAAAAAATGCCTCGACCACGTCAAATGTCTGGGATTTATGTCCCTTACACCGTTTCCAAGAGCGACATTGCAAATGCTAGAATGCATGGCCTTTGAAATGGATAGAATAATTTTGATAGAATAATGGCGCGTTAATTCTGCATTCTTAAATATATACTGTGTTGCAAAGGAACGATATATACAAGGCTTTTTTTTTACTCTGGGATATTTTCCATGCATTATTCTAACTAGGCCGGCTTCTAATTATGTGCAATTCTTGGTCATTTGCATTATTAGCCATGCCATGCAAATGACAAATTTTCCTCTGCAGCAGATCCCACAGTAAACGAGTGAACTATGCCAACAGCATGCACGACTTTCCCTCATCCTGCCCAATGACAGACTCAGTTCCACTCCCCTTCAGTTTGTGCAGCAACGGTTCTTGTGCAATTCTTGCAACCTAGCATCTCTTACTCTCTCCCCAATTGCAGAGACTGCATGTTTCTTACCTTCGCTGTTCCTCCTCCAGCCGGATAAGCAGCTTCTCAAGGCTGTGCCGCCCTTCTTCCTCGTGATGCAGCTCCACCGCCCTGTCCTTCGTGTGCTGAAATGAAGATATAATTGCAAGTGTTATCCCCTTAGGACCTTCTCGATTTCTCCCCTGTGGTTTGAGCCTACCATGTGCTAACTTCCGTAACCAGGGTGCTGGGGACAACGAAGGTGATAAAATACATATTGTCTTGTGTGGATGCAGAGGTGTGAAAGGAACAAGGAAAGGAAACCAAACACCACAGAGGGGACGTTGTGCTGTATTTGGCAAGGAATGATCACTCGGCGTGAGCTCATCTATGTTGAAATGCTAGATTTTAAAGCACTGGGCATTCTACCCAGGAACCCTTTGCCTACTGCTCACTGTCGTGCAGAAGCGGCTATCAAGCCCGTCATCGGCCTGAGACCCCTTGATGCAGCAGTGCATTCTTCCTTCAGACTCCCTCCATTAAACACCTGTCCACAGACTGTCTGGTCATGGTAGCCAGCATCTCAATCCGGAATTTCATCTGCTAGCTGTGTGATTTTATAAGTTTGTTTGCTCTGCGTGCATCCCTTTTGAGAAACCCGAGGGCATCCTCACATCTACTCCCCTTCGATCCTCTTCTCTGGTGGCTAGGGAAAGGCCATCACTTTTTGATCCTGACCCTGGGGGTCGAGAAGCGAGGCAGGATCACCTGGGTGGAGGGTCCTTGGGGATGAGATGTCCATCGGTGAGACATGGTATCCCTCATTTCCATTTCAGGAGGAAACCCTAATCCCAGAAGCAGTTATGGGATATTGCTACCTCTGTCCCACTGACCAGGAAAACGCCAGGAGATACCATCAGTGTAGAATAACCAGGAAGAGGGCGAAGGGGAAACGTTTCAAGGGTGAGAAATGGTATCCCCACTTTCCCTTCTGAGAACCAACCTAACACTCCCCCGGCCTTTATGGGCTATTGTAACATCGCCCCTAATTTTCCCTCATTCAACCTACTACAGTACTGGGACGAGGAAGAGGTGACTAGGAGTAGTGAACACTAGTAAGTCATTTCACCACTCTAGTACTGAGGCGAGGAAGAGGTCTGCAGAGTGTTGTACAGGTCAGGCATGTCCCAAGTTCTCCTCTAATTACAGTCCGGCAATTACAATTGGGAACGCCAACTCTCTGAGGGTCAGACGCTTCTCCAGAGAGTCAGGGGCAGATCTATCTTCTCGGCTGGGGCCTCCCTCGGGAACAGCCTCCCTGCCCCTCTCAAACTTGAGCAGAACCACCTCTGGTTCCAGACACAACTAAAGAACTTTTTGCTCCCACTGTCCGTCTTCCTCTCCCCTGTTGATGCACCTGACTGCTCCGCACACTGGTCACCCTCTGAAGTCGTGCCCAGGCTCCTGCATGACCAGTTGCACTTGCACTGCCTCTGGGCTCCCCATTGATGCAGAGCCCCTTCTCTTATCCAAAATTTGGCCTACAGTGGTTCCAGTCATTCATGGCTACCATCCATACTGGCACCAGTAGTGTGGCTTGGGACCAGACAGTCCCAACGCTCTTCCTGGGCACTAGCACACGTGACATGCAGGAGCCCGCCAACGTTGCGGTTTTCGCGGGAGGCTACATGCCCAAATAAGGAATTCCCGGGTCTCTCGATCTGGGGGAAGGCAAAGGGACAAAATGGCCAAAAGACAGAACAATAGTGGCACAGCCATTTTCGGCACTGGCCACAGTCTTGGGTCAAGTGGGGTAAACTGCTGCCACCAGTTAATCCTAGACACACTTGTACAAACACCAAAAAATATTTAGAGGGTGGCTAGGGCCATAAAACAAAAGGACCCCTATGATCGGTAATGTAAGGTACTTGGCACAGATAAAAAGTTACCAAGAAATGGCAACAAAGTCAAAGACTAAGGGAAACAGTTTCCCAGTGATGACAGCCTGAGGGACATGTCAGTTTACCCATAACAAATTAGCAAAATCCCAGATGAGCGCAACTGAAGGCTGTGCTTCACAGTAAAAAGTCAGGTTAGGCTCCAAATAAAAGCAAAATGTTCGGGGGGTGGGGGTGGGAGGGTGGGGGGGTTCATAAATGGAGGGAAAATTGCACCTAAGGGAAATCTTGTGGACACTTGTGGACAGGTGCGTTATAAAGGTCACATCATAAGTCACGCCTGCAACCTGTAAAGTGGTTGCAGGTGTATAAGAAGGGAGGAGACCAGCAGCAAAGAGACTAGCAGAGAATCCAATATGCGAGGAGGCAGCCGTGGTGGGCCCTGCAGGAGAGCCAGGATGTCGGCAGAAGACCCCAAGAAATTGTGGAGCCCAAGGCCAGGTGGGTCGCAAGAAAACCACAGGTGTGTGAGCCTCCGTGTTTGGGGATACAGAGCTGGAGCTGCGGGCAAGGAAAAGGAAGCAAAGTGGCCCCCAGTGTCCGCAGAGAGGAAGCAGAGCGGGAAACTGAAGAGAAGCCATAGTGTGAGCGGGGCTCGCAGTTTAAGGAAAGCCAGCAGGCAGAGCCGAAACTGAAAAGCACTGCTGCCCAGAGGGAACGCCAGGGACCGATGAGTGAAGGGGGAAAGTCACTTGCACCGGGGCACTGCTGGGGGCTGTGGGGAAGCAAGAAGAATACAGAACAAATAATTGTGTATAATGAAACAAACCCAAAGCCACAGGTTGGGAGAAAATTAAGCGGCAAAGTAAACGATCACCAATATCGAATACCAAACTGAATGAAAACTTTATGGGCAAAGCTACGACCGGATGACAAATTAATGTGAAATTCAGATATTGCCCATTTAAAAGCAATGGATGAGACAAGATAGCAAGTGTGGAAGATTTGCGAGAGAGCATGACAGCAAGGTGGTGAAGGAGTAAAACCACCACAAAGTGAATTTTATGCATGAATACAGTGTGGCAATGCAAAAGACTGGCAAAGGATATGTGACACATTGTGGCAAATGCCAAGAGGCTAACAAGGAGAAGCCATGCGAGTGTGAACATTCACTTTGGTATAAAGCGCTATTTAAGACTAATAAATACAAAAATACAAATACACAGGGGCAGATACAGAAGGACCAGTGTGAGCTAGAGAGCCTTGGTTGCACGACCTGTAATGGGCGGACCGTGCGGGCTGACAACTACGCCTAGATGAGGGAACCCTCAATTGTGAAAGCCAAAGACATTGTTGAAGTAAACTAAGAAGGAGTAACGCTCCTGTTAAGCCAATCCAGAAAGAGTATTAAGTTGATCTGGAGCTGTTTTGAACATTGTGAGACTGAGACCAAATATACCTTGGCAAGTTGAAGTCTTGGGGAAGGGAAACCTGAGACTTAATGAACTTTAGTGCTGTCTTGAGGATGGGAACCTCAAGACCCTTTTCTTTATAACTGTGTTGCCTTGTACTAGTGGAAGGGAACCCCAAGGATTTGTGGAACTGTTTTGAACTTGGGAAAAGCGATCCCAAGACGTTTGTGGAACTTTTTTGAACTTGGAGCAGGGGAGCTGAAAAGTAAGCTAGGTGCTGGAAGATGCTCAGAACTTTATTTCGATCACCATTTATTTTATTCTCGACATCCCTACACAATGTTTAGCTTTAGTTGTGAGGGCAAGAATAGGTTTAGGACACAGACAAACTTTAAGTTGAACTTTCTGACTCAGACTATCCTTAGTTTTGTTAAGGTAGGGAAATCCCACCTTCGTATAGGGCAAGTTAAGCCTTCAATACATCCTGACATTTGAATGAATAAAGCAATTCTGTTTGAACTTTGTATCTGCTGTCTGTACCTTGCTTCATGATGCCTTCACACCCTGCAGCTGACCATGTGAGCTCAGTGTGTCAGTTAACATTCTAGGAGAGGAAGTCGTACTTTCTGGGAGAGGAAGTCATACTATTCAAATCCTTAGCATCTGTAAGTCATTCTATTTTTGGGAATGCAAAAATATTTCAAAGCTTAAAATGCAAGGGGTAAATAAATATGGCACTCAATAGTTAGGGAAGAAGAACGGCACAGTTCTCCTAAATTCTGTCTGAGAGGAAAAGATGGACATTGCAGGAAATGGATTTGTAAAAGTACCAATACGCAGCGAAGCAGGAGGGTGGAACAGGGGAGAAATGCAAGAAAAATCAAGGACCATCTGTACATTCACGATACATTCACGTACATTCTGGAGATTCCACAACAGAAAGAAGTATTATTTCAAACATTGCAATCTCCTGGTTCCACTTTTACTACTTATAAAAGAAAAGGGAAAGGTAAAAATCAGTTCACTGTGAGGTACACAATCTATTTTAAAACAACAGATGCTACAATGTTTCAGGTAAGCAGAAAACTGTTTCAAGAAGAGATGTGTAGAGTTCAACAAAAGGTTTTCCAAGAAAAGAAAATGCAGTAACATTTGTACAGTATTATTATCTAAGGAAGATTTACCTTTGTGTAAAAGTACCCCAAGGAGCAGTTCCTGTAGTTTTGGAGGTTAAAGTCACACAGGAGGCCCCTAGTAAAAAGGAAGAGGTCCAGGGATGAAAAGACTCTGCAACAGCACGGGAGAATCGGGAGCGCAATACCTTCGGACCAGTTCACAGATATAGGTAGTTGTGGCGCACTTTGTTGAGGAACCACTGAGGGTTTCAGCGAGGACACCAGTGCAGGAGGGAACCCAAGGCCCATGGGAAGGACAACTATAGGAGATTTAGTGATTCACAGGTCAAGGGTTGGAGCCAGAGGAGCAGGAAGGCGAGTCTGCTGGGGCCGGCAGTAGACGTCTATGCAGTGCTACCACGTCATCCTTCGGCCCAGGATTCAGCTTCTGAGGATAGGGTCGGTTTTGAGAGACTCCAAGGAAAAACAAATATTAAAGAAAGGTTGAAGTCATGGAGAAAGCTGGGAACAGAATTCAGCAGTAGGGTTACAGGAATAAAGTAATCACAGGCTCCTGGAGCGTCCCATTTGGAGGAGATGGAACCGGGCATTGTCCAATGTTCTGGGATGAAGATTCTCTGGTTGATTAGGTCCAGAGAGTCTTAGGTGTCCTCGCAGCGAAGGTAAACCACTTTTGGGTTCGGCGATGCAGGCACAGTCAGAATCTTCAGTGAGGTGAGGTTTTCAAGTAGGAACTGCAATTCAGTTGTCCCCATCAGATTAGGGTAAAGAAGCACTACAGAGGGTTCCTTCTGGTTGTCTGGAGAGGAAGGTCTTTGCCGTCAGGTTCTTCAGAGCATCAAATGATACTGGTGGAGAGCTTCGGCCTGTCCTTGAGCAGCAGACCCTCAATAATGCAGGTAGAGAGTTCCAGCAGTAGACAAGATGAGCGAGTATGAGGGTGTGCTTTCATCTCCCCCAAGGGTTAGTGAGTGAACACTGCACACAAAAACACATCTAGGCTCATTCAAACAGGAGGTGGTCAGCCAAAAGAAGATAATCTCTCCTAGTACAGCAATGCCTTCTGGAAGAGGGGTCCAAAATAACTGAACGAATCCACACCATCCCAGACAGGGTTCTGCAAATGTCAGTAATAACTGGGTTCTCACCGACTACAGCTCCCAGTCCTGACATTCAGGCATCCAGTCACCCAAGATGGCCATTTCCTCTTGCACAAAAAGAGGTGCAAGGGATAGTCAGGTGACCGCCTTCGGTATTTGAAGCAAAGAAAGAATCATTTTGGTGCATTGAATGAGGAGCAGGGGGCCATTGGGATAAAAAAGGATGAAATGGAAAAGATTAGAGAGACAACATAAAAGAGTAAATGGTATCACATTGCCCACTGAAACCCAAGTTCCTTTACTACTCCAATGCCACCTTCCACTTTCCTGGTGCTGTTGCAGCACAACCTTCAGAGGCCAAATCCCCCTGCTTCCCCAAAGAGGGATCAAAGAACTCACAGAGCCCCCCTCCAACCCCATGCTAGACAACCAATCTGCTCCTGACAGAATTACCCCAAGCCGCCAATACCCTCGAGAAAGGTTTGGGCCACCGCCTCTTGGGCAAAAACATACCTCTTGCCCGATAGAGGCCTGCACCCACAACGTATCCAATGTTTTCTTAATCGCAAGTCACGCCCTATTTCTCTGCATAGTTTCGGGGCTTGGATCAGGAACAGGGAAATGTGCCTTCCTATAAATCTCACTAACTTGCGGTTAGACACCATATACAGAATTGAATTCTCCAACTCTGCTTATTGCAACACTAACATCACTGTGCCCCCTACCACTCCCTCACACCCAATCATTATTATGGTATATACTGAGCAAGGACATAGCTCCGAGAAACAACGGTGCGCTTTACAGAAGTATACAACAGTACAGAGGCATAACAGTGCACTTTTCAGAGATAACAAAACAGATATACAGCGAGCGTAAGATACAGAGGGGAACAGAAGAGGGGTACAGCTATACTGGGTCCCAAATCACCCCGGTCCTCGTCGACCTTCACTGGCTCCCACTACACACACAAATTGCCTTCACATCTTGCTGCATCATCTACAAGGTTGTCAATCTCAAGTCACCAAGCTATGGTACAGAGAAACTCTGCCGGTCTCTGTGTTGGATGCTGTAGCCGTCGGGGACAAGGACATCTAGAATGTGGGTGGAGGTGGGTGTCAACCAGGTCTCGGTGATGAAGATGGCGTCAAGGTCGTGTGTGGTGATGAGGTTGGCGAAGGCTGCTGCATGGGTGATAGCTAAGCGGACGTTGGCGAGCATGGGTTTCCATGTTGTAGGCGGTGAGGGGGTGATGATGGGCTTGGGGCTGATGTGGGTGAGGTTGCTGCATTACAGAGACCATGTCTTGGAGGAGGGGCAATGTTCTTGGTGTTGGCGCTGTCTGATGATGATGGGGACAGAGGGAGAAAACACGTCAGCGTGTGCATACCTGTTTTCGAAGGGCCTCGGACTCTGGGCCCTCCCACCTCAAACAGGTCCCAACAGGATTTGCCCTTTTCTTCGTCTGCCCTTCATGCCAGACACCAGCGTGAGAGACGCCCTTGATCTAAGCGTTTAGAGCAGAAAGGAAGAGGCACGGCTAAGACGGTGGGATGGGCTTAGGCCATGTGACCTAGATCCATCTGCCCAGCTCACAAATCTTTGTATTAAACACTGGTACCTTAGTAAAGAGCCTACATCTTCAGGGGAACTACACGATTACCACACAGCCCGTTTGAGCAAATCCGAAAATGTCGAATTTTTAAACTGCAGTGCGGGTTGATCACATGGATCGCAGTGTACCGATTTTGCCTACTGCCAACACCCCTCCCTACCTACCTTTGTCTCCTCACACTTAGCTGAATTCCCGTTTCTTCTCAGTCCCCTCTTCTATCCCCTGCGACGCAAGTCTCCTTCCCCTAATGTGGGTAGAGACTTCTGTTGCAGGGTCCTTTTTTCTTTTTCCGGCACTGTACTCCCATACTCCTCGCCTTGGAAGCGGGGTACACCCCTGCAACCTCTGCTCAGTATGATGTTATTCGGATTTCAGTTCATGCCGAAAGTGCAGCAACTGCATATTCAGCATTTTATTTCTCAGTATTTTGGGGCAATACCATCTTCAGGATGGTTGGCCACCCGTATCAACTTGTATCCCCATTATATATGTTGGCAATAACTCTAATTCATGGTCTAGGGAGTACACAGAGTCTTCCACATGGAGATCCAGAGACCAGAGGTGGGTCTCACTTCTGCTACTGTCAAGAGATTCCAGCTTCACACCAAACAAGAAGCTTTCCACTGCCCACTCCTTGTCGTCACACAACACCTGTTCAAGTAGCAAATCATAGAAACCCTCCCCCATTAACTCTTCCAACAGAGGTTTTTTTTTTGTTTAATCATTTTTATTAAGCATGTTAATTTACATTTCAAACAGGCATAAGATAAAGAACATTTTGTATTTAGTAGGTTTACAAGTCAGTTAAATCCATTAACAATGGTATAATAGGTTTAAAACAAGCTAAAACAGTTAAATTGCATATTGATAAGACTTACAGGGGGGACAGACTGGACAAGATGTGATAGGGGAGTTCGATAATGTTTAAGCATAACAATTTTGATGCTACAAGGTTGAACATCATTATTCAGCATTATCGAGGTATTGAATAAAAACATTACATTTGTTGACTTTATGTAAACGATCTTCAGTAAAGGCGTGACATTTTACAATACGGTGGATGGAGCAAATGGAGTTCCACCAAGTATTGAAGGACAAATTAGAGGCTTTTTTCCAATTACAAGTAATATTATGATAAGCAATGCTAATGAATAAATAAAATAAGGTAGGTGATTCAATCAGTTGCATGTAGGGATTAACAATAGTGCAAATCATAATATTACATAAAGACATAGGTTCTTTAAAAAGAAAAACATTTTGTAGACAAATCCAAATTTTTCCCCAAAATGCATGTACAAATTTACAATCAAAAGTTGTGTGGAGAAAGTCAACGTTTGATGAAAGACATAACCAACAGTTATTAGATACGGTAATCTTAATTTATTAAAGGAGTTATTAATGGAGGATATCACGTGTTGTATGGAGGAGGCACGGTCGGAAAGATCAGGTTGTCAGCATTGTCTGTGTATCCCATGGTAATATCTTTGATATTGGGATTGAAAGCGGAAGTAATGGAGGCAAGCCCCAGAATATTTCTGGCCTTCATCGACCTTTCACAGGCGTTTGACTTGGTTAATCGTGAGAAATTATGGGTGAAGCTAAAAAATGCGAAATGTCCTGCCGCAATCCTCAACCCCATCAAAGAGTTATACACAGGCACTTCGATGAGAGTGCGCCTTAGTGGTGAGGGCCTTCATCGACCTTTCACAGGCGTTTGACTTGGTTAATCGTGAGAAATTATGGGTGAAGCTAAAAAATGGGAAATGTCCTGCCGCAATCCTCAACCCCATCAAAGAGTTATACACAGGCACTTCGATGAGAGTGCGCCTTAGTGATGAGGGCCAACTCTCTGAAGTAATAGCCACATACAGAGGAGTTAAACAAGGTTGCCCTTTCACACCAGCCCTGTACAACGCATAGGAGACTATCAGCTCTCAGAAAAAACAATCGGAGCCTTCCCGCCAAGTGTGGGAAAAGAAAAAATAAGTAGAATGCTGTATGCAGACGACAGCATTCTGATTGATCAAACTGCAGTAGGCCTTCAATGAAAACTTGATGGTCTCCTTGCCTACTTGCAATTGAATGACCTTGAGATTAACTCTGCTAAAACCAAAGTGATGACTCTTGAAAAAAATCTTAAGAGAAACGAAAAGATCACCTGGCAAATAGCAGGTAAACGTCTCGAAAAAGTAAAGTCCTTCAGGTACCTGGGGGTAACAGTCAATGTAAGCCGCCAAGAGCTTCCGATGCAAGAATATCTTTTCACCAAAATCAAAAGTCTGACTACACAGACTAGGATCCTCGACAGAAAATGTGGCTGCTTTTCTCTGAAATGAGCTCTACGTTTCTAGAAGGCAAAGGTGGTTCCTGCAACCATCTATGAGGCCGAAGCAATGCCAGCACTCCCGACAGACATCTGGTGTAAGCTCAAAGGTCTCTTTTGGAGAAAAATATGAATCCTCCCGTCTTCCACACCAAAGGCCTCAATTCAGAGGGAACTCAGCCTGACGTCCCTAAAAGGCACAGTCGACCTGAACGGCTTGATGCTATTCAGAAAGATTCGACTGCCAAAATTAAAAATCCACGCGATCATCCTCGACGAATTGAATAGAGGGACCAACAATATGTTGTCTACATGGGCATCCAGAAACTACTTACTCTTAAAAGAAATCGGAAGTTCAGTGTCGGAACTTGAAAATAACCCAACAAAAACAGCAAGAAAACTAAAAGAACCAGACAGGAGTAATACCCTTGAAATGGCAGCGAAGAACAAACTCACCACCCATTTACCAATAAATACTCAGAAAATTAACGAGCCTATGGATTACCTGATCAAATTTCCAAATAAGAAACTGAGATCTACCTTTCTGAGGGCATGGCTCAATTTATTAAAAACCAACGAAGTACTGGCAATAAGAGGCAAATCCAGTCAAAACACATGCCGGTTCTGTGAGCAGGGCGACACGGTAGAGTCATTGAGACACCTGCTCCTAACCTGCCTCAGTGTAGTAACAAAAAGAAGGATCCATATGGGACACTTGTTCAAGAATTCACAGGGCCTAGATGAAGAACTCGGATGTGTGGTCTAGTCACAAAGTCAGTAATTGCAGTAGGCCAATATTTTCAGAGCCTTCACTTAGACAAAGGACAAATCCGGGTACTTAAATCAAAGTGGATGAAGAAGAATGACACTTGGTCCCGTCAATGTGGATCGGTTTTAGACAGCAATAACTTGTAAAAACTGGTAAAATACAGTTGAACCAAGTATAATAAAAAAAAGAAAAAAGAAATATTGTGATTAGTTCCCATACTCTGCAAAAAGGGCTCTAGTGCAAGGTTAACTAATAAGGGCAACAGAGGGCATCCTTGGCGGGTACCTCTTAACTTAAAAGAAGGGAGAAAGAGAATTCTTGATAAGAATCCAGGTGGAGGCCCGGCTCGCCCCTCTCGCAGTCACCGAGGGACGTCTCCAGGGGACGCGCAACCGCCTCCCGATCGCACGGATGTCGGCGAATGATTGTGCCCGCCAGACACCCGTTATCTTCGCTTTACGGTAATCCCTAGAAGTCCCATGAACACAAAAAGGAAATCAGGGGGGCGTGGCTTGGAGCGCCAGCGATGTGGCTGCTCCCTTGAGGCCCGCCGTGTGAAGGCCGCCGCAACTTGGACGTTAATGTGGCTCTACGCTCCTGTGCCAGAGCCCAGCTGATCCCCAGGGTGTTGGATCGCCTGGGGCACCTATGGGCCAAAGAGGAGAGCGTAACGCTCGCCAGCGGCGAAGCTACTCGCCCCGGTCCTCCGGGCTGACTCCAGCACCGGATCACCCAAGATGGCGGCCACACCCATCCCCCAGCTTCAGAGGTGTGGGTGACAACGCCTGAAGCCGCCTCCAGCAGCGACTCGGCCCCCCGGGGCTCCTGAATCCGCTGTGGAGTATTGGTACAGCTGGCCCCTTGGCTCTCCCTTCCCCGGCCTCCCCGAAGCAGCCGCTGTGCAGCTGGACACTCTGCGAGGCTCCCGCCTCCCGCGCTACATGCCCGGGCCGACTCTCGGCCCCGCGGGACGCGGAGCCTCGCCTCCGGAGCAGACAGTGGCACGGACGGTGCCTACCAGGTAGGGGCTGCTGGGGGTTAAGGTTCGGGTTGGGGGCTCGCCTCACATTTTTCCTGGGCTTCGCTAAAGGAGCCCGCAAGGCGCACTCCAGCTCTCAATGATGGGGCTCCCCCCTTCCTCCCCCGACGGCCCCCAGAACATGCTCCAGCCTCTGCTCCTCACTCTCTGATCTGCACCCGGGGTGCCCTCCAACGGTCCTGGACCCCCACACGCTACATTCCTGGGGCGACCTGGCCCATACCAACACCTAGTGCCTCCTTCATGGCCTGGGACCTGGAGGTCCCCTCTCACCATCTTCTCCAGCAGTGGGATTGAGGCTGGGCTCCTGCTCCCATACGCAGGGCGATCCCTGCCTAGCCGTCGTGGGGGGCACACCCCTCTCCCGGGCCCCGATGACTATTTAACCCACGCATTTGGGACCTCAGCCTCTCCTGCCGCTTCCCGGGGATAACCGGACCTGCCATACAACGACGCCGCCCACCTGGAGCCCCAGCCTGAGGCTCCCACCTGTAGCCCCGGGCACGACTGAGCTAACCCCCAAGCTGAGGCGCCCCACCCTGGCTTCCCCTGTCTCCGGATAGGGAGTTCCCCCCAGCTTCAGAATATCTCTAGAGGCGGCGCGCCTCGGCTACTCATTTCCTGGGGTGCCCCGGCCCACTGCTTTGTCCACACTCCTTCTCCTGCCCGGACACAGGTGGGTGCCTGGCGATCTGTTCGCCTCCCGAGACCTACGCTCCTCACCTCCGCCCTCCACTGGACGGAGGGGACCTGTCCTCCACACAAACCCTCCAAAAACGAGTGATCTTGTTCCTTCACATTAAGCTGTTGTGCATCGGCTGATCTCAGGACCAGCATCCCTATCTTTCAACCCGGTGCCTTGACGACTGACCGCATGGTGGGCCTCCTCAGCTCCTCCTCTGCCCCACGGTCCGCCACCATGTCTAAGCAGACGAAAACAACAAAAAACGCGGACATTGCCACCATGCTCACCGCTCCAGACAAGGGAAAGAAACCTGAACTAGTTTAGCCCACCCTACCGATTTCCCAAGAGGGGGGAAGACACCCCAGCCACCAGGGGCGACCTACTGGCTTTCATGGCAGACATCAAGGCCGAGTTCCGGTCCTGTATGTCGGAGCTCACCACCAAACTGGAGCAAACTGACCACAGGGTGACCAAGGTGGAGCAGAGGCTAGGTGAGGTCGAGGACCGCTCCCAAGACAAGGCAACCACATTGGGAGACATCCAGCAAGCAGTAAGAGCTCTCCAAGATAAATGTGAAATCCTCAAATTCAAACAAGAGGATTTGGAAAACAGAGCCTGCCGTAACAATCTCAGGATCCGAGGAGTTCCATCCTCAGTTCTTGACAAAAATCTACCAGACTATATAGGAGACTTCTTCCAGGCCCTCCTCCCACAACTAGACAAATCCCAGCTCCTGCTGGATCGGACCCACAGATTGCGTCCCTGGTTTGCCTCCAGATGTTATCACGAGAGTCCACTACTTCTCCACGAAAGAAGCCATCTCCACCATAAGCCGCTCTCACGATGAGCTCTCCTTCCAAGGCCTCCCTATTCAGATATACCAAGATCTCTCCCTTCTGACGTTGCAAAGAAGGGCTCTTCGACCCCTGGCCCTCTTCCTCCAGGAGCGACAAATCAAGTACAGATGGCTCTTCCCCACAGCACTGCAATTCTCATTCAATGGTTCCCTCCGAAGAATTTCCCACTTGGAAGACGCCTCTAAGATCATGCATCAGGCCTCCCCCGAGGGAGCCTCCTCGCCGATCCCGGAGGTATCGGGGAGTCCTAAGTCAGCCCCTCCCCCTCAACCCAGGCAGTCTTCGTGGTCTAGGGCCTCCCAAAGCAACAGAAGGAGGTAATTGGACCCTGAGCTACATCAAATATCCACTGCCGCTTTGTCTGCCCGGGCACCCATCACCCTCATGGCCAATCTAAAAGCACCAACTCCGGGCCGGCACAGATCTACAATCACCCAGTGCGTGGACTTCATCCACGGTTTATGCCCGTTCCAAGGTTCGTTCCATCTTAAGTCCTTGGATTCACATGTTGTTCTTTCAATCTCAATTGGCCCAGTTGGCCAGGGGGTGGGCTGCTCCCACAAAGTTGCCCACCCCGCCAGTTAAATAGTTGGCCTCCCGTTGAGGGTCTTTGTTAAAACCGCAAGTGCAGCACAGGTCACTCCCAAATCATCCTTCCAATGGCAACTAATGGACAGCCTGGAAACCCCCCTCCCCCGAGCAGGGAGCACCCGGACCCCCGACCCTGGAGCATCAGACGCGAGATGCCTCTCATGGAACGTTAATGGGCTAAACGGTTCGTCCCCCAGATCTCAACAAGCTCTCCGATCAGCCCGAAAGAAACTGGAGGCCCACTATGTTGAACATACTGCGCAGCTGCTGGCTAAGACCAGACAATTCTATTACGCCAAAAACAATAAGGCTAACAAGCTCCTGGTGGCCAAGCTGGCCAAAACGAGATGAACCAACACTATTGCTGGGCTCCGAGACCCACAGGGGATGACTCATTACTCGGAACTAATGAAACTACAATTAGCTACGGACCACCTAACCCAGGTCATGACGGCAATTCCACGCGATCGCTCCAAGCAAGAAGCATACCTGCAAAAGGCCGCACTACCACACCTCCCCGATTCCACGCGAGAGCAGCTGGAGGCTCCAATAACCGACCAAGAGGTCAACGAAGCGATCAAGGCCCTCAAATCGCGGGCCCCGGGCCTGATGGGTTCTCTCCAAGGTTTTATAAAAATATTCAAACCCCAACTTATCCCCCACCTGGTATCTCTTTTCAATTCATTCAAGGGGTCGGGCTTTGTGACCCCTCAATGCAAGAGTCTATGACGATCCTCCTCCCTAAGCCAGGGAAAGACCCGAGAGATCCAGCCTCATACAGACCCATCGCCCTTCTGAATATTGACGCCAACCTGTACTCTAAGATCCTGGCTAACCGGCTATCACTCATTCTCCCGGACATTATCCACTCCGACCAAACAGGCTTCATCCTCCGCCGATCTGCAGGGGACAATATCCGGCGAACCTTGAATCTGATAGACATCTCCCGCCGAAACTCCCAGGGTCTCGCCCTGATGGCCCTGGATGCAACCAAAGCTTTTGACAGGGTTGATTGGTCGTTTTTGGAATGCACCCTGGAAGCTTTTGAGTTCGGCCCAGCGTTCCGGTCCATGGTCCCAGCCAACTACAAGGCAGCCAGAACTATCCTGAGGATCAATGGCGCCCTCTCGGCCCCGATCCCCATGTCTTGCGGGACAAGACAAGGCTGTCCGCTATCTCCCCTTCTCTTCGCCTTCACTATGGAACCCTTCGCCCAGAGGATCAGACAAAATCATCTTATCAAGGGCCCACAGGTGGGCCCATCACAACATAAAATTGCCCTGTACGCAGATTATGTCCTGTTGACGCTCTCAGAAGCCAGCACCTCAGCAAAGCACGCCCTAACCGAAATAAATAACTTTGGGGAGGTCACCGACTTCACTGTCAATTTTACCAAATCAGTGGCTCTTGGAGTCGGCCTCCGACTGGAGGAACGGGAGGCGCTAACTAAACTGTGCCCAATTAAATGGCGGGAGCAATCCATTCCTTATCTGGGAGTTCACATTTCAGCAAACCCGAAAGACACCTATCAGGCAAACTTCCCCAGACTGTTTCGCGAACTAGAGGGAGACTTGAAGCGCTGGACCACAAAATAAATCTCATTAAAGGGCCGAATCACATCCACCAAAATTAAACTGCTTACGAGATTTGTTTACGCCTGCTCCTCACTCTCCGTTTCCATCCCGACTCCAGCCCTTCAAGACCTACAGAGGAAAATATCAAAGTTTATATGGAAAGGCAAGAAGGCCAGGATCCCCCACAAGACCCTGGTCGGTAACGCTAGGCTTGGAGGACTGGGGGTCCGCGATCTACAGGCTTGTAGGGCAGCGGCGCAGTTAGCACACATCCACGCCTGGCAAACAAGCACAGCCCGCCCCAGGTGGGTGGAACTAGAACAGGCTCAACTCCTGCTCCCCCTCCGGTTCCTCCCACACATCCAGCCCCCCTTCAGGGAACGCTGGAAGAACATTTAGGCGGACGACGAAACACACCCTAAACTCCTGGGACTGGGCCTTGAAACGGAAGGGAATCCCAAGAGGCCAAAGCCCTCTCTCACTGATCTTTCACAATCCAAATTTCTCTCCGGGGGCCCATCCCCGTAACTTCCAAAACTGGATAGATGGGGGCCTCGAAACCCTGGAACAGCTATACTTTGGGAATAAACCCTGTACCTTCGAACAATGCAAAGAGGTCTTTCGGCTCCAAGAGGGAGACAGATTTACGTACTGCCAGCTCCGCCACTGGTGCTCCCACCCTCAGACCCTCCAGGCGGCCACCGGCTCCCCGAGCTAACCCTCAGAGACCTCCCAGCCAGAGGCAGGACCTCAACCTTATACAGACACTTTTTGGGGGACTTCCTGGTGACGAAAACCTGATAAATGGCCCAGTGGGAGGCGGACCTGGGTCATCCGATTGACGACCAATCGTGGGTAGATATATGGACTCGCACCCACACTTCTTCCTCCTGCGTCACCAACAAGGAATGTGCCTACAAACTCACCCTGCGATGGTAATATACCCCACTCAGACTTCACCACATGAACCCACAAGTGGATCCCTCCTGCTGGAGGGGCTGTGCTCAGCCGGGCTCTTTCTTTCACATGTGGTGGGCCTGCCCCAGGATCCAGCAATTTTGGTCCAGGTGCCTCTCGACCATTGAACAGATTACCGGGACCGCCCTCCCACTGGACCCTGAAACCGTCCTGCTTGGGGTCCCGGTCCCCGGGATCTACCCCCGCTCTGGAAACAGAGCAAAGCTACTAACGCAATGCCTCCTGGCGGGCAAGACAGTGCTGGCCAGATTCTGGAAGTCCTCGGACGGTCCCTGCATGGCCCACTGGTGGGGAAAACTCTGGGACATCCTGATCGCTGAGAAGGTCACCGCGGCGAGAGAAGGGACCCTGCACCGCTTCCAGAATATTTGGGCCCCAGTACTGGATTACGATCAGCGTTTCCCCGCTCTGACATTCAAACCGACCAACACCCGATGGGCTCTGAGAGATCGGGAGGACACACACCAGGCTTGGGCGGTGGGCTGAGGCTCAGGCCCGGGGAAGCTGGAATAAAGCTGGGGGGGGGGGGGTGGGGGAAGAGGATACAGATTTGTAGTCCTATTACTGATATGCATTATTGCCATGCATTGATTCCTGTAACCTGACCTGCCTTGCTATAAATAAATATGTTTTTTTTTTTAAAAAGAATCCAGGTGGAGGGGGAGGAATAAAGAATTCGGATAAGAATGATAAAGGAAAAGGGAAAGCCATGCTATTTTAAAGGATACAAGATCAAAAGCTTTTTCTGCATCAAGAGCAGGAAGGGCCAAGGGGTCATTAGATTTCTGAGAATAGGATAGAATATTGAAAAGTAGTCTGGTGTTGCAGGACGCATATCTAGCTTTTATGAAGCCTGACTGGTCGATGTGTATGAGTTTAGGAAACTATTTTTCTAGCCGTTTGGCTATACATTTGGCAAGTATGTTATAGTCAGATTTAATAAGAGAAATAGGTCTATAGTTTTTAACCAGAGAGGGGTCTTTGTAAGGTTTCGGAAATTAAAAAAGGAGAGCTTCTCCAAAATGATTATATAATTGTAAAGGTTTTGGAGAGATGGAATCAATAATGCTTTATAAAAGTCAATGTAAAAACCATCAGGAGCAGGGGCTTTATTAGGTATAAGGTCTAAGATTGTTTGTTTGATTTCTGTTAAGGATATGGGTGAATCAAGGGGAAAGATCTTTAGGATCGAAAAAGTTTTTCTTATTTTTCTCAAGAACGGAGTGCATTTAAGAATCATTAATAGGGGTATCAGAGGAATGTAGAGTAGAAGTCCAGAAAGGCACCATCGCTATCTTTTGGGTTAGTTAGTCTACTGCCATCAGGGGAAGTAATGTGTGTGACGAGTGATTTTTAATTTTTCCTTTTTAAATATGATGCTAATATTTTCCTGGTTTTGTTGGATTCACTATCAAATTATGATTTAGAGCGCAGAATGGAGTTGGAAGCCTTGTCAGTGCACAATTTATTGAATTCAATGCACTTCTTCATAATGTTTTTACAATAATGGCATCCGGATTGCCATAATATGATCTTTCAAGGTCTTTGATGGAGGTTAATAATGTGTTGTGAATCGATCCGGATTGTCGTTTTTTAGTTGCCGAGAATTGAATAACAAAGCCCCGAAGTGTGGCTTTGAAGGCATCCAAAGTATTCTGGATAAAAGTATGTTCAGGTCGGTTAAGAAGGAAGTAATCATCAATAGAAGCGTTTGTTTTATTAATGAAAGTTTTGTACTTGAGGAGGAATGAGTTGAATTTCCATCTTGGGGAAAATTTAGCAATAGCTGCCCATTCAAGGACAGTAGAGACTGGGGCATGATCAGAGATAGTTATGGGTCCAATATTAGATTCTAAAATGGGTGTGGCAAGAGAAGAGTTAGTAAAGATGTAGTCTAATCTAGAGAAAGAGTGATGAAGAGGAGAATAGAATGTGAAGTCTACAGTATCAGGATGGCACAAGAGCCAAGAGTCAATCAAATTGAGGTTATGTATTAGACTGAGAAAATTGTTGCAGGATTTGAAATTAATGAAAGTGGACATAGATTTATGGTCAAGGGAGAAATCAAGTACTTGGTTAACATCACCACATAAAATGAGTCTTTCTGGACTCTTCTGTACAAGTATGTTCTGGAGGTTAGACCAGAACAGGGGGTCGGGCCATAAACATTGATTATAGTCACTGGTAGGTTATTAATAATACCTTCAATAATGATCCAGCGGCCATCAGGGTCTTTTATTTCATTGGTTAGGGAGAAGATTAAGTGTTTGTTGATCAGGATGGAGACTCCTCCTTTCTTGTCTAGAAGTACGAGTAATCCATGGTGCTTTGATTTTGAGATTTTCACTGTCAGAGTCTAGATGGGTTTCTTGGAGGCAAACCATATCCGCTTTGAATTTTCAGAGTTGGGTAAGGATCTTTTTACATTTGATGGGGTGATTGAGCCCCTTAACATTCCAGGTAACCAACTTAATAGACATTAGTAAACATAGAATTGCTGATTAAATGACTAAGTTACGTAATATTAATAGGAAGCAGTGGAGGGTGTATACAGTATATATGGTGCTTGAAGAGCAAGTGACATTGCGACATATTTGCAGTAAAGCATCAGTAAGGTATAAGGGAAAGGAAAGAAGGCTGGGTCCATAACACGAAGGAAGAATATAGGTAAAAGATAGTGAGGAATATGTTAAGGATGAAAAACAAAAGTGAGAGAGTAAAAGCAGTAAGAATGGAGAAAGTTCATCTAGAGCTACAGAAGAGATAAGAAGTATCATGGGGGATACAAGAGCACAACGCAGAGTGAGGCGAGAGTGAATAAAAGCTAACGAACAGGAGATAAAGAGGCTACCAAGTGAAATGGGAAGAGGAGCAACATTGGGGATATTTAGAATGATACAGTAATGAAAATGATGATATAATATTAGTAAGCAGACAATTTGTTTATAAGAATAGCCATAGGCACAAGAAGGCTGGAGTCGAAGTATGATCAAGTTTCTAAAGTGGAAAGAGCAGTCCAAAGGTTTAATGGGTGATCTTGATTTGTCTCTGGGGCACAGAGGATTGGAAGAATCTTGGGGAAGTGATGAAACCGATCTGCTACGCTTTGAGGTAAACTTGGTAAATTGATTTTTAGATCTTCGGTAAGGAGATGCTTGAGCGTGAGGGGGGGCTGTTTTAGCCGAGTTGGTTCTGATGAAGTGGTATACATTGGGCTGGAATGGAGAGATTGAAGCAGGTTTTAGGTTCTGTGAATTCTATGGTTGGACCATCTGGTATGGTAACTATCATTTTAGCCGGTTCAAGCAGGCCGCATCTAATAACAAGGGTCTTCATCAGAGGTCTGATATCAAGGAATTTCTTCCTTTTGATTTGGGTAGATTTGGAGAAATCTGGGGAAATTAAGATCTTATGTCCTTGGAAAAGAAGAGGAGAGGTTTTCCTTGCAGGTTGCAATGTTTGGTGCACTTGCTGATGTCTTAGAAAGCAAGTAACGAGAGGTCTGGGTGTAGACTTTTTAGTAGCAGATAGTGGCCTTATTCAGTGCACACGTAATTCCAGAGGGGGTGAGAAAGTAATTCCTAATGCAGAAGGGATCCATTTGGTTAGGAAAAGGGTCATCAGCTTCCATTTTCTCCAGTATCCCATAAAAGTGAAGATTGTCTCTCCGATTTCTATCTTCCAAATCTATGTTGTCACGTTCAAGTTGTAGGATTTTTTAATGCATACATTCAAGGCCTTCCACCCCATCTTCAAAAAAAGAAATCATTTTCTCCGTTTCACCCAATCTTTCAGAAAACATTTTAATTTCTCGTTTGAAGCCTTTTATTTCATCTTGAATATTGGAAGAACGCGAGTCTAATGTGGAAATGGAAGAGCGAATGCTGCTGAGGTCTTCTAGGATTTTTTCCAAACAGGAATTAAATGAGGAATTTTCCAGTGCAGTGACCGTTATTTCAGCTATATTTTAGTGAAATATGTGACGAGTCGTGAATAGGTACTGGAGAATCAGCAAAATAAAAAGGGTAGAGCGTAATAATTCGTTTGGCCACTGGATGTCAGTGTTGAGTAGGCCTCTTGGTCCACAGGGAAGCTGGGGAGTGACATACAATAATGGAACAGCTGATAACAGATTTATCTCAGTGAGGGAGGCAACTGGTTTTGGCAGTATTTGTCGGTGCTCTGCTGTTTCTCACCTCTCCGGTGTGCGGAGGGAAGCATCCAAGTCTCCTCACACTCCCCTGATAGACCACAGTACCCAGGAGGGATGAAGCTGATTGAAGAGGGAACACCTCACACAGTACAGATATCTTGTCTCTTCACACACGAGGGCTCCAGTCACCTGGTAACAGAAATTCTTTCAGCGATTTTGCTAGCTAATGTCAATTATAGGCTTTGAATTGTCTTCATTTAAAAAAATAAAAGTGCCCATATTTTAAATAATGCCTCCTGTTCTGAGGAGCTTCTAAACCAGAGGTCACCAAACAGTCGATCGCGGGCAACTAGTAGCTCGCCTCTGCCTCTTCAGTCACCCGCGCTGGAAATACTGAAAAATAAACACTTCTATAAGTTAATTTATTCAATGCTGTGTTTTGCAGCTATATTCCTTGATCAGGATCCGAACCCTGGTCGTCCCAATTGAAGGCAGGGAGCTTGGCTGCTGTGCCACATGGAACCGCCTGCAAATTCCTTGACAGATGTCAATATCACTTTCTGCTCCTGCAAGCCTCCTGTAATACCAGAGTTGGCCTTGTGCGCCCCCCACCCCCACACACTGTCATGCTTAAGCAAGCTGCTCTTGTTTACCAGAGATGTCAGAGGGGCTGGGGCAGGATCATTGTGACCATGCAATGAAAATATCACAGTAGTTCAAAATAATATTTTTAAAATGGTGCAATTTCTTTCATGTGGCTTCTTTCCAAAACCCACTTTTAGTACATTAAGCGATCCATAGACACGCTGTTCAGTAGAAGCCTACCGGGGTAGCTCAGCAGGTTGACAGACTAATGCTGAGATGTTATATATTCAAAACTAAACGCTGTATCATATCATAAGTGTTTCAAGGCGCAATGAGGCAAGGGAAGGGGAACAGAGAGAAGACAGACAATGATCCAACTAGTTCAGGTGTAATTCAGATCGCGCGTGCATGGGAAGGAGGAAAGTGCAGGGCGAGGGAAGGGTACAGTGCAGTACATGGGATAATAAATAAACAATAAGTAGCGTCAGGCCGGCTGGTGGCAAGTGCAAGGGTAGTGCAGACATCAGGTGTCAAGTGCGAGTGGTAGAACTGTAGGGGTAAAGAACAGTCCCTAAGTGCGGGGGGTTGCCAGGAAGGCAGTGCAGGTGTGCGACTGGGGTCGGGGGCCTGGGCTTGAGAGCAGGGGTGGGTTGTCAGGTGACCAGTGCAGTTTCAGTAGCGGCCAGGAAGTCACCAGCAGAGAGGAGGAGAAAAGGCAGAAGCAAAGAGAAAGGTTTTGGAGGTACTTCTGGAAACGGAGATGATTCTCCTCAAGTTTCAGGGAGGCAGGGAGGCTGTTCCAGAGGGAGGCCCCAGCCGAGGAAAGAGATTTACCACCAACTCATTGCTTGGAGAAGCGACTGACCCTTAGGGAGTTGGAGGCGGATGAGCGAAGAGCTCGAGAAGGAAGATATTTTGGAAGAGAGCTGAAGGTATTGAGGCCCCAGCCCCCAGAAGGCCTTGTGGACAATACAGAGGGTTTTGAACTTAATCCTCACAGCCACTGGGAGCCATTGCAGAGATTTCAGTCCTGGAGAGATACGATCCCTGTGTTGAGGCCAAGGACAAGTCTTGCAGTCCTGTTCTGGATGAGTTGCAGAGGGCAGAGAGTAGAAGCAGGCAGATTTAGAAAGAGGCTGTTGCAATAGTCCAGCCTAGAGAGAACCAGAGCGCTGGAGACAGTGAGCTTCTGGGGGAAGGAGAGGAAATGAACAATTCCTCTGAGGAGGTGCAGCTGGTAGTGTGACTTCTTAGAGATGTCAGAGATGTGAGGAGAGAAGGAGAGTGTGGAGTCGAAGATGACCCGGAGGTTTTTAGCCTCATAGGTGGGAGCAGGAGGAGGGCCAAGGAAGGCCGGCCAGAGAGTGACAGGAAAGGAGGGAGCAGGTGTTCCAATGAGGAGAATCTCGGTCTTACTGGTATTAAGGCAGAGATCATTGGCGGCACACCACTCGTGGGTGGCGGACAGGCAGTCAGAGATGCTGGAGGGAGAAGAGGTGGCTGAGGGTAGCCTGAAAATGAGCTGAGTGTCGTCCGCATAGCACTGAAAGCACAGAAAAGTGCTATAAAATGTGTTTGGCCAGGGTATGGGTTTGGCTGGTTGCTTGCTTATATTCAGGACGAAGGAGGGGATATTTCTGCCCCTGTAGTGAAAATCAAAAGTTGGCACCCATGAGCCCCAGTTTAATTTCCTAAAAACTGCTGTCAGTACAACAAAAGAATTTATTTGTGATTAACCAGTTTGACAATCATATAACATCTTTATAAATATAACCTGTGCTAAAAGACAGAGGGGCACACAAACAACAGAGTATGTGTGGTGTCCGACAAAAAAAACATTTCAATGAAAACTAGTGAACGCAAGCAGCATTTTTCAATTTGGAAATCACTTTTTATTTTTATTTATGGAAGTGTGAAATGCACATTTGGAAAACAAAAGTGCCTAGGATGTAGAAAGCCTGCATAAAGCACAAAGGAATGGCACACAAATTACAGGATATTTGGGTGGTAGTCCAACAAATATCTGTCTTTTTGAGACAGCTACTAATAAATAATAATGCAACAAAGAGGTTTTTGAAGTTCGTAATATATTCGTGAAGGCATATATTATTCCATCTGTTTATAGAGAGGAAATAATTGGGCCAAAATAATATTGGTAAAAATTCTGATGTTTATAAACATCCCCACTCCGATATTGCCCGCTAGTAGCTCTCCACTGTTGACCTCCACTACAAGTAGCTCTAGCTAACGTAAAGGTTGGAGACCCCTGTTCTAAACTATGCTGCTATCTTGGGAGCTGCTTGGCCCCCCCCTACCCCCCTCCAACACAGTTTTAGCCAAATGCACAGCCTTCTGAATATCATTTGTGTTGCATTTCATATCTTCATGGAAGGATTTGAGGATTATAAGCAAAGGATGCTCTCCTTTAGAATAGTAATCCTCTTAATCACAGTCAGAGTTTGAACTAGACATTTGTCCACTTTTTAAAAGTAGAACCTAAATGGTTGAAAAGCTCCATTTCAACCTCTCCATCCCTCTTCTGCCACTTTCCAGAGCAGGCTAGGCAATGGTAATGAAGACGGTACGACGTCCTTTCGTCGCGGGATGTTTTTTCGCAGGGTTTTTTACCGCAATTTTCTTTTTTCGAAAAAAACCATCGATATTTTTAGAAAATGTGGGGGATCCGGGGGCACCCGCCACACCCAGAAAAATTCGATCGTTTTTTACAAAATAAAAAAAATCGCGGGGAAAAAACCCTGCGAAAAGACATCCGGCGATGAAATGACATGGAACCATGAAGACATTAGTAAAATAGTGGAATCTGCCTCTGAAACCACAAATCAAAGGCAAGCAAAATGTGAGGTCCGCCTGGTCTTGCAGATAAGTATTCAGGTGGCCTATTCAAGCTGCATCCATCACATCTAGGGACACAGTTACCAGAAATGAGGTTTTGATCCTCAGCCTCCCACAGCCTCTTCTTCTCCCAGAGCATCCCTCTTTCAATACCTGCGGCCTGGTTAAGCTGCAGGTCACATCTGCTTCCCTCCACCAGCTTTACCCACCCCCACCCCCTCCCATCCACCATGAAACCTTCAGTGGAATCCAGCCATACCATGGTCCTCAAAAATGTCAGTTGACAGGCGCTGTGGAGAGGGGCACTGTCAAACCTCTGCTTACCAGGCTCCAAATCAAACATGTGTGCAGGAACACCAGGATTTGTTTAAACCCCAATGTGAATCGCCCATTGGCTCCACCAGGTTAGCAGTGCTTGGGTGATTAGGTATGCAGATAAAATAAGGGGTGAGGAGCCTCCAGCTGGAATTTATGGGGAAAGCAGCCATTACGAGCTGCAGCTAGCTCTGCCCATTTTACGATCTTTTTTCACAAATAATTAAGAGAAGTGCTGACTCTTGAACTGTAGACATTACCTTGAGGAATGCAAGTGCTTTTGCATGGAAAGCAAGACTCGAAAAGAGTAAGTACACTTAAAATTAATGCAAAAGTATACTGCAGCAAATAAAAGTATGCATTTATTTTGGAATCCTCCTATACCCTTTTTCCTCCCCAGAGAGTAGTAAGATTTCGTAAGGTCCAGGCCTTCTGGTGTATCTCAGAAGTGGATTTGATCATTTTAAAAAAAAGATAGCTCCGAGAGGGATTTCTGGATTTAAACAAATGTAAAATCACAGTGGCAAATTGGGGCTTTCTGATATATATCCCTCAACGTCCCCTCTCCCAGGCTCACCTTGCTTCTATGCAACTGGATCTCTAAGTCCCGACAGCGGCTCCGGTACTGCAGCACCTGAGGGGAGGAGCAAGAATAGATTGAGATTGAAAGCTTAATGTGTGTGAAAACGGGATAAAGAGGGATTCTTAAAGAATCGTAGGCTTAGCCAACAGAATCTTTAAGGTTACCCGCAAGCAAAGATAGTCTGAGGCAAAAACAGAATCTAAATGCAATCTTTAAATATAGAGTCCAATTGCTAGGTGAAACCTCAGTTTTTCTTTTTTTGTTTTACATTTTAGAAGCGCTAGGTATATGGATTGCGTATGAAAGCTCCCAGTCTCAGTTTCATTAAATGCTCTGTGCCTAAACAGTGGTGTTAATGGCTTCTACCCTAGATGGCCTTCTGCCCCATGACTCTAATGGGATCACCAACATCCATAACAAAACGCAGCGTGCAACTTTTGTGGCCTACAGTTTACCGATAGACATGCACCGTTAGGTGACATGGCCTCCTTTCAGGAATCAAGTTCTATGCAGTAGATAAATGTGTACATACAGTACTGAACAGTATACATTAAAAGGCTTACTGGCATTAGGAAAGGGAGTTAACATTATACAGTCGCCCCTGGGACCTCTGATCTAATGAGCATTAAAGCCATTAGTCTGGCACAGTACAAAAATGTATGCAGATGACTGCCGAAGCATAAAGGGGGTGTATTCTAAAATAAGATGGTAAAAATCCAATAGCATTTTGTTTATGTCATATTTGTTGGCAGTGCTACAGCAGACTCAAATTCTGATGCCAGGTGCAGTTAAATATAACAGAGCTTAACCCCAATGGAATTTGCTGTGGTATAAACAGAAGAACATATTACTTGCCCCTAGTAATGTTCTTCGACTGGATGTTCCTCCCATGTATTCCTCATTTGTATATATTCGTAAGTCGGCTTGCAGCTTCGTACATTTTTTTTCATAGCATTGCGCACCGTCTGTAATCGATTCGTGGCCCTTGATGGCCTCCGTCCTGTACCCGGCCTTGACATTGATGTTGGTATAAGTAGCTTGCACGGCACCCATTGCTTCAGTTCTAGTTTTTTCCTCCCAATGCTCAGTCGTCTTAGAAGGAATGGCCCAGACATTGAAAGAGAGGAAGGTGTAAAAACATGGACATTTTTGGTAAGGTAGAGAGGAAGGATGGGAGGGGTATGAGGAATAAGTGGGAGGAAAATCCAGTCGAAACAACATTATCAGGGCTTAGTAATTTTCAGGGCTTAGTAATTTGTTCTTCGAATCGGTGTACTCCCATGTATTCCTCACTTTTGATACACACCCAAAGCAGTATGTAGAAGGTGGTGGGAATAGCACATTTATTGTTGATTAATGCTGTGAAGGATAGCCTGGTCAAAACTTGCCTCCTGACCTCGGAGTCCAGACATTAGTATTTGCTGAAAGTGTGCAAAGAGGACCAAGTTGCTGCACTACAGATGTCTCGTACGGCACCCCTCTTTGAAGAGCTGAAGAAGTAGCCACTCCTCGGGTGGAATGCACTCTTAAATCATCGTCAGATCTTTGGCAGTCAATTTATAGCATTCCCCAATGCACAGAATTATCCAGCGTGAAATGGTTTGTTTGGAGACAATTGTCCCTATTTGTGACCTGAATAGCCCACAAAGAGCTGGTCTTCTGGCCTGATTTTGGACATTCTGGAAATGTAGAAGCTGAAGACCCTTTTAGGGTCCAAGCAATATAATATGTCCTCCTCCTTAGAGGAGTGAGGAGGTGGATAAAAAGCAGGCAACACTATATTTTGAGCTAAATGGCACTAGATACCACTTTTGGTAAGAAAGATAGACGTACCCTAAAAACCACATTGTTCTGAAAAAAGGAAGTAAATGGTGGTTTAGCAGAAAGAGCCTGAAGCTCGTTCACTCTGCAGGCTGATGTAACTGCAGTCAGAAAAATAGTCCCTCTGGGTGGACAGGAACGTAAGGGTTCAAAAGGTGCCCCATTAGGTACCTTAACATCAAATGTATGGCCCAAATTGGTACAATAAATGGAACCGGAGGAAAGAAGTTTGTTAATCTTTAAGAACTGAATTACAATAGGGAATTACAATAGGGATCTTGAAATAGGAACCCTCCATCAGGCAAATGCTTAAAAATAGAAAGCACTGCCAAATAACCCTTTACCGTGAAGACTAGAAGCCCCTGATGGGCCAGGTGAAGCATTGATGAAAATACAGTTGAAGTCTTGCATGTAAAGGTACAAATATCTCTGCACTAGCTGCAAAATGTGTTCCAACGGCAGCGGTACAGAGATTTTGTTGCTGGCCTTCTGGCTGAAAGCAACACCTCCATTACATCTTCCGGAAGGTCCCAATCTTTGTATCTGATCCTGTCAGAAACCAGGCATGAAGGTTCAGAGTACCGATTTCTGAATGAAAGAGACGACCCCCCTCTTGCGAGAGCAAATCCCCTCTTTGTGGAAGACGAATTGGAGGGCAGATGGCCATCTCTAAAAGTTCCAGGTACCACGCTCTCCTGGCCAAAACCAGAGAATCAGGATCATCGATTTCCCGAACGTCCTGAATCTCCTGATGACATGAGGAATGACTGGGACTGGTGGAAACACATACAGAAGTGGAAATTCCCAGTGTACTGAAACACGTCGCCTACAGCTCCTCTCCGAGTAAATTCCCTGGAGCAGAATAGGTGTCACTTCCTCTTGACACTGGATGCGAGCAGATCCACCTGAGGGGTTCCGCAAAGGGCGAAGATTTCTAGAAGGACTTCCCTGTGGTGCTCGACATTCAATGATTTAATCGAATGTCGTCCGTAGGATATGTGCTTTGTGTGTTTGGACGGGAGTGTGCCATGGCCGCCAGGTGTCATCTCCGTCACAGAGGCCTGCTTAGTGAATACGGAGGGGCCGCACATGGGGTTCTGATGAACCTGGTCGTCTTCGGATACTGCCTTTGCTGGAAACCTCCATCACGTCGATGGAGGCTTTGGCCTGCATTGCGTGGTCGGCCCAGCGCTTGGTCCGGCAGTCTTTGAGAGTTTTCTGACGGAAATGTTTGCAGGCATTGCAAAGCTTTTCGGGGTGATCCCTAGGGAGACAGTAATTGCGCACTCAGTGCGTGTCCTTCCACAGGAATTTTCTATGGAAGATAGGGCAACATTTTAAAGGTGTTTTGTCCATTATAAATGGAAAGGGCAGTTAGGTGAGAAAAAAAGGAAAATGGGTGGCAGAATATGCATTCTCTAAAAGGTGTTTGTATGAAAAGACATCCCCCCTCTCTCCCTACTGTAAGGGCTGCGGCCTGAAGAGGCCCGTGAAGACTATGTCTGGTCTTCATTTAAGGCGTCGACGATTAGAGTTGTCTGTCGAGGACTGGCAAGCAGTTGGATGGCGCTGCAGCAAAAGCAGACCTTAAAGAAAGAACGAGAAGTCTATGAATAAACTTAACTATTCAAAGGCATAAGCCTGGAAAGGAACTCCGCAACTTGCGACCGAACACGATGGCGGAAAGAAACAATCTGAGGGACCGCGACGCGTAAAGGAGCATGCATACAGTACACATCACAATAGGGATATGGGACTGCTTAAGGTAGGGAAATCATTTGTGACTTGGTTCCATCTACACTGCATCACATTACTTAGCTCATTTGATGTGGTAAATCATTGAATGCATTTTACAACCTATGGGGACTGTATATATGTTTATTATTGAGTGTTGTGCGAGATCACCTGCTGGTTTAATTTTTTAGTGTTCGTTTAGGGCCTAGATTCAACTGTATTTTTATATATTCCCTTCCAATTTGGATTATTTTGTGCTTCACTGTGTCGACTCATTGTGGAACCCTGACCGCACTCACAATTTTCAGAGAATAGCCTTCACTGCTCTAATCTGCTACCTCTCAGGGTTCCCCTGTCCACTGTAACTAGTGTGGCCTCCTAAAATCTGACCATCACATCAGATCAGATTCTAGAAATCCATATTAACAATAAGTAGTTATGAAATTTGATTTTATGAAGAAATTAAATTTGATAATTCAACCTGCTCATTGATATAAGAGGACTCCATTTCTTACTGGACAATGTGCAATTACTTTATATGCATTAAAACAGTGTTTCCATTAAGCATAGAGGAGGTGGCCAGGGATTCAGGACATTTAGAAACAATTCTCAGAGGTCCCGTCAGTTAAAATTAAGTTGCATGTGCAAAGCAACTGCAGCGGCAGGTGTGGTGCAAATGTATCATGTGTGTATTGCTCTAACCATTGAGGAGGCAGCTCCTATTAGACAAGGTTATTAAGGCACAACATCATGGAAATAAATCGTATAATGAGGTGATGGCTGGAATGAAAATGGACGTCAGAATGTTGGAAAGTAAATGGAAGGTGTGACCAAAACACTGAAAACGCTATGGCACTGAAATGCTAAATATCAAAATATAAGCCAGCCATTGTTACGGCAATAAGAAATGTTTTGCAGAGCAGATATCGAGAGCCTCAACTCTCACCAGGGCAATCTTTAAATTTCTGTATGATCAAAAGGACATCTCTGACAAAGCGAAAGTGGCTGGAACCGAAAATTGGTGCAATTGCAAGCAATGGGCTTTTAGTAACAAAAAAAAACACGATATTCAGAATTGTATTTATCCACCTCAGACTGTTGTGAATCTCATATGGGATCCCCAAAGACCACAATCCATTGAATGATAAAAGCTTGAATCGTGAGGTGGTTGGTGATTTAATGGATAAGCAGGGGGGACAGTAGGAACGGCAACAGGAATATGGTCCTTAGTTTATTTTCCATAGAAGAGGCAACAATTATAGTATTGAATTTGAATCCTACTAACCGCATAGGATATCTCTGCAACTCACAGATTCTTAAGCCCTACATTGAGGTTTTAGCTCCTATGATTACCAAGATTGTGAACAACTCCTTTCGTTCTTCCATCATCCCCGATATCTTAAAGCAGGCCCGAGTTACACCATTGCTTAAAAAAGCCATTGCTGGATCCTGCAAATCTAGGGAATTATAGAGCAAATCTCCAATGTGCCATTTCTTTTGAAAGTTTTGGATAAGGCTGCTAAAATCCAGCTACAAGTAGAAAATTATATGATATTAAGAGATAGGCAGTCTGAAATCATGCCATAACATGGAACAAATATGTTAAAAATAGTGTGCTTGAGATCTCTGACAAAGTGATACGGGCATGCGGATTTGCTCAGATCCATCGGCAGCGGTTGACATTCAGAACCATTCTATCCTGTTCCAACCGTTTAGAGGAGATTACCACGTTATCTGAACAGGCAGGAGGCTGGTTTAATTTAATTGTCTCAAAAATAAAATCTCGAATTAAAGTCCGCGATTTTTGCTTGGACCCAGAGCTACTAACATGGGAAGTTCTGCAGGGCTCATGGACATCACCCTTGCTCTTTAACATTTATATCAAACCTTTACATAACCGGTAAATACAAAGGTGTTTCTTTTTTCAGAACTATGACTACACCCAGTTCGTTTTTCAGTTATCTGGCTCACATGACAACATAGTATTCATTAGGGAGATATTTAGGGATATTGCAGAATGGATGTCAGCAAATTTGTTGGGCCTCAATCAAACAAAGACAAAAATCCTATTCATCCCACCTTTTCAGACCATTTCTAAAGAGCTCCCAAAGTTAATTGTATTAGATGAAACAGGGTGTACAATGCAAGTCCTTGATTAAGGCAAGTCTGTTGGCATCATTGCAGAATTTTCTTTGTCCTTTGCTCCTCATTTTGGCTATTTATTGCGTACTCCAAATTATTACCCGACGATCCTGGGACTGGCGAGACCTTTAATATCAGACGATAATTGTGCCACAATAGCATGGGCCATAACAGGGGCAAAATTGGAGTATTGTCAGACTTTTTGCAAGATGAACAAAGCAGTCCATTAGATGCCTACAAATCCTACAAAATGCTGCTGCCCGTTCTATTACATATTCTAATGGTCAAACACATTCCCTGGTTTTGAGAAGGCTGCACTGGCTTCCCATTACAGCCCGAATTAAGTACAAACATGTGACCATCATTCATAAAATCCCCTGAATATTGAAAAAGAGATTTGCCTGGCGTACCACTACTAGACCACAATGCGCTGCTCTTTGGCAGTTCCAAGATATATGAAATCAAGGGCGTACGGACGCTCAACCACCATTGTTAATATCAAACTTGGAAATGGTCGTCCACTGGACATCAGAGAAATTACATCTCAAAATGAATTTAGAAATAAAAATGTGAAAACCTTTTTGTTGCGTTAAAATTCCTTACCCCTTTCATCTTGTGTGATGCATGATGGTGGAGCGCTGTGAAAACTCTGGGTAGTAGTAGCAGTATAAATAAAAAGACAAACATAGCCGGAAGTGTGCTCTATTCTCGTGTCACTGGATAATGGGAGTGATAGCGTAGGCGTTACAGGTGATGTTTTCTTCATAGTGGCCATCATTTGACAGAGGGGCCTAGGAAAGTTCCAGCAAGTGGGATGAGCTGAATAATTGGGCGTGCCCTTTATTTGTCAAAGTGTTAGAGAGATGCTCTGCCACATCGTCAGCCCTTGCACAGTATGGTTTAATTTTGTTTTCCAGATAAGTAAACAGAGTTAATGAGTTTCAATGTTATCCCAGTTGGTCAGATTGTAGACTACCATGTCAGCGGACATAAAAAACCATTAGGTATTTCCCACATAGGAACCCAGAGTGAAGAATTTCAGGCTTCTGGGTGTCAAACTGCAACGTTGGTTTTTTTGCAAGTGATTTCAAGGGAAAACCCATCTATCCATCGTAGGCGACTTCTGATTTGAACATCTCTACAGGTTTTATAGTTTTGTGTAAGAATATGCAAGGACTGGTTGATAGTAAGGTTCCACGAGGTAGGCTGCTGATCTCAAGTGAAAAGCAGTGCAGTCTCTGGTAGGGTCTGATGAAATACATTTGGGGGGCCTAAAAGAGATACAATATATTTGGCTTTTTTTTTCCTTTTACTGGTTTCAATGTTAACATAGAAGATGTGTTTGAAGTTTTACTCCTAACTGTGGGGTTTTGTCTTTGATGTCTTTCAGGTGTCAACTGAGCAAGCAGTGCTTTAGGAATGGGGATATAGAGTCCTCGGTGGGCGGCGTGCTAAAATCTGTGTGCTGAGATATCCTTTGGTTTATGATAGTCAGGAGGTGGGGGGTGAAAAGGCTCCGAGTGAAGAGGGAGGGGAGCTGAAAGAGCTGTTCGGTGTGAAGGGGCGGAGGCGCAACTGAAATGGTTAGAATGAAGAATTTTCTTTATCTGGGGAAATGTGTTTGTGGGTTCGTAGCTACGGATAAGGGTTTTGGTTTGTGAGAAAATTAGGGAAGGCCGGTCTTTGTTGCAATCCTAGTCAGAATATAAATATGAAAGAGGTGGGTGCACACAGTAGAACTAATAACCGTCTGCATGTAAAAACACATTTTAGGTTTGGTTAGGGGCTGGCCCATGTAGAACAGAGGGATTAGCTGAATACATACCCATGTGGGTGGTGAAAAGCGAGGGTCAGAAAGAAAATCCCATTTGTGGGGACTATGTAAAATTTGAGTGTGACAACAAGTTCACTGTGGGAGGTGTGAAGAATGTGGACAACTCGTCCCTTCTCCCAAGAGGAGAGCCACCCCTTTTGAGGTTAGGGAGCAGAGCCTGCTCAGCAAGACCTTCCCTATGGACAGGGCAAGTGGAAACTCATTGGGAGCGACTACCCTCAAGGGGACGAGGACTCCTGTTCCGATAAGGAACAATGTCCTGTCCAGAGTGCATTGTCTGCCTGCATGGAAATTGGAATGACTGTTCCTACTGTTTTGAATCCACCTAACAGTGACATTTTTTACTATCTTTTGCTTCAGGTAATACTGGATCTCGCCGAAACTCCACAGTCAAAGAGGAAAGACACACTCCTGTTTCTGATGACGTACATAAAACCACAAGAGCTCTGAATCAGGTAGAGTTTGTGATGGAGACGTTCGAGAGGTGGAGCTACTCTAGACCGCTGAGCCAGCGGTAGCGTGGAGAGCTAATGAATCGCTACCCTGATGTTAGAAGGCTGGCTTCCTGACCGATCGAGAAGCCAAGGTCAGGACAGAGATGGAAACGGTAGAGAGACTGTCTCACCTGGTGGCGTGACCACACGGAAGCTGTGGTGGGTCTGGGGCCAGATGACCAACGCCGAGACCAGACTGCAGTGGAGATGTCGGATCCCTGATCACCAATGCGAGAAGCGCAATAACTGCTGAGCTGGCCAGAGTAAGGGAAGCGTCCGCTCCAACAGAGGCAAATAATGTATAAGAGACATTGCTATTAAAGGCTGGAGAAGCCACAAGGGTAACGAGGACCAGGAAAACCAGAATGCTGGAAGAGGGCAGGTGCCCAACCGAGGCCCCATTAAAGGAGGCCTAGCAGAGGGCCAAATGGCTTTTGAGAGCCCAGAAGAGGCAAGAGCCATTTATAGAGGCTGGGATAGCCACCTAGGTTACAGGAGCCTGATAAACCCAAGCGGGCAGACACCCTATCTAAAAATAAAACAAGGCCATTAGAGGGCCAGAGGGCTTCGAAGAGTCCTGCGAAAACGAGAGAGTTTAACATTCGAGGCTGGGAGAGCCAACAGGGTTACAGGAGCCAAGAAAATCCAAACCAGCAGACAACCCACGAAGACAAAGATAAAGTAAGCTTTCAGAAGGCCAAAGGACTTTGGGAAGTCCAAGAACCATAAAGTTTAATAATGAGAACTGGAGAGAAGAAGAACATGGAGGGTTCCAGGCCAAGCATAAAACAGGAACATTGTCCAAAACCAAGTCGAAATTGGGGAAAATGTAAAACTTTGTTTTTCATGAAAAGGAAAACGTATGGAAGATATTCAAATTTGGCAAACAGAACCTGCCGAGAGGCTGTGAACACCGTTGTGGGACATTGACAAACCTCTCTTTAAAAACTTGGTTTGGAAAGAAAACAAGTTACTTACTAGCTGTGACGTTCTTTCTGGATGTTCCTCCCACGTATTCCTCATCTTAGATATCTTGTCTCCCAGCTTTGCTGCTTCGGAAAACATTTTCACCAGAGGCCGCTGTGCTCGAAGCCGCGGAGTTGAAGTCCCTCGAGGGCCACCGTCGAGTGTCAACGTCATCCGCAGAATAAAGGGCTCGAGCCGCGCCCCTTACCTCAGTTCTGTTTTTACTGTGTTAATGGTTGCACCAGTTGATCAGGCTCTCAAAGTCCCTTGGCTCTTAAGGAAGTTCAAGTGCAACTGGCGAAAACTGTAGAGGGGTAGATTGGGAGGGTTGATGAGGAATATGTGGGAGGAACATCCAGTCGAAAGAACGTTACAGTTGGTAAGTAACTTGTTCTTCGAATGGATTGTGTCCTCCCATGTATTCCTCATCTTAGATAGGCTCCCAAAGCAGTAAGAATTTGAAGGAGGGAGTACCAGAAATTTCAAATCATGGACTGAATGAAGGACAGCTTTTTCAAATAAGCCTCCTTGATATGATGTAGAGTCCAAGCAGTAATGCTTTACAAAAATGTGCATTGATATCCTGCACCGGAACACCCCTCTGTAGAGCCATAGAAGTTGCCATGCCCCTGGTTGAATGAGCCCTTAGCCCATCTGGGGGCTCTTTCCAAGCCAATTTGTAGCACTCTGAGATTGCTATAATTATCCATCTGGATAGAGTTTGCTTAGACACTCCAAGGCCCAATTTGTGACCTGTATAACCACCAAAGAGTTGGTCACATTGTCGGAAATTTGCCAGTCTAGAAATATAGAAACTGAGAGCCCTTTTTTGGGTCCTGTCTGTGCAATCTCTCCTCCGCTTTACTTGCATGTGGAGGAGGGTAAAAAGAAGGTAAGGTAATATTCTGTGACAGGTAGAAATCAAACTATTTTAGGTAAGAAGGATGGTTTGACCTTTAGAATGACCCTGTCCCTATGGAAAATGGTGTGAGGAGGCTTACAAGAGAGTGCCTGCAACTCACTCACCCTGCGGGCTGATGTTATAGCCACTAGCAAAATTGTTTTCAAAGTGAGGACCATTAACTGGAAAGAATGTAGAGGCTCAAAAAGGGGCACACATTAGAAATTTTAAAACTAAATTTAAATCCCAGGTGGGAACCTGAAAAGGCGTTGGAGACTACACATTTGTCAGTCCTTTTAGAAACTCTGTAACTAAAAGGCATTTTAAAATAAGAAACCTCCTCCAAGGAGCGCTTGAAGATGGATAGCGCTGCTAAGTATCCTTTAATATTGCCAACTTGGAGCCCCAAATTGGCTAAGTGTAAAAGGAAAGACAATATTGTCGGAGTATTACATAAGAATGGGTCCACATTATTATCCCTGCACCAGATACTGAACTTGTTCCAACGACACAGATACAGGGATTTTGTTGCTGGCCTCATGGCCAAAAGCAAAATCTCCATTACGTCATCCGGGAGGTCCCAATCCTTATATCTCAGCCTCTTAGAAACCATGCGTGAAGGCCGAGTGTCTTGACCTCTGGATGGCGAACCCGACCTTCCTGTTGGGAGAGAAGATCCTCTCTCTTTGTGGAAGACATATTGGAGGGCAGATGGACATGTCCAGTAGGTCCGGGTACCATGTCCTCCTGGCCCAATCCGGGGCAACTAGGATCATGGTTTTCCTGAACTTTCTCAACCTCCTGATTACATGAGGAATCACGGGGACTGGAAGAAACGCGTATAGGAGTGGAAATACCCAGTCCACCATGAACGTGTCCCCTAGAGGTCCTCTAGCGGGAAATTCCCCTGAGCAGTAATGTTCGCACTTCCGGTTGACACTGGTCACAAACAGATCTACTTGAGGGGTTCCCCAAAGGGCGAAGATCTCTTGAAGGACTTCCAGAGCTAGTTCCCACTCGTGAGAAACTGTGCTCTGCCTGCTCAGAGCGTCCGCCGCCGTGTTCTGCTCAAGGTGAACTGCCGACAGAGATTCCTTCTTGCATTGACCAGAACCAGAGCTGCATTGCCTCCCTGCACAGTGGTAGAGATCCTACGCTGCCTCTTTTGTTGAGGTAGTACATGGCTACTGTGTTGCCCGTCATTATCAGGACATTCTTGCCCCGTACAGAGGGCGAAAGGCCATCAGCGCTAGTCTGATTGCCCTCAGCTCCAAAAGGTTGATGTCTAGTTTGGACTGTGATGGAGACCAATGACCGCTGATTGTCAGATCGTTGGTGTGGGCACCCCACCCCGTGAGTGAGGGTTCCGTCACTACCGTTGTCACAGCCATAATTGCCAAAAAGGTTCTCCCTTGAGGATATTTTCCTTGCAAGCCCACCATAGAAGATCTTGAGCCACTCTGGCCGGGACTTGCAGAAGATCTGACATCTCCTCCGAAAATTGGGACCATTGAGTACTGAGGGCCCATTGAAGGGATCTCATCCTCAGTCATGCCATGAGGCCTAGCAATCTTAGAAAATTGAAGGCTGGCAGATGTTGGGCATTTTGAAACTTTGTTTACCACCTGCAGTATGTGGTGAGCTCTCTCCTTGGGAGGCAAGGTTTTCCCTGAGGAAGTATCCAGGACTGCTCCGATGAATTGGAGTCTTTGGCTTGGAATCATTTGTGACTTCTTGTAATTGAGGGAGAAGCCCAGTCTGTGTAAGAAGTGGCAGGTCATGGCCAGATGTTCCTGGGCTCATTCGGGTGAACTTGCCCTGATCAGCCAATCGTCCAGTTAAGGGTAGACGTGAATCCCCCTCTCCTGAGACTCGCTGCCACTATCGCCATCAGCTTGGTGAAAACCCTTGGGGCGGAGGTCAGCCCAAATGGCAGAACCCAAAACGGATAGTGACAACCGCCAACCACGAACCTCAGGTACTTTGTGCTTGAGATGGATTGGCACATGAAAGTAAGCATCCTGAAGGTCCAACAAAACCAGCCAGTCCTGGAGCTGAAGAGCCTGAAGGATCTGAAAAAGGGTCACCATCTTGAACTTGTCCTTCCAAGATGGGTCTCAATCCTCCGTCCTTTTTGGGAATGAGGAAATACAGGGAGTACCAACCCTTGTTCCTCTCCGCTACAGGTACATGTTCTATTGCACCTTTCTCTAGCAGGGTTGAAATCTCCTGCACAAGGAGCGGTTCTGAAATTTTGACAGAATTGGCTCCCGGTGGATGATCTTGATGTCTTTGTTGAAAAGGAAGGCAGTAACCATGGGTCACTATCTCTAGCGCCCAGGCATCCGACGTAACGCCCCGCCATTCGTTCAGATACCGATTGATCCTGCCTCCCACCGTGGTCTTGTGGGTGAAGACCTCAGAGTGGCTTTGCAGCGGCTGCAGAAGCGGCTGAGGAGGAAGTAGCCGCTGCTGGGGCTGAGCTAGCTCCTTTCCCTCTTCCACCACGAAAGGGTTTTTTCTGTTGGCCTCTTTGACTGGCCTGTCCGCTCCCTCTTCCAAAGAGGAGTAGAAACGAAAGGGACGGCTCCTCCAGGAAGTTGACCCTGCGTAGGAGTGTTGATGAGGCTGTTTTATAGAGGCGCAGAGTGATTTAGCTGCCACTTTCGAGGTCTGCAGCTTCTCCAAGCTCTCGTCCGCCTTGCTGCCGAACAGCCTCAAGCCGTCAAAGGGCATATTGAGTAATCTGGACAGGTGCAAAGCCAGATTTTCTCAGCCATGCAAATCTGCGTAGGACCGCGCTAGGTGCCATGGACCTGCTTACACTTTCAGCAGTGTCCAGTCCTGACTGGAGGCATTCCTCCATAGCTCCTTTACTATCTTTCACTATCGCCAGGAAACCATCCCGTTCCTCACCCTCCGGGATGTGTTCAGCCGCTGATTTCATACAGTCCCACAGGGTGGATTTAAATCTTGCCAATGTGAAAGTTACATTTGCGGATTTAAGGGCCATGCTGCCCGAAGAGGAGACTTTCCGGGCCCAAGCATCGACTTTTTTGTCATCCCTGTCAGGTGGTATTGAAGGGTAAGCGGACTGCCCAGTGGAGGTTGCAGTCTGTACCACCAAGTTCTCCGTTGAGCGATGTTTAGATAGGCACTCAGGATCTGATGAGGATGGCCTGTACTTTCCCACAAACTTTTTATTAACTGCTGGCCCAGAATCTGGTGTATTCCAAGCTGCCATCACCCTCTTTGCAGTGCCTTATGAAAAAGGAGGACAGGGTCAATTTGAGATCCCTCATTAAGGATGTCAGTCATATCATCCTGATCGAAATTTGGGGAAGCGGTTTTCCATCCCATGAAGTCAATGACTCTTCCCATTAGATTTCTATACCCAGGGTCTGCATGATCTACAGGGTCTGGTCTCTCAAACTCTACTTCAGGGGAACTATCTAGGCCACTGGCTGACTGAAGACAGTCATAAAATCAGTCATTTTAGAATTTGGGTCTACTAGTTCCTCAGGAACCTCCTTGGTTCCAAATTTAACCCCATCTGAAGTAACATCCTCTTCAGAGGACTGTTCCTCAAAGATAGAGGACATAGATCTGAAAAGTTCCTGCCTGGGTTGAGGCTGGAAGATTTTTTCTGGTAAAGGGGGTGGCATTGACCTAGGTTTAGACATAGGTGTCAATTTTGGCATCAGAATTAAAGAATGCCCTGACAAAGGCATTGAAGGCGTCGTTGGTATGGACGCTGGCTTTGACATTTTCGAAGGGGGCTTCAACGTCGTCGAGGGAGGCCTCGACACTGTTGCGGAAGGTATCGATGCCATTTTCGATGGCGGCCTTGATGCTGTCATCGAAGGCTGCGTCGAGTCGATATTCGACTTTGCTGTCAACGGCATTTTGACCTGCGTTACCCCCGATTTATGCAACGGTGGTTTCATTCTTTTTTCACGAGGCGTCAGAGAACTTTCCTCCGATGACACCCTCGACTTTTTGTCTGATTTCGCGTGTTTAGTTTTTGATATCCCTCCGTCACCTCCCTTTGGAGTGGACAGGGGCATGCTCTTCACGTGGCTTTTTCGAGGGGTTCTGGGCCGCTTTCGCAAAGATTTTAAGCATCGCAGCCCTAAAGGCCCCCCATTTTTCAGATAATCGTGCTTGGAAGGATAGGCAATAACCCTTCTCTCAGACGAGAAGGAATAGGAGGAAGAAGATCTATGACATCGCTTCTTCGATTTTTTGGACGAAGAGGAGTTCCTCGAGCGACTATACTTCGATCCCCTCAACCCATGTCGAGACTTTCCACTTGACCCTCCTGAATCTCTTTGTCTTTTCGAAGACTTATAAGATTCCTCCCCCACCGACAGCTTACCTTTCCGTTCCTTAAGAGCCTTATTGGACATAGCCTGACGGGAATCACATTTGTCGACCCGATGGTCAGGGCTCAAACACCAAAGGCAATTACGATGAGGGTCAGTAATCGACATTTTTCTACCACACTTCAGACATTTTTTAAAACCAGTCTTGGGTGTGGTTGGAGTCGATGACTAGGACATTTTGAAGAAAAATTGAAGTGCCGTTTTGTGACACAAAGAAGTGCTGGGAAAAACGGAACTGAGGTAACGGGCACAGCTCGAGCCCTTTATACTGCGGATGACGTCGACGGCGGCCCTCGAGGGACTTCAACTCCGCGGCTTCGAGCACAGTGCCCTCTGGTGAAAAAAAATTACATAGCAGCAAAGCTGGGAGACAAGACATCTAAGACGAGGAATACGCGGGAGGACACAATCCATTTGAAAATCAGGATTTGACAAACTTTCCTTTAAAACCTATGTTGGAGAGGAATTTGACAAACTTTTAAAATCTGCTTCTTGGAGAGAAAATCAAAGTGTTGGGGCAGTCTGAAGCCAAACACAGAGTGTTTCTCCGGCCTCCTCCTTTTTGTTGAGTTTTCTTAAGTGGTAGGGCCAGTTAGCTGAATAGGATTTGGATAAAGGACTATTTTCTTTTGGACTTCGACAAGCACCACTAATTTTTGCTCGTTATGCAGGGAACTTCCTTGGTTTATAGTCATAATGTCGAAAAAATAATGCCGAAATACAAAAATGTCGAAAAAAAAATGTCGAAAACAAATATGTTGAAAATATATACATATAATAGGAAAGGACAATTAGTCGAAACAAAAATGTCGAAAAAAAAGTCGAACAATAGTACTAACATACCGATGTGAAGTATTGGTAATTGTCCGTTTTTATGGGGGGGGGGTTACCCCCCCCAACCCCCTCCTTACCTCTACGCCGAAACTCACCCACCCCCCTCTCGACCACCAACACATAACCATTTGCCAATCTATAAATAAAATACATTATGACTAACGAAAACCGCATAGAATCAAGAGTAGTAAGGGTTAAGCCAATAGGTGACACCCACGAGTAAAGAACCTTGCCTAAACACAAAAGGAACAGATGACGGTTGTGGACAACTGTTATTACCTGACAGAACCAGAGTCAGAGCGAACTACAGTGGATTCGATTCAGCTACGTCAGGCAAACAATCAGGTAATATAACATAAAAAATATAACTAGATATTTAAATCGAAAAATATATTATTATTAGTGTATGGCAAACATAGTAAAACATTTTTTTCCGTTATTTTAGATTGAAAATGACAGAAAGGGTTGAATACATAACCTCGCAAAAAGGAGGAAAACAGCTGGTTTTGAAAGGATACATTTGTAATAAGGAATTGGAAAAAAATGAACGCTCGTACTGGAAATGCATTGAATATGGACGATCAAAATGTGCCGCACGAGTTATAGTTGAATGTTCCAATACAAAAATAAAGGGAGAACACAACCATCTAGCGGACAAGACAAATATAGTAATAAAACAAACTCTCCAAGAGCTAAAAAGAAAGGCAATAGAAAACCCCGGTCAGGCAAGCGGTTTGGTAATATCAACGGTATGTGACACGTTACCTTCACACATATCTGCGCAGATGCCTAGTGAAAAACATATGCAACGAACAGTAAACCGCAAGAAACAGCAAAAGGAAAATCTGCCACCAGCACCTACAACATACAATGACATCACCATACCAGAAGTGTTTAGAGTGACAGCTAATGGAGAAAATGTCCACCATTCTACCGTTGAAGTAAGAGACGAAAAAATGTTGATATTTTCAACTGCGACCAATTTCAAGCATCTAAGTAAAAGTGCCCAGTGGCAAGGTGACGCAAATTTCAAAGCATGCCCACACCCCTTCCAACAATTTTATTCAATACATGGAACAATAAATAACAAACTAATTCCAATTGTTTATGTTTTAATGCCCAAAAAAAATGAAGAAACATACAGAATCATGTTGAACAAAATCAAGGACACTGTACCAGATTCAAAACCCAAAAACATAATCATGGATTTTGAATTAGCACAGATTAAGGCATTTTCTTCACTATACCCTGATTCTAGCATACAAGGCTGTTTTTTTCATTTTACTCAGTCGATATGGAAAAAACTGCAAAAACCTGGACTAAGTAGTAAATACACAGACGACAGCACTTTCCAACATAACATAAAAAAACTATTCGGATTAGCATTTGTGAAAGAAGATCAGGTTATAAATTTCTATGAACATTTAATTGACACTGACTTTTAAAAATCATGAGGAAGAAAATTCGGACATGTTAGATTCCATGGAAAATACATGGATTGGACAATTAACTAGGAATGGCACCAGAAGAAGGCCAAAATACAATATAAACTTATGGAATTGCTACAAAGCAACCTTGGAAGGGTGACCTAGAACAAACAATTCACTTGAGGGATGGCACAGCCGTATTAATAAAACTTTCAACACAAGTAACCCCAATTTGTGGCATTTTTTGAAAGAATTACACAATGAACAATCGCATCAGGAATTTCGAGTCTCACAAGCGATTTCACTCGCAAACACAGAGTTAAAAAAGAAAAAATACAGAGACTATGAACAACGCCTTGAGCAAATAGTACGTAATTTTAATCAAGATGACAAAGACAACTACCTAGATTCAATAGCGTATAATTTAAAATGTTAACAATACTCACGTTTTTGAAGAATCACCAATCCACCATGACAAATCCAAGCAGTAACCGTAAAAAGCACCAAGCAGCACAATCCAAGGAACCCAAAATCCAAAAAGCAATCCAGGGAAAAATACCATCCAAAAAAAAAAAATCCACATGTGCGATCCATAACAGTGATATCCGGAAAGGAAAAAAAGTTGAAAATCCAAGAAAGCCCAGGAAAAAAAATCCACAATCCAACCCGAAAAAAAATCCATAGCTCGGAAAAACCAATACATCCATCGAATCTAGTAAAAAAAAAAAAACATTGCATCCATGGAAAACGGTGAAAATCCTTGAAAATCCAAAAAGAAAACCACACGAAAGCACGGAGACCCGAACGCGATGGAAACGCTGCAAGAATGAATAAATGGCTCCTACGCATACGTAGAGTTACGCAACCTTACGTAGAATTCAATTACCATATATCAACAAAATGAACAATCTCATTTCTTATACAATAACGCCATCCATTGGAGAAAAAGTATACTAAATGTTCAACGTTAACAGTTTGCAATTTATTTATTTTTATTTAAAATTCATATTTAAAAAAAAAAAAATATATATATATATATATATTTCGAAAAAAGGGGGGAAAACCACGTTCCCAGAACCAGAATGGAACCGGGAAAAGCTTAACCAATGGAGTGCACTCCCAAGAACAGCAGAGAAAGTCGTTGGTGACTCTCTGCACAGAGGCAAAACACAGTCCAAAGTTTTTACCAGACTAACAGTAATTTATTAAATGTCAGCATGGCAAGGAAAGAATCCAGAAACGACGCGTTTCACGGTGCACAGACCGCTTGATCACGTTTAAAAGTGCAAACATAAACAAGGTGACTTTAAAAAGGGTTCTTAGGCTCTATGATCTCTGTATAGGATAGAATGTATCCATTTCACACACGGTGCTTTTACCACATTTCAAAGGCAGACATCTTTAAATGTATAAAAAGTTTTGTAATTACTGCAACATTTGTGCACATTGAAGATGCTTCTTAGTATATAAGTCTCCTTTATCAGCGATATTTACATGCATTTTAGCACTTGCTCAATCTTAAACTGGAATAATAAATAGTTTAACAACTCACATATTATAAATAACATAACCTCATGAATAATTAGCGCTTAGTGCGTTTCATGCCAAATGGGAAAGTAAACATATTCAGAGCATGATAAAACTCTTAATGCATATAATGGTTCTCGTTTCGCTTCCGTGACTTTTAGTAGCAGCCTCAAAAATATTTGCACATTGAAAACACTGTGTGTGTGTGACCTTTTCCTGCCGTGACCAAGTGTATTGCTAGATCAAACATGCACCTGTTTGAATCAGATGCGGAATTCTGATATTCACACAGAACCCATTATTAGATTTAATTATGAGCAGAGAAATAAACAAAGGATGTTGCTAGCATTCCTCAATTAGACATATGCTGTGAGGTTTAATGGAACATAAGAATTAGATTTACTGCTCTGTGCAAAATTACTAGACTGCACCAGCCCAAATACATAGTTCCAAGTGAACTGGTCCTGGTTTCTAAAGTGCTAGTTGCCTTTTTGCTATAAAGTGCCAAGTGCATGTTTTACATAAAGTGCAAAGTGCCTAATATAAAGTGAATGGTGCCTGTAAACATTTGACCTGTGCAAAATGGCAAAGGGATGGTTACAGTATACACGTTACACCAAAAATTTCAGTCTTTAAAAATAGTTCACAAAGACAGCATTGTAAAAAACAACATTCTTGCACAGCATAAAATAGTTATGGGTCTAAAATTCAAAAAATCATGTATTGGGTTCGGAAGTAATATATAAAAAGGCAGAAAAAGAAAAGGAATAACAGAGCAGAGACAGGATAACAAATACCCGATTATGTGTGTAACCTTGGCGCACTTTCATGAAACAAAATTAGAAAAAAGTATAATGAAAAACAATATATCACAATTCTAAAAACAGAAATATATCCTCTGCTATGCTAGGGGTAGGGTGAAATAATTCATGCTCAAATAAGCCCTATAGAATAATCTATATACTGAACCCAAGAAGGGTTCCTCTTAAGCAAAAGCTGTGCGGATACAAACATAACCTCAGACCCTACGGGGAAACTCAGTGACCGCTGGCATCTGCATTGCATGCCTATAGTTGAAAAAGAAAAGCGGAAATATAGAATTAAAGAGGCAAAGAGTAGAGCAAAAAGGAAGGCAAGTAGAGAATAAACTACAAGAATAAAGCTAACTATAAAGAATCGATAGGAGAGATGCAGTCAAAAACCAGAAAGGATCATATAGAAATGCCACATAGGGATACCTTATAAAAATATCTCATAAAAAATACCATATATGAATTTCACACGTCAAGCTTAGTACATCTGATTGAGAGCCCTCAATCAGCTTGTGGATCTCAGACTGTTAGTATACTAATTGGTCCCAAGGAATATCTATGCAGTCTCACATATAAAATATATGATTAATAAAGAACATAAATCAGGAAGGCACTCTCATTACAACTAATATGGAAAAGAGAGAAAGGGTGGAAAAGGAAAATGGAGGTAAAGGTTTAGAAAAGAACGGAAACGTTGTCTCTTGTGTATTCCAGAAAGAGAAGAACAGCAATATAGCTCTTGATAACATCACTTAAGGGAAAAGATTGTTTTCCCTTAAGTGATGTTATCAATGTTATATTGTGTACATTAAGTCCCATATATATATATATATATTAAAGCTACCTATTTCATGGTAAATACTATTAATGTTCAAAAATACTTAATAAAACATGGTTAATAATATCAATGTTCAGAAATGCTTAATAAAACATATATAAACACTTACCTTGTATTAAAATTAATTCGAAAAAAAAAAAAAACGAAAAAAATTTGACTTTTTTGTACATTATTATTTTCGAATAAATATTTTCGACATTTTGACTTTCGAAAATATTGCATTCGAAAATATGACTGCACACCAACTTCCTTCATACCGGGAGGGCTAGACAGGCATTTTTATTTTAAATAAACACCCTTGAAATCGTCATTACTGCGTCCAACTCCTTCTAGTTTGCCACAGGGGAGACATGATGCATCCAAACATCTAGTTGTGCGGGAAACCAAAGTAGGCCTATGAACTGCCATCGGGGTAAGGCCCCATTGAGTGATTTTTAATGAGCTTAGAACCATCAGGTCCCAAGTTGCCCCAGCAAAATCCTTTGAGCTGCAACCGGCAAAGACTAGATTCATCACTGGGTAGGTTTTCTTAGGATTCCAGCAATGCATAAATGTAGAGGCAACAAGTATATATAGGATAAATAATCCGTTGGGAGATTGAGTCTTATATGATAAATAAGGGGACAATATGGTCACCAGAAATAGATCAAACAGTAAGGATCTCTCAATATTGTGGCTGTAAGAAAATATAACAAAAGGCATTGAATAGTATTTCAAAGATTATGTCCTTTAGATTGTGCAGAGAGACATTTAGCTAGTAATACTCGTTGTGTTGCTTGCATCTGCCTAGAATCACTCACTCCGCATAGGCTGCAATCCAGTGACCAGCCCAGAGCACTACATCCCACCCCTCAAACTCTAAAAGGGAACATCGACAGGGGGGCCCCTGCCACACATACCACATGCACACGTTGCCATAATCCCTCATGTGTCGACGTCCTCCGATTCATTGTTGAGCAGCATTTAGTAGTTAACCAATACCAAGAAAACTCCAATCAAGGATTTAAATAGCCATTGGAAACAGCACAAGAAAAAAATGTAATCAGAAATACAGACACATAACCATGAATGCCAAGCAGTCCCAGTATCAAACTAAGAGCAAAACCCCCAGGAACCCGATTAAGGAAAGGGAGAAGGAGGGAGGGAGAAAGGGAGAAGGATACTGGCGGCAAGTGGATGCATCCTTCAACAGTCCATGGTACATGCTTGACGCGCTACCTGGGAACGGTTTGCGATTTCCTTGGCCAACCTGCAGCAGGAATTCCAGAGTGGTCTAGCACAAGGCCCTCCTACCCAGAGGACTGGCTGGCTAGTCATAGGTCTATCTAGTGAAGAGACGAGTACCAGGAAGAGGGAAGCCTGAGGTAAAGGGTTTCCTGACTGGCCGTGGCATAAGTGCAATCCGTAATATCAGCTGCCTGAACGGCACCCTTAATGAGGGGTGAGAGAATACCCATTCAACCAAAGATCTGGGAGAGGCCTACTGAAGTTAATATTGAGAAAACCCAGGTCTGTGGAAGACCTATTGTGAGCAGTGAATATCAAGGCAGGGTTCGAAGTTGCTGGGAGCTATTTAGCTAGTGCAACTAGCCTAGGTTATCTTGACATCAACACCTACCAGGAGCTACGTGTGGCTCTTCCAGACACCCGATGCCTTACAAACATGCACATGTGACATCAACTTTGATAACTTTCTCAAATACAAGTATTAGGAAACATTAATAAACATATAAAGACAATGGATCATACATAAATGGGCAAAAAAGCATCTCCTGGTAGCTCCCGATTTCCCTGTGCTAGCTCATGCCCACAGGATAATGACCGACCCCCAGGAACTGGTTTTGGCTCCTGCTCATCAAATCGAACTTCGAGCCCTTAAAGGTCATGAGAGAGAGCTGAAGAATAGGAAACCTAACACAAGAAACTGCTGAAAAAAAGGAAGGATTTCCTAATTAGGAAACCTGCGTCCCCTGCACACTTTCTATAAGGACTAGGCCTGAATATGTACTTGTATGGGTTGGTCTGATGTTAGAGGCTCCAGTGTGGAGGCCACTGACCAAACCATCCTATTTTTCTAAACAATGTTTATGTTAAGCTTTGACAATTTGTGACCTCATGCAAACAAGGTAATTTCAAATATAACACATATATCATTTGACAACTTCTGAATTATGTTAAGAAACAAATATCTTTTATTTGTTGCAACTGGCCCAACGCGCTTCGAGTTAGTCCCACTCTTCATCAGGTGCATACATTAATTTTCATACACATTCTATAAGAAAAGAAAACATTTAAATATACATTCGGTGTCTCGACTTGCATCTATTCACCTCACATGTAGACATTTAAAAAAATTGAGAAATTCATCACATTAAACCCTAACAGATTACCAAAAGGTGGCGTTCTGTTTGTAGCAACTCTTGAACTCATGAGGCCAACTAAATGCACTCACATTTTGGACCTGCTTCTGCTAGTACTTATTTTAAAAAAAACGAGAGAAATGGGACTAGTTTATGATTAGGTATGGGCTTTCTCATTATTCATGATAATGTAGGTTATGATTAACTGGTCTAATTCATTAAAATTTGGATGATCAGAGATGGAAATTATCCTGTTACTGTTATTGGTAATGGAGGTTTAGTGCTTACCTAATTTCTACTGGTCATATTCTAATATGAGCCTACTGCTGCTCAGAGCCCTGTGTTGTGCAAAAGTCGGTTACAGGTATCTGTGGAACCTGTAAGGGCAAGTCATATATTAATATACTAATATTAAAATATCTGTGTATAATAGAAGACTTACCAAAAGAGGGGGGACACCAGGTACTCAATTTCTAGATTACAGGGAAATGTTGATAGGTAATTCTTAATTGCTCTGACCATCTAGTGGAGAGCTGCTGGCGGTTGCTGTGGTGGACCTGTATGGAATTGTACTACATTGTAGATCGTGCTTGGTCGTAAAAATAGGAGGCAAAGGTAATTTATTTAGATTCCATTTCCCTAATTCAAGACAGGTTTATAAGCACTGTATTATGCGGCTAACTTACTTGTTTTAAATATATAAGTTCAAGTCCCAAAGGTTTTAAATGTCCCAGCTGGGTGGTCAGCATCCGGTCATAAGTGAAGAGAGGGAAGTGCCGTCAGTTCCTGAACCGGAGTCCAGTCCCTAGTCCCAAATATGAGGGAAACGAAAGGGTAAGTATCTAGATATTATATTAAGGTATTCTCTAATCAAAATAGCAGTCCCAGTTTGCTTACCTGTCTTTTTTTCTCTGTCTAGGAACCATGGATTGCTTCTTTGGACGTCCGTAGTGGAGACTTCAGGAGCTGCGTCTGCCCTAATGCTCAAGAGGGCTTGTTTATATATGATTGGATGTCTGAAGTCACTTGCGCATGCGCGTATGATGTCACTTCACTCCTTATACAAGGACGGGCTATTCGAAAAATGTGATCGTGACATCATCCGCGCATGCGAGAGTGCCGTCAGAATAGTTGTATCCAAAATCAGTAATGTCATCATTGCGGAATGGCGACCTAGGGGAAAATGTATCAAAGACCTCTGTGTTTATCGGAGTAAGAAAAAAAGTTTACACAGTTTTTTTAGGGTAACTAACTTAGAGCATGAATCTGGTTATAAAGTGCATTGTTGGGTATACAGAAGGAGTATATCAGGTCAGCACTCATGAATTTAAGGAGGAGAGGCAGAGTGATTTAGCGAAAAATAAAGCCATATTGTCTAGTTTTTAACAGAAATTCATACCATTTGTCGAGTTGAAGCAAGTTGCCTAATTTTTATACAGCAACTCACACTGATGGTCAGATATACAGACTAATCATGTTACAGGTATGTCTGCCCTCTGCAGTCAAGACTTTCTTTTCAACATGGTTTCATTTAGCAACATGATGACATTGGTTCAACAATTAAACATGTTTATCACTAACCACAAATAAAGGGTAACAGGCTTTTCCCCAATCTGTTGATGATATATTACAGATAAACATTCCTAATAACAAAAGGACTGTTTATTCAACATTAATCAAGTGGCATAATATACTATAGCCCAACATTATACACTTTTTTCACTGTCCCCAAGTTGCGGGTATATAATCTAATTAGTGATCTTCAAGTTATTAGTTACAACCCTTCTTAATAGAGAGTGGATACATTGTAATGGTCTCCTATGTATGCTAATTTGGATGGGATCAGGGCTGCTTCCAATCAGTTAGCTAAATGTAGTGGATATAGCACATTTTCCGAAGGGAAGTCAGTGACTGTATACTATGTTAATAGCCCCTTTGGAGTGTCCTTTTATAAAAAGGGTCCTAGGTAGTAGTCCTCATTTATTCCGAGAGGCATCATGGCATCCAATTTATGGATCCAAAAGAGTTCACTTTGAGCTAATAGTTTTGTTAGGTTGCCTCCCCGTGCTAATGGGTGTAGTACTTCCAAAATTACCACTCTCATCCGTGTGATATTGTGTTTCTCGTCCCTGTAGCGTCTGAACACAGGTGATTTGATGTTTTTGGTCCTAATGCAGGACTTATGTTCTGTCCATCTCTCTTTTGATTTCTATTCGTTTTGCCCACATAGTATTTACCACAGGGGCAGTGGATATCATAGATTACATTTTTTTGTGTCACAGGTTGCAAAATGTTTAAGCATGATTTTCTTGCCCGTGTTAGGATGTCCGACATGATTCCCTTTGATGATGTTATTGCAGTGTTGACAGTGAATGCAGGCAAAAGTGCCCAATTTCGGTTTGCAGAGGGTGACTTGTGTTGGCATTTTAGGTTTCTCGGCTTTAATCAGCTGGTCTCTCAGATTTCTTCCTCTCTTGTACGTCATCATTGGTGGACCTGGGTACAGTTCTCTCAATGAGTTGTCAGATTTAATCAGATCCTTATTTTTATGTATAATCCTTTTCATTTGGAAACTCTGGCTTGAATATTTGAGCGTATGGATTAGATTCTTTGATTCCTTTTTGGTATCACTTTGTAGTAAATCCTTCCTTTCATGTGCATTTGTTCTCACCATGGCCATGTTAATTGTTAGCAAGGGGAAACCTCTGTCTAGGAATCTCTTCTTCATGATGTTTTATTCATCTTGTAATGTATCAGCATCAGATGTTATTCTTTTGAGCCTGAGGAGTTGGCTGTAGGGTAAGTTCTCTTTGAGATGCTTGGGGTGGAAACTATTGTGGTGTAGACAGCTGTTGACGTCGGTGGGTTTTCTGTAGATTTTGGTTTTGAGGCCCATGCCCGATCTTTCTACTGTTACATCCAAGAAATGTACAGAGGGTCTACCAATCTGTATTGTAAGGCCGATTCTCTCATTGTATCCATTCAGAAATTCCCAAAATTTTAACAGTTAGTCAGACCAACCCATACAAGTACATATTTAGGCCTAGGCCTTATAGAAAGTGTGCAGGGGATGCAGAAATCCTTCCTTTTTGTTACATTTCCCAGCCTAGATACCAAGGCTGAGCACTTCTCCCCCGAACCTGAAATATTATAAGCTGAACAGTGAATGTATCTACATAATCTGGAAACAAACTAAACTTATTTTTGAATAGGTGTGCTTGGTGTTTTCTTTGCTTATACAAGAAACTGCAGAACCCATCCTGGGAGAGGTCTTGAGTTGGCGAAAGCAAGAAGGCTACAGAGCCCACACTGTAAATAAACCCAGGAAACGCCTTTCCAGAGGTCACTGCTTATTTTGTTAGAATAGACGACATTTGAGATTAGGTTTTGAAGACTTTGTTGGACATAATGTTTTAACATTCGTTGTAGAGTATGGCGTCCCACAGAAGAGCAAGGAAGAATGTCCAAGAAAGGATTTGGGGAAATGTTGTGTTTGGGCCATTGATACCACAAGGATGTGGACACCAAGATCAAACCTACAATTATGTTGGCCTATCCTGAACAGTTTCCGTTAGATAAACCCATATCATTTATAGTTCATACCCTTGATCCTATAGGCGTTTGGACAAACCCATTACTTGAAAACAATTAAATAAAGAGTTGTTGAAACATAACCAGTACCGTCTCAGGTGTCATTGCTGGGCCTTACCACAATATTTTATGTAACCTATTAATATATACACACACACAAAATTAATACATGACGTATGTAATAATAGTTGAAAAATAATTATAAAGGGATTATAAAAAAAACAATCCCTGTGGTCGAACTTCATGACAAACTTAAAAAAAAGAGTTGGTCTAGGGTTCGTCCTTTGGGTGATTCAGGTTTGTTCCAGTAAACGTCACACAGGCTTAAATGTAATGCACAAGTGTAGTAGTGAAGCAGAAGACGTTGCGTTACAGACCATATCTACCAACACCCTCACAATCCCAGCGAGACAAATACCAGCTCTCTCCCTACTACTGACCCTGTAAACCAGATGCAGGTACCTCATGCAGACAATGTAATCCTAATAGAATCAAGTGGCAGATTCATAAAAAGACACGGCTTATGCCCAGGAAAACAGAACACAGGTAACCAACAGCCAACGTCCAAGGGAGATAATTTCCAAGCCCCAACAAATCAGCAACCCATATAATCATACACACAGGAACAAATTACTTCAATACACCAAGAGCAGAAATACCATTAGCCAAAGAACATGCTAGTACAGATAACTATAGATTGAATGAACCAAACTTGACATTAAATAATGAAAACTAACCTCTACTTGCCAAAGCAAAAGTCGAAGAACAATACATGGCATACACAAATAAAATGTTACAAATTCGTAAAACGAGAATACAGCCTCACCCGTCTACAGAGTTAAAAATACCAAGCAATAACCAAATACAGGATGAGCGATCATAGACTAGAGTTCAAAACAGGCATACAAACAGAATAGAAAAATTAAAAGCAACAGAACATGCCTAAAAAATGTGATCTTTCCCGCATTAAAGATTCAACTCACTCCAACCCCAAATCGATTGCACCAAAGAGGGAACCATCAAAAGTCACAAATTTGTAGACCTTAAACAAAACAAAAATCAGAAAATTCCCATATCTAATCAATTAACAAAAGATGTGAATCCTGTAGGGGTGTCAGGCCTGCCTGTTGTCTGAGGCGAAGCAAGACAAAATACCAAACTCTCAGAGGCATTGGGTGAATATAACCTCCAACCTCAGAGGAAAGACCCCCCCCCCCCCATGGCAACACACAGTACACAAGGGAATCCTTCCACCCATGCGGGAGTGCTACTAGACATGCCCCCTAGACCAGAGTACCAAGGAAGGAGCTGGATGGGAAAAGGGGAGAGAGTTAGCGGGATGTATAAGCCAACAGGTAATGGTGAACATTCAATAAACCAGAAAAACATACATAAGGCTCACTGTGGGTAAGTGACTTGTGTGAGAAACCTGAAGGTGTCTCACTTACTAGTCCCTGTGATCTGTCATCCAGGTGGTCAGGACACGGCCATTGCTATTGGATCCAGTTCCTGGGGTGTACCACTGTGGGAGGATCATCTGGATGGGGGGGGTCCTCAGGGAGTGGAAGTGGGACACTGACGGGTGAGACACGGTATCCCCTTCTTTACAACACCTTTTCCCCCATGCTAGTCCGTAAGAAACTTAAAAACTCAACCCGCTCCTTTCTTAACAAATACTTTCTCACAGGCCGATTAATCTGAAGGACAACAGACTAATACCATATCCGTATACCTGACATGTTCCAACTCAAGGGTCAGGCAGAGTCAGGAAACTGCCACTAAGTTCACACACCCCCAGCCCCCGACTGCCCTTTCCCTTCCCCCATAGGGATAAAAGGCAGAGCACAAGAGCACACTCTGAGCAAAGTAGAACGTATGAGTTAGTAGTGATTCCAAGACAGCAGTTCAAACGGAGGCAACCTGAAAGGACATCAAGGAGGGAATTGCCCTTGCTCTTTTTAACCCAGACCCGCAAAACCTCTGAACAAAGAAAAGTAAGACCGGGAATCACAGCTGGCGGATGGTGTGACGGATGCCAGCGGTACATGGAACCCTGCCGCACCGAAAGCCAGGTCGGGTAGATGAGGTTACCATCATGGTACCGTCCTTGACTCCAGCGGCAAAGGAAATGCCAACGAGTTCAGCACAGATGGTGAGTCAGGAGAGAGCCCGATAGGAGCCGGACTGTGTTAAGGTTAAGGTTGCAGTGGCAACAAGAAAAAAATATTAAAATTACGAATACCAAAAGGCCATAGGGAAGGCCGAGGGAAGGTACCAAGGAGGTCACAGAAGGGTCCAGCCAAATCCCTTGTACAATCGAAAGTCATTGACACGTTGTTAAAGTACAAAGAATTGTGAAATTGGTGCTTGCACCCAGCTGAGGGGGGGGGGGAATGCTGTGTGAACTGTGTGAAGCCCCCTGGGGGCTAAGAGAAAGCCTAACTGCGGGCTGGATAAGCCAATGAAAGGTCTGAGCCCGGATGAGGAGGACCTATTAAGCAAGGTGGTTGTTTAAAAAGACATTGAGACTTTTGAATATTACAAATGAAGAGGGTGTGATGAAAAGGCGGTAGCGAACCCGACTGAGGGACGTCAAGCGAAAAGCTAAGGGAAGTGAATTCCCCGTTGGGAAAAAGCTGAGTGAACTACATTGTGGGGACAAACGTGAACCCAACTGAGGGAGTTCCACAGTGCTATTGGTTGGTCTGAGCCCAAACGAGGGATACCAACGTTGAAAAACGGATCGGAGCCCGGCTGAGGGGGATCCACGAGTGAAGAGTAAATCGCTAGACATGAAAAGATATAAAAGGAACTTTTGTTTTGTCATTTATGATACATCAGGCCCTCTGAAGTAAGAGACTGCATGAAAAAGTCTTGGACACAGAAGATCCCCGATATTTTTGAAAGGAACTTTAACCTCGTACCGGAGAAGCCCAGGAGTGTGCTATGCTTAAGAGTCCCACCTTTGTCCTGTGCTAGAAAACATGGGGAAGGGAGACCCCGGCCATAACATCCTGACTTTTTTGTGAACACTTCTTTCTTTTCTTTTCTTATGAACACAATCCCACACCGTTTTATAACTTATCTGTAAGGATTGGCAATAGTTCTTTTTTTAGTATAGGCCCTTTTATTTTGACAAGACGCCACTATTTGATGGTCATGGCTTGCTCCCATCTTAGATTTAGGTTAGGTGTTTTTCTCACCAATGTATACAGTTTAATAAACACTCTTGAATGCTGATCACTTGTGTCTGTCTTTACTGTTGCCACCATGAGTTCCTTACACTTGGACGCTGGAGACCTACGGACTCCAGCGAACAACACGAATTACCTAACTAAATACCTTGAATGGCAGCAAGACGTGGATCCAGGCTGGTGTAATACGATTGCAAGAACGGTGCTGGAATGATAAGACTGCCTTTTATGGAGTTGCAGGATTGCCGACAGCCGTATGGCCTCAATTAGAAGAGAGGACCTATGCGGAATCATGACCGAGACGTGAAGTCAGCTGACTGCATTTCACTGCAGTGCATCCCACTCCGGAAATGGTGTTGGAGCATCCCGTTCCGAGCCTGGTGGAGGAGCCGCATGTCTTGCGCTGCGACCCCAGAGAGCTGGAGCGCAGCCTCCATGGACTCTGGTACGCCGTTAGGAACGGCGAAAAACGGTGAGAGGGGCAGGCAGGCGGCAAGAGCCTAACAGGGGGAGAATCATACGGCAACATCAAAAACTGAACAACATCTGGAAGCATGTCACGATGAAAGGCAACCAAAAGACCAGAGACATACAGCCACACCCTGCTTCACTGTATGGATCTATGATAGGAAATATGTATTATATGTATAATTCAGCTTTGACAAAACTTTTAGTTTTAGTCATGCCAATAAAGCATTGTTGTTTTGTATGGGTGGTGGGGTAAAGACCTGCGTTTGGCTCCTCCTGTCAGTTTTTGGATAAATGGAGGGTTGCCCGACAGGCCCCTGCCACAGGGAGGTTCTGAGCCATTTGCAGCTTATATGGGTATGTCGGGGGATGAAAGCAGTCTGCCACAGTGTGGTTACGTGTGTGGTAGGCCTTCGTTCAGCTTTGTGGGGCAAGCAATCTCGTAGGACTTCACGCATGGGCGATAGTAGGAGTTTGGTTTCTGTCTTGGTGGGATCTGTCCACGGGTGGCTTCTTTGGTTGGTGGGGACTGATTATGGCCAAGTATGTGCTATAGCAGTTGAGAGCAGAGCTGGGCACCAGAAAATAGTTGAGCCCTTGCCTGCAACCTTAGAACGCAACTGCAATGCATAAAATCCCCTCCCTTGGTGCTTCTCTCTACCTACAAAACAGCCCTCTGTATCGCACTATAAAATGCCAAGTACTCCTTTTAGGCAAACCTAACCACATGGCTTGCTCTCACTCACTGTGTCCCAGGCCATACTGTCACCAAGCACTGCTCTATTCCTTCTTCTTTCTCGTGGCCCAATATTTCTTATCATAAACCTATTGTACCCTAAATGTGCTCATTTCTACACCCCCCTTTCTCTCTGTATTTCCCACTTCCATCACGTCTTCCAAGCTCCTTTTTCCCTCCCGACCCCTTAGCAACCGAGTCCCACCCTCCATGTAAATAGACACATTTGTACCCTGTGATGAATCTGATGATGTCATCACTCCTTTCCCGGAAGAAGCATCTCCTCATGAGGCTAGGGGACGGCAGCCACTAACTCATCCTGACCCTGGGGTGGCTATTCAAGGGAGGTTCACATGAGGAGAGGCGACCCTGAGGGGGAAGGGGAGGCATCATCAGATATATGGTATCTCCCTTTCCCTTTTAGGGATATCCCCGCCATTTCATGTGCCCTAATGGAATCTTGCAGAAACGAATAGACAGTTCAGATCAATCAACCGAAGTGAAGAAGCCAAGAAAGATCCTAAGAATTTCCCCTGTATCACACAGAAAGAAAGAAGCAGCACAGGATACAAAAAAAAAATATCACAAACCTTAAATAAAATCAGGGATAAAAGACCCAGAACAGGGAGATAGGAGGAATATAATCAGTAAAGAAAGAGGAGAAACAAAAACAGAGCAGGGGAGAATCTTTAAACCTCCCATGATCGTATGCTTTTCCTGTGGTCAATCTGGACACTTGGCTAAAAGAAGAGCGCGTTGGTGCTCCGGAATGTCCAGAGTGTCTTGTGTGGCGATTACATCAAGGATTCACAGTGCTCCTGTGAGACTGTTTGGAAAAGCTTCACTTTTTCCCTTTGAACGGTCATTGGTGTTCGATTTCTGTGCACGAGTGATTTGATGGCTCGGCTCTCCTCATCCCGCCTGCTTCTCCGATCTACATATATCTGAGAAACGTGAGAGTGTTCAGAGTGTCTTGTATCTGGTGAGCTGGTAAGAGCTTTGTTCCTTTTTTAAAACACCAGCCTAAAAAGCCTATATTGCCAGGCACTTAATATGCGGAAGGCAACGCTACACAGTGCTTAAACAAAAGGATCTGGCTGTTCATCAAAAAAAGCTTGCTGTACCGTTAACATCGCCTTGGGAAAAAGATCTAAGAAACATCAGCACTTGGAAAAAAAATCACAAGTTGCCATTTCAAGTTTCTTTGACACCCTAAAAGCACCTACAACCATACCAAAATCAATTAATATTCCCTCTGCTTCTTCAGTTCATTCTCCCTTTGCCGAAACTGACAACAATTCACTCCTCAAAATGGTAGTGGGATTGCAAAGAGCATCGCTGGGTGGTGAGCCTGTACTGCCACATTGTCGCCCTGATGGTGATATTTTGGACATTTATCTATCCTACTCTCCTGACCTCACCGCTCTAGCCTCTGCCTCAGAAGACGCTTATAAATCTGCAACACTTTCTGATGTTAGTGATGAAAGCATTCTAGCTGATCAAGTTGGATCTCTAACGACAAGCGTTCAAATGAGGCCCTTAACTCCCTTATGGCTAAGGTTGATTTGATCGCAGTTCTCTAAGCCTCCATCACAAGGGATCAAGGTGCCATTAAAGAGACTTTAATTACTTTGCTAAATCTGGCCTCCTTCAAACCAGCTACAAATGGGAGTGATTCAGCCGAAAAAAAAACATTGATTTAAAAAACAACTGGGAAACCTTTACTTGTCCCCTCCGTCTTCGCGACTGCTATAGCCTCTCTTCTGAAAATGCCGACTGTATGGATCCTTAGGGACTTTGAGGAGGTATTGATACCTCCTAGTACTGAGCACATAGCCAAAATGAATCAGATGGTACCGACTAATAAATCTACAAAAGCTCTGAAATTTGGTTAAAATAACTCTACGCTCCCTAAAGGGGCAAAGATCTTTTCTAAACCAGCTACCTCCAGGGCTGATTCTCATACCACAAAAATACTCCCGCCTAGCGAAAAGAAAAAAGTAATAACCAACATTTTCCCTCATGAATCTTCAAGTCAGATTTTTCTTAATGGCCCGGAAGTTGCCCCTATTTTCACAAAATCAAAAATATCTTCACTGCCCCGTTAGTTGTTTTTCTTCACAAAACAAGTCTGTTAGTAATAAAACCACTAAGTCTTCTTGCTGTTGTCTCAATCCGGACAACTGCTTCTGTCTTAATAATCGTAATGTTTGAAATGAGATTGATAACCAGAAAGATTATGGTAAGGCCTTTTGTCCAACAAATGATGAATACAAGGCTACCACTCTACTTAACACAAGCAGAGATCAGCAAACAAATGGGACCAAGCCAGTGGGAAAGTGGATTACACTTGAAGAACTGAGCCCTTTCCCTTGACCGTTCATTTCTAATTACTTTTCTAAAACAGCATCCCAATATTGGCATGATAACATCAACTGATATTAATTGGGCTTTGATTGAGGTTTCTTCGGCTCGTTCTCACACTTTGTCGCAAGATACAATCTGATACACTGCTGTAATCTAGATACAGCCAAATCCACAAAAAAAACAAGGGCTTCCCTCTGATAAATCGACTCTCATAGCACTTCTCACAAAAAAGGAAGCTTGCAATGACACCAGTATTGCCACTTGGTCCCCGGAATGTATTACATATGGGTCTCATTGAGCGCTGACTTTGTTAGGATTCTCTTTAATCTAAATCTTGGAAAACTAGAGGATACGGTTTGTTTTTGACGTATCAACTTGGGTATTCAAACGATCAATCTCAGCGATGTTTTCTTTCTACAAATAACTTGGTGCTCAAAACCATTTTTTATTGATGGCTCTCATATAATTTTTAACCACGCTGCACCTTCCCTCACAGGCCGGGCCTGTGGTGGCTTATTAATTGGAACTAAGCAGGCATATAAATTAAGGGTTTCAAGGGTAATCTGTCCACTCCTCATGTTTGGGCAGCTACTCTTAGATTCAAGGGAAAAAAATCTCCTTTCACATTGCTAATAAAATGTATATGATCCACCGGGGAGGGGGGGTCTTCGCACCAAACGGATCATAGCTGTAATTGATTAAATTATAATTAAATGGCATGATAATTCAGCTGATGGATCCATTATGATTTCCAGTGATTTTGACACCAGCAATATTAGCTCCCTTTCATTTTCTGGCAGTAGAATTAATCATCCCTGGTCACATTTTGTGGCATCCCACGATCCTACACTCGTATCTTTTGACAAACGCCCTGAGGACAACTCTTTATTTTTTTTTTTAAATGAATTTTATTGATTTTTCAACAAGTCTGAGATAGTACATGTTACCTTCACAGTACGAGTCAATGGTATGCAAATATAACATTTATAAGGCGATTGTGAGAAAGAAAACTTCCAAATTGAAACTTGTATAACGCCCACCCTCTTTTAGCACCCCCCAATCCGCACCCAGACTCCACACTCATCAAGGATTTAGAACTTGAATTGAAAAGAACAAGCGGTACATCACAAAGCACCAATTATTGTGCACATTCTTTCCATTGAAGGATTGCATTACAAGTTATTAACAACGAGGTGAAGGTTCGTGGATGACTTGGGGCACCTCCATTAGCTTATGTAAAATGGTCCCGGTAATAGGTCTTATCGAATCACAATATGCTGTATACAATTCTTAAAAGGGTAGCCATATCATGTCTATGTTCCTGCGGGATTCAAGAACAGCAGCTGTGAGACTCTCCATTTCATAAATGGCGTGTGCCTTAGTCAGCCATTCCCTTTTTGTGGGAATGGAAGCAGACTTCCATTTAACTGTCAAACAAACCCTTGCTGCCAATAATAGATTACGTGGCATGTGCAGAAGTGACTTTTAAGAGTCCTCATCATCCGATTCCACACTGAACAAGACCAGCACTGGTGCGAGTACTCTGGGTATTCCATCGATGGCCTGAATCCACCCCAGGACCCCTTTACAGTAAATGTTCACTTCACAGCAATCCCACCACTGGTGCCAGTAGTCACACCTTTCACCACAGCCTCTCCAACATTGGGGTAGATGTGCCTGGAAACATTCTGGACAACCGTAAGGGAGTGTAGTGCCACCTTACCAGTAGGCGCGCGTTGTGCATTTTATACTGTACAGAGATGGACGATGCCCACACCGCTTTATGAATAGCCTTCCATACCTCAGGTCGATCTGCAAGTCCCAGATCTGCATCTCATTTGATTTCAGACGAGCGCTTAAGATGACCTCTAGTGATCAGAGCCTTGTACATTCGAGCAATAAGACCTTTCGTTGTTTGGGGAACGCTGAGTATTTGCTCAAATGAGGTGAGAGGACGCGCATCGCTCAGGATGCTTCGAAGTTTGAGAAAGGGTATGGGGGAGATCTCGGCGCCCTGCAAAGCTTCCCTTAGGTCCTTGGAAGGAGATGAATAAACCCTTTTGCCACATCTGTCCCGCTATCACTAACCCAGCTTCGTAACAAGGTTGAAAAATATGCACCTCGCTTATCAGGTCTCGATTGGGGGGGACCAAAGGCAGCTTAGGGGGGCAGGCCAAGTCGTGATACCCTTCATAGCTTGCGATGGGCGCCAAAGGGACCACAACACTTTTAGGACTGGGTGTTCTCGGATCCTCCGCGTCATGGCTGGTAAAGGGACCCACAACCATTCCCCTAGTGTGACAGGTGTGAAAATATTGTTTTCTATCTCTACCCACTGCTTCTCAGGGTTAGCCCATAGGTCGTCTGGTAGAACCCTGAGCTGAGATGCTCTGTAATATTCCTCCAGGTCTGGATATCCCATACTCCCCAACTCTTTGGGTTGAATTAATGTGGTGTACGGAATCCTGGACTTCTTATCGGCCAATAGATGTTTCAATAGTGTACTTTTCACCTCCGCTAAAAAAGGTTCAGGAATGGTTATTGAAAGGGATTGAAACAAGAACAAGAATCTTGGCAAGAAATTCATTTTTATGGAAGTAAAGCGTGCTGCCCAAGATAGGGATAACCTGGTCCATCTACTAATATCAGCTCCAATGGTTTTCCATAGGGGGGCATAATTTGCCTCAAAGAGATCCGAGAGGGGGACAGATATATATTAACACCTGGGTATCTGACAGAGCAGGACTGTACCTGGAAGCCCCAACTCTCCCTCAACAGGTCCAACAGCTCGGTATTCGTGTTAAAGCAGACTGCTATAGTTTTTTGAAGATTTGCTAGGAAGCCTGATAGGGCTCCGTACTGTGATATTTCCTGGAAGAGTGCAGGGACAGATTTTAATGGCTGGGTGAGGTTTAGTAAAATGTTGTCAGCAAAGATAGCAAGTTTGTATTCTCTGCCTCCCCAAGGGATGCCATGAATTAAGGGGTTAGATCGGATGGCTTGGGCGAAAGGTTCAATGACTAGCGCATAAATTAGGGGGGAAAGCGGGCAGCCCTGCCTCGTGCCCCGTGTGAGGGTGAAAGAGCTTGAAGAGATGCTGTTGATGGAGACTTGGGCTTGGGCCGTACGATACAGCGCTCCAGCTCCCAGAGTCCACACGGCTCCCAGCCCCACCCATTTCAGCACTGCTCGTAAAAAAGGCCATTCAACGCGGTCAAACGCCTTCTCAGCGTCTACTGACAGCAACAGAGGGCTGTCGCCAGTTTCTCGTAGAGTTGCCATGAGGTCAATGGTTTTTCTAATGTTGTCCGCACCATGCCTACCTCTCACATACGCTACCTGATCCGAGTGGACCTGCTGGGGGAGAACTAGCGCTAGGCGGGAAGCCAAGATGCTGGAATAAATCTTTGCATCAACATTGATGAGCGAGATTGCGCAATATGATGACCATTCTAGGGGATCTTTGCCTTCTTCAGGGATAACAATAATTATCAATTCGATAAATTATTTGGGGGCTTGCCTGTTTCTAGGATTGAAGAGTTTAGTGAGGAAGGGAGTAAGGGTATTACAATTGGATTTATAGAAGGCTGGCGTATAGCCGTCCTGGCGCTGAGCTTGCTTTTAGGTTATAGATGGCTCCCTGGACTTCTAGGGTGGTGATCGGGGCATTTAACATGTCTAGATGTTCTCTGATTATTGGCGTGCGAGGGAGGGCGGCTAAGTATTCATCAATTGCCGAGGGGGCACTTTCACCTTCCGCTGTGTACAGCTTTGAATAAAAGCTCGAAAAGCGGCTGACAATCTCTAGCGGATTAGTAAGAGGTGTACCGGACTCATCGATGACTTTATACACTGCTCTTTGTTTCCGCAAACCTGTTGGCCAGCATCGTGTGGGCCTTGTCACCTTTCTCGAAACATTTCTGCTTGAGGTATTTGAGTTGCGCAAGCGCATTACCATTCCATATGTCTCTAAACTCTCCCCTCAGCGCTTTAATTTGACTCGCCAAGTCCTCGCTTTGGGTGGGGTGGCATCTAAGATCCCGTTCTAGGCGGGAAATGTTAGCTCTTAGTTCCCCTTCCCCAAGTTGTCAGAGTCTATTTTTAGCTGCCCCTTCAGCTATGAGGATTCCCCTTATTGTGGCCTTCCCTGCTTCCCAAACCAAATTCGGCGACATTCCTTCAACATCGTTTATCTCGAAATAACTCAAGATGGCTTCAGAGAGTGTTTCTTTGAAAACAAGGTCCCTACACAAGAAATCATTGCAAACCCATCTTCGCTCTGGTATAGGCAGAGGGCCCAGATCCAGGTCTAGCGTGCATAGGTCGTGATCAGACCAGGCCACCACGTCTATGGATGATCCAAGGATGTCACCTTCGCTTTCTGCTCCAAGTAAAAGGAAATCTATTCTCGAGAAAGTTTGATGCGGAGGGGTGAAGAAAGTGTAGGCCCTTTCTTTCGGGTGTGTTGTTTGCCATGTGTCAATTAAATGGTGTTCTGTACGCATCCGAAGTGGGCGTACAAAGTGGCTGTTGGGCTGCCGGTTCCTTGGAGCTCGCACTGTGACTGCTTCGTTCTGACAATATTTCGACCTGCCATCCGCAAGAGGAATCACGCGTGCAGTGGCAACTCGGATTTCCTGGACTTCATTGAACTATTAGTCAAGCAATTGGACTCAAGTTTGTTTACCTTTTTTGCGAGTGCCGTGGCTTCACCGCGGCTTCAGTGATTCAATCAAATTTGTCACGCCCACACCTTCCTGACCTTACTTTCTTTCTCCTTCTTGCAGCTAATCTGCTCCGCCTTCCGCCCAGCCCGCCTCCACCCACGCCACTTCCTAGTAATACTCAGGTGTGCGCGCATACGTGCGCGTTCATCCGAAGTGGGCGTACAAAGTGGCTGTTGGGCTGTTAGGGTGGGTTGGTGGGTTTGCTGCCTTATTCCGAAATATTGATGTCAATGGAAGTTTTGGTTATTAGATTTAGCTGCGCATTGTGATTTTGGAGACTGCTTCATTGCAGCGGCTGCTGTGTGCTTAATTGCAAATGGTCTCCAACTTACGTAGTGGCCGTTCACTTTGTTCCCCTCCGACTATAAAAACTAGGACCGCCAAATCACCTAAATTAACAAGCTCGTCTCCGTCTATGCCTTCTAACAGCTCTGCTATGTCTTCTACAGCCGGGCCTCCAATACACTTGAAATGAATATTCCTGCAGCTACTAATGACCTGATTTGCCACGAAGTGGCATTCGCATATGCCTGTGCTCAAACAGCAGCGGCTCTGATTGTACCACCTGCCCCCTCTGCTATTATCCCTCACAAGCTAAGTAGCATTCTTCCATCCGCAAGCAAGAGCTTTCTCAGCATGCGCATGGATGCACCTCTTATTGTAGAAGATGACATTGTAGAGGGCGGCACTAGCGATGCAATTAATTCCTCGCCATCTGACGATTCCATCCTTGCCTACTTGCAGCTCTAGTAAAACGTGTGCGTCTATCTACTGGCCCCTCTACTCCTGTAACCTTACCTAGTGGCCGAAGGGCTGACGTGCACTTACAGTGTAAGGAGGAAGCCCCTGCCAGTGATTCCAATACTTCTCCCTCAATTGAGGGCCCCAAAAAGAAGTTGGCGAATTTCACATCATCCAGTCCTTGTTCTGCCCCGCTTTCTAATATTGAAACTACACCCCCGGCACCAGTGATAAACCTTGCCTTTTCACCAACTCAAAAGGCTCCTGTTCCCCAGTCAGGCTTTGATCTACATGCAGTCTCTGGAAGCCTCTTATCCCGTATAGTCAAGGATATTTAATTTATTGGATAGAGGGCATGATTACACCCATTATGAAATAAGGGACTGCAAAGCCTCCCTCACGCAGATTCTTCTTAAAATAAACAAACTGGAAGGGTATATTTTTGCGGATACATTTCGACGTGAGGGAGGGTGTCAGTCCCCATCGTTCGGGCACACTCCTCGCCTTGTATCCGCCACTACTCAATCTGTCCTTCCTCAAGTATCTGCTCAGCCCCTTTCATGCTATGAGGTACCTCCCATTACTTATACCTTTCCACAGTCCTTTGCTGAAAAAGTAGCCATGAACCAAGGCCATCCCCCATGTCAAATCTTCACTCATTCCCAATTGTGTCAAAAGGTTGCCGTTAACTCTGAAAAAATAGAGCAGTTATTTTTTCTTCAAGCACAACCTGACGAGCAGGACGTAGAGCCTCCACATCAGTCAGAGGAAATGGAGATGTGTGAAATTTCGCATCCCAACAGTCCCTCAGCTCTAACAGCTGATTGATACAAATGCACAAAGTGCTCCTGCCTCTCCTGAAGTGGCTGTTGGCAAAAGTGACACTCATTCGGCTGGTGCAGGCCAATTCTTTGCTTCCTGCAAGGAGAAAAGACTTTTCTTTCGGGCTCTCAAAAGAAAGGCTGATAGGCAGATGGCATCTTCAGTGCCTTGTGCAGCTCCACCACTAAACAAAAAATCAAAAAAATAAATAAAACCACCCTCTGACCCCTCCTCAGCTAATATGGATGCCCCTGCTCACCTCGGAACCATCGATGAGCTGGGCATCAATATTGAAGAACTTTCGGCTGAGAGCAAAAACGCGCTACAACATCTAAGCGCCGAGGACCAACAGGCCATTATGGGAGGCATTGAATCCTTGCTCCATAGCAACAAAGCATTAAGGTCATCAGCTTGCTTTGGTAAGCCAGTCATTGCGCCTCCTTTGTCTGCACAACAGAACTCGGTGGATAAAGTGCACCCAACGCTGCAAACACATTTATCTGCATTTTACAAACCTATTGAAAATAAATTTGCTCAAGCAGGGAAGGGTGTGGTAGGGATGCTCATAGTTGGCATCCCTAATTTGACTCTCATGCCAACTAAACCTACTTCTCCACTATAGAATGTGATTGGGAACGTGCAAAATTCCATCGAGCCTTCTGCTCCTTTGCCCAATCCCTCTTTGGAGCAGCCACTGGATTCACATGAAATCCCAAATAGGTTGGGAGTGCAATCATCATGCCCCCAAAGCCTGATAGAGGTTAGTGCGTTAGCAATGGACAAGGCCTCAGGTAATTCATTGACCATCATAGGATGGGTGATCGATGCTGAAATTAGTGGTGAAAAGCGCCTTAATCTGTCTGCCCTCCTTCAAGCATTTAGTAAAATTCCTGCTTTGAGAACTCTTAATACCTCTGACATAGAATGGGTTACCCTGCCAACAATTCACAACTACCGTATATTACGCAAGGTCCACTCGGCTATTATCACTGATTTGGTAATGCAATATCAACGCAAATTGCAACGTATTGGTCTATCCCCACACCTGTTTGATTCAATTGATGAAGCGATTTGTTTCAATGAAATGCCTCTTCCTGTTATCAACGAGCCTTCTGCAAAGGGCAATTGTGCGGCTGTTCAGGGGGAGAGGAAATCTGCTGTAATTGCGCAGCTTGTTGGCCTGTCTAACATCAGTAAGATTGGTCATGGTTGTCCTCTCTTGCCATCACCTTGAATCCGGTCATAGACAATATCCCTAATTAAGAGGATTTCCTCTTTGACAATCTTGTCCTGGAACTCATGTGGGCACACAAATTTGTGCACATGGTTAAAAAATGTACCCCCAAACTTTGTGTGTGATATTCTTTTATGTCAAGAAACTATGTGTGTTCAAAAGCTTATGTTGCCGGGATTTATTGTTTATCAAATTATGGCTAGGCGTGGGCTTAAGGGGCATCCCTATGGCGGTTTGGCCATAGGTATCAGCTCAAATTTGAATGTAAATGCTCGGGACGTTTATAAACTCTCGGCAACATTGGCTGTATTGGTATTCTTAAATGAAGTTTCTTCTGACCCGTACCTTATTATTTCCCTCTATCACAATCCGGCCCTTCTGAAAATAGCAATTGTGTTTCAAGAACTTGATAGACTATTTGACAAAGTCATGTCTCAGTATCCAACATGTCGAATAGTGTTAGGTGGGGATTTTAATGTGCTTTGCTCTGAATCTCAAGCTCGGTTACTAGCGGTTGAGTGTTCTACTCCAGCATCCCTTAGAGGGCAACGATGGCGAGCGCACCTGGCCTCGTGGGAGGTATAATTTCTCTCGGTTGACGTTAGGGGTTTGTAAGAGGATTCAATTCAACACTACAGCTAAGTCAATGCCTAGTCTGGGATACTGAATGGAAACCCTTATTGATATATCTTTATGTCCAGTTCATGCGTTCTGGATGACTACCCTTATATAACACCCCTCTCTTGGAATCCTCCTGACCCCACTGAGCCAAGAAGTAGTTCTGTTGTGCAAGTTAAAGGTTTATTTGATAAATTAAACAATATATATATATATAGATATCACGCTTTATAATAAATTAATAATTGGAAATCACACTTAATCTGGTATGATAAAGATTAACAACAGAGAATCTGGCACTAGCACACTTCTTGATAATCACTAAGGAGTTGACATGAAATGGATAAGATAGCAACAATACTTTTATAGTTTCAAATGGATGCAAGGTGGAATGAAAATGCAGTACAGAAAATACTCAATATGATTTCAACAAAACAATGTAATCACTTTTCTCTGGCAATCCCCTCCTTTTATGCAATGCAAGGAAATGGAAGGAAGGCACACAGTTCTCAAAAATGCAATTAAATGTGATTCAGTTAACCCCAGCAACTTAGACTACAGAAGTTGAAAACACAGGCCCAAATGCTTTTAAATGCGCTGGCAATGAAGAAAAAAATATGCTAAAATGCTTTTAATTCCCTCTAGAGGTTCAGGGTGAGTGGTATCTAGTTAATATTAGTCCAGGCTCACTTTAGCAAGGATCTAGGGTGTAACTAGCAGGTTAAACGAATTTTTGGCAACTGAAAGGCAAGCATCTTCTGTTTTCACACGTGGAGAAATTTGCAAATGGCGGCAAAATTCGCGAATGCGTCTGGTGCGATTACAGAGGAACTACAAGGGCTATCGTCTGGGGTCCTAGGAAAGCCTAGGATCTCAGCTTCCAGATGAAAGTTACTGCAAGTCTCTAGCACAAACGGTCACGGAGATATGAGCGATTAAATAAAGGTCGTTTTTCAGATTTGAAATTTTAAAGTTCAAAAAGACAAGTGCAGCTTGCAACTAGAAAATGACAGGTGACAGCTTTGCAAATGACAGGTGACAGTTAGGAGACAGTTCTACTTAGATTAAACTAGATTGAATTATATTATTTTAACTAGGAGATTGGTTCTGCACAGTTTTCTAGGTACTCACACTATATTCTTGAGTGAAATGGGCCTCGCCATGGATCTGGTCAGGTTTTAGACGGGACTCTGGTCTCTGCACTTCACAGTGATCTGGGTCTGCTCTCTCTCTGGATTCTGAAGATTGAGGGATTTAAAGTCTGGATCTTTCTGCACAGCTTTCTCTGGAGATTGATGGAGGTAAAGTATGGATTTTCCCGGCAGAGCTTCCAGCTGCAAATGGATTTGAAGGTCCCTATCTGTCCTGTCTCTCTGTTTTTATGTGTTTTGAAAATGGGTGTGTGTGAGCAGCATCACTAGACCCTACCCCTCTCCACTTGCCATTGGTCAAATTTCCATTTCTCACTTGATTGGGGAAGGAACTGTGAGTCAGAGCGATGTCATTTTATGGATTGCAGAGAGGACACTCCCCTGTCAAATTGCACACAATCTATATATGATAACAAAAGACATATTTGCACAGGTAAACATTGGTTTAAAATTACATGCACCCCTCACACATCACAGGAGGTATCCCCTGTTCAAACTCTGCTCTTCCTGGTGGCTTGCATTCAAAAATGGCACATATTTCACTTTTTAACTGGTTTCGCAATTTCGGACATTAACCCAAATTTACACACATGTGCGCAAGGAGTATGGACATTAGTTGATGAAGAGTCAGATTTTTCACATGCACACATTTTGAGTAATATCCTCTTTTCCGCTAAAACCCCCCTGAACATGCCACTGGTTCTAAAAACCTCTTAAAATGTGGGCAGAAAAATCACAAGAATTATGGTGTCATTTATACAATTTTCACATGTCCGCTCTAGGAGTTATTCATCTTTTTAGAGTTATGTTCTGGCCCCAAAGGGGTGTGGTTTTCCTCCAGCACAAGGTTGAATTTCTGGTTTTTCCAGTTCTGCCAAGCCAGCTTGCTCTCACAGGCAGTGCCCCTCCCCTGTGCTTCCAGGAGAAATCTCCATTTACGACTCCCGCCATAAAACATTTGCCTGAGTCAAGACAGGGCTTTGTTCAATTTCCTGCAGAGCCCAGGTAATTCAATCAGGGAAGTGTCATATCCCTTTTGGTGTGAGCAGCAAAAGGGCAGCTAGGCCTGGGAACACAGCTGTGACTCAAGTTTCACTCCTGATGGGGGTAGTTGCCAGGCAAATTGGAATCTCTTTAAGCCAGTTTTTAGCTACATGTCATTTCTGTTCCCCAGTTTCTGCATTCAAATAAACTAACAATTTCACATATGCAGCTAGAATGCTGATTCTAAGTTTAAAACTATGACATTTAAACAATTGCAACCTATGTGACACTCAAAAGTAGGTCACTCATTTCTCTTAAACATTGAGATTTTTAATGTCTTTCAGTCCAAATTTACTTAAACTGCTGAAATCCACAGCTCAGCCAGTCTTGTTATAAACCTTCAAGTCACTTCAGAATATGACTTTAGATTGTATCCACCTCTCAGTAAGTCTTTCTTTGGCCTGTCTTGGGTTCATTTATTCAGTTTTCTACAAAAAAGTAAAATCTGGTGGTTTTAAAACGCCGGCTTTTGGATAGTGGTGAGTACTGGTACTGCACCCCTTTTTGGGATTTAAGAAAATGAATTCCCAACAGTTATGGGTTTGCTTTTGGCAATCAGCATTGCCATTCCCAATGGTTTCAGACTACTGTGCGGTTAGTCCAATGGTGGTTTTAGGCAGTGCCCTTCTGTGCCCATAACATCGGCAAAATGGGTGGCAGCCTATTCTTCATGCATTTCCCTGTGCATTTTCTGGGAAGCTCTGGCCATCATGATGTTTTCCATGTCAGAACTGCACAGTTTTGAGGTAGGGCTCGGATGCATGGGTAAATACATCCCACAAGCCCCCCTTCTTGCGGTGGCCATCTGATCCTTCACTGGTGGGACCCGCAAGATCTGGGATGTAGTTCTCATCTTCTTCCGATAGATGGCACAGTTCAGCATCTTTTTCTCCATCCGGTCGGATCGATCGGTTCTCCTCGCCGGTCCTGATGGGAATATTGGGCGGTACTCCGGCCCATTGCGTCTCTGCTCCCGGTCTCCGGATCATCCTCCTTGGCCCGTCTCCAGGTTTTCTTTCTCCTAGGACGACAAAGGAAGAGCGGCAATACCTACTCATAGACGTTTTTCCAGCACTGTTGAGATAGTGGGGCAGCATATGCATTTCATCATAACGAAACATTACATTCTTATTTTGATAAAAAAAAACAGTATAACTAAGAGACAGTTTCATGCAAATCACAATATTTTAGAGACTAGATGTGGTATGTTTTATGATTGGAACTGAATTAGTCTGAGACAGTACCCGCTAGGATTCCAGAGGATTCCTCCAGTTGTTGCAGAGCGTGCCTGGGATGGCAACACTTCAACTGGTTTATGTGGACCCACTTGTCTTCCCCCGCTGCCAAAGGACCTTTGGGGATGTGGATTTTGTAGGCCACAGGAGAGATTTTGTCGATGATCTCAAAGGGTCCCTTCCACGTAGGCAAATATTTCCGCTGTTTTGCCTGGTTTCTTTGGAAGTTGTATAGATAGACCCGGTCCCCCACCTGATATTCCTTCCTGGAAGTTTTCAGGTCATAGTGGGTCTTCATGCTATCAGCTGATCTTTCTAGATTCCGCTGAGCGTAAGCAAAAGCATGTTGGAGGTGTTTCCTTAAATTCTCCACATACTCATGAGTAGTGGAGGCATTTATCAGTGTCTGCTCTTGGGTCCTGTAGAGCAAATGCTGAGGAAGCACCATCTTGCGTCCAGTCATCAACTCAAATGGTGACATTTTGGTTGCAGATGAAGGGGTAGATCTGATGGCCATTAGGACCAGAGGTAATCAGATATCCCAACTTGGCCCAGAATCTGCCACAAACTTTTTTAAGATGCTCACAATTGTCCGGTTGTAGCGTTCCACTGCTCCAGAAGAAGCTGGCCTGTAAGCAATATGTAACTTCCTTTTGACCCCCAGTATCTCCCACATCTTTGTCATTACTTCACTGGTGAAGTGGCTACCTCTGTCTGACTCAATCCTTTGAGGTAGGCCGAAACGGGAAAAAGATGTGGTTAATCATCAGGGCAGCTGCGGTTTCTGCCTTGCAATTTGGGGCTGGGAGACATTCCACCCACTTGGTAAACAAGCATGTGACGGTCAACATGTACTTATTCCCCCTCGCGGAGCGAATCACGGGGCCTACAAAGTCGATTTGTAAATCTGACCATGGCAGTGTCATCCCCCTCTTTTGGAGAGGTGCACGATGCGTGAGGGATGATGGCTGAAATTGTGCACACACAAGACACCCCTTCAAATATTGGTCGAGGTCCTGCCCCATGTGTGGCCAGTATGCAACCTCTCTTAAGATTTCCAATGTTGTGTGAAACCCCCTATGACCGGCGGTGGCCGCATCATGGGCGTGACTTAACATCAGGCTTCGGAATGAGGTAGGAACCACCCACTGATCGTGGCCAGCTTTGGATTTCCTTACCAGCAGACCGTCTTGGATTCGGAACATTTTTGGACATTTCATCAACACTCTTAAGTCCTCTTTCCCAATGTAATCGGTATCCGTCAGGGGAAAGTTCTCAGGGTCAAGGTGCTGGTAAAATTTTCCAATAATTGGATCCCCCTTCTGAGCTGTAATCAAATCAGCATCAGGGGTCACCTTACTCCATTGTGCAATTGAAAGGTCATTGTGAGCATTTGTCTGGGACCTAGTGATAGCAGTGACCTGGATTTCCCCCAACAGGGACTCAATCTCAATTAGATCCCCTTGGATGGCCCCGGTTTTGGCCAGCTGATCAGCTAAGTCATTTCCAGTTTTGTCTGGTCCCTCTACTTTGGAATGACCCTTGATCTTTTTCCAATAGATGGTCATCTCATTCGAGGTGACCAGATCATCAATGTTTTGAATCAACTTCCCATGTTTCAAGGGTTTGTTGTTAGCACATAACATGCCTCTGGTTTTCCAATTAACCAGGTGCTCCACTAACCCGTTCCGTACATAATCCGAATCTGTGATTATGACCAGTTCGCGGAGTTGATGCTGGACAGCAGTGAGGATGGCCTGATGCACAGCCATCAATTCTGCCACCTGACTACTTCGGGGACCAATTTTGTATCCAGCGGAGGGTTCTGGGGACTCATTCACCCATGCATTCCCTACGCCGGCAACCAGTTCTTTCTCCCCGTTGTTGTCAACATGGTAAGAGCATCCATCCACATAGACAGTGGGCATTCCCTCACACTTGTCCTCTTCAAAGACTTTGTGTGGGGAATTCAAGGTATGCCTCCATGTTGTCCTTGATTTTTAGACTTTCGTCCTCGAGACAGTTTTCTCTGGCACAATCATGCAAGTCAGCCAGACCTTGCGCGAGGTGACTCTTCTTGTTTTGGCCATATCTGACCTCCACAGGAAAGCCTTGCATTGACAGAATCCAGGAAGTAATTCGGGAATTACTCACATTTCCGGCCCGGATTCTGTCACTTTGGAGATATTGCAGAGGCTGGTGTGGAGTCTCCACTATGATGTGTTCCCCCTGGATAAACGGGCGGTAATTCTTCAATGCCCACACCGTTGCCAGGAGTGCCTTCTCACAATCGTTGAATTTTTCCTCCACAGAGGATAAAGTTTTGCTCGCATAGGAGATTACTTTATTGACTTTGTCATGCTTTTGGTATAATACTGCCGTCAAGCACGTATTAGAGAACCCCGTCTCCAGGAAGAACTCCTTGTTTCTGACAGGGTAAGCTAGGCAAGGCGCTTGTGAGAGGCTTCTCTTGAGTTGTCTTACTGCCTCGGCTTGTTCTGGACCCCATTCCCACTTGACCCCCCCCTTTCAGGAGATGAATCAGGGGTCTGGTGATCTCTGCGTAGCCCTCAATGAACTTTCTGCTGTAATTAGTCAGTCCAAGGAGGCTCCTTAGTTCCCGCAGAGTTGTGGGGTCTTTCAGTTTCTGAAGTGCTTCCACTTTCTTTTCCTGGGGACAGAGACCCTGAGGAGTAATCTCATGCCCCAAGAAATTAACACGGGTTCTACACCACTGTGCTTTCTGAAAGGAAAGTTTTGCTCCGGCGGCCCTCAACTGCGTCAGAACATAACGGATCTCCTTATGTGTTCCTCCACAGATGAACTTTTGATGAGGACATCATCTACATAAGCCAGGTTACCCCTCGCACCCAGGTCGGGCATGGCCTTATGTAGGAAAATGTTGAATTCATTGCCGGAGTTGAGGTATCCGAAAGGAGTCCGGGTCCATGTATACTGCTGGCCCCCAAAGGTAAAAGCCAGTTTGTATTGGTCCTCCCTGCTGACAGGCACAGTCCAGTATCCATTGGTCAGGTCTATTGCAGTGAATACTTGTGACCCCTGGATCTGGGCCAGCCCTTGGTCAATGTAGGGCAGTGGCCATCGAGAAGTATGGACCCGTTTGTTGAGCTCCCTAAGGTCAGCACAGAGTCTCCACTGGCCGTTTGGCTTCAATATTCCCAGCACCGGATTATTGAAGGTGCTGTGGACTGGACGGATTATTCCCCGGGACTCAAGGTTCTTAATTATTTCAGTAAGGGACTCAATTGATGCGAGAGGCAAACGATATTGCTTCACAAATACAGGAGTCATGCCAGGGTCCGTGGGGATTGTTGTTTTGTGGATGTCAGTGCGACCACAGTCATATGAGTCTACCGCAAAGAGATCTTGGAAATCCAAGAAAACTTGTTTCAACTTTTGCTTCTGTTCCAGAGTCACACAGGCATCAGCTAGGTTGACTCTCTCTTCCACCATCTGCCTGAAGCCTGGAAAGACTTCTGGTTGGGCTATCTCAGCGGCCTCCTCCAGCTGGGTGGAGAAGTCCCTGGTCAGAGTGCTGATTTGGACTGGAGGCTTCAGGTGGGAAAGGCAGCCCTCATGGACCTGGAAAATCACCTCATCCCTCCTGAAGTCACAAGTCACATCTTCCTTACCATAAGGGCAAGAAGTGTACACCAGGAAGTTCCCCCCATGCCGGGTAAAAATCCTGTCTGGTGTTGCATTGTCTTCACTGTCACTGTCAAAACAGTCCTTGGGGATTGGTCCTAACAGTTCATTTCCAAGATCAATGGAGAAATGTCGGTCATCAACCGCCATTCCAATAATGGTGCCTGCGGCTAGAGTAATACTCTTTAAGTCGCTGTTATCCACCTCTATTAGAATGGTGTCATGTTCTATGTTGACTAATGGAGTTGGGTTTACCCCCAACCCTTGCTGTTGGAGAGAAGCGTTTAGATGTATGTAAGCATCAGGGTTTTTCAACTCTTGTCCCCTTTTAACTTTCACTTCCAGGGAGAATTGTCGGTCCTTTCTGGGATGGTGACTTCCTCTTTGATCTGAATTTCAACTGCATAAGGTAGCAATTGAGCTGACCTAAATGCTTTTTCTGGATCATCAAAGCCCATGGGATTATCCGCTAATCGGGACCAAGCTTTGAAGTTTATTAGGTCCAAACTAATGGCAAAGCGATTGAGAATGTCACTGCCTAAGTAAAAGGCGGCAGGGACGTCTTGCACGACCCAACAATTGTGGACTATGCTCTTGTTGCCAATGGAGATTTTGAGCATACACCTGCTTGGCAGGAGATGTTTGGAATTAGGTGCTTCCAGGTCCATTTCCCATTTGTCTATCAGTTTGAATGTGGGAATGGCTGGATCTTTTGGGAGTTGGCGAAACATGGCTTCGCTGATGAAGCTCTTACCATTGTTCACGCACACTCGAGCGAGAACAGAGTCCTTCCCATCATTTAACTGAACAGGGATGAACAACTGCTCTCCAATTTGCTGAATATCAGCCAGGCTCTGAGCTGATTTCACATCTTTCTGGACGATTGGAGTGGGAGTTTCTGATTGTGGATTAGTATAGAATCTCAGAGTGTTTCCTTCCAGCGTGGAGTACCACTTTAGACTGGAAGGAAGGTTGATTTTCAGAAATAGAGAGGACCCTCCATCACCAGTCTGTTGTCCTACTGCTATTACTGTCACGTCTGGAATCTGGCTGTTCTGGAAGTGAAATTCTACTTGGTCAGATTTTTGTTCAACCATGTGGCAGGTGCCGTTTAAACTAACATGGTTGACACTGTTTTAATTTTATTGGTCGGCTAGTCTGGGTCCAGAGGACCTTGTTTACGCAATCTATTAGGGGTGACAACCTTCTCAGGAGGTCATTCCCTAGTAAACAAGGGGTGCCCTCTGGGGTCACAACTATGACCGGGTGTTTCAACTTATGTCGCCCAATTTTTATGTCCAAATCTGCCGTCCCCTCGACGGGAATTTCCTTCCCGTCAAAGTTCTGCAGTTGTCCAGGAAGAGAGGTGAGAGGAATTTGGTAATTCCCTCCCCTTCCTGCATTCAGTTCGTCAAAGGCCCTTCTGGACAGAAGGGTAGCTTGAGATCCAGTGTCCACCAGTGCCAAAATTGTACCCTGCCCCTGTACTTGTACCGGGGCATAATATCTTCCCTCCTTCTCCTCAAAGGGGCACAGATAATGTACATTTTTGGACAACTGGTGGGCTAATTTTCTGGTTTTGGACATCGCTAGCGAAGAGATTTGGGCAGAATTCTGTGGAGAGCCTTGAGAATCTGAAAGAAAAAGTTGGCAACTGGAGATCAGAGCCATTGTGGGTTCCCCTGGCTCTGGTTCCGGGCCGCCCCCCCCCTTTTTGGAGGCAGTCACCAGGATGGGTTTGAACCAGGGGATTTTCTTGCTGTTGGTTCTGGGATGAGATGGTGGGCGGCGGTAGCTCAGTCTCCACATCTCCCCAGTCTGGATTTGCATCCCTAGGGACCCATTTTTCTTTGGGAGGGGTTCCCCCCTCTCTGAAGGAGAAGACCCTTTTCCCAGGATCCTCTGAGGATCCCTCTCCCTCAAATTGGAAGATCTGTACCTCCTCCTCAAACTGAGTCTGTTTGGGTCTTTTGTTTCTCCTACCCCCCCTCTGCTCCTTAGGAGGCAGACTTTCAGGGGCAAGAGATTTTGTTTCCGGTTCCTGGGTTTCCAGGGGCTGTTTACAAGTGAGGAAGGAAGCTTCCTCCAAGGCTTTACACCCCCCTTCCCTTTGTGCCTCCTCCCTGGGAACCGGTGTGTTATCGGGGTGCTGCCCACGTCATTGTTCTGGAGCACCAGGTCCAGAGTTGGGTGCGTTCTGCGCCGGCATGCCGATCTGAGGGTTCTGCTGAGCCCTCAGTATGTGACCCAGATCCCGCGCCATGTTTTGAACCTGGCGCTCTAACTGGGAAACCCGCTCAGGCTGATACGGGGCCCTGTTTTCTCCCCTGGGCTGATCCCGGGAAGGGTAGCTATCCCTTCTCTGGTAGTACCCTGGGTCAGGAAGATTTGGGTACCCCTCCACCCTTGGCCTCCCCTCTCCCGGATTCAGTGGTCTGGGCTCAGGGAATTGGGGAAAGAAGGATGGATGGGTTTGGGGCTGAAAGTCGGGTGGATATCTGGGGAAAAAGTTCTGCCCAGGGTTTGGTAAATTTCTGCCCTCCGGTGGGAAGTTAGGAGGGAGGTTCCCTGGGCTAGGTGCTTGGCTGGATCCCCCCCCTTGGGCTGGAGGAGTCCACACATAACCCAGGATGGGTCGATTTCCCTTGTAACGGGGACTTACATAATCAGGAGAGCGAGGGACCCCATTTGTGGGGCTGCCTCCCTGGCTCCCTGTCTGTGACTGGCCCGAGGACCTCCTGGGCCTAGCATTATTAGGTGCAGGTAGGTTTTTAGGCCCCCCCATCTCCAAATCCAAAACGGGGGTGACCTTTACCTCTGCCACCTTGGCAGCAGCAGGGGTGCTGTTGGCTTTGGGGTTTTTCTGGGCATTACTTTTGCTATCTACCGGTTTCTGCACCTCATAGATCCGGGTAGCCTGTTCAATGACCCAGTCTAAAGATCTTTCTCGTGAAAATCCCTCACGAGCTGGGTCATTATATATTTGGGCAAGGCATGGAAAAAAGTATTAACAAATTCTCTGCTGTCTGTGCGCACCCTTCTTGTGGTCTGTGCAAAAGCACGCTTTAACTCCTGCACAAATTCTTGTGGGGCCTGATCCTCCCCACATTGTAAATTGTAGGCTGCCTTGCGAGCCTCTTGAGGATTTCTGTGAACAGAAAAATGTTTCAAGATGGCTGCCTTATAGGTGGACCATCTTAAATGATTTTGGTCCTCCAGCCCCGCAAAGAAACTGGAGTATTCCGGGGAGAAGGTCCACTTTACATATTGAATACAGCTTTGGCTGTCCTTCAAATGGAAAGTCTCCATCATTTGCTCAAACAACTCTAAATGCTCCCAAACAGAATACTTAGCGTTCTTATGGTAAGGCGTGATGACGCTCCTGATCGCCTTAATCTGCTTTAAGGGGTCCTTACGTAAGGCCCTTTTTGCCTTATTGGCCTTTTTGGTTCGGGTAACCCTTGTCCATTCATCCTCTGACTCAGAGGCACTGCTCCCAGAGGTTCCTGTCTGCTCTTCCAGGTTTTCCCGGATTCTGCGAGCCTGGGAATGGCTGGCAGAATGTGGGGACCTGGTCTCCTGTGTCCTGCGCAATTCAGAGGAGTCTTCAGATTCCTCCTTGCTGCCAGGATTTGATGGGTACCCCCTCCACTGACCTAACTGGGCAGAGGTTTTCAGGATGCCCTTAATGGGCCTACTCTCCTGGGGTTCCCCATTAAATTGCACTGTGCTTGGGTGCCCATACCCGGATGCCCGCCCCTCCATTCCTGGGTGGTACTGGCCTATGAGCCCCATGCTTCTGGCTGGATAGTAATCTGCCATCCCTGTGGCCCTGTGCTCATGTGCGCCAGGGGACATGGGGGTGGCAGAGTCCAGGGACTGAAAGGTATGAGGGCCTCTGGTACTAGGGCTCCTGAGGTTATGCTCTGGAGTTTCCATTTCCCAGCGAACCTCATCTCTATCCGCCCCTGCTCCCTGTTGCAATGCAAGAGCCTGCATTTGTGCCTTCAGTTCCTCAGTTAAGGCCTTACTAGACTCTATCAGTCTCTCCTGCATCGCTACCTGTTGTTGGAGCCTATCATTGTGTTGACAGAGGGCCTCATTTTCCCTCTGTGCTTCCTGATTGGTCCTGGAGCACTGGGCCAGTCTTTGCTGCAGGAGGGTTACCTCCTGATTCCCATCCCTACTGGCCTGCTCCTTTCTTGCCAGAGCATCTTCCACCCTTCTGGTGTGCTCTAACAAGTTTGCATGCTCTTTTTGGAGATCACCCAGCCCCTGGAGGGCCAAGTGATTTTCTTCCGTTTTTCTTTTTAACTGGCAGACTTCCTGGCCTAAGGTGTCCCTTTCCTGACTAAGAGCCTGCATCTGTGCCGCCAGGTCATCCCTCTGCCTTTGAAGGGCACCAGCTTTCCGGCGCTCTTCATCAAACTCTGCCTGGGTATCCAGGTCTTTCAGAATCAGTTTATTGCTTTCTGCCTTTTCCCTATCTAGGTGGCCTTGCAGGGTGACTACCTGCTCAGCACATACCCTGTTGAAGTCCAGTTGTTGCTCCAGCTTTTTCTGGCTTTGCAGTAGGGAGTCCAAACCTTCTTGGTGTTCCTTCTGCAAGGCCCGAAATCTGGTATCCTGTTCTGACTTTTCCTTTTGCAGCACATCCATATCCTCCTTTATTTTAGTGATGTACTGTCTGGTCTCATTTTCTGACTCCTGGCTTCTGTGCAGCCTTTGCTCAGAAGAGTCCAGATCAGATTGGGCCTTCTCTAACGCCATCTGTTGCCTTTTTGCCAGATCATGGCCTTCAGCACATTTATTCTGTATGGCTCCCATATATAAATATAAATATGCCGCTATCCTAACAATCTTGTCGTGTTCATCTTTGGCCTTAGGAGCCATATATAGTTCACTCAGGGCCACATGTAATGGACCCTGATCTCGCCATAAGTCTGACCCTGTTTCAGTGGCCTGTCGCGTGATGGCCTGCAACCAGGCATCCTGGCCCTGCTCAGCCCATTCACCTCTCACAAATAGTTTATGTAAGAAGTGCTCTCTGGCTATTTTCATATCTACCAAGGTCGTCATTCTAGAGATTGGTCTCTGTCCTGACTTACAGAAGTTAGTATTTTATTTTTGCAGAACAGAACTTTTCTTGGAGTGTCCCTTTTGAGGAATGCTTCACAGCGTAATGCAGCGTGGTGATCCGACTGGATGTATGTATCCCGTCAGTTAGCACACTGTATTAAGCTGCACAAGTGGTATTCTAACCCAGAATCCCGGCTACCAGCCCCCAATTTGTAAGAGGATTCAATTCAACACTACAGCTAAGTCAATGCCTAGTCTGGGATACTGAATGGAAACCCTTATTGATATATCTTTATGTCCAGTTCATGCGTTCTGGATGACTACCCTTATATAACACCCCTCTCTTGGAATCCTCCTGACCCCACTGAGCCAAGAAGTAGTTCTGTTTTGCAAGTTAAAGGTTTATTTGATAAATTAAACAATATATATATAGATATCACGCTTTATAATAAATTAATAATTGGATATCACACTTAATCTGGTATGATAAAGATTAACAACAGAGAATCTGGCACTAGCACACTTCTTGATAATCACTAAGGAGTTGACATGAAATGGATAAGATAGCAACAATACTTTTATAGTTTCAAATGGATGCAAGGTGGAATGAAAATGCAGTACAGAAAATACTCAATATGATTTCAACAAAACAATGTAATCACTTTTCTCTGGCAATCCCCTCCTTTTATGCAATGCAAGGAAATGGAAGGAAGGCACACAGTTCTCAGAAATGCAATTAAATGTGATTCAGTTAACCCCAGCAACTTAGACTACAGAAGTTGAAAACACAGGCCCAAATGCTTTTAAATGCGCTGGCAATGAAGAAAAAAATATGCTAAAATGCTTTTAATTCCCTCTAGAGGTTCAGGGTGAGTGGTATCTAGTTAATATTAGTCCAGGCTCACTTTAGCAAGGATCTAGGGTGTAACTAGCAGGTTAAACGAATTTTTGGCAACTGAAAGGCAAGCATCTTCTGTTTTCACACGTGGAGAAATTTGCAAATCGCGGCAAAATTCGCGAATGCGTCTGGTGCGATTACAGAGGAACTACAAGGGCTAGGGTTCTGGGGTCCTAGGAAAGCCTAGGATCTCAGCTTCCAGATGAAAGTTACTGCAAGTCTCTAGCACAAACGGTCACGGAGATATGAGCGATTAAATAAAGGTCGTTTTTCAGATTTGAAATTTTAAAGTTCAAAAAGACAAGTGCAGCTTGCAACTAGAAAATGACAGGTGACAGCTTTGCAAATGACAGGTGACAGTTAGGAGACAGTTCTACTTAGATTAAACTAGATTGAATTATATTATTTTAACTAGGAGATTGGTTCTGCACAGTTTTCTAGGTACTCACACTATATTCTTGAGTGAAATGGGCCTCGCCATGGATCTGGTCAGGTTTTAGACGGGACTCTGGTCTCTGCACTTCACAGTGATCTGGGTCTGCTCTCTCTCTGGATTCTGAAGATTGAGGGATTTAAAGTCTGGATCTTTCTGCACAGCTTTCTCTGGAGATTGATGGAGGTAAAGTATGGATTTTCCCGGCAGAGCTTCCAGCTGCAAATGGATTTGAAGGTCCCTATCTGTCCTGTCTCTCTGCTTTTATGTGTTTTGAAAATGGGTGTGTGTGAGCAGCATCACTAGACCCTACCCCTCTCCACTTACCATTGGTCAAATTTCCATTTCTCACTTGATTGGGGAAGGAACTGTGAGTCAGAGCGATGTCATTTTATGGCTTGCAGAGAGGACACTCCCCTGTCAAATTACACACAATCTATATATGATAACAAAAGACATATTTGCACAGGTAAACATTGGTTTAAAATTACATGCACCCCTCACACATCACAGGAGGTATCCCCTGTTCAAACTCTGCTCTTCCTGGTGGCTTGCATTCAAAAATGGCACATATTTCACTTTTTAACTGGTTTCGCAATTTCGGACATTAACCCAAATTTACACACATGTGCGCAAGGAGTATGGACATTAGTTGATGAAGTGTCAGATTTTTCACATGCACACATTTTGAGTAATATCCTCTTTTCCGCTAAAACCCCCCTGAACATGCCACCGGTTCTAAAAACCTCTTAAAATGTGGGCAGAAAAATCACAAGAATTATGGTGTCATTTATACAATTTTCACATGTCCGCTCTATGAGTTATTCATCTTTTTAGAGTTATGTTCTGGCCCCAAAGGGGTGTGGTTTTCCTCCAGCACAAGGTTGAATTTCTGGTTTTTCCAGTTCTGCCAAGCCAGCTTGTTCTCACAGGCAGTGCCCCTCCCCTGTGCTTCCAGGAGAAATCTCCATTTACGACTCCCGCCATAAAACATTTGCCTGAGTCAAGACAGGGCTTTGTTCAATTTCCTGCAGAGCCCAGGTAATTCAATCAGGGAAGTGTCATATCCCTTTTGGTGTGAGCAGCAAAAGGGCAGCTAGGCCTGGGAACACAGCTGTGACTCAAGTTTCACTCCTGATGGGGGTAGTTGCCAGGCAAATTGGAATCTCTTTAAGCCAGTTTTTAGCTACATGTCATTTCTGTTCCCCAGTTTCTGCATTCAAATAAACTAACAATTTCACATATGCAGCTAGAATGCTGATTCTAAGTTTAAAACTATGACATTTAAACAATTGCAACCTATGTGACACTCAAAAGTAGGTCACTCATTTCTCTTAAACATTGAGATTTTTAATGTCTTTCAGTCCAAATTTACTTAAACTGCTGAAATCCACAGCTCAGCCAGTCTTGTTATAAACCTTCAAGTCACTTCAGAATATGACTTTAGATTGTATCCACCTCTCAGTAAGTCTTTCTTTGGCCTGTCTTGGGTTCATTTATTCAGTTTTCTACAAAAAAGTAAAATCTGGTGGTTTTAAAATGCCGGCTTTTGGATAGTGGTGAGTACTGGTACTGCACCCCTTTTTGGGATTTAAGAAAATGAATTCCCAACAGTTATGGGTTTGCTTTTGGCAATCAGCATTGCCATTCCCAATGGTTTCAGACTACTGTGCGGTTAGTCCAATGGTGGTTTTAGGCAGTGCCCTTCTGTGCCCAGAACATCGGCAAAATGGGTGGCAGCCTATTCTTCATGCATTTCCCTGTGCATTTTCTGGGAAGCTCTGGCCATCATGATGTTTTCCATGTCAGAACTGCACAGTTTTGAGGTAGGGCTCGGATGCATGGGTAAATACATCCCACAGGTTCTTGCCATACATGGAGGAGGGGTTTGCACTCTTCATGCATTGACCATTATTCTATCTCAGCCAACTTGCAGGACAAGTGTGGCAAAATCTCGATCTCCGATCCCGGGCTGGGTGATCATCTTAAAATCAAACTGGTATTAAATGTCACTGTTGAAAGCCTGAGAAATGACCCCCTCCAGTGTTTTCTGGAAGGTGTTCGCCCTGGCATATCCATTCGTTGGAGTACCAACCTCTGAGACAAGATCAAAGACATGATTGCTGCTCAGCTTCAAGGCCACTTTCAATCTGCATTCCTCAGCTGATGCTGAAGCGGAGTGGCATTTGCGTGTCATTAAAGATGCAATAGCGAACTTGCGTAGTACGAATGGGGCTCATACGAATTGCACTCTGGAAATTGGCAGCAAGTTTATTTTTGAAGCTAAACACTCTAAAAATGTCACCTTACGCAAACTCCGGAAGGCCGTCCTCTCCATGGAGGATTTTCTGCAGCAAAAAAAGGTTATCAATAATGCTTATCGCAATAAATGCTTGAACCATAAATGTTATTTGCATCATTTGAATAATCAAAAGATGCATGCAACTTTATGTCGCAATGATAGACGCTCTACATGGGCCATGCTTAGGGCTGATAACAATAGTCTATCCACGGAGCAGGTGTCGACGATATCTGCAGAGACCTGGAAGAACTTTTTCATGTCTAAATTCTCAAATGTGGGGGGTAAGCAGAAGTCCGAGTTGAAAGATTTGAGCACACTAAATGAACCACCTCCATCATGGTCTATTGTTGATATTGAATGTGCGATCCATGCTTTAAATTATTCCAAAACCGCTGGTCGGGACGGCATTCCACCTTGCGTATTAAAGCGCAATCCAGTACTTTGGGCTAGTATCTTAAAAAGTCAATTTGATAACATCCTACTTAGCTCAATTATCCCTCCAACAGGTTATGCTCAATCATCGTCCCTCTGCACAAAAAGGGCCCTAGATCTGACCCTTCCAACTTCCACCTTATCGCTCTCATTGATGCAGCGGCTAAAGTCTTCGCAATTTTGCTTCTTCGTGAATTGCACGCCTTTCTGAAACAGCACAACATCCTTTCAAGGTTCCAAATTGGGTTTCGGGCACAGATGGGGACTGCTTTAAATGCAACCTTAATGGCGCATATTCTTGCAAAAGCGAAAGTTCCTGACTCGGGCCCACTCTACATGGCTTCTATAGATCTTACAGCTGCTTTTGACTGTGTGGTTCGAGCTCTGCTCTGGAAAAAATGGAACTTATGGGAACCCCTCCTCATATTATATTCTTAATTGCAAAGCTACATGGACACACTGCTTATTTTGTTAGGGTCAATCACAAGGGCGCAACGCAACCACTGATGCCATTCCGATCGCGGTTGATGTAAAGCAGGTCTGCAATTTGGCAGCTACGTTATTCAACCTATATCTATGAGGCATCAATGAAATTTGGACAAAGCAAATTAGCTATCCCGCAAGGCTGGGCCACTTAAAAATCCATTGGCTCGCCTTTGCGGACGATATTGTCATCTTTGATCGCACTTCCTTGGGTTTAGAAGCTAAATATTCATTGTTTGCTACCTGTTGCAGTGTCCGCAATCTTCACTGCAATGTGGAAAAATCCCACATTTTTATTTTTAAGAACTCAAAGAGCAATTCTTGCTTGTGGAAATGGTCTATTGATAATATTACCATCGCAAGGGCTTCCACGATTCGCTATCTTGGGTATACAATCGCTGATACAAATTCATTTATGAGTTGGAAGGATGAATTGAACAAAAAAGCAGCATTTCTTGGTACACAAATGCGCATGGTTTACACCAAATTTTGCAAATTCTCCCTAATTCCACTAATCAAATTTTATACTTTAAAAGTCAAATCTATTATTTTGTATGCACTAGATATGTGTCTTGCAGACATTGGCAAATTCCTCGACCAGCTGCAAGGTAGACTATGGAAGGGGGCTTTGCGCCTAGCCAAATCTTTGCCTAATGCTGTACTAAGACAGGAATTGGGTCTTACCTCCCTGTCAGCAGGTTACAACTGGCGACTTTTGGCAAATTTTGCAAAAATGCTATTCCCTCCTAGAAACTCCTTATATGAGGACTTAGGTCAGATGCTAATTGCTCATAATGGTATCCAGTCAGTATGTCGAATGCATTTTTTCGAAATGCAATTATGTCGGAAACGTTTCGTCAAATTTATTTTTCTGGATGTATTCTTTTTTTATTTAAAACGTTTTTTTTGGCTTTTGTAAGTAAATAAGTGTTTAAAAAAAACAACAGGGGTTTGGGGGGGCAACCCCACCATTAAAAAAAAAAAAAGAAACACATTCGGAAAAAACATTCGGCGAAATGGCTAAGTACCAAGACAAAATGGTTTAATTGCTTGCTGAAATCGCCCTTACTCCCTCTGATTTGGAATTTCATTTGGTGCATGTTAAACTCTGTCTGTTTGATTACGATTGGTGTAACAGCCTTAACGCCAATGAGGCCTTCAAACTTTATAAAGAGGCTGCAAAGTTTAGCATGGGAAGATTACTGCATAATCTCTATCTAATGCAATTTCCCTGTCATAAAGCCAGAGATATTTACTTAAGGTTCAAAATTAACCAAATGCAAACGCTCGATAGAATTAAGAGTTGGCTGCCACAAGAGTCATCGTACACTGGGTATGGCTGCAGATTCTGTAATATTGACAGCGAGTCGGAATCTATAAAGCATCTAGTTGTTAATTGTGCATATTTTGAAAAAAGCTGTATTCAAATGATTGGAATTGAAAGGATGGGTATTACAGCACTTCAAAGGGAATGGTTCTGGCTTACTTGTATGTGGGGTACTTGCATAAAAAACAAAATTGTTGCTAACCAGGTTTCTCGCAATCATCAACCTGGAATTGGAAAAATAAGCTTGCAATGTGTCTGATGGATTAATTCACTGTTTGCGATTAGCATGATTTGAAATACCACCATTATCTTCCGAATTGTATTTCCATGTGTCTCTTCGGTAGTAAATTGGTTAAATTATAGGTGCCATTTCTTTCAAAGTTATAATCTGAATATAGTTAGTGTTTTCTTCTTCTAATTTTTTGTGCATCTCCAAAAATGATGGTATTTGCTATGAACTGCTCAATTTGTTGTTTATGTGCACAGTAACGCAATTATGTTACGCAAAGTGAAAATGTTTATTAATTATGTTTGAAAATGAAATATTTTTAAAACCTTTTCTTTTTTAAATAAGGGGAAATGTAACTGAAAATGTTGTAAAAGTTTGTTGATCAAACTAAAAACAACGGTTTGAAACAAACAAAAAAAATAAAAAAATAAAATGGTGTTCTTTTAGTAGGCTTAGGAATCTATTCCCTTGTAGGTTACTTGGCGGATGGGTATTTTGCTGTATTGGGTGCCAGTCCCACCCCCGCTCTGCAACAACATTAAAGTCTCCCCCGCAGACCAGTGCGCCTTCAAACTAAGGTTCAAAAAAGCTGGACTGTCCCTGGTTTGGGGGCGTGAGCAGAGCAGAGTGTGTCAGTGCGGGCTCTTAATTTACCCTTAAGCGCTACATATCTACCTTGGCCATCTTTATATACATGCTCTATCTGGAGTCCTAAGGATTTTTTGTAAAGAATTCCAACCCTGCCCCTTTTATGGGGACCCGAAGCCCATACTGTGTCTCCAAACTCCCTTCCAACAATCCTACGCTCTTTTCCGTGGGTAAACTTTGTCTCTTGAACAAACAAAACATCCGATTTCGACTGCTTGAACTGTCGAGCCAGCATAGTTCTCTTTTGTGGTGAATTGAGGCCTTTCACATTTAGGGATCCGAAGACTATACTGTCAGACCAAGCCATTCGTGCAAGTGAGAATTGCTAGTGGTGCCCTGTCTCCTCTTAACTTACTTGGCAGGCTACTGCCTGCTCTTACGGGGAAATGAGAAACCTGCTGTGAGAGTGCTGCGTGTGTCGATTAGTGTTATGAATCGGTCCTGTTTTTTATCTTGATGAGTGTCCCTTCCCGCCCCCCACCCCCCCTTCCCTTCCCTTCCCTTCCCTTCCGTTCCGTTCCGTTCCGTTCCCCATGAGATGCTACTATGGCACATTCTCATACGTGATAGTTGAGACGCCCTAAAATAAGAAGGGCCACACTAGTGGGTCCTCTCTCCAGGCGATGAATAAGATTATTAACATTCGTACAAAATAGAAACAGTATGCTTAAGGAACAATGCGCAGATTTCGGCAGAGTTTTAGTTGAACTCCCGCTTCTTGGAAACATTAAAACATTGACATAGTGCCCCAGGGATTGAAAATAATCCAACCAGGGCTATGCAAGGTATAGCTGAAATTGAGAGTACAGTGCAAAGTCCTCACAGAGTTTTCAGTCGTTTGTATTTCCATTTTAATTGCGCTCGGCCACGCCTTGAGGGTTTAGGTGCCGGGTCGCGTCTTGGCCCTGTAGGCTCACTTTGAGTGTCAGAGTCCGAGCCTGTAGAAGGGCTCTGAAGGTGCCGGAGTGCCCGCTCTGCCTCTTCAACCGTGGTTATCCTGAATTCCTTGCCGCTGAACTCGAATGACAACGAAAAAGGGGTGGCCCCAGCGGTATCGCACTCCCTTCTCTTGCAGCCATACCGTGAGGGGACGGCATACTCTTCTTTTCGCTAGGGTCATAACTGAGAGGTCTTGGTAGAGTTTTACCTTTGAGCCTTTAAATTCGATTGTGTCTTTTTCTCTGGCTTTTAGTAATATGTCCTGTCTCTGTGCATAGTAGTGGCATTTTATGAGGACTGATCGGGGTCCCCTTGGCGGGCCCCCTGCTCTGTGAACTGTCAAATTCGAGCTTGGGGGGCGGGGGGACTCATTTCGTCATACAGGGACATGATTAGGGCTTTGATCTTACCTTCCAGTCCATCCGGGGACTCTCCCTGTTCTTCTTTCAGGCCACGTGTATGAATGTTGGATTGTCGCTCACGGTTTTCCAAGTCATCCATCTTTGACTCAATGTCCCGTTCCATTTGTTCCAAGTGTAGGAGCCGTGCCTCGTGCTGCATTGCTGCAACATCTTCCAGTCAATCTTCTACTTTGGCCATCTTTGTTTGTAAATCAAATACAGTTTCTGTGAGGCTAGTTTTGATGGACCCAATTTCTCCCAAGAGGAGTCGAATGTATGATTTAGTGGTGCTGTCTAGATCATTACCTGGAACCTCCGAGGAGCTCTGTACTTCGTCTGGTTCCATTATAGTGCCTGCTCGACATAATCTTTGCAGTGTTGCTAGGGTGCGTGGATCCAGCATGCTTCTTGTTTGAATAGATAGTCCTCTATTGCTACAAGGGAGGCGGACACTGTGCGATTAGAGGGTTTGCAACGTGCAGATTCTCCCAAGTCTATTCAGAGCAGGGGGAGGCAAGTGCACCTTATGTTATGTTGATGTGCTTGGTGATTTTAATTTTTCCGCCTCTGCGGGGGTCTGCGCATACAATTGCCGATTTATGAAGTTAGATTGCACTAGCCGGCACTGGGCTATTCCTCCCAGTGAGGCTCGTTGCGGTAACATTTCCCAAGGATATGCGTCTTGACATGCGATGGTAGTGAAGCTACCAAGAGTGCTTACAGCAGTGTTATCGCTTTGGTTGCGGAGAGTTATTCTCAGACTGGCTCTGGTTGCGGTCGTGGAGGGTGCGGGCTGTGAGGCACTGGAATAAATCTGTGTTATGGAGGTGTGGAGGCCCCTGTCCAGAGACTATGTATCTGTGTGGGGGCTACCTTTGTGGAGAGGTAGGGACTGTGCTGATTGTATTTCTCTTTTAGCTCCTCCTTACCCACTCTCTTCTTCCCTCTCTCTTGTTTAACTATAACCTTTAGGTGGGTTTACTGTGGTGTGGTAGCTCAGCGTGTCTTTCCCCACAAATAAATCCGTCTTTGCGTGCTAGTGATTCACTATGGATGCATTAGGCTCTTCCTGGCTAATTGGCTTTGCCCTTCTGTGCCTCCTGTGGCCTGGGGGGGCATCCATTGGATGCGTGTCCCCTCGTATTAAGCCGATAGTGCTGACCGGGCTCCACTCCCTGCGAGCGGGCCGCACGCCTCTTGAGTTGGAGGCTGTAACCTTAAGTGCACGGTGACTGGGGGTGGGGGGAGGAGACTGTGTCCTCTGCTTCTCTTACAATGCGCGAATGACTCGCGCCCCACCTTCTCCTTACCAGCCGCTCATGCGTTGCCACTGTGGGGGTACTTGGATGGGCTAGGATCCGGATCTCTCCATCAGTCCAAAGGGTTCACAGCTCACACAGGGGGATCGCTGTTCCTCCGATCCGAATGTGCCCGCAGTCCACCATTTTGGAGCCGGTGTTTCTGTGCTGGCAGCTATATTAGTAAGTGTCCGTTTACAATGAAAAATGCTGCGATTTCTATCAAGATTATTCCCTGGGGTGCCTGGAGTGTTCGGAAGCAAAAACGCTCGGTTAAGCAATTGAAGTTCTGTTTTCGTTACTGTTCCGCCATGTATTCTGGCCTGGAGAGGGAGATGTAGGCTTAGGCTGCCTTTCAGTCTGCGCCCCCTGGAGGTCTCCCACAACTCTTATTTTACATGGTCAAATGGGTTATATAAATCTCATATCGACTATGTCTTGACTGATCGTACACATTCTTCCAGATGTACATCGATCAAAACACGATTTACTAACCTAAGTGACCATACTATACTTAGCTGGGATCTTGACTGTGATACACGTCATACCAATAGGATATATGATATTAACATCAACTTAAATCAACAGGGAAATCGCCTTCGGTGGTCGGAGAGCGATATCAAAATAATCAACTACCTACTTGACCACTCTTCTTACGATCTCGACTCTGCTACGAAGGCATCAAATTGGGCCGTGGAACTCATGCTACAAATAAAAATGAAGCATAGATATTGTAAGCAACATTTGAGCCTCAATCCTTGTGGTAAAATAAATAAAGCTTTGACCCTATGATTGCTACTCAGAAATTAATCTATCGCAAGAAACTCGTCCTCATAAAAAGAGACCCTAATATGAGACAAATGACTAATCTTAAAAAATGATCTACTGCCTATAGAAACTGGATCACGATGCACAAAAGTCAGGAGGGTGTCCTGGGGTATTGTGGCAGCTTATGCCTCCCGTCACCCCACTAACCCACAAACTCTTTAACAACCTGCAGGAGGTAATGCTGGGGAAACACGCAGCCAATTGGGTACTGGGCGGAGACTTCAATTAAGTGATGGATGTGCATAAGGATAGAACACACGTCAGCAATAGGAACCCCAAAACACAAACCAAGCTCCATTCCTTCAAATCCGCTCTCGGGTGGGTGGCTCTGTTGCATGGCGCTCTCCACCACACGGACACAGGATATTCCTTCTTTTCCAACGCCCACAGCTCCATGTCTCGGATAGACTATTTCTTCGTCCCACAAGATATATCACACTTACTGAAAACTGCCACCTATCTAGCCAGGGGCATCTCAGACCACTACCCTCTTCTACTCACCATTAAACAGACTCTAACCAAGCCCCTGTCCTCCTGGAGACTCAACACATACTATCTAGGAGTCCCTGAGGTCTGTGAGGGCCTTGTGCAGAAGACAACCAAATACTTCTCCCTGAATGAAGGCTCCATAGCCTGCCCCATAACACTCTGGGAGGGGATACAAGGCAGTGCTCCGGGGGAAGGCCCTTTCTCTGGTCACAACACACCGCCGACAACAAGTTCTAGAGATCACTTATGAGGCGGAGGCCACAGCAAGGGCGGAGGAAGATTTTCTCACCTCCGGGACACCAGAATCTAAAGAGCCGATGATTACGGCCCAAGAAATATTTAAGAACCTGGCGCTAGACAATGCCAGGACCGCTCACTCACTGGACCATGCGCAGTCAGATCTATGCCACCGGGGACCAAGCCGGCAAGACCCTGGCCTGGCTGGAGAGGAAGGAAAACAGCCGAGGGCATGTTAGGGCCATCCAAGGGTCTGAGGGAGATCTGTTGCAAGAGGACACAGACATAGCAGAAGCCTTCGCTGCCTTCTATGAAGGTCTTTATGCCTCCAGAGATGCCATGCCGGTGGGCGGGGGGCATGGACTCCATTGAGCTCCCCAGGCTTTCTGGGGCCCAGACTGAAAAGCTGGAGGCGGATGTCACCGAAGAGGAGGTGGCTGCAGCTCTATATCCTGCTCCAATCATGGAAAACCATGGTCCCAGTGGAAACCTGGAGGCGAATGGGCGACTCTGTGGTGGGACATATGCACAGCATGCTAATGTGCTCCCAGAAAGATGGAATGCTCTTAAGCAGGCTGGCATAGTTGTAATCCCCAAGCCTGGGAAGGCCCAGGACCTCTGTGCCTCGTACAGGCCTATCCCGCTCATCAACGAGGAGACCAAAATCCTAGCCCGGGTCCTGTCCAACAGAATGCTGGGAGTCCTTTGTTCCTTAGTCCACCCGGACCAATGTGGGTTTGTACCGCAAAAGGCAACCAGGATGAACCTGCGGAGGGTCCACTTTGCAATTAGCCAAGCCTCAATGGTCAAGGAGCCACTTGCCCTACTCGCAGTGGACTTCGAAAAAGCTTTCGACTCCATCGGGTGGACTGCCCTATGGGATATCGTGGCAGAATGGGGTTTGGGCCCAACTTCATGTTGTGGGTTAAGATACTAAACACCGCCCCTGAAGTGGTAGTGCGGGTGAACGGGACCTCCTCTAGACCCTTCCCACTGAGCAGGGGAAACCAGGCAGGGATGCCCCTTCTCCCACCTCTCATTCATACTGGCCATAGAACCCCTATGGGGGGAGCTTGGGAGGGGATTGGGGGGGGGGGGGGGGTTGGAGGGGTGGGATGACCGGGTCTCACTATACACGGACGATCTGCTCATCTACATGAGTAACCCTAGAATCTCGTGCCCGAAATCACCGGAATCCTTACTGAATACCAGGAGTTCTGTGGGCTTAAAGTCAATAAGCACAAGACCATTTTCTTTCCACTTCAAGGTGGAGACGACGCGATCCCGCAGCACTGTCCCTACCCAGTCTCCATCCAGAGTTTTGTCTACCTTGGCATTAGAGTTGCCCCCAAACCGGACGACTTCCTCCCGCTTAACCTCCACCCAGTGGTGAGCAGATTTGAGGTGGCTGTTACTCACCTCTTCAAAATGCTCTCCCTCCCGAGGTTCCTTTACGTCCACCCCCATCCACGTTCCCCACACAACCTTTTTGACCATACTCTACCCTCTGGAAATTCCTATTGGGGAGGGGGTGGAAGCTACCCCGTATTGACCGGACCACTTTACAGCAGTAAGTTTGGGAGGGGGGTATGGGCATACCCTGTCTAAGCATATTATTGACAGCACAGCTGCGGGTCTTGAATGACTGGCTACATGCAGACCCGGTGCTCCCACATATTGGGAACGAGACCAGATACATGGGCGAGAGATCGCCCCTCTGGGTATTGTACAGACCGGACACTGTAGTTGCTGACCTACCAGGGATGAGGCACTCCAACACATCGGGTGGTCGAGGTGGCCGACCTTGGGTCAACCTATATGGGATAATCGGTATATACCTGTTGTCCTGACAATGGCCCATTTTCCTGGCTGGGAGGAGAGGGGGATACAAACCTTAAAAGCAGTTTGCGGCAATACAAGAGGAGTTTGGTCTCCCTCCCGGCGACATATACAGATACAGATACATACAACTGACACATGCCCTACATGCCCAATTACCCGTGCTCTCAGATGTCCCAAAAAGAGCTCCCACCTTGAGGTGAAAGTCCTTCACACTAGGATTCTGGTAAAACTCACGTGAACACTGTACCAAGTGATCACTGCATTCGGGGCCTGGGACTTAACCCCCCTGCGGGACAAGTGGGAGAGGTTGGTGGGCCCCCTGGATTCGGAGTGGATTCAGAGTGGGTGGAGGCACTAATGTTCCCACGCGAAATAGGCAAAGACGCTAAACGTAGGCTTATCCAATACAAAATACTTCACCAGGCCTATCATTCCCGGGCCGCGATGGCTAAATGGGGGCTGGCAGAGGACGTTGAATGTTTAAAATGCAGAAGGGTTGCGGGCACCATTTACCATATGCTATGGAGTGCGAGGTCATACAGCAATTCTGGCTTAAGTGTATTTACAAAATCAACGTGGTCCTGAACACTCCGGGTCAGCTGGAACCTAAGGCCACTTTGTTGGGGATCTGAGGCGATGGGGACCATAAACGTGCTGAAAAAATATTCCTAGCTGTCGCAATGGGTCCAACCAAAAGACTTGTGGCCACCATGTGGGTGGCGTCTGAAGGTCCAGTCCCGAGTAGATGGACCAATGAGATGGACAGGTGTGCGTCCATGGAAAAGCACATATAGACTGCCAGGGGCTGCCACCAAAAATTCTTCAAAGTATGGGGTAAATGGACAGGCACAGCATAATCGGAGCAACCACGGGTAGGAGACTGTTTTAGCTGCTTCCGTCGCCCTGGACACCACCTCGGTGCTCCCTGCTTCTTCCTGTCATGGACTGACAACACCCACAAGATCTGTAAAGTAATGTAATGTACTTCACCTGCCTCTGCTTGTTCGATTGCACTTAAGTAATTTAATGTCTGCTCCTTGTTTGGCTCTGACCTACTGAATAATATTTTGCTGCTTCTGTGTTGGTGTGACAGGTATGCCCGTCCTTTGTTGTTATGATCAATAAAAAATAATGTATTTAAAAAGAAAAAGATGCACAAAAAGATCTGTTTCGACTCCTAATTGGAAACTACTACTTGGTTCGCTACCATCAAATAATACACAAACATTCTGGTCTATATGTAATGCCTTCAAGAGGAGCTTCTCCCCCGTGGAGATTAACCCTATTTCAGATGATACGTGGTGTGCATACATTGTGGATTTATATTGTGAATCTAATATTACTGTGGATGATATTAATCCAATTCTGCCCAATTGCAAGGCCCCAAATTTCGACTTTGAGGTGGAGAATCTTACTCGTATCATTTCCTGCCAGAAAGCTTCCCGCTTAAGACATTGTTTACCCATATATTGAAAACAGGCTGTATCCCTTTGAGTTGGTGCTGCTCAGTCTTAGTACCTATCTTCAAAAGCGAAGATGGGTTAGATTCTAATAATTATCGCCTCTTGCCAATTAATGGCTGTAGCCAAAAGATTTTCACCACTGTTCTGTTAAAAGAACTTTCATCATAGGCGAATAGTAAAAGAAATGCTCAGTCCTTTTCAGGCTGGCTTTCATAAGGCCTATAATACTATCACCAATATCTCAGCCTACAATATTTCGTTGCTGAAACTAGTGGTAAATCTTATACCACCCTTTATTGTTGTTACACTGATTTCAGCAAGGCATTCGACTTGGGTCTCCCGTCCTACACTTGGAAAAACTGGGCGATTGGGGCATTGATAGTGCATTACTCTATTTTATACAACTTTATAGTAATACATCTATCTCAGTTCACCTAAACACTGCTCGTATGCATACAAAATATTGTGCCACAATAGAGGACTGAAACAGGTATGTACGCTGGCTCCCATTCTCTATAATTTGTATACAGCTGATCTCAAAGATGTTTTTACTTAAATTTGTAACTTCCCTCCAAAGATGAATGGCATCGCTGTCCCTTGCCTTGCATGCGCTGATATTATATTGTTTGACCAAACTCCCATTGGGCTCCAGTGTTCTATGAATGCCCTGGTAGACCATGCGGACAGAAAATCGATGATAATTAATATAAATAAAACTAAAACAATGAGTTTGGGAAACAAGGGAAGTGCAAAGGGATCGAGGGTCTGGAAACTGAAAGATCAGTCATTGGAAAATGTAAGTGAATTTATCTATTCGGGTTTTCCAATTAAAATAAGACCATTTTTATCCTATTATTAGGATTTTATTATAAACAAGATGTGGAATAAATGGCTTGCTGCTAGGTACTACATAATCCACTATGGTGGCTACAATGTACAAGGCCTGTTGGAAATATATCGTATGACAATAATTCCTGGAATATTATATGCTATTGTGGTGTTGCCTGTTAAACAGGTGAAATGGTTAAAACACCTATAAACTAAGATTCTCGGTTCAGTTATAAATATCCCTCAAGCTGTTCCTGTGGAGGCCCTTAGACAGGAACACAGCCAGATGTCTCTACTATCTCTGTGGCATATTCAGAAAGTAAATCTTTATGCTAAACTCATGCAGACAAACCAATCATCTAATCCTCTGCTGAAACTGGTGGGCTCGAAGCTTGATAAAGGAGAAACAAATGGGTTTGTTACTAACCTAAAACATTCTTCATTGACCCATATTGAGTCTCTGGGCCTCGACAAAGATATCTGTATTAATGTGCCAAATTATGAAAATATCATTAAGAAGAGTGCTAAATTGAGGGATATGGAAATCAAAATAGATGCATTACATTCCAAAAAAAGATATGTTTTTCCATCAGTCTTAAAATGAGCGTACCCCATGTTCTATTGCTCTTAAACGTTTTCTGTTACATTTAGGCCTTAACATCTTACCTACGAGGGAACACACTACCAAAAGGTAAACAATTGAAGAAAGAAAGGATGTTTGTCGCCTTTGCCATGTTAATATTGAAACATGTCATATTAACAGACTGTATAACACTGCGAAAACAGTGTGAACGAGTGTGATACAAATAAAATATCATATCATATATGTGAAAAGCTATTCCAAGTTTGTAACATGTATTGAGGATATTGGCAGAAACCAATTCTGGTCGACCCTCGGTGGGGCCGAGTGTGTTGTCATTTCTTCATTGGCTTATGCAATACGGAAGGAAGCTCAAAAATATTTTTAACACCTGGTTATGTCAATTATTATAGTTGATAGGATACCTTTGTCCTAATGTCTTTCTAAACTAATATCATGGTTAATTACATGGTCAATCGATTTTAACTTTCTCTTATAATAAATGATGTTTTCTTTTATAAATTAGCACCTTTGTTATATATCTACAATATATTTTATGCTTTGTTTTTAAAGGAAAAGTCTTTTTCTTCTATGCTATGTTATCTGTATGTGCTAAAAGTCTGTAATCTAACTATTGCACAGGAAAAACAATGCAAAAAAAACATAATAGAAGAACTTCTGTAAATAGGTTATATGACTGGGAAAGAGTGGGTGGAATTAAACTTCCCCTGAGGAGGAATTCCTAGCGACCAGAAATAACTACTTCTGTGGAGTTACTCCTTTCAAAACCAATGAATCTGCAATAGTAAACAGAGTACCACATAGAGCTTCAATTAATTCTGGTAGTAGGCGAACAGCAGTGAGAGCTGACTTGATCCCGACTGGGAAGTTAGGAAAGGCAAATTCTGTAAAGATCACACGTGTTCATGGTGATGAGATAATATATCAGACCCCAGTAACCATCCGGGTTCAGGATTAACTCTGCTGTTATTCCAGGTCTACCAGAAGAAACTATAATTGGTACTGATTTTCCAAAATTGGACAGCCTATTGAAAAATGTTAACTCTTCGCTTTCTTACTCCCCATTTGATCCTTCGGAAGAAGAGGAATTTATAACAGAAAATCCAATCTGGAAGTGGGAGACCATATTTGAGGAAGAAACTCCCTTCCCGGAGGAACAATCAAGTTAAGGAAAGAAACCCTTGGGCGGGAAGCCGGAGCTTTAGGGGAAGGGTATGTGATGAATCTGATGAGGTCATCAAGCCTTTTCCAGAGGTAGACTGTCCTCGTGTGGCCAGGGGACCACAGCCGCTACCTGATCCCAACCCTGGGGGTGGCTATGCGAGGGAGTATCACATGAGGTGAGGCAACCCTTAGGGGTAGGGGGAGGCATCATCAGATGAGGCATGGTATCCCCCTTTCCATTTTAGGGATACCCGCCATTCCTCATGCCTTGATGGCATATTGTGATAATCCCCTCCAACAATACGCAAAGCCTGCTGAAAGGATCTTTAAATATTCTGTAGAAAACCACATGACAAGGAACGAGATGAGAAAGAGGGCTACCCAAATGAAGATTACTAGGCTGAACCAGAAGGAGCAGTCTAGTGCTTCGGGGAAGCCAATTGGCTCTGAGAACTTCAGTCCTTGAAGTGGGAGTTCAAAGATGGAAAAGCTAAGAGCAACGGGGAGATCAGACCAGCTAGCCACTGTCGTGGAAGCCAAGCTGTCAGGTGGAGAGGAGAGCAAGGAGACGCGGGAGAATCGTGGAGAAGACTTCCTAGCTCGGGCTGGGAATCCAGGAAGTGGCGAGCGAGGCAGAGAAGCAGCACGAAGAAGGGGGCCTGCAGCATCTGAAACTGAGACACATTCCTGCAGGCAGGAAAGATGCTGAACCTGGGATGTAAGGTAAAGGAGGAGCTTTGCTCCGGCAAGGGAAGCCGGAGCGACGAGCAGACCGCCACCAGCCACAGAGACGCTCCCCTGAAGCGGTGAGAGAGCGGAAGCAGAGAATGACCTGAGCGGGGTCGGAGAAGCCAAGGGAGCCGTCCTAAATCCAGTGAGCCCACAGTCGAAGGTCGGGGTCCCGGGAGAGAGCTGGAGAAAGCAGTTCCTAACTGTAACAGGAGGCAAATTTCCTATGGCTTCCATCACAAACAGATTTTCATAGTCCCAGTATCTGGGGAGATACAAATACACCAATGATGACAGGAACTTGTGGATAAAGCATATGCCCTCAGATCTTTAAAGTAAAGGAACTATGAGAGAACCTGGCAGGAGAGTATACCAGGTGTTGTCTGAGTCTGGGACCCACACCCAAATTGTGTAAAGGAGAGAACATGGTAGAGGGAGTACACCAGATGTTTTCTAGTTTGGGACATGCACCCAAGCTTTGGTATCGTGAAAAGAGAATCCCAAGGAAGACTCATACCCTTAGGAATTTGAATTATATTGAATGTGGAAATTACCTGGGGAAAGGAGTCATTTCCCCTGGAGTGGATTGCAACACCAATTGGAGTGGGTTATTCTCTTGGGCTACTGTGAACATTATCAATTTGGAACCTTTGCTGGATGTATACCTTTTTTGTTGAACTTGAACATGTGTGCACTTTCGAAGCCAAAAACAATACCCTTAACACCTTAGAGTTACTTTTAGAATGAGAGAGCAAGGATAGGATTTCGGACACAGGACATTTCGACACAGGAAGACCCATAGTTTTGGGTAAGGTAGGGAAATACCTCCTATATTAGGGACAGTGAGGTGTTTTCCAACCCTTTTTTCTTTAATAGAAGTCTATACCAATCACTAAGAGTCCTCTGTTTCCACGTCTCATTTCTGGTTCCTCACAATCCCCAAATAATCTAAGATCTAGTACCCATACACACCTGCTACAAAATCGTTACTGCCTTGCTCACCTTAAAAAAATACTTCGGTCCCCGATAGCCATTCCAACTATGAACCTGTGTCCCTTCTCCTACATCATTCCATAATTGTAGACTGTAGAACTAGTGTGTTTAATCAAGCAACTAGATGCCTGAATGAAAAGGGGCAAAATCTTCAATCAGGGTTCAGAACCAGGCACTCAAATAAAATAACAGTAACCCATATCTCAGACTTTCTCACAACCGGCCCCTAAAACGCAAAACCATATCCTCGGTCCTCTATCTTCCTACCAATTCTGAGCCAGGAAAAGACAACAAATGGGAGACTAGGATTGGGAGACAGACTAGCTGGGCAAAGGGAAGGAGGGGGGAGGCAGATGCATGAAGAGTGGGAAGAAGTGAAAGGTTTAAGTCAATTTTGTATTTATTTGAAATGGAAGGAGTGTTGATTGTATCGCCAACACCTTATATCAGGGTAAACACAGAGTACAGAGCAGTCCTGTAAATTACTGCTTAACATGTGAGTTTATTAGAGGAATTATTCAAAGTTATTTAGAAGGAAGCCCCCTGCCCCCCCACCCAGGAGTACGCAGTCTACAGTTTAGTAAACATGGTCTTAAAAAAATAAGAGTATCACATAGATGGTAACCGTTATGGAAAAATTAATAATCTGAGACAATTGGAGAATTTACAAGCAATTCCTAACTAAGCTGTGCGCTAACAAAAACATAATAAATCCCTTAAATATTGGAATTTCAAACAAAATAACCCTTAAGTGAACACTGACGTCTGGGAAAATAAGAGCATTTTCCCCTGTTAAAATACGATACGTTTAAAGGTTACCATTAAGTCAGGATGCAAAACGTGAAACATTTTCACAACTAGTCAGGGGCTAAAGCAGTGGTCTTCAAACTGTGGGTTTTCACCCCCCCCCCCCTACGGAGCCCACAAGGATGTTCAGTGGATAGATCTCAAGGTTCTTTAAAAGGAATTATGGGGCTCATTTTAATAGAAAATATAAATATTTAATAGAAAATATAAACAGTTGTAGCTTGGGGAGGGGTGGCAGGTTGAAAATATTTTTTAAATCCAGGCGCGATGGTCCATCAGTGTAAAAGAATTGGAATATCACTGGTCACTGGTCTAAATGTACTCTCCACCATTTGTAAATGTAGGTCAAGCAGCAAAAGGAACACAGAGTCCCGCGCCCACATTTCATTCATGTGCATAGTGCAAATACACTTCCTAGAGAATTGGAGAAATGAAAAGGAAATGCTGGGGAGCAAACAAACACAAAAAGATGGACGAAAGCGCATTCTCACTTCTGCTAGCATGGGCCTCCTTCAATCCCTACACATCAAGTAGTACTCTAAAAGCAGATTATGTGCTTCCACCTCTTGAGGCACAATTTATTTCAGCAACACTCACTTTCCCGGCCAGGTCACTGTAACAGCAGTCCAAAGGCGTTCTCTAGACTGACACCCACTTTTGCCCCGCCATTGGACAGTAAGTATTCCAGAATGGACCAGAGATTCTGCTAGTTAGAACAGTACCTTTGCTTGGAGCTTTTCCAGCACCACAGCCTGCCGCTGTTGGGCTTCTCGTGATGCCTGAAGCTGCTGCCAGTGTGATAGCTGGGTCTCTGCCAAGTGACGCTGCATGGCCTGCAACTGGTACCTCTCAGATTCAACTCCCATCCTATGAAAGGATGCTGGAGGCAGTTCAGCCCTAGCATCACCAGCATCCATCTATGAGAGAACAAAATGAATGCAAGGGTTACAGGTGAGACCTTGCACATAAATAATTACACTGGCACTATAATTGATCTTAAAACAAGGCAGTAACATCCAACCCAGAGAGCAACCTCCCAGAGAGCAACCTCCTGAACAGATGGGAGCTTATTTTCTAAAAAGGAGTGATTTGGCGGCGGGAAGCAGTTACGTTTGCACAGCAATGTAAATGGCTCCCAACCATCACATTTTTGTCATTTGTACTGCGGGGTCTAAATGGGCAAGAGGCAGCGTACATGTCTCCTTTTGCCCTTCACATCTGCACTCCGTAGTGCAAAGAGTAAATGCTGCAGCAGTGTTTACTTTTCATTGTGAGCGCCACTTGTCATGGTCATGTGTCGGAGAAGGTTTAAATTTCAATTGTGAACACTGACTAGCATGTAGCCATGGTAAGCAGTGTTCACAAGTACAATTAAACCCTGCCCAGCATGCAAACATGTCGAAGAGTGTTCAATTGTAACACTATGCTCGCACGGACATGCCCGTGGTTGGTAGTGGTGCACAGTATAAATCAACCTAACATGTACAATGGATCCTTATGGGGTCCGCCTGCTTTACGCACCTGCTAAGCCTCTCCCATTTCTTCCATGTATCATGCAACGGCCCTGGTGGGCTTCAGGCCAAGGTCGTAGGCTGTCCTTAAAGTCTGTGGTGGGGTACTGCTGGAACGAACCGCTGTTGATTGTGGTTGCGTATGTCCTGCAGGACCACTCTCTCCTTACAGGGCTCCTCTTGCTATTGCTGTGGGAGGCCGGGTTCTCTGCGACCTGGAGGGTTGTTCTTTATGGGCATCTCAATCTCAAATAAAGTGGCGCAGTGGTGGGGCACTACTCTCGCATATGGTTCTACTAGGCATGGTGTGCTTAATCCCGATAACCGTACACAAGCAGACCAAATTCCCATAGGATTGTGAAATGGATTGCATTTGTTACAATTCCACTAGGCAAGTTCAAACAATTCTATTGCCGATTCAAACCTACTGGTGCACGTGCATACGTGTTCCACCCCGAAGGAATTTGTCAAGGCAATGGTATAAACAAACCCAATAATGCTTTTACAAGTTACGTTAACAGTCAATACACATTTCAAAAACAACCTGATCGAATACTGCAGTTGCATCCAAAATCTCATAATATTCAAGTTCCAAATATGCAGAAAATTGGGCAGGGAGAAGGGAAGAAACAGAAATTAGAGGGTAAAGATTAAACAGAATATCAGTATGTAATACATCATTACATCATAACATGTTGTACGAATAAAGTTGAACTGAGAGAGTCGCTTTAGGGAAGTAGATTTTTCTGATCTAATGCAAGTTTCACAGATCCATTTGTTTGCTTATTTTTGCAGATAAAAGTGAATAAATATCCATCAAAATTCTATCGATGTGTGAGATTTTTATGGAATATTATGTGAAATGCATTTACCCGATTCTCTGATCTCTAATCTCTCTCATTTTCTTCAGTAGGTGGCTGTGTATGTGTGCATATCGAAAAATGAAGTTGCTAATAAATTTTCACTTGTGTGACGGATTTGGACGATATTTTGCAGACAATTTTGTATGTCCCCACGAAGGTGAAGAATTATGCTTCAGCTTCTTTAATTCCACTCTTCAGCAGTTTCAAAACTTCTCTTTAACTTTTAAGTGAAAAAACACTTTTTCTTTTGGAAAAACTACAAGTCCTTTCCTTTGTGTAGTTCTGCTAGTCACTTCCTGTACTACTGTCTCTTGTATGTCACTTCCGGACAAGATCCTTTCTTCTTCTTTTGAAGCTCTGAACTGCAACAACTGAACAAGTGACCCTTAAGGCAACCGGAACATAATCGGCATGAAATAACTGCCTCTGCTCATGCCAACGCTGCGACCTCCACTGAGTGCCATTTGCACATAAACAACCTTGTCCTGCCTCCCACTGGAGGTTAACTATACATTATTGGCCTAACTTGCTTGCGCGTCCTGATACCAAGCATAGCCTCTTCCTCTGCAAGCTCTCACTGGTCTACCTCGAGTTGGGAAGTCCTGTTGGCGGCTCTCCCAGTAATGGTCTCGGAGGATGTGATATATATGCTCTGATATATAGCAACCAGCTGAACAACCTCTGAAATGACGGGGGGCATGGCTAAGAGGCCATGGAGTAGGACGTGTCTCCTCCATGGCTCCTGCCGATACGAAAAGATCCTGAAAAAAATCAGAGCTAAAAATGTGTGTCGGTGCTCACGGACATAAGTACAAATACATAAAGGTGCCGGGGGCATGCTGTAGCAGATTGGTAGCTGAACGAGTGGAACGTCCAGGAAACGATCGAACTGCAAATTTGTATCCAGTTTGTCACAAAGTTACAAAATGGCCGGCGTGAACAAAGGACCGACTTGCTGGTGAAAGTAACTCGAAGGTTGTGAAGCGAGCGAGCATTTCAGCTGGTGCTCTTGAAGTGGAACTGCAGTCGGAGACCATCAGTGGTTTGAATTAATACCGGGGGTACAGACAGATTTTGCAGACAGAACAGAGGACAACGCCTGGGGACCCCATAAGCCCTCGCGAGGACCAGAGTGTTGCACGACTGTCTGAGCAGCAAATTACAACTGGGACTAGCGCATGCAATGCGGGGCCCGCTTATCGGTGTTCCGGGGTTCATTTTCGTAAGATAGTGCGAAGGCTGCCACTCTGCCATCATCACCCACCTTGGGAGACAAGATCTTTTGAACTGCTGGCTGTGGACACTTAGGGAGTCCGAATTATGGAATTGGGCGATGTCTGACCTCAAGGCTGAAAGTGTGTGGGTCTGCCCACTGGTTTGATGTTGCAGCACTGCTGTGGAGCGGAGGCTACAGAGCAAGGCCGGTGTACTGCAAGGTACATTGCAGCTACACATGACACAACTAGCTACAAACAAAGTAAACAGTGGGGATACTACTGCTGGAATGCCCCGTAGGGCACGCGCTACATTGGATCCTCAGGCCTGATGAACAGTGGAGGTGCCGGAGTGCAAAAAGGGCAGCCAGTCGACATCAGAGCGGACGCTGCCCCCGAAAGCAGGCAAATCGACTGCTGTGCCTTCCTGCTGGGTTGTGCGGTGGGATTGGAAGTGCAAGGTTTGGTTACTGCTATTGTGAGAGCGCTACCACGTGGAGGTGCAAGAGGGCATGTGAGTAGATGGCCTGGCTGTAGGCAGGGACGGCAGCTTGAGGACACGGCCTCATTCATCCTAGGCTGGGCATACAGCCGCTGAGGCAGTGTCTCCCCACACAAGGGATACACTGCAAATGCTGGAGGCCTGAGAGTCAATGAATGAGTGGTACAGTGGCGGCATGGAGCAGATTGTGACACAGAGCGCAGGACCATCACTATCCTGGTGAAGTGGGCACACGGGAAGCAGGGGGTGCTGGCACAGAGGCTTTAAAGACCATGGCGAAGCCTAGACAGTAAGCTGGGATGTGACTCTTCACGGGGTGGAGGTGAAGGGACATTACAGAATTTCCATCCAAAGTGAAGTTAAAAGATAGACACCCAATGCGAGCCAGGGTTGGGCAGAGAGGCGCCTATGTGGAGCTTGATGAGAAGGCGCACAGTGACAAACAGCAAGGAGGGGGGGGTAATACCATCTGTGCCCACCTAGGAGGTTGGTCCAGTGAGCTTCCTGCCCCAGGTGAAATGCAGTGAAGTTAGTGTGGGCTGGCAGAACGCACCTGAGAACGGCAGCTACATGTCACAGAGTCGAGGGGGGCGCGCCGCACTTTCTGGTCGCTGGGACGGGGAGGCAGGTGCACCTGGATCGCAGTGACTGTGAGGCTGGCCAGTGGGCTTCAGATTGGGAGACGAGGATACGGACAGCGGGTGTGCCCTGCGCAGCCCCCGCGACAGAACCTGAGGAGTTGGGCTAGACAAGCTGCAATCTGATACAGACCTTGCACAGAGCAAGCTGGAACTAACTGATGGCGGGGAAAAGCATTAAGACTAAAGGCAATCAGACCACCATGGCAGCCTTCGCGAAAGGTCCATGGGCGCAGAGGGTGGCACTGACCAGTGGGGCGGGCAAAAACAAACTGAGTCGAAGGGAAGATGCAGATCCCGCAAATCAGTTGATCCTCAACGCCATCGCTGCCTCGCAGACAACGATAGAAGCTAAGATCGACGAAGTGAGGATTGATGTTGGCCTGTTGCGGCAGGATGTCCGGGAACTAGCTGAGCGCACATCCAAGCTGAAGAAACAGGTGGAAGACAACACCACGGATAAGAAACAGATTTCAAAGGAAGTCGACATACGGAGGCAAAAGATGAAACTGCTGGAGGATAGGGTAGAGGATGCGGAAGGTAGGGTGAGGCAGAACAATATAAGGATCGTTGGCATCCCGAAGGGAATGGAAGGAGGCGACCCTACCAACTATATTGAGAACCTACTGCTACAAGAGCTGGGGGCTGGGAACTTGACACAGGGGTTCACCATGGTACGCGCTCACCGCTCCCTTGTGCGAAAGCCGCCACCAAGGGCGGCACGGGGCCCATTATAGCTAAGGTCCTGAACTATAAGGATAGAGAAAAGATCTTTACATTCTCCAGGTGCACAAGATTGGATGGAGAATGCCAAGATCCTGATGAGTGAAAGCAGGAACGAAGAGGAGAGAATGACAGGGGGAAGCTAAGAGACGCCTGGAATTGATTGAACATAGTAAAGCTGGCGGACTTGCCAGGTCGTACTAATGTGAGACAACCTATCTAAGCAGGTGACAATAGCTCTGATGCCAGGGCGGTCAGCTAAGGACAGGAGGAATGACTTGTAAAAGATGAGACCACTTACCACCCCATATCCTTTTGTTTGTTTGTTTATAGGGTGCGCTATAGTACCAACCTGCTGGCCGCTAGGAGCCCCGGTTTACCGGGGGTTCTGAGAAGCGGGGAGTGTCTGAATGCAGTGCATTGCTGGACAGTTACAGTTGGGGGGAGTGTTATATGTTGGGGACGGGTGGGGGGGACACAGGAGGATAGAGAGGGTAGAAGGGGAGCCTGATATTAGAGAAACTGCTACACACTGTCTGCGAGAGAACGGGGAGCAGTCCAAAGACTGTATGAGAGAAGGAGGGTATGACACAGGATGGATGAAGGGATAAGAATTATGATATGGAATGTCCGAGATCTGAATAGCTACGTTAAGCGGTTGTGGGTATTCGCTTACCCAAGACGACAAAAGGTTGGAGTAGCTCTTTTGCAGGTACACATTTAAACGCACAAAAACTCAAGAAACTTGCGAGCTAATGGGGGAGGGGGGGTGAGATGGTGGGCTCTATGTATTAGACTTCTGCAAGAGGGGTTTTAATATGGGTTAACCCTACTATCCAATTCAAGAGATTGGCTACCAAAACAGATGGTGGGGGTGGTCATATTACATGGCATGCTAGAAAAAACGTGAGGCATGCATAGTTAACACTTACACCCCCAATCATGACGCCACTGTATTTTTTTAGGTCATTGTATGCGCGTTTAGGCCCCTACAGAGTTGGAACCGTTGTATGGGGTGGTGACATTAATTGTAACTTGAATTGCCACTATTGATCGGTCCGACACCAAGTATAAAAGGCCGGTTCCGCCGGCCAAGGTCCTGCGTACCATTATGGAACACTTTCAGTTGGAAGATGTATGGAGGTCGATACATGGCGATAGGAGAGAATACTCACACTATTAAGCCCCTCACAGAGTCTACACTAGGCTGGATTATTTATTAATCGCACGGGAATGCATTTGGGGAGTTTGTGGAGGCGGAATATCAGGCTTGGGTCCTGTCAGACCAAGCGCCCCTGGCGGCAGGTTAGAGGGTGGTGCCCCCTAGAGCGCCCGTACTTACGTGGAGATTGAGAAGCGAGGCACTACAAGAAAATGAGTTTGTAGAGCACATTAGGAAGACCACAGCTGAGTTTGTGGAAACTAATGAAGGCAGCGTGAAACGGGTGGGTACGTTTTGGGAAGCATATAAAGTGGTGATCAGAGGCGAGAGGATAGCCACAGCAGGGGGAATACAGAAAGTCATCATTAATGACCTCAATGACACAGAAGGAAAGTTGCTGGATGTGGAGCGGCAGGGAGGAGTAAAACGGGACCAACTGGAGGGGGGGGGGGGAATTAGACTGCGGCAAATCTGTATGAAGGGCAGAGTGGAGCAGTGCGCGGTTGCCTCATTGGATGCCATCAAGGCATTTGATTCCGTTCATTGGGACTGGTTATACGCCACCATGGTGAGGATGGGAGTGTGGCCAAAGTATATGAAGTGGGTTCGATTGATTTATACCAAGCTGATGGCCAGGGTTAGGATGGGCTTCACGTTTTCTGCTCTATGGGAACTGCAGAAAGGGACGAGTCAGGGGTGCCCGTTGTCACAAATGCTGTACATACTGGCTGCAGAAACCATTGCAGCGCTCCTGAGACAGGCACAGAGATAGATGGGGTGCGGCATATAGTGTCAATGTATGCAGACGATAGGTTACTGTATCTCAGGGTCCCAGAGGTACATCTACCATGTGTTTGAGGTGCTGGACAATTTAGGTAAGCTGATGGGGATCCAAATAAACAAGAGCATGTCTTGCCTATTCCCGTTGGCAGAGACGGTGACACAGAGGTGGACCTGCAATCCCACCCTTAATGTGGACTGAGCATGTCTTGCCTATTCCCGTTGGCAGAGACGGTGACACAGAGGTGGACCTGCCAATCCCACCCTTAATGTGGACTAAGGACTCCTTTAAATACATGAGACTGAATATATACCACGCTCCTCAGACAGAGCATGAAGCTAACAAAGTCAGTGCCAAGGAGGGCTTAAAAAATAAATAAATAAACAAACAAAATTAAAAATCAATAGAGTTCTGGGGTAGACTACCTCTGTCGATGGTAGGCAGGGCATCACTATTAAAAATGGTGGCATTGCCGAGGCAAATGCACTGCTTTTGAAATGTCCCATACAATATCCCTAGTAAGTTCTTCACAGAACTAGACAAAGCATGCAGAGGCTTCCTCTGGCAGGGGGGGGCAGGGAGAGGGGGGGGCGAGGCATAGAGTGGCATTGAATGTTTTATAAAGGCCATATGCACAGGGGGGACTGAAAATCCTGAACTTTGAACTATACTTTCTGGCATGCCAGCTGCAGTATGTGGTACACTGGATGGCTGATGACCCTACTGGTGACACATTTCTCTTACAACCTGCATTACAAAGACTTTCTCAGGGACTTGATTTGGATTTCCCCGAATGAGCAGGGTAGTCACCCTCACCTAGTCAAGCTGGGGATACAGATATGGCAGAGGGATATGTAGATTCATGGGTATGGGAGACCCGGTATCGCCACAGACCCCTCTGGCAGCGGTGGTGTCGGGAATGCATGGACAAAGGAAGAGAGTGAGAACGCACTGGGAGACATGTGGAATAGCGACGGTAGGAGGTTTGAGGAATGAGGAGGGATGGCTGAATTTTGCAGGGCTGAGGGAAACCACAAGCATACATGAATGCCAATTCCTGCTACACAGGGCTATATTATATGTAATAAAAGACAGGTGGCCAGCCATAACAGAGGAGTCTTTTGGATGAGAAGATATGGAAACGCTCAAACATCTCTGCTGGGGGGCACGCTATTTCCAGAATATATTAAGTACTGATCGACAGCACCTCGTGCGCGCAACTGAAACGTAAGGGAAGATGGGAGGAAGACTTGGGGAGAAGGTTTGAAGACAATGAGTGGGAAAAGATTGCCCTATACCACAAAAAAGTGTCTAGCAACTGCAGGCTACAGCTAACACAATTGTATATCACACAAAGGGGATACCTTACACCTGCAGCTATAGCGAAACTCAAAGGAGCCCAGAGTCAGGTGTGTCCTAGAAGCAAAGAAGAGAATGCAGGATTGATTCACATGTTTTGGGGTTGTCAAGCGATTCAGGTATTCTGGGGGAGAGTGGCGAGTAAAGTGCCTCATGGAGGCATCACTTCAACCCCCTGAAGCCTGCATGTTGGGCCTGTTTAAGAGGAATGCTAAACAGAAAAACATAGCAAAGATGAAGGACCTCATTTACATACTAGCCAAACGTAGCATAGATTAGCATTGAGGTGGAAAGCCGCCACAGAGCCCAACATTGATAGATGGTGGGAGGACCCGAGGAAGTGGTCAACGGCAGGAACGCGGGTGTGGGAGAAAGCGTTGGGGGAACAAAAACAAGAATTTGAAACAGACTTTCTCCAATGGATTGCATCGATTGAGATTCATCAACATGAAACAGTGTCGCCCAAGGCACACAAGATGAGGTTGGGGATAGTGTGGTCGAATGAATAAAGGTTACGGAAAGACAAGGCTAGGAGGGGGGCGAGGGAAGAGATGTGGGGAGTTAAAGGGGAACAGTATGAAGTAATTGTGAATCATATGATTACATAACTGTTTGGTTATTGTTGGTTGTGGTTATGAAAAAACGAAAAAACTTTAAAAACAACAAAAAACTGAAATGACTAGTCTCTGCAAAAACCTGGTTTGAGACTTTTTCTTTTTTTTTTTTTTAAATAAAAGACTGACCCGTCTCCAGGGCAGTGCAAGTCTCCACTTATTTGTTAATTTCCTTGGCAAAGGCTTCTCCTAATAGAAGACCCTCTGCTGCTGCTTCTCCAGCTTCGTAGGAAGCTAAATCTCCCACCTTACTGTCAATTCGGACGAGTAAACCCCATCTCCTTACCAATGAAAGGGTGCCATTAGCATTCCCAAAAGGCATACTGCTCATTGTGCCCAGCTGCCTAAAGCCGCTGCGTCCACCAGTTCACCGGTGTCTTTTGCTTGCTCTGCCAGATCCATGATTTTGGCAATAGGGCCCGAAATGTCATGCAGTTTCTCTTGGCAGCTCCTCCAAGCTCTATCCATGCCCTTGCAGATGTCTTTAGACAATTTGGTGACAAAGATTAACATTTTAGGGTCTAATTCTGGCACTTCCCCCCCCCCCCCCTAAGTCTGGGGGTGGGCATTCGGATCCCATCCTCTGCCTCATTTCCTTCTCCAGCAGCTTTCTTAATCTCTGGGACATATATAGTGCCACTCTGAGCAAAGGTTGCCAATCCGTACATTGGGGTGCCTTATGCGGTCGGGCTCGAACAGATCAGCAATGTCTAATTCTAGTTCCTGAGTGTTACTCTCTTTCCTCGCCCTTTTCCTACTCTGAACGGGTTCTGCTGGGACGTCTTGTACAGCAGCTTTGATGTTGTGTGCATCGTCGTCCGAAGACATGTCAGTGTCTCACATATTGTACTCCCCTGGGGAGGGGGGCCGGAGGCTCGGCATAGCTGATCTCTGTAGGAAGGCATCTCTGAGCTTCCGAAATGCATCAGCAGCCCCTGGGGCGTTGATATGATTCCATGTGAAAAGACCTCCTTTTAAAGGTCTCAAGAGAAGAAAAACGATTTACATTGACCGTTTCTTTTGATCGGAAAAACTGGCATTGTAAAGGTTGTTTTCTCTTCACACCTTTAAAAGCGTTTTTTTATTTTTTTTAAATATTCCGGGGGTTTCACCCTCCGAGTCCCCCATTGTAACTCCCCTCCCCCCACCACCACCACCACCCTCAGCGTTTGGCCGCCAGAACCCCCCCCCCCCCCCCCATCTTCTCAGCCCCCAGCCCACCAATTCCCCAGACCAAAACACATACATACACACACACACACACACACACACCCACACACCCACACACTTACCCGTTGTCCTGGTCCTGCGCTACCAGGTCCCGACCTGCCTGTCGGCCCCTGCGCATACTCGTGTGCAGCAGGGGCACGACTGTTTGATTTAGAAAGACTGCTTTGTGAGGTCACGGAGAAATCTTTCTAAATCAGTCTTTTAGTGAAAAGATCTTTTCACTTAGGACCGTTAATGTTGCCCAACTGACCCAGGGGAGCAGAAGAGGCCAGGGTCGGACTGGGGCATCCAATTGTGTGGGTGCCAATGATAAAGTGGCCCATAGTTGCAAATGGCAATTAGTTCCTTTTGTAGCAGACTCTTTGAATAGTACCCAAGGGTGAGTGTTTTGATAAAATGTAATGCAAATTGTGCTTTTTAAAGAATATTTATTCAGCAACATTGGTCAAAACTACTAGCCACATAGTGAAGTAATTGAAACTGGCCCACATTGGCCAGAAAAGTGGGCCACTTTGATAAAAACAAAAACAAAAAAACGTTCCCACACTAGCATTTCGCGTTTATGGTTCGGGATTGCCCTATTGCGTTATAGGCCAGTCCGAGCCTGGAAGAGGCTTTGCTCTTCCGGGTCTTGTTACTCTCCTGTTTTTTTTTTGTTTGTTTTTTACAAACTTCATTTTTGGAATTTCAACAACAGCAGAAAATTATAAAAATGTATTTGTATTTTGTATTTGTTTTATATAGCGCCTTAATCATCCAAGGCAATTTACAGTGAACAAAATATACATTAAACATGGAACAGTAGAAGCTATAACGGTAAACATGAATCAAACCAGAAAATCAGCATGTAGAACAATTTACATATGAGAAAGAAGAGGAGAGGAGGGCGGGGTGGAGAAAGAAGGGGGAGAGAGTAGTGAGTAAGCTGAATAGTAGGAAGAAGGGAGATTTAGAATAGAAGGGGAAGATAAAGAACAAAGGGAAGGGTAGAATAAAGAGGGAAAGAAGGGTAAGAAGGGGAAGAGGATCGGGGAGGGGAATGAAAAAGAAGAGATTTCAATGAGGAGCGGAAGGAAGAATAGGAAGGGGAGGAACGGATAGAGAAAGGTAGGGAGTTCCAGTGTAAGGGGGCAAGGAGCTGAAAGGAGCGGAAACAAGAAGAGATCGGCAGAATGAAGGGAGCGAGAGGGGGTGTAAAATGAGAGAAGAGAGGAGAGGTAAGGAGGAGCAAGATCATGAAGAGATTTAAAGACCAAACAAAGGAAGTGATATTTAAGTTGGGAATGGAAACGAAGCCAGAAATGTGCAACATGGTGTCCGATTGTCTCTTATACACCCCCCCCCCCCGCCTACCCCGTAAAATCCCTGGGTAGTTTTTTTTTGCAAGCAGTATATTTATGTTACATCTTGTAGTTAGCGTCAGAGAAAAGAAAATACCAAACACAGAAAAAAACAAGGGCAGAAATGTCCAGTCGCTTATCAGTTCAACGTTGTTAGTAGATAGTGGATGTAGGGCCCCCAGACGTCTGGAGGCTGCGCATGGAGGGGTAGATTTCTGATGAAAGCTGTCTCCATGATGTGGCAGTACATCACATCTTGGAGCCACAGTCATGCTGTGGGTGGGCAACCTTTACCCAATGTTATAGCCACTCTCCTTTGGGCTAGCACCAGCAGTTGCCCAGCCAATCTCTTTACAGTAGGTTGTAGGTCTTTAGTGCACCCCAATAGTGCTGTAACCGGACTCAGCTCTAGTTGTTCTCCAATGATTCGCGAAATTGTGTCCCTTCCGTCCAGCACTGGCTAACTGCCAGGCACTCCCAGGCGAGGTGGAGAAAGCCTGCTGGGGCGCCACCACACCTCTCGCATGTCTCTGATATGGACGGGCGTTGTCTGTAGAGCCTGGCTGGCGTATGGTACACTTGGTGGACAAAGTTAAAATGAATCAATGTGTACCTGGAGTTGAGGCAGACCCTCTGAGTTCACCATAGAATGTATGCCCAGTCCTCTTCTGCAAGAGAGCTCCCAAGTGCTACCTCCCACCTCTCCTTCGGGACTGCCAGCCTACTAGCCGTGCTCGTTAGCAAGTCTTTGTAGATTCTAGATATCAGCCTGCCCTTGCCTTGTGTCTGGATCACCCCACGTAGGAGTCGCCATGTTGGTGGTTGCGTTGGGAATGATGGGAAGAGGGATTTAAGTGTATGCCGAAAGTCAGAAATATATGAACATGTCGAGGGCCGAGTCTGCTCCCCGGTCCCCTGCCTGTTGAGTCGTGAGAAACACTCCGTCTATGAACAAATCGCCTAGGGTTGCTATGGAACAAGTTACTTACCTGTAACTGTTGTTCTCCAGCATGGGTCTGGCAAGGATTCACATGCTCATGAATATTCCCCGCTGTCAGGCTGGGAATCCTCGGTAAAGAAAAAATCAGTTTCAGTTTCGTTTCTGAACTGTCTTTCTCTTAATAACCAATCACTCGTCTCTGGGTCATACTGCCCCCAGCCAATGACTGCCCTCTACCTAAGCCATCTTCAGATTTGGTAGCACGTAAAGTGGCAGTAGGGCCAAGAGAAGAGCCGCAGAGGGGTAGGAGGAAGGGTTTGCATTTGAATCCATGCCAGACCCATGCTGGAGAACAACAGTTACAGGTAAGTAACTTGTTCCTTCTCCAGCATGGGGTCTGGCATGGTTTCACATGCTCATGAATACAAGAATAGATAGCAGTACACACATGCACAACCACGGGAGGTGGCAAGGCTCAACATTAAGCTTTTACATCAACTCCACATTAAGCATCTCTTACCCCCTCACCAGGCCCACCTTCAGGCGAACAGGTTGTGCAGCACTGCCGGCCAACTCTGGACTCCTCCCTGGAACCCCGGTCGATGCAGTAGAATCTCGTGAAGGTGTGCGTCGACCTCCACGTAGCAGCCCTGCAGATGTCCAGAAAGGGCACACCAGACAAGAATGCTGTGGTAGCAGCGATCGCTCTGGTTGAATGGGCTCTCAGACGGCCGGGTAACGGTCGGTTTGCCAACCGGTGACAGTGCATGATGCAGCCGGAGAGCCATCTGGAAATGGAAGCCTAGGAGAGGGCCTTCCCTTGGTTCACAGGTCCAAATTTCACAAACAGCTGTGATGTCTTCCGAAAACTCTTTGTGCGGTCCACGTAGAACTCTTCCGCTGACATGTCCAGAAGGTCCGGGAACCAGATCTGCCTCGGCCACGCCGGTGCGACGAGGATCATCCTGCACCGGGACCGTCTGAGTTGATTTGTGAGTCGCAGCAGCAACGGCAACGGTGGGAACAGGCCATCCCATGGGAATGAGAAGGCATCGCCCATGCTCCCCGGCTGGGGAAACCTGCTGGCAAACCTCCGGCACTTGGTGTTCGTCGCCGTCGCGAATAGGTTGATCTGGGTATTGCCCCATCATTGGAAAAGTAGATCCACTTGATCCCGATGCAGTTCCCACTCGTGGCACGAGCGCGGCTCCCTGCTGAGCGAGTCAGCGATTGTGTTCTTTATTCCGGTCAGATGGAAGGGTACCAGAAACATCCCTTGAGCGACGGCCCAGTGCCACAAATCCTGGGCTTCCTTGGATAGGGCTGGGAATCTGGTGCCTCCCTGCTTCCGGATGTAGAACCTTGTGGTGGTGTTGTCGGGGAAGATCCTTACCACCTTGTCCTTAAGGGATGGAAGGAACGACCTGAGGGCCCAGAACACGGCTCAGAGCTCCAGGATATTTATGTGTAGTGACCTCTCCTCCGGGAGCCAAAGGCCTCTTGCGGGGAGATCTCTGGTGTGCACTCCCCATCCCTCCAGGGAGGCGTCCGTCGTCACCGTCTCCTGATGCGCCGGGGTCTGGAAGTCCATACCCGCCGCCAGATGCGCGTAGGTGCCCCACCACCGGATCGCTTGGCGGAAGGTCTCGTTGAGCGAGATCCCGTCTTCGAAGCTGCCCGCCGCCTGCAACCAACGGGCGTCGAGGATTTCTTGCAGTGGACGCATCTGCAGCCTGCACTGGCGCACGAGGTAGATGCACGAGGACATCATGCCGAGCAGGGACTAGATGGACCTCACCCTGGCCACGTCCATGGTCGACAGCCATTGCACCTTGCCCAGGATGGCCTTCGTCCTTTCCTCCGACGGAGAAGCCAATCGCGCCACTGTGTCGAGCCCGACTCCCAGGAACAAGGCGACTTTTGACGGCACCAAGTGGGATTTCGCGAAGTTGATCGAGAATCCCAGATCCGTGAGTAGTTGGACAGTCCTCGCTGTGTGCACGACGGCGAGTTCTCTTGTCTTTGCTCGGATGAGCCAATCGTCCAGATAGGGGTAGACGTGGATCCCCTGCAGGCGCAGCCGCGCCGCCACTGGTGCTAGGCAGTTGGTGAATAGCCTGGGCGCCGACTTCAATCCGAAAGGAAGGGCCTTGAACTGATAGTGTCGCCCTTGGACTACGAATCGCAGGAACTTTCGATGTCCTTTTAGAATGGGAATGTGAAAGTAGGCATCCTCCAAGTCCAGCGACGATAGGAAGTCGCCTTCCTCCAGCTGTCCCAGCACGTGCTGGAGGGTGACCATCCGGAACTTCTGGGACTTGATGTACTTGTTCAGACGACGAAGGTCCAGGATGGACCGCCAGCCGCCGGTCTTCTTTCTTACGAGGAAGTATCGCGAGTACACTCCGGAGCCCCGGAGCCTCTTTGGGACAAGCTCAATGGCTCCTTTCTTCAGCATCGCCCTTACTTCCAGCAGCAGTGGAGGGACGTGGTTTTCCTTCCTGGCCACGGGTGGAATGCAGGGACACTTCCTTAGAAACTCGAGAGTGTGCCCGCGGGCCAGGGCATCCAGCACCCATCGGTCGGTGGAGATGGACTCGCACACGCCTCCTTGGTGACGACAGCGAGATCCTCTTGACTTGCTGCGTCCTCTGTAGGCCTCGTTGCGACGAGGAGCGGGCCGCCTGATATCTTCTCTATCTTCAGGGACCTAGAGACCCCTACGACCCCACCTCAGAACATCACCAAAGACAAGACCTGGTGCAACGGAATACAAGCGGCCCTGTTCGACAAACTGAACAACCTCCAAACAAAAATCAAAATGACCCGACACACCCTGGCTAACTCTTCCCCCCCCCCAAAACACCACAAACATTAGGAACAGCCACCACGTTCTCCTTCAAAGAAATCTAGGCACATGAGATCATCAGTATCATGAAATCCATCAAACCCTCCAACTGCAAAGGGGACATCTACCCTGCAGTGATTATTAAGGACTGTGCCAGCACCCTCGCCCCATTCCTGACAGCCTTCGTTAATGTATCCTTCTCCACAGGAAGGTTCCCTCCTGCCTCAAAGCAGCCTGGGTCCACCCTATGCTTAAATAAATAAATAAATAATAAAAAAAACACACCTCACTGGACCCCATGTCAGCTAACAACTGCAGGCCCATAACCACTGTCCCATTCCTGCTGAAAGTTCTAGACAAAGCAGCTTATTTACAAGTGCAACAATTTCATCGAGGAGAACAAACTTCTAGTGCTGCATCAATCTGGGTTCAGCCCGGGGCATGGTACTGAAACAGCCCTACTCGACCTTAAGAATCAAATGGGTGATGCAAGAGACTCCGATAAACCTGCTCTACTCCTACTCGACATCTCTGCAGCATTTGATCTCGTTGATCACACTCTCCTCTGCCACCACCCGACGTCAACAGCCAACTTCTCACCCAATGCCACCGCCTGGATCACATCCTTCTTACAAGGAAGGACCATGCAAGTCTTCTCCGACCTAGCCTCCGCCTCACCTACCGTCATCCTATGCGGCGTGCCACCAGGGTCCTGCATCTCAGCCACCCTCTACAATATTTTTACATAACCAGTCTTCCACATCTTGGTCTCATTAGGTATCTGCTACAATAACTACGTGGACGAGACTCAAGTCCTCCTTCCACTAATAGGTGACTACGATTCGAATTCCAGAGCCCACAATGCCATCTATACCACCATACAGGCCTGGATGGCTGTGAACGGACTGTGCCTGAACAGTGAGAAGAATGAGCTTCTCCCGATAGGGTCCACTGAAACCCTTAAGAATATCAATACTCAATTCAGCTACTTCACCATTGATAACATCTCAGTGAAAACCCTTGGAGTATATCTGGACACAAACCTATCCATGACTAGGCAAGTCAATGCCATAGCCTCTGCCGCGGCATACACATCAAGCTTTTAAACTCAGGTAGACCTTTCTTATTGAAGGACAACTGCATTACCATAGCAAGAGCTATAACAGGTTCAAGACTAATGCCCTCTTCCTGGGTGCATCAGCAAAAAACATGGAGAAGCTGCAGGTTATCCAAAACCGCGCTCTTTGTGCAGCCATTGGCATCCCCAAAAGGGAACACTTAACTGACGCCATAAAACAGGCACATTGACTTCCAACTAAGAACGCGTCCTCTTCAAAACCCTTGCCCTAACCCATAATGTGTCCACCAAACTGCCCCATCCCCCACTACCAGTCCCAAAGAATACACTTGTCGGCATCCACAAAACGATCAGAACTCCTTACTCGAACATGCTCACAATGCCCCAAATCAAGCGAGTCAGAGCAAGAGCCACCAGTTTCCCCTACCTAGCAGCCCTGCAATGGAATGCCTTTCTACCACCCCTACGAGCTGAAAACTCACACATGGCCTTCCGCAAAGCAGTCAAACCGTTACTCTTCATCTAATTATCACCATATACTACATCTATGCAATGCTGTTACCATCTCCTGCCTGCAATATATATTGCTTGCCTATAATGTATGTATCCAACCTGTATTTATATGCCTCATGTAACTAAGGTCCTCACAAGTAACAGCGCTTCGATGCTCAAGGGCTGTTTTGCACTCTATACAAATGTAATAAATAAATGGCTGACGCTGGAGGGTATGTTCTGGAGACATGGTTTAAGGCTACCAAATAGCCTACCACCTGTGGCTTCAATTAGTTATGAACTAGGACTCCAATCCATGGAGTCTGTAGTCCTTTCAGTCTCACTCCCTCTATAGGAAAACTATGATGGTGGACCACCTGCCGCCTCTAGATATCACTGATGCTTTCAAAATGGCAAAAGATCTGCGCAATTTGGCTCGCTGCCATTGGGGCCACTTTGGAGCTTTTGATAAATAATCCTGACAAAGTAAAGAAGAAACTCAAAGAGTATTGGATACAAACACAAGAACTAAGATCCAAACATAAATTGTCTATCCAGCATATCTCGGGAAGCCAAAGCATCAACTCCCTGCCATCTTATCTGCAGAAATTCCCCTCCAGACATTATCGTGATTTCTTTTTGAGGTTTCGCCCAACATTCAACCGACAGGAGAAGTGCTACAAAAATGGCAAGTGTCGAGAAAGGTCATCGCCCCATGCCAGTATTGTCTAGATAGAGATGCCATTGAATCACTATTCCACGCAACGGTTGAATGTAAGGTCTTTGAGATTTAAGAACCAAATATCTTGCCACTCATTAATGAGACTAAGTCATTATCTAGACAAATGTGGTGGGAGATGCTGGTGATCAGAAATAAAATACCAATGATCCTAGCATCAATGACATTTTTGGAAGAAGCTCTGTGGAGTCTCGGAAAAGACATTCCTGGCTAATGGCTAAAAGTACCGCTTGAGGGCGTGTACTTATCCTGCTTTAATAATTGGTTTCAAAAGCGCGGCCACCCTTTTGAAATGAGATGATATTGAGTTTTCACTGCTCACAATCTTTTTCTTTTTTTAGCCCAAAGATGTATGGATACATGACATAAGATGTATCGTGTGTAATCTCTTGTTGAAAGGTTTGTTAGAACCAATCAATTAATCAACAAAAGAATTGCACACTAATCCCATGGGCATCAAGGCACATCTTAATAGCATAAAACATAGGAGGTTACAAGTGAGAGTTACAGAAAAGGCATGAGGTTACTTGTGCAAGACAGGTTATTGACGGTCAAAGCATTACGCGAAGAGCCACGTTCTCAAAGGTTTACAGAAAACCCAGTACGACTGTTCCGCTCTCAGTGACAGAGGTAATGAGTTTCGTAGTTTAAATGTGATGATTGGGAAGCTCGATGTGTCCACTCTTGATAGATAACATTTAGGGAAGATGAGCCTGTTGGTATAGGCAGTTCTGGTTGTTCTTGTGGACAAGGCTCTTGTGAATTTATGAGGGTGGGGTGTCATGGAGAGGCACCTGTGGGTGATTGTCAAAGTTTGAAAAATAATAATTTCTTGTATCCGAAGCCAGTGAGCCTCTCTTCTGGCACGGGTGATATGGTACCGTTTTGGGATGTTTATTGCCGACCGGAGAGCATTATTTTGGTTCGCTTGTAGATTGAGAATGATACTATTGGTGGAACCAGCGAATACTGCATTGCAATAATCCAGTATTGCACCTATGATGGTGCGGGCGAAGGTGGGGCGGCTGTCCTCAGACAGGAAGGGCCTGGAGACATTGATGAGTTTGATAGTGTACACTGCCGAGGAGGAGATAGAATTAACTTGGCGAGTGAGGGAGGTGTCGAGGAAGACTCCCAAGGTTTTTACTGACTGTGAGACGGGGATTTTAATACTGGTGTGCAGTCATAACCTCGAATTAATAAAGTCGAATTACAATAATGTCGAAATAAAACATTTCAAAAACCAAACAAAATCGAATTTCTTATTTTTTTTATTTATATGGGTTTTTTGGGTTCCGCGAGTAAAAAGAAAAAGGGGTAAAACAAAAATAAAAAAAAATAAAGGGGGGGGTTGGGGAAATCCCCCCATTTGGAATAAAAAACATAAAAAAAAGAAATTCGATTTTTTTTTTTTAGACTTTATGACTTTCGACTTTATTGATTTCGATGTAATGACTATAAACCGTTAATACCGTTGATAGCGAAGGATGAGTGGAGCTTGCTGAGGTTGTTGGTGACCGAGCAGCCCAACGATTAGCAGCACAGTTTTGTCATTGTTGAGACAGAGGAAGCTAGTAGTCATACAGGATTGAAGGGTCACATAGATATAGTTGAGTTTTTCTGAGTCAAGTTGGTATTAGAATCTGGGTATTGTCAGCATAATTGGCATAGGAGATACAAGGTCAAATAGGGGCTTGGTAAAGATGTTGTGAAGTGTGGGGGAGACACAAACAGGTGCAGGGGGGCATTGGCATTGTCAGCAAATACTCTGATTGACCTGTCTTTTAGAAAGGAGCAACCCAACTGGCGGCCTCTGGTTAAAAGTTAGCCACGGAGGTCAGGTGATGGCAGAGTAGTTTCTGGTCGACAAGGTCAAAAGCTGCTGAGAGATCCAGTAAAAACAGGAGGGCAGCTTTCCTGGAGTCTTTGATTTTATCAAGCTGTTTTTTTTAAGTCCAGTGAGGCTGATTCTGTCCTGTGTCCAGGGCAGAACCCTGATTGAAGGATTCTTAGTATGCAATGTGATTCCAAGAAGTGCTGAATTTGGATGTTACCTGCTCTATCCAAGATCTTCAATAGGAAGAGGACAGTAGTGATAGGTCGGTAGTTTGTGGGGGTAGTGGGGTCCAGGGAGGGTTTCTTTAGCAGAGGAAGTACCCAGACTTCCTCCAGACTAGTGGGGACCTGGCAGGATGCAAAAGATGCATTGATAAAAGGTGCTGATGAAAGGGACTAGTGCTTCCGCGCAGTCCTTGATAATGGTTGCAGGGCAGGCATCGCCCTTTAAGGAGGGAGGGGACTTCGTCCTCAGTGATCGTGTTAAATCAGAATAGAGGGATGAAGTGGATAGTATTGGCTTGCTTTTGTAAGATTGTATTGTGTACCAAGGCGATTTTGTCCTGGAGAGCATTTTGGACCTTAGTGCACCAAGTCTCATCTGCTGGGGTTTCATGTTCTCTGAGAATAGTGAAAATCTTGCTAGTGTTCAATTTCGCGTTAGTGATTCTGGATGTTTTATGTTGCTGATTTTGCTTGGAGGATGGCCGTATTATAGGTTTTGACCACAGTGGTGAACGTGGCTTTGAGTAGAGTGGAGGGGGACTTTCTACAATTAACAGACACATCACGTTTCATCGATCTGAGTGCCAGGTGGACAGGCGCGAACCAAAAATCGAGATGTGTGGTGGGTTTAGCTTTGCGAGGTGGTAGCAGTGCAATGGTGTCCACTGCTTGCATCATCGTGTTGGCATATAAATTAGTGAGCATGTCAAGGTTGATGAGGTGGGCTGGTTGTAGCTTGTCAAGCAATGGTAGGATGCAGTCTTTTGCAAGATTCCATGAGCTACGTGCAATGGTGGGCAGCAGCGGTAAGGAGCTGCAGGTAGGTAGGCTGTAAAGGGTGATGGTAAAGGATATGATATGGCAGACAGACCAAGGGCAAGGCTGGTGAGAGAGGATGGATGTATGGCAGTGTAGTGTAGTTCTCCAATCTAGTGTGCGTCCTTTTTGGTGGGTAGAGGCAACCTTGCTTCAGACCGCTTCATGAGCTAGAATTCTGTGTGAGCTTTCCCCTGCTACAAAAATGCACAAGGTTATTTCTTACTATAAAAGGTCCATCGTTACATTAAGAAGTCTTATCTATGGACTGCAACCACTCGCTCAACACCAAATCAAAGACTGAGGAAGAGGGCAAGAATGCTGCATACATCGGCAATCACAAATGTGTTTATCAAATGTCTCGAAGTAAATACTTGGTCCACAGTACATAGATATGACCTGAATTCTCCATGAAACTGGATTCAGGATTGCCTCCTCTGTGATCCATTTATTTATCGCAGTTCATATGACATGACTGACAATTTACCATCTATGTCTAGCAAGCTTGTTCATCTGTTAAAAGGTGTAACACATTTGTGGGACTTTTTTGTATGGTGGAAGGATGATGCAACTTGGATTCAGGGAATGAACCACTTGAGCAGGAAGATGGTGTTCAATAATTGGACGCACCACTCTGGAGCATGGGGGAAAAATAGGTTTAGGACCATATTCGGTCCACAGGCTTTTCCTTTGGATTAATGATCAACTGCATGCACAAATAGGGATCAGTCACGGAGGTGGGCCCTTAGGCTCAAATCTTTCTTTGCTGCATTCCCTCATTGCTGGGGTACAACATTACCATTTTGATTATTCATGGTTACTTTATTCACGCTAGGCAGATTCAATGTCTTCTTGTTAAATATTTCAGTGAAACAATTGATCCAATCAGATTCAGATATATTGGGTTCAGTATGATCTTATGCAAAGGGAGAGAATCCTACTATGGAACACTATTGCCCAAGGGTTATAGATGCAGAGTGTTATGGTCTTCCTTACAACATTTATCTTCTGTTCAAGGTGAAGGCCCACAACACCCATTTGATGTAGACCAATGTCAAGTACGATTAGCAAAGAGACTTTTGTCAATGTTTGCTTCATATGTATTCATGACTTGATATTGGCGATAAGGAAAAAAATTTGGAAAACTGTTGGTAGGGACTTAAAAAAAATAAATTAAAAAAAGTTGACAAAAAAAAAACTGAAAACATGTCACACAGATGAACCTTATATCAAGACTTCTCAATATATTGTATACTCCACTCGTTTTGTATTTTCATAATGGTGGGTTCTTTGAAAATAAAATTTAAACGATTAATTAAATGTTAATGGTAAGGCAAGCTGAGATAAAGCAATTTGCCCAAGATCACATGATTGCCGATAAATGAGGTATAAGAGATTTGAATCAAGGTTCCTCAAGGAAGGCATGGTATCAACAGTAAGACAGACACAAGTGACCACAGTTCAAGGGTGTTTATTTAACTTCAAAAAGGTATCACAAAAAGGGATGGAAAAACAACCATCTAATTCTAAATCTATGGACGGGAGCAAGCTATGACCATTAATAATAATAACAGTCCTAGTGGTGTCTTGTCAAAATAAAAGGGCCTACACCAATAAACCTATTGCCAATCCTTACCTCTAAATACAAATAGGGTGATGAACAATTGTTTCTTTCTGTAACACTGTTTAAGAAAATGTTATATGTCAGAATGTTCAGGCCGTTGGCCTCCCTTGCCGACGTTTTCGGCATGGGGCAAGGCAGTACACCCGAGCTTAGCACAGTCTCTTACTTCTCTAGCACAAGGATACAGTTCAAATCATTAGCATCAAGGCCTTCCATGCCCAAGTCTTTTTGCCTTTCAAAGTTTCGTATTGCAGAGGGCCTGATGCAACAAACAATACATTATTTTCCTATTAGGTTTTCACAAGTACTCAATTTCTCAGGAAATTCACTTTTCACCTTGGAAATCCCCTCTGCTGGGCTCAGATCCACTTTAAAAACAATGTTCATGGGATTGCTACTGATCCAACTTTTTAGGTGTTTCACTGTTTACCCCAGATCCCCCTCAGCTGGGCTCATATCCTCTTTAACACACTGTTCAATTAGTCTCCCTCTGCCGAGCTCGGACCAACTTCATCTATTTTGTCATCAACTTTCTTTACGCTATTAACATTGAAGACTTTCGAATGTGCACAGGATTTTGCTTGATCCGTTGCAGGACCACTTCGATTTCACAATTCCTTTTCACTCTTTCGCTACCTTTCAGTTGGATACCTTACAGAGACTTTCGAATGAGCGCACACGTGGTGCCGGTCCACTTTGAACTTTGAAGCCAAAATACGATACCTTAGACAATCACTCATCAGTTGTTCTGTTTTGGTCGCGTCGATTACCACATAAGCTTCATACATGATTCGCTTCAGCTTTCACTATACAATGTTGCTGATTGCAACCTTAGCTTCAACACAGATTGGTTTGGTATCAGTCTCCCTAACTCACTGGTTGTGCCGACCTCACTGGCGCCGCTTTGTTGTAGGAGCCAAGGACAGTACCACAGCAGCAAGCGATTCTCCCCGCCTTGACTATCGGCATAGGAGAGCCCGCATACATTCGACACACAATGCAGGATTCTTCAGCCTTGATTCCTGGCCTTACTTTCATGAGCCTTCGTGTCACGCTTACCTTGGCCTCTGCGGGAACGATGGAGTCCTCTGGCTCTTGTCTCACTTCCTACTGGCCCACTACTGCTGGAAGGACTATCTGCCAAGAAAGGTAACGTTTTAGAGGAGAGGTGAATAGCCCAAACCCCACCCCTCTTCCCAGTCCCTTATAGACCAGAAGTTTAGTTCCCACTTAACTAGGGTATGACTCACCTTTCAGTTTAACTTGGTGAGCTCTCCATCCTGCTCTTGCAGGGGCGCCGTGTCTGGGGCCCGGAGGGCGTATTTGGAAATGGCCGCTAATAACGTCTAATGTTCAGGTGTGTATTTAGTTCAGATAAAGTCCGGGTCCAGTTGCCTCACTGATCGGTTTTCGTGTGTCAAGGGTAAGTTCAGGAACCCAGTTCACTCACTGGATTCGGAGTTGGCCTAGCAGGTAAGTTCTGATACCAGGTAAGTTCAATATCCCAGTTGCCTCACTGGGTTACTTGCGTTGCGTGAATGCAGTGAGCGTGCTGAGCGAAAGTTTCTGATTCTAACCTTTGTCTTCTCTTTCTCTTCCCAGGTCCGCTCTGGGAGGCACTGAGATACTGGACGAAAGAAGGAGTAGAGGCAGGACCAGAAGCAGTTCCAAATGAAGACCGTGCACCGGAGGCGAGTATGAGTATCTGTTGGCGGTCTCAGAGCGGTGCCTTAACGCGCTGCAGACAGCGAAGAAAAGTCTGGATGCAAGCCGGTTATTAATCACCTGTTCTTGCCTTTCTTTTCAGGTGCTGGTATGCTGTGGGAGCTGTGGGACGAAGGTGAGCGACTCCAGAGAAGGATCCGCTGTCAGTTCTTCTTTCAGCCTTGAAGCTGACTGTCGCAAACTCCACACGGAGATAACAGAGAAGTCCGGGTAAGCGCATGATACAGAATTCACACTAAGCGCGTGTTGGTCTCTGGGCGTGGCTTATATAGGCAACCAGGCCCAGAGACTAGACCGCACTGCCTGCTTTGAGCTGGAAACCCTTGTCCATGTTGGAGGAAGCAGGAAGTTAACTTGACTATGATTGGATGATGGGGTTTCCCTGATGACACGCTCCGGGTTCTCAAGACCTTAACCCATGCCACTCCTGCCCCTCTTCCCCAACTATCCCTATGAACCATACAGAAAGAGAGCCTGCAGGTATGCCTCAGGCCCGTAACCATGACACTTCAAGAATAGGAAACGTAACCATCTGTTGTTGAAAAGGTCAAGGGCACTTCTCTCCTTGCGATCCTTGGTCTTGTCGTCTTTCGACTTGTATTAAACTGCCATTTTGGAACTGCTGCTTCCTCGTGTGATTTGCCTTGCTCAGAGTGTGCTCTTGTGTTCCGCATTTTATCCGTGTGGGGAAGTGTGATGGAAGTCAGGTGTGTGTGTAATGGTCAGTAATTGCCTGATCCTGCCTGACCATTGTATTGGGACATGTCAGGCATACGGTTCAGGTGTTAGTCCGTTTTCTCTCACAGTGAGCTTTCTGTGAGAAAGTGTTTGTGTTGGGAAAGGGGGGGGGAGGGGTTGAGTTCCGAAGTATCCTACCTGATAAGATTAGGCAAAGTTATGACAGGGACGGGGATAAAGCGCCTCGCCATCCGGTGTCCCACTCCCAGAAAACCCCTCACCCAGGTGATCTTCCCGCACTGGTCCACCCTCAGGAACCAGATCTAAAAGCGATGGCTGCGTCCTGGCCACCTGAATGACAGATCCCCAGGGACTAGCGGATGAGACACCATCACGTTTCTCACAGTTCCCTTTCTTTAAGTGTTTGAGAAGTGCTTTCAGTGGGATATAAATGGTGTAAGGGGGAATCCCTAAAGTCTGGCCTTAAAGTTAAATGTAATTGTTTTGTTTTTATATTACACTTCATGCCGCGGTCCCGCCTAGGTACCAAACCTATGCTGCTCTGCATTGTATTGTATTGTATTGCTTCCACGCCAAGTGTCTTGCCCCTTAGCTAGCCTTACTGCCACTTAGTCCAGACATTTTCCTGCCAGATTTATGAGTGGGGTAACAGAGAAGTTAATCCAAATTTTGGGGAATTACTCAGGAGGCTTTATATAGCTCAACACTGCACGGAGGTAATGCCAATTCCAGCAGCTTGTGAAAACAAAAAAGGTACAGCAAGACCGTGGTTTGCTTATTATAACATCATTTGGTCAAGTGGGGAAGCTTAGATTTGTTGCCAGCCTCCAATTGTTTATCACTTTACAAGTCAGCAGTAAACACAGGCGTTAACACATTGGCTTTATTTCGTCTTCTTTTAGCTTTTATACAGCACTCCTTGCATGCACTTTTGCCACATAAGTGGACTGAAGCACAAACGAGATAAGGGGATTTGCATGGGATAAGAACAATTTTGAGATGGGGAAAACCAAGATTTTAACCCATGTCTCCTCCAGGTTACAAATTCTGTATATCCACCTACTTTAGATTCACACACAAATATGTCACTATAACCAAAGCAGTATCATCGAACACGGATAGCCATTGTGCAATTGTTACAAATGATAAACAGGACTACAAGCATGAGCTAAATGTCTCATTAGTTTCGACTCCTGCATTTCGATTCAGCTTCTCTTAGCACCTTGCATCCCATTTCCAGCCTGGACTGGTCTCTATATGCGCAATTCTAAAAAATGAAAGATCATTCTTTAAAGTTTGTGGTTAGAGCGTATGGTGTATTATTGGTTTTTAAATATCTTTCATTTATATTCTGAATTCTGCTACTCATATAAAGTCTTACTTGTACATCTCAATGATGATAAATAAAAAAAACACACTTGACGTGCCCAATTGAAAATTCATTTAAAATTGCCTTTTCCACCAGAATCACAGGAACCAATTGTTTTTTCAATCTACAAATACAACACTTTGTACAAGTATACAAGCCCATTGAATTGTAAGATATATGTCAATGTTTTGGGACACAAAGCTAAAGGAACTGGTGTTGCAAGGACAACGCTTTTGTGGGTCTAGCGTAGAATGGGTTACGCCTTGCTGGAGCAAATCAGGACAGAGTCAGGCTTCCCTGAAGCACATATAGAAAAGGATTAATTTCACACAGCCACCCTGCAAGAGGATCTAGCATAGGGGCGAGCAAGCTGCGACTCTACAGATTTTTTGGATTACATCTTTAATGAACCCTCACCATGGACTATGCGGGCTTGGGCAAGGGTGTTGCAGTCCAAACAATGTTGCAGATCCCAGTATAGTAGCACTATCAGATATAATGTACCTTTGGAGACACTGTGAAAGGGTCAAGCATCACTGGACACACATCAATATGGTCTTCATTACCTTCATCATGTCAGTTTGTTTGTAGATGGGACGGGGCACAACCAGACTGGCTGAACTGCCCAGAATCTTTCGTAGGAGATCTTCTTCCTGCAGAGCCAAGGGAGTAGCCATCTCCAATCAAGGAGGGGAGAAGAGCTGAAAACAGAAGCAATACAATAGGATTAGTTGAATTCCAATATCGTTGCATAATTCACTATACAAGGCTTGTAGGATCTGGATTATTTGAGTGATAGGTTTGATTTTTAAGATTGGCTTTACAAAGACCTTGGAACAGGAGGGATTCTCCCACTGGCTGCAGGAGGCTGTGAATGATATGCAACTTAAACAATCGATTTGCTGTCTGAACGGCCCAAATCTGTGTAACCTCACAGATAGCTCTTCCATCTTAAGGCTGAACATGTAAAATCTGCAATGCATGAGGAAATCCTTGGTTGATGGAAACCCGAGCCTGTACATTCTGTGCAAACTGATTTTATGGGATATGTCCCAAACACAATCCGTTTGGAATGGTGAAAAGTACAGACTTTGATTTTCTCCCAGGATCAAACCCTTACTAGTAGTCAGAGCCTCACACATTTTCGTGTGAGATTTCAAGCATAGTGGTTAGGGTCAGCAAAGCAGCTACTTACCATGTTACTCCAGAAGCGCATTACAATGGGAGCAAATGTAGGTTGACTGCTGCAGACACTGAAGTGAAGAGGCAATTGGTAGAGGCTGTTGACCCTTAAAAGGTCCAGATATTTAGTGATAAGAAATCAGGGGGCTACCAAAGAAGCATTCTTCGTGAAATAACTGCTGATTTAACACTCAGGAAAGATTTCTTTAAACTCAAATTACTTTGCTTGAAGCTACTGTAATCCTCCATTCAGGATGGGAAAAATTAAGCTAAAACCACACTACTTATGCAAACCACACTATAACGATTTATATATTATCAGGTTTATTATGCAATCGGTTAATTTTTCAAGAAATTGCTATAAAACAAAGTATTATTTAAGTTCCTGAAACTCAAACTGTATCAAATATGTATATGAAGTAAAGTGATACGATGGGTTCTCGGATGGAAGAAGTGCACTGAGCCACTTGTGGCAAGACAAGACTTAACTGGATTCACAGTTCAGTGATACAGGCGGTAAGTACACTAGGGATTACAGGTTAGTACATATACACAGGGGGACATCCACCGGCCCCCTCTCCGTTACACTTCAGGCACCAACTGACTCTCTAGGAACGTACGTTGTCACTTCACTCACACATTCCACACCAACATTCCATCAGCACTGCACGCACTCACACCAACCAAAGGGAGTAAGACACCAAACATAAAGCTGTAAGTAATGCAGTCAAGTGTTCAAATTCCAGACCGGGTATCTGTTGCCCGCCACCGTATTGTTAAGAAAGGCCCCGCCCACTAAGGGGCAGGCGGAATGACGTGCATGCTGGTGGGAGGTTGTTGAGGGAAGGCGCATTCCGCTCCAGTTACGGTTGGAACTTGAATAAAGCAAGTTCATTGATCCAACCCTCCGGTCGTGTGTGCGTTTTCTTTCTGCCCGATCCCGGGCAACACTGGCGACGAGGACCGTCCCACACACCCGCCTGAGTCCTCCTTGCAGGCAATCCGCCGGGCTCCTTGGCCTCTGCTGGCCGTCACGCCTCCTCCTGGTGATTCCGGAGATCCCGCCGCGCAGAAGCCTGGCCTAGGCAGTCCACCAGGTCTCCTCCTCCGCCTGCAGGCGCCAGCGATTCCGCTGGGCGTGCACTCCAGCACGGGCAGTCTGCCCATACTCCGCCTCCTCCTGCATGCGCCAGCGATCCCGCTTGGCACACACTGCAGCATGGGCAGTCCGCCCAGCCTCCTCCACCTCGTAACAGCGCTGGCGATCCCGCCGCGCAACGTGCAGTCACACCCCCAAGCCAGCTCCAGAGCTCCGGCAGCCCAAGCCACCCACGCAGCCCTGCTATAACAGCTGACGCACACCACAAAAGAACGGCCAGCCCCTCATGGAACGGTGAAGCATCCAGTTCCAGAAACACGTCCGCTGCTAACGTTGAGTGGATTTCAAACCCTCCTCACTTGCATGCGCTAGTCTCTCCACACCAGTAGATCAAGGAACATTGTCCTGCATTAGATAACAAGGCCCAATACGCCTGGACCCAACTGGCCCATGTGGTCCTACCCAACATACACACGGCCACGCCGCCATCTTGGGGCCCATCCACATAGGATTGTTAATTTGATACAAACACGCCCCCATGCCAGAGGTGACCCCTACTTCCTAACACTGCAAAGGCCAAATCCAACATCGCTCCAAACAGCTACGGATGCCACCACCGTTCACCACGACACTGCAAGCCACGAAAGGGCCAAGGTGGGCTGAGTGGATGGAAGACTTCCAGCACTTTGTGAGAGGGTCAGGGGATGGCGACTTTCCTCATATAAGAGACATCTTCCTGAACCTGGTGAGGTGTGGGGGGGTGGAGATAAAGACCATCGTTAAGACCATCCCGGCAGCGGAACAAAATGACTTTGCAGCATTAAAGCCCTTGACAAACTACTCATAATCAAACCAAATCGTGATTATGAAAGATACCTCTTCAACCAGTGTTCTCAGAAACCACAAGAGATGGTAGATGAATTTATAACCCGTTTAAGGGTAAAAGGAGCACACTGCCAATTTGATGCATTTTCTCTTGACGAAGCAATACGCCTTAGAGTCATAGAAGGTTGCCTATCTCCCGCACTCAAAAAACAGCTGTTGAAGAAACCACTCACCATCCCCGAAGTCAGCGAGCTCACTCGCATTTTCGAAAGAGTTGATGCTCAAGCCGCGTCCATGACCGGCACCAGCAACCCAAAACAAGATACCACTGAACTCATAGCCGCTGTCCAACCACCTCGCCAGGGAGATAAAGGTCTGTACTCATACAGACCACAAGCCCAACAAGTACCACGTCAATAGGTGCAATTCTACCAATGCGGCATGGCATTTCCACACACAGGATCCTGCCCAGCCCTATCACAAAGGTGCACGAACTGCGGAAGAGAAGGACATTTTCAATCAGTATGTAGAGAAGGGAAGCCTTTCCCCATGATAACACCCCAAGCACCTGTCAAAATAACATTCCACCCAACTCTTCCACAATACGGACCGCAAAGATACTACCAACAAAACCAACGGCGACATGTAAGAGCTGTCGATGAATATCAAGATCACGAATACCCACAAATGCCTGACTGCACAGACCGACCACAATATCTAACAGACAAATATGACAACCCCCCTGGAAGGATATGGTGAGGAAACGTACTACCATGATCCCCCAGCAACCGCGTATAACATGTATTACGACCCGCACAACCAAGACGAGTATGTCAACCTCGTGCTCGACAATGAAGAAGCCGGAGAAGCCCCAAAAATACCAATCAAAATGGAAAATGGTCTGTTTCACTTCATGGTAGACTCAGGCGCCAACGTGAACATTATGTGTGAACAAGATTACTCGAGAATCCCAAATCCACCAGTACTCGAGCCCTCACACTACAGACGATTGGACACTTCACGCGCCGTTTTCTCTTAAATGGACAAGTAGACACCACCATCCACGTCATTCGATCTCTCACCAGAGGGTGATGCCTCCTCAGTTACCACACTGCCTCTCGCCTGGGCCTGATCGAGATCCACGTGGGAGCTGGAGACACTATCACCTCCACCATGATCCGACAGGAGTCGAAGGAACAGATCAGACGATTCTCTACGGACAATCTCAAAACCTCATCACAAAAGCAGACATTGTGCAAAAATGTCCAAACTTATGCACTGGCCTGAGCAAACTCAAAGGTCCCCCAATCAAACTGCACATAGACCCCAATGTGAGACTTGTGCTACAACACCCAAGGAGAGTCGGATTTCACCTCCAGGAAGCAGTGTCACGGGAACTTGAACAACTACTCTCTGATGGCATTATCGAGCCAGCGACAGGACCAACACCATGGGTTTCCCCCCTTGTCATCGTATCCAAGGAAGGGGGCAGGTTACGCCTGTGTGTCGACATGAGGGTTGCCAACACCGCCATCCAACGCAAGAGACACCCAGGCCCACGTATCAAGTACATGATAGTACAATTAAACAATGCTTGCATGTTCTCCAAACTCGATCTAACCAGGGTTACCACCAAATGTAATTGCACCCTGACTCCAGAACAATAACGACCTTTGCAACTCAAGTTGGTTTATTCAAATACCGGAGACTAAACTTTGGCATTTACTCAGCGGCTGAAATCTTCCAGGAGGCGGTGCGACAAATCATCAGGCCAATACGAGGAGCCTTAAACTACAGCGACGACATCCTCATCTTTGGCTCGTCCAAGGAAGCTCATGACGCTGCCCTTTATGCCACCTGTGACGCCGTACAAGCCGCTGGCCTCACGCTCAACATCGAAAAATGCTGGTTCAGCAAGTCAAGGCTCAAATTTTTCAGACACATTTTTTCCAGTGACGGGATGATGTCCGACCCTGAAAAAGTAGACACCATCACGAAACTCAAAGAACCACAACAGGCTGCCGATGTCCGCTACTTCCTAGGTATGGTCGGATACTGCACTAGGTACATACCACATTACGCATCACTCACAGAACCTCTCAGAAAATTCCTACAGAAAGAAGCATCATTCGACTGGACACCAGCATGCCAACGCGCATTCAATGCCATAAAGCAAGCTCTCAAGGAAGCCCATCGCCTCGCCTACTTCAACCCGACCTGGCACACAGAGGTGATAGAGGACGCAAGTCCCGTTGGCTTAGGAGCAATTCTAGCACAGACGAGCGGAGCAGATGTCAACCCCAGGCATGTGGTAGCATACGCAAGCAGAGCACTGTCCACCCCAGAAACAGCTTACTCTCAGGCCGAAAAAGAAAGCCTAGCTGCAGTCTCGGCATGTGAACACTTTCACAACTTTTTAATCGGAAAAATAAGTACCCTGATAACAGATCACCAGGCGTTGTCATTGTTAAGACGGATTTCTGAACTCTGTCCTGGCGGCGCAGAAGTTCAGAAGGCCAACCTAATTACTTGGAACAGGGTAACCTCTGGACAAGCCAGACCAATCAGGGTAGCGATCGCGGCGGTCAAGACTAGGTCTCAAGAGGGGTGAGGGTGACTGAAAGCCCGCAATGAGCACACAAAGCAAGGACACTTACAAACTACTCCAAACAGGTGTTATATTAAAAATATATACAGATTTATTCCAAGGCCTTTAAAACAATGACCGTAGCGAGAAATCACAATACAACTGTAGTAAACCAACACATACCATACCAATACAATATATATACAATTACAAACAAGTCTCAAGCGTTAGATGCACGAAATGTGTAGTCCCCCTAAAAGGGAAGGAAAACAGGCAGTGCGAAATAATGCTTAGACCCAGTCCGCCTTCAGAGGCACCTAACTAAAAGGAAGTCCGAGCCCTACGAAGAGTGGAGCCTTGTGCTCAAAAGTACCTGCACACGCTGGTGCCAACGGGCCAAAAGGGGAGTGTCTTTGAGGGAATCAGGCAGTTCAGTTTAGTGCACAAATGAAGAAGAACAGAGTTCCGCGACTCAAGCGCAGCCTCCACTGTGGGCAGAAGCAGAGCGCGAGTACGGAAAGGCGTGCTGTTTTGACACAACGGGGAAAAGCTATGGGCTCCTGCAGGAGGGCGACCAGTTCCTAGCTATGCTACTCACCGGTCGCCGATGCAAGCAGACCCAGGCTTCTCCGTGTCAGTTTCAGTCGCTGGCAGGTTCAGGAGAGCAGGGGACGTCTCATCGTCGTGTAGATTCTGCAGCAGCAGAGTTGAGTTAAAGATGTCCCAAACGAAGTGAACCCGCACAGTTTGTTACCACAGCAGGGCAACGGAGCGGCCGTGTGTATCTCAGCCAAATGTACACTACTCACTTCAGACCTGGGAACGCCAAGTGTACGAATCATGTGAGAGTGTCAAGGACTAGAAATACAACACAACCTGGCGGCGGTTACAGAGCAAGACTCCTGTGTAGGCTGGTCAGTCTGCTGGTTGGCCCAGAGACACTTCCGAAGGCTTACGTGCAGGAGATGGTGAAGATGCCGAGAATAGCTGTCCCCGCTATTCCAAGGGTCGAAGTACCAGTACAGGCCTTCTGGTTCAATCAGAGGTAAAAAGGGTTTCACAAGGCGACAGCAGTGCAGAGGAGCAGTCCTTCAGCGGGTCACCAGCGATTCCTCGGTTCAGCCTCGTGGTTGCAGGATACTTGGCTCCTGTATTCCTTCGTTCGTGAGAACTGAGGAGATCGACATGGTAGTGTCGTTTCCAGCCCCCTCTTATCCACGGTTCCCTTCGCGCCAAAACGGAGGGGACCCAATGGGAGATCCGCTCATCAACACTCACACCATACGTGGACCTATCACGGACCACGGTGGTCCCAGGCATTCACACCACCCTAGACTCTCTGGCACCCAGAATGTGTATTGGGACCAGACATCCCAGCCCACATCCTGGAGGCACACACAAGGCCTGTAGAAGCCCGCGAAAGCATCCGTGTTTCGCGGGAAAGTACATGCCCAAATAAGGAAGGCCCCGGGTCGGCTCGACCTGGGGAAGGTGAAGGGAGCAAGACGGTCAGCGGACAGGACAATGGAGCCTTGTGGTCTGGCCATTTTGGGAGCCAGGCCACCATTTGGGGCTAAGTGCGAGAAACACGCTTAAAACGCCAAAAGGAGCTCAAAACACAAGAAATGATCGCTGCCACCATTCCCGTCCGTGATTCACTTGCACCTATCAGTTACAATCCAAAAAGAGTATCTAGGGCCTGTAGAAGGCTAGAGACCCAAGAGAGCAATAACTTAGCTTACAGTGCCCTCTTGTGTCATGTTGCACGAAAGCCGCAACATGATAAAGAAACTACGGAAAACAGCGTTTCCTGGTACTGACTGTCTTAAGGGCATGTCAGTTTCCCCGTAAGAATGGAGCGAAAGCCCAGAGGAGTGCGGCAGAAGGCTGCACTTCTCTGGCAAAGTCTAGATCATGGTGAAAACAACAGCAAAAAGTTTAGCGGTTGCCACATGGAAGGAAAATTACCCACAATTACGAAATCTTTCCTAACAGTCATCATAATTTGGCAATCGACACACCAAGATTGCTCCGAGAATAGAACGATGGGGCATTCGCCTTCAACAATACGATTACAATATAATTCATCGACCCGGAGGTGACATAAATCCTGCCGACTACCTGTTGCGACATCCGGTGGGGGCCCCACCGACACGGAGAGAGGATGTCACATATGTCAACTATGTAGCAGCAAACTCGCTACCACCTGCACTATCGATGGACATGGTCGCTGCAGCATCCACTGCGGACCCCACTACTTCACTCGCCATTAGCCTGACGTCGACCATTAAATGGAGGGAGCACCGACGAGCAACGTGCGCCCACCCGGGGGCATGCAGAGAAGAAATTGAGAGACTAGCGAGAGTACACAACGAGTTGGCTATAAAAGATCACAACATTCTACTCGGGGGTTGCTGCATCATCATCCCAGCCGCTCTGAGAAAAGAGGTTATCCGCACCGCACATGAAGGACACCGGGGGGGCTGAAAACACAAAAAAACCAACTGAGATTTCACGTTTTGTTCCCATTTCTGGACGCTGAGGTGGACGAATGGGTAAAGAACTATCATGCCTGCCAGTGCACATCGCCAGCCGAACCTCCGAACCAGACCACCCCTGGGAAAGAGTGGCCATGGACTTTTATGGACACACAGAGTCAGGTGAATACTTCTTACTCCTGATCGACGAATACTCGCGATTCCCTACAGTGAAAAAGCTAGCCACTACAGCCTTTCCCCAAGTGGCTGTAGTACTGGATGAAGTGCTCAGCGAATGGGGAATCCCCAGAGTAATCAAGTCCAACAATGGGCCATCCTTCTGTGGATATGAATTTGCAGCACTGGTTTCAAACACATGAAAATCACACCTTGACTCCCGCAAGCAAATGGAACGGCGGAACGATTCATGGCATCAATAAAGAAAACAATCCAGAGAGCCTGCATCGAAGCAATCAACCCAAATCAAGCACTATGCCGACTCCTCAGAGACTACCGAAATACACCACATGAAGACACGAACAAAACACCCGCTGAGCTCATGATCCAGTATGAGGTACACACATGCATCCTACGAAACCCATCAGCCACAGAGACTCCAGATGCTGAAATACTACAGAGAGACACTGAAGGGAAAGAAAGGGCGAAGCAAGACACTGATACAAGGCGAAAAGCAACGCCAAAAGACTTTCAGATTGGAGATGAAGTTCTGGTACAGCAACCTATGATACGAAAGACAGATCCTCGATTTGCTCTAAGCCCAATGAGAGTCACAGCAGTAAAAGGGACAATGGTGACGGCACAAGACAGCGACAAGGCCATCACGAGAAACTGTCAACAATGCAAACACTACCTCAAAAGAGAAGAGAGCGAGTCTCCCCCGAGACCCAGCACCCCAGAGCCACGGGCCCCACGAGACGACTTGTGGAACCCGCCTGAGGAAGATGCCAGCAGAACAGATCACGGCGAGGAGGCCTGAAATGAAGGAGAAGCTGAGGCCCGTCACGTGAGACCACAGCAAATAATTAAGAGACCAGCACGAATGGTCGAAGAATGTTAATAGGACGTTTGGACATTTGTCCGGGGGTGGTGTTGCCGGCCACCGTATTGTTAATAAAGGACCCGCCCATTAAGGGGCGGGCGGAATGACGTGCATGTTGGGGGGAGGTTGTTGAGGGAAGGCGCGTTCCGTGTCAGTTACGGTTGGAACTTGAATAAAGCTCCGGTCGTGTGTGCGTGTTTTCTTTCCGCCCGATCCCGGGCAACAGTATCTATACTAGTTTCACGAACTAACCAAGGTGAGTGATATTGGCCAAATAATGTAACTGTATGGTGTATTAAAAGGATAACCTGAAAGGGATTAAATCTCACAGTTCATGACATTATAAAAAAAAAGCACCACTCGTAGTTTACTAACTATATAGTTGCTCCTTATATAATAATAGTGAACATTTATAAACTGCACACCACAATGTAAATAGTCACTTAAGATTGTTCATGGCAACGTCTTATAAAGACACTTCCCAAGATGCCCACGAGCATCAAGCCTGGTAACTCTCGTTGAAAGGGTGACAATAAAGTAATCAGCGTTGCTGGATTCATAACACATAATATCAGAGTACAATATGCTCACCTATTCTCAGCACCCTCGCAAACTGCGCAGTTCCCGTTACTTCCACTCCGCATTCTGGGTCCATCCCGTCACACCAGGGTTCCCTTTATGTTGCAATGCGGAAATATCAACGGACTATTCTCGTGCCCAATCTCTTTCATATTCAATCTCACTTTATGCTCTACGTTGGCCCCTACAGAATCCTCGTATATTTCATGGGTTTGCCCAGCTTCCCTTGTTAGATTTGTACCATCAGTCCCTCCAACCCCGATTTATCTACGATTCTCCCTGCCTTGCCACATTTCATTGGTACTCAATATCCTTCGTCCTGGCCTCTAAACTATTGCTCCTCGCCTTGAGCTCCAGTTACCCAATAATTATATCTTTCCGAAGGGCTGCTACACTCAACATCCCACTGCCCCCCTTTTAATTACCCAACTCCCTTATTTCCGTTCGTAGCCTCCTTCCCCCGCAAGGATGTTTATCTGACCCCAATTCACCATCACCAGCACAGAATACACCTGTTCTCACCACTCCCTCTGTCAAAATGATCCCTCCCCTTCAACTGCACTCCGTCCCTTTCTACCCCCTACTCATTCCTTGCCTATCCTGTCAATCCGTCCGCGTAACCGTGTCACGGTCAAGTGATGCAGTACCAGCCGTCCCAGTTAGTTGGTCCTTGTCTAGTTTAAAACTCCCTCCACACCTTCAAAGAAATCAGGGCTAATACTAACTTGGTCTAGTTCCCATCCGAGAAACGGACCTTAGCAAACGACTAGCTTCTTCTACATCACGTGATTTTGGGCACGTTGCGTGCCCTGTACGCAGCGTCATATACCATCATGTCCCAGTAGAGTTTGGGGGAAACCTGCCGAATCTGTACTGTCTAGTTCCCATCCGAGAAATGGACCATAGCAATGGCCCGCCTACTCTTCTTCACGTGACTTCCAGCGTCATCATTGTGATTTGCAGGAGCAATTTTAATGAGTGGGAAGGAAACAGGAAGGCTCTGAACGCCGGTACAAGTGGAACCGGAGTCTGCATCTGCGTGCCTTTGGCTTGCAGTTGCAGCGGGTAAGGTGGGCTTTTTAACACCAAATGGAACCAAACTGGAACTCGGGAAGGCACTGGCTGCCAGGCTGCAAGAGCAGCAGGAATCGTGGGAAGGCTTCGGCAGCCGGTGGAAGTGCAACCGGAATGTGCTTTTGGCTTGCAGCGGTTACTGTGGGCATTTTCTTCGGAATACCGGAACGTTTCTGCAAGACCCACGATAGAGCGTCCGATTTCGTCTTATCCCAGAGCGTGATCCGGGCAGGCTCAGGCTGCAAGAGCAGCAGCAACCTGTGTGCTCTTGGCTGGCTGAGAATACATATTTGCATTTTCTTCGGTCGCGCTGCGTGTCGTGCGGGCCGCAAATGGGCTTCTTGGTGTGGGGCTGGAAGGGGCATTATGGTATTGGTCTATAGGGAGGGATGCGGCATCTTGGTGGGTCTGAATACTTGGAAAAAAGCACACTGGTGTGGGATGGCAGGATGGGGCACATTGTTGTGGGTCTGGAGGGAGAGTGGGCACAGTGGGTCTGGAGGGAGGTATGGGGGGTATCTTGGATCTGTCTGCAATGGATGGGCAGATTGGTGTTGATCTGAAATGGGTATGGGGCATCTGTTGGTCTGGAGGGTGGCATGGATCATCTAGGTGTGGGTTGGGAGGATGGGATGTGGCATCATGGTGTGGCTCGAGGGGAGGGGGTGTGGCACATTGATGTGGGTTTGATGGGGACATTCGTATGTGTCTGGGGGAGGGATGGGCACATTGTGGGTCTGGGGGAGGGATGATTCATCTAGGTGTGGGTCTGGGGGGTGGGGTATCTTGCTGTGTGGTGGAGGGCTGGTGGCGTCTGCAATGGATGGGACACATTGGTGTTGGTCTGGATCAGGTATGAAGCATCTGTTGGGCTGGAGGGTGGGATTGGGCATCCTGGTGTGGGTGGGATGGGTACATCTTGGTGTGGCTAGCGGGAGTGGATGGAGGCTCATTGGTGTGGTTTGATGGGAGGGATGGGACACATTGGTGTGGGTCTGCTGGGAGGGATGGGGCATCCTGGTTTACATTGGATGGGGACAATGGTGTGGGTCTAGAGGGAGGGGATGGGACACATAGGCGTGGGTTTGATGGGAGGGCGGGCACCCTGGTCTGTGGGAGGGATGGGGGCACATTGTTGTGGGTCTGTGGAGGGATGGGGCATATTGGTGTGTTTCTGGAGGGACGGGTGGTGGCACTTTGTTGGGGTTTGCAATAGATTGGGGCACATTGGTGTCGGTCTGAAACAGGTATGGGGCATCTGTTGGTCTGGAGGTGGCATGGGCCGTCTAGGTGTGAGCTGGGAGGGTTGGATGGGGCATCTTGGTGTGGGTCTGAAAGGAGGGGATGGGGCACATTGGTGTGGGTTTGATGGGGAACTTTGGTCTGTCTGGGGGGGATGGATGGTTCATCTATGTGTGGGGCTGGACGGCAGGATGGGGGTATCTTGCCTTGCTGTGTGCATGGTGGGGTCTGCAATGGATGGGCACATTGGTATTGGTCTGGAACAGGTATGGGGCATCTGTTGGTCTGGAGGGTGGGATGGGGCATCCTGGTGTGGGTGGGATAGGGACATCTGTGTGCATCTGGAGGGCGGGATGGGGCATCTTGGTGTTGGTTTGATGGGAGTGAATGGAGGCGCTGTGGTGTTGATTTTACGGGAGGAATGGGGCACATTGGCGTGGGTTCGATGGGAGGGACGGGGCACATTGGTGTGGGTCTGGGAGGATGGATGGGGGATCCAGGTTTGGGTGGGAGGGGAACATCAGTGTGGGTCTTGATAGAGGTGATGCAAGATCAATATGGTGGTGATTAAATAAAAAAAAAGTGAAGTACAACTAAAACATCAATCTCTGTGCTGCTGAAGGGGCTACACGAGGACGTTTAAAAGTGATGAAGGCCACCTTACTAAGAATTCATCTCTAAACGAGAGGGGTACGTCTAATTAAACATTCAAATTTGATAGATCTGATGTCGAGATCATAATCCGAAAGTTAAAGAATTCTTGATCCTGTGGCCCAGATGGCATGTTGAAAAACAAAGTAGAATTTTGCGCCGAAATTCTACTAAGATTGTTTACCCAAGTAATAAGATCAAGAAAGTTTCCAGCTTCATGGAATCGCGCAATCCTCCTACCTATTTTTTAAAAGGGTGATAGGGAAGAGCCATCAAGCTATCGTCCCACTGCACTGATCGATACCTCTCCTAAAATATTAGCCACTTTGGCATTAAAATACCTCATTAACTGGGCGGAGAGCATACCGAGATTCCTTCCTATGCAGACGTGCTATAGAAAAGGTATAGGTACAGTATTAAGTGGCCTGGTTGTGCAGGCTTGTATGTCTCAAGCGGGGGGAAATGGGAGGAACGCTATATGTGGCAGCCCTTGATCTTTTCGCCGCTTTTGACAATGTAGATATAGCAGTGTTTTGGAATAAGTTGATAAGGTGGGTCATAGATAAAGGCCTCTTATGAATGTTACAGCTACTGTACTCCAATAATGTAGCCAGGGTCAGCTTAAACACTGACTGGGATGCATCACATTGTATACCAATGGAAAAAGGAGTTAGTCGAGGAGGTGTACCTGCCGCAACCCTGTTTAATTTATATATGGCAAAGGCGGTTTTCCACCAAAATGTGCAGAATCGAGAACGAATTTCATCGCTTATGCCGATGATAGGATCTTTTTTGACTATTTGACATCGGGGCTGCAACGAACCCTGAATGGCATAGCGTCTTACTTAAGTGACAACATATTGGCAATCAACTCTGCCAAATATTACATTATGATCATGACTGGAAGAAGAATGTCTGGGAAATAAACAAGGCAAAAGTTTCAGAGGTGAATTGAATTGATTATTTGTATAGCGCCAATACACAACATGTTTCAAAGCACTTAAAGGAGGGAGGGAACATGGGAGAATACAGTTACATTCTTCCAAGTCCTTGAAACAATTCAGAATGTGAGAAAAAATTAGCCTGGAGACATTTCGGATAGTGCAAGGAACAATAAAGAATGCGGCGTGGGGGGTGAGACAAAGCAAGTGGTTACATTACTATGCCTGACTACAATTGATGTAGTGCCAGAAAATTAACAAGTGGATGGGGAACGGGGCATGGGGGGGAATGGAGTCGGGGAGAAGGAGAGGTACAACACAAGCAACTAACTTACTAGGTCTGACGATGATTCAGAATAGTCCTGGGGGGAGTGGGAGGAGAAGACAAGGAGGGGAGAGACAAGCTGCTATCACAAGAGGTCACAAGACAAATGATGGAGTAAGTGCTAATGAACAGTAAATGGCGAGGGGAGGAGAAGAGAGCGGGTGAATGAGAAAGACAGGCGGCTACAATTACTATGCCTAACGGCATTTGAGGTTGTGACGGCATTTAACAAGTGGAGGGGAGGGCTGGGGAGGAGGAGAGGGCAGGTGGATGAGAACGACAGGCGACTACAAATTACTTTGCCTGACGGCAATTGAGGTAGTGCCGGAAATTAACGAGGAGAGGTGTGAGGTGTGAGGGAGGAGGAGAAGGACAAAACAGGCGACCAATGTACTAGGCTGGAATGACCTTTAAGAGTGGTGCTCGAGGGGAGGGATAGGAGAAAAACAAAATGGGGCGGGGGGCGCTGACAGGCAGCTATCATACAGGTCAGGAGGCAAGTGCTATCGAATGGAGAGGGGGAGAAAGGGGTAACAACACAACCATCAAGGGGGGATGAGGGCATAAACAGCCACCAGGGGTGTGGGTGGCATCACACAAACCATCACAGGGAGAGAGGGGGTGGGAGGATGGCACACAATCATCGGGGGGGGGGTCGAGGGGCAGCACAATCCATCAGGGGGGACGGAGAGGCATCGCACAATCCATCACAGAGGGAGTGGGAGGGTGGAACACAATCCATCATGGGGGTTGTGAAGAGGGTGGGGGGAAGCAAACCATCCATCACATGGGTGAGGGAAAGCACACAATCCATCATGGGGGGAATCGTGCTATTTGGGTTTTGTTATTTCTATGAAAAAAGTGTTTGAAAGACAAAAAATTTAAATGGAGGAGAAAGTTAGCTTGTGCATAACGCTAAAGAAGTTGATTAAATACTACATACAGATTATGCACTTTCTCATTCCTCTTATAGACTTTTTGGGCTTGAAGGTTTTTGGGGTGGAAATGAGCCTATCCCATCCGCCCAAGCTCTTTCAGGTAAGGCGAACACCATGTGAGGTGATGTATTGTACAAGGGGGGGGGGAGCAATCCACACTATTAGGCAACATGTAGAGGCACTGTAGCACGTAGAAGTGGATGTGCGACACTGGGAAATACATAGCACACAACTCAATTTCTTGTATTAGGCCCAAAACAGTAGGAGTGTGCATAACCCAGCTCACTAGATCCAATCTCATTAAAACAGAATGGATCCGCAGAGCCCGTTCCCACGGAAGTTCACTTCGCCTCGTCCCTTCAGTGTTGCAAATATTTAGTATCTACCAAAGGAATGCACCCTGCAAGAGCGTGAGACAACACCAGGCTCTGCACTGCGTCCATTCATCTCCACTAAACTGTCAGTAGGCCTCTAACCCCCACCAATCCAGTCTGGAGCCAGACCCCGACAGCCCCACCTTTTTATTCCCCAATATGTGCAGGACACCCCTGGCCCAGCACAAATCAAGTGTCCACAGAAGATCTAAGCATGTGCGGCTGTTTTTTTTTTTTCCAAGCATGAAAACACATCTCTTGTAACACGAGGTACAGGGAGGGATAAATTAAAGATCAAAACCACCGGTGGAGACCTTGAGTGCGGGAACTGTGGTATGAACGAAGCCCTAAATGTGTGGGTCAGAGTGACTGTATTGTAGCCTCCCTTCCCCCGGCACCATTTCCTGTGCTGCCCAGGTGCCTGCCAGAATTATATAATAAGTAGGCTTAGCATGCTTAGTTCAGAGAGCGACAATGTAGGTTATGTGTGCCCTGACCTTCACCGCAAGGATGAGCCCAGCTAACCCACGTGGATCCTGACCGACAGGAAAGAAGGATCCAATTACTGTCTAGCATCCCCTACGGAACATGCCCATCTGTAAGGTTCCTCCAATCAGCGAAACCAATTAGTACTGTATGTAATGACGATTTTCTGGCTTTTAAGCCATTGTTTATAACAGCACGAGCCAGAGCGCTCTTGTGCAGCAGAGTCCTTTGCTGATCTTTGTATTCTGTACAATTAAAATTGTTATCCTTGCAACGTTATCTCCTGGCCTATTTCCCTAGCTTGTTGTCTTTATTCTGGAGTGTGCGTAATAAGGGATCTGCCTTCAAGGTGTCAGCCGTAGTGTTATATGGAATTGAGTTGACAAACCTTACTAGCAGGGAATATTAAGATTCCCTTGAGGCTAAGATCTTGAAGCAGGTTTTAGGTTTGTCATCCTTACCCATAAGTGTAATTCGATTGGAACTTGGGTTACAATCTTGGTGGGCACAATACATGAAGAAAAGTATTTTAGTGTACACAAAGGTTTTGAAAATGGTCAAACCCAGTTTGGGGTCATATTTGGGAGAAATGCTGATTAGAGGTACTAATCCTTTTCTGTCAGTTTAAAAACGGTGTGAAGGCACAATGGCAGATATAGAATGTACTGATTCTCAGTGGGTTACGAAATGCCCAGTTAAACGTTGGGATAGCATAGCCGTCATTTAAGATCTTGACAGGTTAAAATTATACAGAAATGGAGGCATTCTATACACATCAACAAAATATATCAGACTCTTTCTTCGTAAGTTTCCCTCGCAGCAGTATCGTGAATGGTATTCAAGGTTCTGACAAAATTGTCTCTCAACACTGGAGTTGATTGGACGGAGACTGGGAATCCCTAAAGAACTTCGGAAGTGCACAGTTTGTAAAACTGATTGCCAAGAGACACTTTATCACGTTGTAATTGGATGTCCAGGAACTGTTTCTTTAAGGTTAACATTATTGGAACCATTTGTACATTAAACATCAGCAGTAATACCAACGAGCTCTTGAAACAGATTAATGATGGGCACCCATGTTGCTCTTACATTGGCGCTGGTAAAGTGTGTGATAAAAATCTTCAAAGAATTACAATGGGTTGTTGATCATGGCGACCATTTACTTAAGAGTCTGACACATAACGTAGCAAATCGAGACAGTCGGAAATGTTTTTAGGTCATATGTCCTAAATCAGTGTCTAACACACAATGTAGCAAATTGAGACAGATACGTTTTAAGGTCATATGTCTTAAATCTTTTTGATAATGAATGAATGTGTTTTAGCAGGTTTTGGTATGATTTTAGCATAGTGTTCTTACAGATGAATTTTAAAGTATGTCATTGCTAATGTTTAATTAAATGTTTGATAATGAGGAGACGTACTAAAATGAATGTGTATTTGTATGATTTACCTTGATATTTCGTATTTATTTCTATGTGTAAGGTATCATGTGTAAAAGACACAAAGAACTGTTGTATGTGAGACTTTGGAGAGCAAAGAGGAATCCAGGGGTAGGGAACCACCTTCTGGAAGAAGGATCTCTATTCTAAAAGAACTTTTGTGTTGGAGCCAGTTATTCTTCTTTTGTGAACACTTTTCTAAACCTTCCAATGTTAAAGACATGTCTCGTTTCATTTTAGAGTTTTAATTTTAGTGTGAGCGCCAGAATAGAACTTTGGACACGGGTCAGTATTGATTATGAACTCCTGGCACAGGCAGATCCTTAGTTTTGGTTTAGGTAGGGAAATCCTTCTAAGAGCAGGATCAGAGAGGCCTTTTACCAACACTTTTGTAGTTTTCAATAAAAGTCTTTAACTGAAAACATGGCTAACTTGTGTCCGAGTTTCATTCCTGACTCCTCACAGTGAGCATCTCTGCCCTGGTTTAGGGGCCAAAGTGCGATGAGCCCTCTCAATCTCCAGGTTCTTTCCAGTTGACAGATCAAGACGTTTTGGCAAAGCTTTCCATGAGTCTTCCCTTTTCCAGATCCTCAGGGAAGCCCAAAATCTGATCTGTAAATTAGACCTAGAGAATGTTTCTTGTTCAGCTATTTTCTTAGTAGCCACATTCAACTCTTAACGACAAGTCTGCATTGTTTATTTACAGAGCAGGAATGTTATCCTCAGAAGGCAGAACTCTTTCTTCCAGTTCTTCTGTGTGTTTATTTACCTGGACCTGATCTTGCCTCAGTTTGTTTTAATTTTTCCAATGGATAATCCTACGCCATCCATCATATCCTTGAGATAAACTTCTGTTGTTTGACCCTGAGCTTGAGCTAGAATTTGGTCTTCCTCTCTGACCCTTTTTTGAAGGTTGGATCCCAGCAAAGGTTTCAGTAGTCACTCCTTCATTATCTCCTTCCCCTTCTCTACCTCTTCTTCCTGTTGGGGATCAATCATCTCCACTGATTGAGCCATTGTTCAGTTTTTCAAGGGTTAAACAGAGGCTACAGGAGCTGAGCACTTAAGCTGCAGTCAGTTCTAGGATCCAGTCTTGTTTTTTCTAATATGAATCAGCATCTACCAAAGAGTGGTCAAAAATAGAGACACTAACCAGCCATTACATGGGCTTTCATGCCTGTTTCCGACAACACCACTACACTTGTATAGATGGGGGCCATTCTTCAGATATAACCCATTTTAGCCATCCATGAATAAAAATCCAGAATTGTGCAAGGAACAAAGACCTTTATTCCCCAAGGCCGGGAGCGTTTCTCCAGACAGCCATGGTGTTAAGCTGAAAACAGAAAATCTCAAAGTTCTTCTATCTCTAACATATATTTATAACCAAAAATACATGACACCTCAGTCCTATTCTAAATCCTATAATCTAATTGGTCAGGTTTTCATGAACTAAATACATTACTCTCTCTTATTGGCTACACATGCTTCCTGAAATGCATTGTTATTTCCTCTTCCAATGACCACATACTATGCCGATCAGCCTAAAATGTGTTATTCTCATTTTAATGAACACATGGCATGTTTTGCAACTTAGAGACTGGATAGAAGTGGTTCTGAGATGACGTGGACTTTAGCCAACTCTGCCAAGGACATAAGGCTTGCTGTTGTGCTCCCTTTGGTTCATTTGTCAACCGTGTCTATTTCTCACTTACTGCCAATTTCATCTATACAAAACTCTTGCAAGGCACTTGCTAAACTTGTGTTTTCTCACTTATTTGGTTATGTGTTATTATTATATTCTGCTTCATTCCAATGCATATTACAGCATCCATTTTGGAAGGAATACATACCTTTTACTGTTGCATTTCTATGTAATGATATATATTGATATGTTATTCATGTTGTGCGCAATGTATTGCATCTCTTATGTATGTGTTTCATATGTGAATGGGTGAAGTGTAATATGGTCATATCTAAATACATTCTTTCAACTTATTGTTCTTGTAGCTCCATGATGAATGCAATTTGCTTCATGTCTATTGGACGTTTATATGTACCTCTATCACTGTTCTTGCCATTTTCAATTTACATTGTATCCATTGCCTAATGCACCTGTCTGGATAAGAGTGGGATGACCGCTCATGAATAATACTTCACATTTTTACAATATTGGACAGGAGGGCGGGGCATGGGCCCTGAGTGACATGTTCAATTGTGCATCACCAGAAGGGGAGGGGTAGTCATTTTTGGTCTATTCCTCGACACACTCTACAGGCTACCTTGCAAAAAAGTAAGGTTTGCGACATCACAGTAAGTTCCTCTAGCTTCACAGCCTTGCATGAAATAGACTAAATGATACTAATTTTATTGGCTGCTTAAAGATGAAAGGCAGAGACGGTCCTGCTAGAATTGAATCATACATGCAGGCTGTACCAATATCTCTGGCGATTTAGACATAATTGTACCGGGGCCCATTAGCTGAAGCCACGTGTTTGACAGAAGTGCATGATTTGTTGTCTGCTACTCAACAGTAATCTGCATGCAAAGTAACTGCTGAATATAAACATTGTAGAGCCCACCTAAGCTGGTAATGCTGTCCAACCACTTCATGCATTTCTTTGCTGCTTGGCATCATTACTTCACCATTATTTCTCAAAATATGCAATTTTTAGAGCATGCCTTTTGCATTACTGTACACACTAGTGCAGAACTACAACTACCAACATGCAATATGATGTGAGCATGCAAAACAGGAGTGGTTGGTTCATACTTTATATGGATCAAGTTGAAATCAATGCAATCTGTTATGCATAATGTGATCAATATATTTAGTTTCACAAAATGATGAACATCAAGCAAACATCATGGACAAATCAGCTTTCAAATGTTTTACAATGATACATGGTCATTCAATTTAGTTAAAAGTGTATACAGACTGAGAAGCAAATGGGGGCTCTGAAACGCAGATGCTCCATCCCAGTGCTAATGGCCCCATTATTAACTAAAAAGAGCTGACACCCTTCAGAGGAAACAACTGCTTCCCCCCGGTCTTTGTAGAGTCACTTGCAGCTACTAATAACAGGGTCTCTGATTAAAAGGGTGCTGCTTTAAACAAAGACAATTTGGGGGAAATGGATGTTCAGTACATTCTGAAGCGCTGTTGGAGGAGTGCTGATAAAAATGCCAGAACACTTTGGGCCCGATTCATAGAATCGAGCGCAGAAAAGGCACAAGGGCCGCGTGTTCATGGATTTCCAGAGGCATCAGTAGCTGGGGCGCCAGTAACAGCAAGCTGCGTGAGTAATGCCCCCACGCGCAGTAAAATGCAAGTGAAAGGCCTAACTGAGCAGGCCTCTGCGCCATCCCTAGGCCAGCATACAGCCCCCCTTGCGAAATCATGTGAAAAGAGGGCACAATCCCCAGCCGCACCCCGGCATAATTGCATGAAAAGACCTCGCAATTCCTGGCCTCACCCCAGCGTAATCGCATGAAAACACTGCGCGATCGCTGGCCGCACCCCAGCATAATTGTGCGAAAACACTGCGCGATACCCGGCTTCACCACAGACAAATTGTGTGTCTGCACCTCGCAATCTGCAGCATGCAGCCCCCCCTCCTGACAGGACACCCACACCCCAGCCCCTATCAGCCATGCCCCCACCCTGCTGGCAGCTCTCTCACCCTAAGACACCCCAGCCCCCATCACCCGTGCCCCCACCCTGAAGGCAGCCCCCTCCACTTGGGATACCCACACCACAGCCCCATAACCCCCCCGCAGGAAGCCCCCTCCACCTGGGACACCCCAGCCCCATCACCTGTGCTCCCTCCAGCTAGGATACCCACACCCCAGCCCCCATCACCTGTTACCCCCCACCTTGCAGGCAGCCTCCTCCACTTGGGATACCCACACCCCATCCCCTGTGCCCCCACCCTGCAGGCAGCCCCCTCCACCTGGGATACCCACACCCCAGCCCCCATCACCTGTGACCCCACCTGCAGGCAGCCCCCCCCTCCTGGGATACCCCATCACCTGTGACCCCACCCTGCAGGAAGCCTCCACCACCCAGGATACCCCAGCCCCCATCACCTGTGACCCCACCCTGCAGGCAGCCCCCTCCACCTGGGATACCCACACCATGGCCCCCATCACCTGTGACCCCACCCTGCAGGCAGCCCCCTCCAACTGGGACACTCCAGCCCCCATCACCCGTGCCTTCACCCTGCAGGCAGCTGCCTCCACCTGGGATACCCACACCCCAGCCTCCATCACCCATGACCCCACCCTGCAGGCAGCCCCCTCCATCTGTGATACCCACACCCCAGCCCCATCACCTGTGACCCTGCCCTGCAGGCAGCCCCCTCAACCTGGCATGGCCACACCCCAGCCCCCATTGCCTGTGACCCCATCCTGCAGACAGCCCCCTCCACCTGAGACACCCCAGCTCCCACCCTGCAGGCAGGACCCCTCCACCTGGTATACCCACACCCCAGCCCCCATCACCTGTGACCCCACCGTGCAGGCAGCCCCTTCTAGACAGAACATCACCTGCATGCTGGACTCTGACATATCATCAGTCCATTGACGGTGTGTTGTGCACCTTGACTGCCGTGTTGTGACACGACCCCGAATATCCGCTGGAAAATGTATCCTGCAAACCAAAACAAATGCATACACCTGGGCCACATCCATGAGTGTGGCAGCTGCTCAAACACAATTGCTGTCCGCAACCATCTCCCAACATACACATGTAACAAGTTAATGTTAAAGTGAAGCCCTGCTGGCCATGTGATAATGTCATGTCACAAATCCCCAGGAACAAATATTCCTACAATGACAGAATAAAAAGCAGCCTCAATGTGTGCCACATGAACATACACCGGCCAGGCTTCTCACAGCCTGAGCCTCAATGAGCTGCCATTTCTAGAATAGATTTCCTAATAGACACATCACTGTTCCTCACATGTGTGAAGGATATGATATGAAATTCAATTAAATGATATGGCATTTATAACATGCATATACACAAGTATTTGAGGTTGCAACGAGGCAAGGGAGGGGGTACTGAGGGAAGACAGAGACAACGATTTTACTAGGCCAGGTGACATTGAGATGGCGCAAGTGCAGGGGAAGTGGGGAAGAGGAAAAGGTGTGGGGGAAGGGGAGAGGGCAGTGCAGTACATAGGAATGACATTAAAATAAAAAGAATAACAAAGCAATTAATAAAAGTGCGGCCAGCTGGTGGCAAGTTCAAGGGTAAGTGCAGACATCGGGTGTCAATTGCTGGTAGGGGGCTGTAGGAATACAGAAAAACAGTCCAAGTGCAGGGGATGCTAGGGAGGGAGTGCAGGGGTCCAAGTGGTGGGCAAGGGGCCCTGGGCCAGAGGTCAGATGTTAGCCAGGTGACCAGTGCAGATTCAGTCAGGAGTCCAGCAGGGTAGAGTGTGAAAACAAAGAGAAAATATTGAGGCAGAGTACCCCAAAAGGAAATACACCGAACAAGGGTTACAAAGGAACATACAAAGATCTTTTATTTTATACTGAACAGTTTCAAAGGACAAAGTAACAGATAGCTATCGGCCCTCAGTACAACACAGCGAACTCCAGCGTGGTTCGGTGTGCTCAGCGAGTGGGACTGTACATTAGAATAGTCCCACTTTATATACGTTTGAAACATGACGTCCAACCCTACTGCGGGTTAATATTCCTCTAATACATTACTGATCTAGGGTTCATGCTGAGTTCACACATCAATATGCTTAGAGTCTGCCTTTTATACATTCGCCAACAAGCCTACACGGTAACAGTGTATTTTAGGATTTCTCATAAAGTCTTTCTCAAACATTAATACAATGTAGTTAAACAAGTGTTCTCATTTCAGTATTTGGATACATTGTTCTTAACATATGCCCGCGGATTAGTTTCATTTGCGCGAGTGATCCTTTACACACAGGTCAGCGAAGGACAAGGTCTCAGTTCACGACCCCAACAAGTGGCCTGCAGGCAAGTTACATATTAATTACACGCAGAGGTCAAGACGGCCATGTTGTATTTCAGAATGGCATCGTCAACCATTTTAACTCAGGGTGACTTTACAGAGAGGACCTAAAATGGCAGATTGACCTAAAATGGCGGCTTACATTGATTCTAAGGTCAGGACCTTGCAACACGGATTTCTTGGCAAGTGGCTTTACAAGCAGCTTGGCGTAGGCCAATATACATATATTCATTGCAATAGGAGGCACGATATAATTTCCCGTTTGACAAACCCTCCTTTTGGCCTATGCTAAGTGCTAAACTATTTCTGATCTCCTTGCAAACAACTCCAAGCATCATCGTCCATGCACCCTGAATCGCTGTCAGAAATATCTATTGCCATCAGATCATTCGCTAAAATTTCTTTTAACACGTATTCCTTGGAGGTTTTATCTGGGGCATACACTTTATGTCCTATTGTACCTATCATTTGTGCGCAACATCCCCCTAGCATGGAACATATACGAGGTAGACACTGCATGCAACAAAAAAGGAACAACAGAATTCCCAAAATAATCAGTAAGACCGAAAGTACCTTACAACCCCAAGATCACAAGAAGTCCCAGAACCAAGCGCTAAGATCCCAGTTTCCCTCGGGAACATGCACTTCTGAACTATGGATGTGCAGATTCTGTATTGCCTTGAAGATAGTTGGGGAGGAATCTGGCACGAAAACACAGCAAGTGGACTCCACTAATTTACACACTCCACCACGTTCAGCCAGAATGACATCTAATGCCATCCGGTTCTGGAGTGCTACTAGTCCTATTGCTTTCTGTTCTAATGTCATATTATAGAGTATGTCCGTGGTCCGGTTGATAGTTCTCTCCAGTACTCTCGCCAGTCTTCTGATATCTTTGGAATTCGCTATCTGCCCCCAAAATGGCACAAATGATTTTGCTACATCTCCCAACCTGTGCTGGAGTGTCATCATTCTCGTCCCGCTAAGGACGAGCTTCTGAAACCTCTACTGTGCTAGCTATGAACACCCTAGGTAACAGGATCCCTAAATAACAGGTTCCCTGCCAATCCCTAGGTAACCATGGAAATGCTACATTACCGCAAACAAAGTAGACATGTTCGCCTGCATGCAAAGGTCTATCTTCCCCAGTCAAATTTGCAACGTTGGCACAACCTTTAAAATCTCCCATTGACTGAGTACCATTCCTCTGTATGCAGAAAGAAACTGAATCAGGGCTGTGGTTAACAGTGTAAGAAGGAGGCATGGCATCCTTATTGCCTATCGGAGCCATCTTGAAGGAAATCAAAGATTGAAAGGGACGAGACAGCCTATCAGAAGGCCTAATAGAAGCAATGTTGAGTTTACTCCTATTTGCGAAAAAAGTGAGCCTCCCAGGGGAGTTAGAACACGTTTCTCAAAACTATTCAAATTAGTGCCATCAAAGTTCCCTGAGATGCTATCATTCCATCGGCCAAAGAACAGTGCTCTAAGAGAAGCATGACAAGCAGTTGTCAAAGGTAAAGGATGAATATACCAACCTAGCCCCTTATCCCTGTGTTGCGGTAAATGAGAACAGACCCAACAGTTTTGGGTCTATTAAAAATGGCATGCGTAGCATTCATGATAAGTAACAGAGTATTGTTATGGTACCTTTGTCTATGCTGGGAGTCCCCTAGGGGACAGAGTATGCAAATGTACAAAGGGAGTAGGAACAGTGGGTATATTTTCAGTCGAGGACTCTAAAGGATGAGTTTCCTCGAGGTACCATAGGCCTAAAACAGTGATTATTATAAAACAAAATATTATTATAAAAACACAGCAATACGTTTTCGGGGCCCAAGTGCTATGTCCATTATCCCGGCTGGTCACATGATCATTTACAAGTCCCATATGAGCGGTAGCGGTGGCAGGCATTGTAGTCTTCAAACGACAAACCCCAGTGTTATTAGCTGGCGACCTCCCAGTCGTGCGACTTCTTAGTCCTTCCACAACCCTAGCCAACAGAATCCCCTTTCTCAAATTTGGGCAAAAACAAGCCCTCGATGATCCTTTCCTTCTCTGAATGCACAGCCGAACCGTAAGTCTATCAGATGCGCAGCAAAACCGTGCCATAAGTCTATCTTCTTGGACGCAGATTGTACCTTGCTTTTCCCGGTACTGATTGATCCGAAAACAATGTGTGATCACTTCCCGTTGGGAGCAACGTATCAAGAGCAAGTGAAGATGCCGAATTTGAAACAACAGTTTCCGGAAGCAAAACCTTTGGAGAGTGTGGAGACAGAATGACAGGTTCCCCAAGCCTCACAGGCTCAGAAAGATTCTCAGATGCACTATCCGCGCTATTTACTGCTTTGGGATCGTTGGTTGCAGCGTTAGCGAGAGGTTCTGTTTCTTCTGTATCGTGTGGCACTGGGTGAGGAAGTCTCTTGACATGCGTCGCGTGGATCCAATTTCTTCTGCCTGAGACCCGCACCGTCATTTGTGTGACCAACAGGACCTGGAATGGGCCCCACCAACGAGGTGCAAGGCAGGAAGAACGCTCAAATGCCTTGATGAGCACCCAGGCCGTATGCTGTGGCCCGGACCCTCGTATTGCACAGGTAAAGCCTCATACCTGGTGATAAATCAAATACAGGTTTTTAGTCAACTGGCTGCAATAATCTGAAAGAAGTACATTTCCAACTTTTTTCAAGGATCTACATTTAGGAAGATTCTAGATATTGGCAGGTCTCCCCATTACCACCTCAAATGGAGAGAGCCCAATCTTAGTTTGAGGGGTTGTACGAATGGCTAATAACACGACTGGTAAGGCGTCCAGCCATTTTAATTTAGTGCTGGCACACGTCATAGCGAGCTTGTTCTTGATGATACCATTGTGTCTTTCTACTAGTCCGGCGCTCTGAGCGTGTCTGGCCGAATGGAACCGTTTGTCGAACTGTAATGCCGCACATATCTGCAGAATTACAGCAGCGACAAAATGTGGGCCATTGTCCGACCAGATGACTCTTGGTAGCCCGAACCGAGGAAAATACTCCTTTATCATGTTTTCGCAGTAGTCATGGCTGTAGCATCTTTGACAGGGAAAGCCTCGACCCATTTACTAAAAGCACAGATGACAACTAATACATACTTCATATTGTTGCACCGTTCCATTTCAATAAAATCGAAGTGAATGACTTCGAAGGGGACAGAAGGTGGCCCAAAACTTCCCCTTGGGGTTGATGTCCCCTTTCCCACATTGTGTTGTAGGCAAATCATGCAGTCCTGAACATAGCGCTGAGCAATTTTTTGAAATTTTGTCATTTGCCCAAACTTTCTCTAACATTTTCGTAACTTTGTGGGCACATACATGCCTAGGACCATGGGCCATGACGACCATCGTCATCATATAAGCGTCAGGGAGTAGCCATTTCCCTTCAACTATGTCCACCCAACACCCATCATCATCGAGTTTCCCCAAGCCTTCAGCCCTTCTCTTGGATTCTTCTAAAGTGGCATCGGCTTGGACATCCCGTACAGACCCAAAACCCTCATCCATTGTATAGGCATTTACAGTCTCCCTTGACATACATCTCTGTAAAGAGATCAGTGGCAGTTTGTCTAGCTATCTGATCAGCGAAAGCATTCCCTTTTCCTTTATCATCTATAATCTTTCGATGTGCTGCACATTTCACAACAGCTAACTGAGTAGGGAGCGCAAGAGCTGAGAGCAGTTGTGCTATTAGGGAGCCATGTTGGATCTTTGTGCCATGTGAAGTTAAGAACCCTCTCTCTGACCAAAGTTGTCAACCACCCCAAAGGCATACTGACTATCAGTATATATGTTTACTGTAAGCCCTTCGGAAAAGTTCACAAGCTCGGGTCAATGCTATAATCTCTGGGGCCTGCGCAGAGTTATGCGTGATTCTCTTGGTTTCCACGACCGTGATCAATGTGGTGATTGCATAAGCAGCTGTGGATGTACCATCCGGAAGTTAGAAGCAGGAGCCATCACAAAACAGCTCTCCTTGCGGAATGTTCAAAGGGGTGTCTTTTAGATCAATTCTACCCTTTGTCTCTTGTTCGGTAGTATACAGACAGTCATGTGACTCTTCGTCACCGCAAGCAGTACCTTGCGGGAAAGGTAGGAGTTCAGCCGGATTAAGAACACAACACCTCTTAATATGGATGTGAGGAGCAAACAAGATCAATTCATATCTCGTCAACCGTGCAGAAGTGAGGTGTTGCGTTTGGGTTCTGTTCAGTAGAACATCTACAGAGTGAGGCACCATCAGGGTTAGATCATGGCCTAGGACCATTCCCTCACTCTGTGTTACAGACGCCGCAGCAGCAGCGACAGCTCGCAAACATCCTGGCAAAGTGCATGCTACAGGATCAAGGGCGGAAGAAAAGTAACCGCACGGCCTATTCTTCCCTCCATGTTCCTGCGTTAATACAGCAAAAGCACATCCATCATATTCATGCACAAACAACACAAAGGTCTTTTCATAGTTTGGTGTGCCCAAAACTGGTGCCGAGCATAATGCAGTCTTGAGCAAATCAAATGATTGCTGGTGCTCCGTGTTCCACGGCAATGGCAAAGAAATGCCCTTCTTTGTCAAAGCCAACATCGGTTTAATCACTAGTGAGAAGTTCGGGATCCACAACCTACAGTAAGAAGCCATGCCTATCAAGGCTCTAACTTCCTTCTGTGTATTTGGGACAGACATGCCAGAAACGTGTTTTATTCTTTCAGGTGTCAATCTTCTTCCCTCCTTTGACAGGAGATAGCCTAACTAGACGACCTCCTGGCAACAATATTGAAACTTTTTAAGCAAAGCTTTGTGACCATGTTTAGCTAGATGAATCAGCAACAACACAGTGCCCTCCTTACAGGCACTCTCAGAGTCTGCAGCTAAAAGCAAGTCATCAACATACTGAAGCAATATACAAGTAGAGGGCAATTCAAGGGTATCAAGCTGTTCTTTCAAAGCCCTACTGTAGATGCTAGGACTCTCTGTGTAACCTTGAGGTGCACGAGTAAATGTGAACGACGTCCCCCTAAGGTAAACGCGAACAAGTATCTACTGTCCTTGTGTATAGGAATACTAAAGAAAGCATTCTTCAGATCCACAACACTAAAGTAAGTAGCTGTAGCTGGAATCATGGTTAATATTGTCGTCACATCAGGCACAATTGGAAATTGCGGAGTGACGACCTTATTAATGGCACGTAAATCAATTATGAAACAGAATGGAATTGCATTATCGCCTTTTTTGTACACGGGTAAAATCGGACTATTGCACAAACTACCTGAAATTTCCTCAATTACCCCGCGATGCACAAAATCGGAAACAATGCATTTCAAAGCTCGCTCGCCCTCAACTGAAATCTTATACTGTGGAATGCGTGGCAGCTCAATTCCATGTTTCAAGACTATCTTAACAGGCTCAATCTGTAGAACACTGACATCATTGTCGTCAATTGCCCATAAAATATCTGGTACATCAATGAATTCTGGCGGCAAAGGTCTAGTCAAGAATTGTGAGACAGAAAGTTGCTGTGGTGAAATCGTCAAACGCACTCCGTCAGAAGAACAATGAATTACCGCATTTAATTCTTTCAATAGATTCAACCCCAGCAACTTCTCTCCACAATTCGAAGTCAACAGAAAAGGACAGTGGTCTGTAAAGGGACCCAAAGAAATAGGTACCGGCGAAGAAACTGGACAAATAACTGGTGTGCCAGAAAACCCTGCAGAAACATTTGTTTGCCCTGACAGTGGAATGTTTGGAACCCGAGAATGATCAATGGAACACTTCTGTGCTCCAGTACCTATCAAAAACAGATGTTTCCTATTTCCCACTACCATTTCAACGTAGGGACCTTTCTGATTGACGGGAATAGGTGTAGGTTCCAAACCCTGCATCGGGCAATACTAACGAAACAGAATATCATCAAAAGGGAGCTCTTCACATAAATATGCAGCAGAAGGATGATCAAATATGTTTTTAGTATCCACATTCAGAGTCTGATTATCCTGTGAAAAAGGTTGCTGAGGATCCTGTGCAAACTGACCTCTACCAGGGCTCCCTACATCCGGGCGACCTCTGAATCGTCTACCCATATTTCCAAATGTGTTATTCGACCTCTGTCGAAGGACGGGGCATTGTGCACGCCAATGACCCTCTTGTCGACAATAGGCACACTGGTTAATGTTCACAGGACCCAAGGGCACATTCCCTTGCGGAACATACTGACCTCTAATCTGCGAACTACTCCCTCTGGGGCCTCTAACAATTTGCTGTAATAACACTTTAGTCTTTAAATCACCTTTTCTCTTCTTGACTCTATCTTTTTCATTATTGCCATGGTTCTCGTAGTACTGAGCCATGTGCAGTACTTCTGATTGGGACTTCGCCTGCCAAGTGCTCTCAGAAGACATAATTTGTGACTGGATGTCGGGCAGCAATCCACGCACAAATTTGTCCACAAATAATCTTTTCCCAGACAGTCTGTGCCTAAGTCTTGTCCACTGAAATCCGAGAATACCTGTTTGAACCGATTAAAGAACTCGGTAGCACCTTCAGACTTCCCTTGGGCACAGGCCGTAAGCTTGTCTCAAATAATTCTCTTTTCGGGAATTATGGTTTTCAATTTTGCAATGATTCTATCATGCAAAGTTAGTATCACCTGGGGCGGTCTCTCACCAGCTGGCCTTTCTCCATCGAGTCAGTTATGTTAGCCCATGTATCTCCCAACCTTGGTACGTCGTCTATAGTCCTAACTTGTTTCCACAAATCTACGGCCAGGAGTACAGGAAATAACAAATCAATATCACCTAGGGTGAATACTGAGGACTGCAAGACAGACTCTATTTCTTTATAGAATCCTGTCGGGTTTTTCCTAATATCAGGAATAGATTGTCTAATAGTATTCACTTCCTGTCTTGAGAACGGGACGTGAACAAACTGTGATACATAATGTGCAGGAATGGTCACAGCAACTGCATTTGTTGCAGGATCAGCCACAATCTCAACTTTCGGGACAAATGTCGGAGGAACCTCTCTCATAGGCAACTGAGAAGTAGGCAAACCCGAACGCTTACTAAGCAACAGAGCCAAGCCGAGCGCTAAAGCAGTTGAAGAAGTGTCAAGTGAAAAAGCTCTCTTATAAATACTCAATAACTCTGTGGGAAAACTAATCTTTTTCTTCGCACAATCATCCTGTAGGCACTCTATCATTACCTGTATCACTTTCCTCTGCATTTCTGGCGTATACTGACTGTATGTGTCATATACCTCAACTGGAGTTATCGGCATATCTGAAATGCATCTAAGCGCGTCTTTCGCACATATTCGTGCTTCCTCGGATATCATTTTACGACAAAGAAGGAACCGTTTCTGTACATACATACTTTCCCCCTCGTCATCCTCATTCTGTAACCTTTCCAACTCCTTTCTATACTCAAATAACCTCTCGACATGCTCATTTACTTTCTCCACAGTGTCTCTTGAAAACGCTAAAGTATTTAGATCTCGCAATCCTTGTGGGAGATCTGCATTATTTAATTTGCCCCACATTACACATAAATGAATCCCTAAACCTTCAATAAAAACATTTTTCTCAGGAAAATTATCCATATTAGAAAGTGTGGCAAAAACCTTAGTTTGATCATCTCTCTCCATACAATGCTTAGCCCATGCAATCAATTCATGTTTCTTTTCTGGAGATACAGTATTACGAGTGACAACCCTTGACCCCGCACACTGATGGACTATAAGCGGTACGAGACCACTTGGAAGAGGGGGAGCAGGCAAATTCAATGGAGGTACTGTTACTGGTGCAATAGGAAGGGGTGGAGGAACAGGTAGAAGAACAACAACTGGAGGAAGAGGAACATAAGGAGGAACAGGAACAACAGCAGGAAGAGCAGGAATAATAGCTGGAAGAGGCAAAGCAACAGGAAGAGGAACATACGGAGGTGGCGCAGAGGCACCAGGCCTTCGTTCATTTAACAATTTGTCAATAAATTCATCAGAAACATGGAAATCTTTAGAAGGATAGATTTTCTGAATATCAAGTGAGAAAGCCCTATCCATATTCCTAGCTGACTCAGACTGTTTATCTTGGTCATATAACAATGCTTTTTCGGCATTCGTCTTATGACGGCACTCAAGTTTTTCCCTACTCTTAAGTTGCTGTAACGCTTCTTTTTTCCAATTCTGCAAAACATCGAAGGCTGCAGGTCTAGCCTTCTTCTTTAATAGAATTGACTCTAAATACTCAATACGAGGGATTTCAAAACTACCATTGATTGGCCACTGAAGTTCGGAGGCATGTCTGGTTTGTCTGTGCCAAATATCATTAAACACTATACTTCCAATGCCATGCTTACAGTACATAGTACATGCCGGCGACCCCTCCTGTGGTGCTGGACGGCTAAATTCCAAAGATTGTCTATCGCTGCGGAATAACGCCCTGAAGCAGGTAGACAGTTTCTCAGGCATATCAAAATATTGGTGTTACCTGGTCAATTATTGTGTCTGCAGATACAATACGCCAAAATCAAATTATCAGGATTCTTAAGAATCGGGTCACGACTCACCTGATCAATCCTAAGGAGGTCCGATCGGATTACAAAGAATCTTACCTAACTAATCATACCTTGTGTTTGGTGATTTCGGCAAATCTGCCCACCTCGATAAGTGGACCCTCGTCAAGATGCGGTCTCGGACCACACGCTAATCGTCCAAGGATCGGGTCGTGCAGCGCTGCTGAGGTGTCGCGTCTCATTCAGAAGGGGCTCCCTTCACCGTCCGATCCCGGTCCGATAGCGCGTGTCAACCTTCGACAATCCGGCATCAATCTTGAGGGTCCCTATTCGGGCGCCAACTGTGAAAACAAAGAGAAAATATCGAGGCTGAGTACCCCAAAAGGAAATACACCGAACACGGGTTACAAAGGAACATACAAAGATCTTTTATTTTATACTGAACAGTTTCAAAGGACAAAGTAACAGATATCTATCGGCCCTCAGTACAACACAGTGAACTCCAGCATGGTTCGGTGTGCTCAGCGAGTGGGACTGTACATTAGAATAGTCCCACTTTATATACGTTTGAAACAAGACGTCCAACCCTACTGCGGGTTAATATTCCTCTAATACATTACTGATCTAGGGTTCATGCCGAGTTCACACATCTATATGCTTCAGTTTGCCTTTAATACATTTGCCAACAAGCCTACACGGTAACAGTGTATTTTAGGATTTCTCATAAAGTCTTTCTCAAACATTAATACAATGTAGTTAAACAAGTGTTCTCATTTCAGTATTTGGATACATTGTTCTTAACATATGCTCGCGGATTAGTTTCATTGGCGCGAGTAATCCTTTACATACAGGTCAGCAAAGGACAAGGTCTCAGTTCACGACCCCAACAAGTGGCCTGCAGGCAAGTTACATATTAATTGCACTCAGAGGTCAAGACGGCCATGTCGTATTTCAGAATGACATCGTCCACCATTTTAACTCAAAGGGTGACTTTACAGAGAGAACCTAAAATGGCGGATTGACCTAAAATGGCGGCTTACATTGATTCTAAGGTCAGGACCATGCAACATGGATTTCTTCGCAAGTGGCTTTACAAGCAGCTTGGCGTAGGCCAATATACATATATTCATTGCAATAGGAGGCACGATATAATTTCCCGTTTGACAAGAGGAGGAGAGAAAGCAGAAGCAAAGAGGAATGTGGGGAAGTCTGATTGAGGACATGGCACCAAGACAGCTGCATTGGTCAGCCGAGGTGTAAATACCAAGAAATGCCAATATCCTATGCCAGTGCAAGAGGTTGACCAACACCAGAGATAATGCTAACTGCACAAACACATGCTGGTGAAGGTGGAAGCACTATATATGTGTTACACAGCATCAAGCAAATCATGTGATAATATCCTGATATCCTGAACACGTAACACTCCCACATTTACCCCACCCACCTTCCTCCAAACACAGTGATGCAGCACATGTGAAAGGAAATGGAATTTTACCATGCACACCCAAACTCCCACTTCACACTCCACCACCGGTCACCACATGTGTATACTCACCCCGCAAATAAACCCCAAACATGACACATGCATGCAAGGAACCACACACATGACTAATGATGGTCAGAACTATGGCCACTAAATGGACTACCAAACTGGCACACTGCAAAAATAACTTTGAGAAACAATGACCGTGAGATAAGAAAATAAATTATATTAAATAGTTGTATTGCATTCATACAGACTGTAAATCAAAGTACAAAATCTGTCCAGGAAAAAATGAGGAATGTAAAAATGTCCATACCCATAAAAAATATTTAGAATACCAACAAAATAAAAATAAACCATTATTGCACGGTGAACACTAAAACGCACACTAATAAAACTATGTGCAAAATAAACATGAAGTAATGTCCAAAGTCCTTTATATATATAAATAATAGCATAAATAAAAGGAAACCTACACATAAAGAACTATGTACAAAAAGACAGAGTAATGTCCAAAAGCTCCAAATAATTAATAGAACCAACGGAAACTTGTATCTAAAAAACTATGTAAAAAGGCAGTGGGCTAGTCCTCCTCCTCACCAATGTTGCTCAATTTCTGGGCCAGGGCATCATCGAGCACTGCGCCCGCTTCCCCAATGCGGGCCTCTGTTGCCTCCTCGAGGGCTTGCAGGTCCACCAGCATGTCCCTCTCCCTTCCCTCCCAGCCAATGCAAGCATCCTCGAGGATGAGGCGATGCCACCTTACCCGACACAGTGCTATCTCCGCCCTGGCCATGGTGAGTCTCACCTCTAGAGCCTGCTGACTCTCTGCCTAACTTTGCTGCCCATATTGCTCCCACATGGAAGATATTGGAGGTCCACATTTGCATCCTGACTGATGCTGGATACCTGCCCCCTTTGGATGGTATGCCCTGAGTACCGAAGCCTCCTACTCGGAGCCTGCTGCTGCCATATTACCCAGTGCCTGCTTCACATGGACACCCTCCAGGCTGATGAAATGACCCGGGGTGTCTTGCACATACCCTGTTCCTGGGTGCCTGCTCTCCCTCCATTGCCATACCTCCTGCCGGCAGGTGCATACTGGTGAAGGTGCTGGCCCAGTGACAGGATTTGACACCGGCACCTCCACGTCGACCTGCACTGCCTCCTGCCCCTGAGTCATGACTGCACCAGTTGCACCCACCTAACGCCCCCGCCGGACCCCATGGACTGGGCTAATCCAGCCTCCTCCTCCTCCCCTGCCAACCTGGATGCCTCCTTAGCGTCTTCCGCAATGGATTGCCCCTGTGTCAGCTCACCTGACCCCCCCCACTGCTGAGGAGTCCATGTCCACCGTGGCCCCCTTGGACCTCCCCTCAGCAGCTTCGGCCGATGTTCTGGACGTGACCCTAGCGCCCTCGGTCCCTAAAGAGGATGTTTCCAGGGACTGTGGCTGGGCCTTGCGGCTATGCCTGCTGGGGCATCCCTTCTGCCTTGCTCCACAGCACCATCTCCGCCCTCTTCATCCAATGCAACTGCTGATAAGGAGACATAGAACACAAACATCAGGGTACTGCACCGATGTGTGCTTGGCACCAAAAATATTTGAAGTACACTGCTAAAGGGTACAACCATCATCACCCTCAACAACACACAGGTACATGCAATATACATACATATACATACATGTCAATCACAACAGACAATCACATCCAGGGACATGGCACTGTCACAGCCTATCAATTGCGCATGCTGCACACACATGCATCATGGGCTCATACACATGTCATGCACACACATCACCTGACAGTCCTCAAGCAGTGCACTGAGCAATCGCATCAGAGTCACCGCAAGAGCAATCACGTAACATGACTAGGTCACACATTGTAATGCACCTGTTATATCCATGCAGGAGTGATGGCCAGTCACATCTTAGACACATACACATGAACACCATGCATGCACATGAGGTTGACAACACCACCTCATCTGTCACACTTCTCACATGGGCACGTCTCAGACACATGTAACCAACCATGTGCACATTGTGAAATGCTGCAGTACAACATTCAATGCTAATGTAAAACCATTGAAATCACACATGGTTCACTGTACACATGTAGAGCACTGTCTGGGACATGCACACAGACATCCGAACAAGAGGCATACTTGCTGTAAGCCCAAGGTGCACACTCCCACCATACATTAACATGCGCATGCACTGGGGAGGCCAGCAACACATGGACACTCACCTGTGGACTCCAGACCTTGCTGCATCTCGCTGACCTCGGTGTGCAGCACCGGGTAGAACCTCACCAGGACCCGCATGTTGGTGGTGTTCAGCTGGCCCCTGCACTCCCCATGTCTGCCACCATCCTGGAGGAAGTACAGGGCCTTGCTGTGGGTCCTGGATTTCAGGTCCTCCCAGAGCTTGTGTACGTGGTGGTAGTCACAGCATGCCGCTCCCTCCACGTTGATGGCATGCACAATCTGGTTCCAGATCAGCTTCCGTCCTTCCTTGCCGCGTTGTGTCTGTGCATTGAAGAGGGCATCATAATGCCCCAGGACCTGCTCCACCAGTAAGTCAACTTCCCTGGCTGTGAAGTTGACAGCCCTCTTCCTCGCTGCTATGGGGTTGCCACTTGCCTCCGAAGATGTTTGTTCAGACATGGCAACCCCTGAGGCAGGTGTGGGTGGGCAAGGTGGTCCTGGGGCTGGGCTGTGGAGTGGTGGTGATGTACTGGCATGCACGTTGGAAGTCTTCTGAATCAGCTGAAGGGGTCACAGGACAGGACCACTGGCAATGGCTGGACAGTAGGCATTCAAATTGCAGGGCAGGTGGGCAGGCAGCAGCAGATGGCTTGTAGGAGGCAGCTCAGGGCAGCAGGAGGCAGGTAAAATGGCTCGTAGGCAGGAGCACGTGGGTCTTCCGTGTTACTCGCGTGGGCAGCCGGAAACTGAGTGACGGTTACTTTGGCGTGCAAAATTAGTGCATACACATGAAATCAGAGGAAAGGGCCTAATCGCGTAAATTACATGACACGCTGGCCGTTGGGCATTGGCGTTCAGATTCGGGATAAAGGAGTGCATAGGAGAACATCACACCGCTTATGCGAGTTGGAGCAGACGGACGTGTGGACTTCGGAGATCTTTGTGGTGCCACACATTCTGTTCACTACTGTGACAGTGCAAACTTCTTATTTTGGTGGGGGATTTGCCTCTGAGCACACGCAGGTGTATTTTTCTTTTTTTGAGGCTAACGGTGCATCGCATACACATTATTCATACTCTGGGTGCCCCTGTGTATCGCGCACACCCCATTGTTAACATCACAGTGGCTTTCATGGGCTTCGCATACACATTTTCTGTGTTGCTGGGTGACACAGCACACTGCGTAACACTTTTTCTTTTCACGTGAGCTACCGAGGGGTCGCATACACGCGTTTTTGATATTTGGGATGCTTGTGCGTTACGCGTCCCATTCATTTTATCACCAGGGGTAATATTGAGCCTTGCTGGAGCATACTTGTACGTTTTACATCATGTACCCTGCCCCCTCACTCCAATTGCCCAGGACAATTGCTTGGTGTGACTCCCATTGTACAAATCCATCTGTACCGTAATTGGGAAGGGCACAAGAGGGAAAGGTGTCAGAGGAGGCAGGGGGTGGGGATATGCAGTGGGAGCTGTGCCCCACCAGCAACAGGGTCCTGAAGTAGCTGGGGCAGCTGCTGACCCCAACACCCAGGGTCAGGTATCTGCAGAAACATCTGTAGTGGTCACCGCCCAGGTACACAGAGGCGCGGGGGCAGCTGATGGCCGTGCGTCCAAGGTGAAGGGACGTCCATGCTAAACACCTGTGGCTCCCTGGGTCAGGGATCTGCAGGGTCATCTGCTCTCCCAGGCACCCAGTTTGAAGCACCTGCAGAGGCAGCTGCTGTCCACAGCCGCCTGGGTCCGGGAGCTAGAACAGGATCTGTCGCCCCCACCCCAGTTCACGTACACACATGGGCAGTTGCTGTCCGTGCGTCCAAGGGGAAGGGACATACAGTCAAAGAACCTGGCTCCAGCTCCCAGGGTGAGGGACCTGCAGGGCCAGATCCTGACCCTACATCAGTGGGTGATGGCATGTCCCAGGCCACTATTGGTTCAGCCCCTACTGCCCTGAATGGTCACAGCCACTTAGGGTGTGCACCACCTTCCAAGAGGCAAAATCGTGCAGATCAGGGAAAGGCTCAAGCCCAAAGCACGGTAAAGGAGACCGCCACGTCGAGGAAGAGTAGCTTCAATAAAGAAGAATTCCGCATCCTCATGGACTACGTACACAAACACTACCATGACATGTGCACGCAGCCAGGCAGCACACATACGCCTGCTCAGCATATGGTCCACTGGCAGCGAGTCACGATCTCATCGATGCCTTGGGAAATTAGAGGCGCACCTTTCGTGACGTCATGAAGCAGTGGAATTACCTCTGCCGTCGAACCAAAGGGAAGCTGGGTGCCAACCTCGCTTCTGCTCTGGTGACTGGAGGTGACCACAGGAGCAGGATCTCATGCCACATGAAGATGTCATGAGCGAGTTTATTCATGTGGATCAGGTGCAAGGCGTGGGAGGCCTGGAAAATTAGGAGGAAACGTCCGGTGAGTGAGGAAGCGTGTGCATCCTGATTATGTGTATGTAGATTAAATAAATGTGTATGATTGTGTAGCACTTTTGCCTGCATTTGTATGACTGACATGAGTGAACCATGTCATGGTGTACTTACCATTGCTTAGTGTACTGCAGAGTGCATACAACCCATGTGCTGCACATTGGTTGTACATGGTTTTGGGACAGTAGTCATCCACAACCGTCAGATATTGAAAGACATTTCCGCCATGCCAACACAACGTGGCATCTGGTTATGTACATCAGTGATGTCAGGGACTCAGCTATGCCAGTCATGTGCTTGTCTCTGAAGCACGTGCTACACATCATGCACAACATGTAGTCCAAATTCCACCCACACATGTGCATAGGTGATTTCATGCTACCCATACCTTCCAAGCACACTGGCAGCGGGCGTGACATTGTGCCATGAGTGACATAGCATTTTACTACACTGTGTCAATCCCTGCCACAGCTATGGCACTGACCCCCTTGTAAGAAATGTGTCGGGAGACAACCATGTTGACCTGTCACACTCAACACACCCATCATGGGTGTATGGCCCTGTCCCTCTTGTATATCACTGTCCCCTGACTTTCTGTCTCCCAGCACATGTCATCACTCTCTCCACATCACACACCTGGGACACCACACATGTCTGTTAGCAATGTCTGCAGTGCTTACATGGTCAGGGACATGGGATGTGATGGCAAGTCTGCAGACACCATGGTTTCAGGGATTTTTGTACATAGTGTATGAATGCAAATGATGGCATGTTAACATGCATGTAAATGTGTTGCAGGACAGCATTGTGGTGACAATGCATGTATTAGATGCAATTAACATTATTTTTCATGTCTTTATGTGCCCATGTGCAGGTGATGAGCCACCAGAATCAGCGGAGGAGGTAGAGGAGGAACGGGAGGCTGAGCCCCAACAGAGCACCAGTGGAGGGCGTGTTGTGGCAGCCCATGAGAATCCACTGGTGCTGCAGTCCATCCGGGGCATGAATCAGTATGGGTCCAGCTCCAATAATACCAGTGGCTCTGGTGGTGAACTGGATGTCCATTCCTCTATGCTGTCGGAGGTGAGTGCATCAAATGATGGTGCTGATGTAGACCGTGTGTCTGCAGGGGGTAACGTCCCCTCACAGGGCCAGTCAGTGTTGCCATGTGCGTCTATGGTGCTTACAGCCGCAAGGCCACGCTCCACTCTATTGTATTCCGGTCCTGAGATGGATAACCAAGGGAGGGATGCAGTCCTGCAGCCACAGGCAGCAGCTTCACATCAAGAGCTACGCGCCCTTCGGTCCGGCAGCCATGTGGCCTGCACACGTGGTGGACGTGTCGTGGCTGGGGAGAATGTGTAGGGGCAGTCAATGTTGCGTGTTGCACAGCAACAGGGTGCTTCCTTTGAGATGGTGGCTCAGGGCATGGATAGGGTGGCCAATTCCACGTTCTCATGAGCAACGCAGGTAGTGCACCAGCTGCAGGCATTGCGGCCCACATGCCGCTCACACATGCTGCACATGGAGGCCAGTAATAGGAGCCGACGGGCCGAACTGAGGCCTCTGTGGGCATCCCTGCTTCCAGAGGGTCTGGCCCAGAGGGCAGACCTGAGGCAAGAGTATCTGGCCCTCAGAGCTTCAATGGAAGTGCGAGAGATAGCCCGCAGTACACAGTGCCAACAGCAGACGGAACTGTTGACTCATACAATCTCGGTGGAACTCTGTGCATCCCGTGTGGTATTGCATGCGGACCTTCGAGGCTTCATGTTCCAGATGCATTCATCTGGGTCCCACCAGGCCACTGCCATGGAGGACCAGGCCAGGGCCATACGTGGTCAACCTCCCTTACCACTACCACCTTAGCATTCTACACAGAGAGGTGGCGAAAGCAGCAACAGCCCTCCCAATCCATGATAGCCATGCGGTCCATGTACCCATGGAGGGAATTGTTTTTTTCAACTTCCACACATGCGGGTGTTGGCGTGCACCCTGCCCTTCTCCCTCCTCAGTGGAACCCCTCCCACCCTCGGTCCAAGATGAACATTTTATTTATTTTTTTCCACCCCCCTCTTACCAGATGTTGGCATGTCATAATTTGTTTTGTCCTTTCCTGATTGTGGTCTTTTTTGCATTGATTGCCCTTGAGGTGTGCCATTAACTCCTCAGGGACTATACATGTGCAGTGGTGTACATGCAGGCATGCCTAGTGAACTCATCTCGCATGTTTGCATGGGGGTGCACCCAGTGGCATGTGCAGGTAATCATAGCTTTGTTTTTCTATGGCAGGTGTGTGCTGTGTCAATTATACTGCACAATGTGTGTTTTAATATGTCCACCCATGTTGTTCCAGTAATCCGTGATGTGGCGGTGACTGCAGTCCCAGCTGAGACGTCCTGCACCATTCGAAGTCCACACTCTTCATGCCCTCCACCAGACAATGTCATTGCTTTAACAAATTAGGAAACACAATTACTGGTGGAGATCATGTAGCATTTACAACATTCAGACAGAGTTATTTGGTAAGCATTTGCACTGTCTTGCATGTTGTGCATGCTTCATTGTTGGTCATCTTTGTTGCATGTGTCGGTTTTCTTGTATGTCCACAGGCGTTGTGGTAATTTCATTGGAGCTCATGTCACTGTGTAAGCTACCTATGTGGATACCTCGGTGGGCGCACTGACTGTGCTGTGCATCATATCATTGTACATCGGTAAACCAGGCCAGGAACTCCTTGATCTGTCATTTCTTTGTTATTCACTCTCTGTGCCACTCTCTCTCTCCCTCTATCTCTGGTGTGGTATGCTGTACTCCTGTACACATCAATATCAATGGCCATTCACCCTGTGTTGCTCCTGCACTCTGTGTTGTATACATATTTTCTTTCTGGTGTCAACTATGATCATGTATGTGCATGTATTTTGTGCTGTTACTCTGCATTTCATTCCATGTAGGTAGAGCATCTCCCAATGGTGTGCATCGTAGGCAAGGCAGATGGGTTCCACGGACAGGTGAGTGCATGGCATTTGCTGACACTTCAGTGGTGTTTGCATGGCTGTGTGTGTGCCCCTCACCCCCGTGATGGCTGTGTGTGTGCCCCTCACCCCCCACGTGATGCTGTATGTGTGCCTCTCACCCCCCATGATGGCTGTGTGTGTGCCCCCCCAGGGCCACCTGTGATGTTGTGTGTGCCCCCCAAACCCCCATGGTTACCTGTGATGTTACATGTGCCCCCCACACCCCCACATGGTCGCCTGTGATATTGTGTGTTGCCACCCCCCCATGGTCGCCTGTGATGTTGTGTATGCCCCCCACATCCCCATGGTCACCTGTGATGTTGTGGGTGCCCCCCACCCCCTCCCATGGTTGCCTGTGTGTGCCCCCCAGTCCCTCCATGGTCACCTGTGATGTTGTGTGTGCCCCCCCCCATGGTCACCTGTGATGATGTGTATCCCCCCATGGTCGCCCGTGATGTTGTGTGTGACCCCCCCCCATGGTCGCCTGTGATGTTGTGTGTGCCCGACCCCCCTCTCTCATTGACATCCCCCACCCCTCTCCTCCTAGCCACAGCCACCTAAAATTACTTTCTGCATTTGTATGCTGCTGCCACCCTGCAACATGGGGCTAAGCAACATCTATGTTCTGACAAGCACTTATGTAACTAAGTAAGCCTTCTGTAACCACGCTGTGAGGGCCAAGGCCTGTTGTGCACTTTATAAATGCAAAAGAATTTTACAATAAATATGGGATGGTTTATGTGACACACAGGCGATTCGATGTCTAGTTTGGCATAGTGTTAGTGGCATAGTCCCTCATCTATTTGTTTCTTTTGGAAACCCAAAATGAAATTAGTTTTAGTTCTAAGGGATGCACACAATGTAGCACTTCCAAGGACACATTCCCAGGGTGGTTTGGTGGGCACAGATGATTGGCCCTTTGACATCATTGAATGACACCTGGAATGTGCCAGGGCTGTGTGCACTCCACGGGGGTTGGATTTTAGTTGAAAAATGTAGCCACAAGTACGGGCAGCCTCGCCACGTGCCCTTTGACTTGCCATGCGCAAGCAGCGTGCATGTGGTTGTGGGTGTGGGGGTACCACCATGTCCACCGGTACGCCACGCCGTGTTGCAACATTGTGCATGACACATGCTGCCACAATGATCCTGCACACTAGTGGTGGTGCTTATAGCAACTCACCACCAGAGTGGTCAAGGGAGCAGAAACGTGACTTGAGCACTCCGAATGTGCGTTCCACTATGCCCCGAGTTGCAATATGGGCGTTGCTGTATCTTACCTGGGATGGTGTGGTAGGGTTCCGTATTGGCGTCATCATGTAGGTGCTCAGAGGGTAGGCACTGTCCCCTGTATAGGTTGAAAATGTTTGTCATTGGTGTATATCTGTGTGTGTGTGACATGCATGCATGTTCACAGGCATTTGTACTCACCAATGAGCCATGTGTTGCCTTGCCTCCCAGCTTCCAGGGCCCGGTGTAGGGGTGACATTCTGAATATGAAACTATGATGGGTGGACCTAGGATAGTTTGCATATACAGAAGCAATGGTACCCTTGGCATCACATACAACCTGCACGTTGATGGAATACCAGTGCTTGCGATTGCGATAGATGTGCTCTGTGGCCCTAGGTGGACGTAGAGCCACATGGGTGCAATCGATGGCACCAAGCACTTTGGGGAAGTGTGCCACCCCATAAAAATCTTGGACCACTGCCTGCCTTTCTGCAGGTTTTCTGGGCATGTAGATGTGCCTGCGGACCGAGGGGCGTGCAGTCATGATTGCCAACACCTGGTGTAGGCAGCATGACTGTGAGGGCTGCAAAATGCCCCCAACTATGGCAGTTGTCTGCTGAAATGACCCAGTGGCCAAAGAATGCAGGACAATGTGCACCTTTTCCAAGGGCACAGTGCTTGGGAGCACAGGGTGGGTGATGTAAGGTCATCCTCCCACTCCCTGACCAGGTCTAATATGATATGAGGTGGAAACCTATAACTGCCATAGACCTGGTCATCAGGTATCCCAAAAAAGGCTGGTCCTAGGTAGAAAAATCTGGGCCGTGGCCATCCTCCTCCTCCTGCGGTGTCCCACAATCACTGCTGCAACAAATGGTATATTCATTGTAGCTGTATACGCACGTTTGTTGGGAGCACAGCCTTTTTATGCATTTGTTTTTGTGCACATTGGCGTATCTGCCAGCTATCGCGTGGCATACGTGTTTCAGGCTAGCGGTTTCTTTGTGGGATCACTATTGGATTGCGTGCGCTATTTACCACTCTTAAAACCTAAAAGAAAGGTCGGCAGCAAGTAATAATCTTCCCTCAAGCTTCCCACAGAGCTTGTAGCAAGTAAAGAGAAAAGATTGTAGTTCGGGAGGATATCTTGCGCTCACACCATGCACTTGATCTAAGTTTTACATTTTTACAAGTCCAACATCATTATTCATAAAGTCACTTCAAGTGTTCCTTCAATATGAATGTTTTTAATTCTTCTAGAGAAAAACACAGCCGACACGTGTTTCGACCACCGGTCGTTCTCAAGGCTGTACAAAATTACACATTCATTCAATATATCAATTTTTCAAAAACCATACCATATTGTGTCACATGTCAGGTCAGGATGATGGAAAATTCACGGCATAATCAAGAATTTCAATCAGTGTTTAAAGAAAAAAACATAAATTTAAGACCACAAATTAGTGTCTCAATCTCAATCGTGTTTCAGGATTTGCATGTATTTTACCACGCGCTGGCGAGCCCTGTTCAATTCCATGAAAACTGGTTTTTAGCACGCATGTGGGCGTCGCAAGGATTTTACTTTGGTACATCCCTCGTTATGCCCATATTTTCGCTTGTTGTTCCCCAATCCACGTGTTCCACCCCCTTTTCAAGTGACTGCGCTGAACCCAACGCCCCTTCGCTACGACTCTCGCGCAAGTCGTTTGTGGTGTCGCAGTGACGTGTTGGACTGGCACGGATTCCTTGCAAGTCCCTGGTAAGCCCTGACTGGCGCGCACCTTGAAGCACATTCAAGCATACTGTTTACTGTGTGAAGACTTCTGGCCGGATTTGAATACAACAGCCGTCCGCCCAGCAAGAGGAGGACGTCTTTTTGCGCTACACGGAAGTTGCCTGGAGGTGATTTTCGCTTATCTTGCCATTTACAGTCACGAGTCTCTACTCATTTTAGCCACGGACTGTTACAGTTACGGACTGAACAAATTGCACCCTCAACAACGTGTGTTTAAATGTCTCTTTTTGATTTTTAGTGAGTCTACAACTGGTGTGGTGTCACTGGTCCCACCCCTCAGCTGTCCCTCCCAGCCACTACATTTACCCAGGATGCAGCGCACCTGCGTGCGCACCTTGAAGCACATTCAAGCATACTGTTTAATGTTCACTGTGAACAGTGTGCGGTGGAGGCTTTTTAAAAAATGTGTCTGATGTATCTACTTGTTGTTATTAAAGAAATCTTTTGGTGAGAACACTGATGGAGAAAGATTTTGAAGTACTTTGGATGTTTGGTCTCTGGCTGGTAAGGCAGCAAGGTGTAGAAATTTAGGAGTTCTCTCGCTTTGGGCTGCTATTGTGTTCTCAAAGGTTAACCTTATTTTTGCTGCACACAATTCTTACGGAAACTGGTGATACACAATATCTTGACTGTGGGTAGTAAAGGCGTTTTTGTCGACCCAATCTACATACTACCTACCTCTATGCTAAGCCAAACATAGTGTTGTATTTACAGAAAGACTTCCTATTAGTTAAGAAAGATACCTCTTATCCCATACTATAATGTCTCGATGACGGAATAGTCTTGAATATGTTTATTCTCGCCCTGCCCTTACTGGTCCAGCTACAAGGAGCTCAAAAGGGCTAGGGGTGAGATTGTATGACGACATTTTGTCGGCACCTTTAATTTTCACTCTGGTTAAAAATACACTCCAGGTGGCAATGAATATGCCATTGCTGCCATCCCCTCCGGAACCAAGTGATTCCTTGATTTTGGATGCTGTAGCAATGGCGCACTCCTCACTGCTTTCTACCGGAGGGAGAGTTTTAAGTCAGCAGGACGGAGCCTCGAGTTCCTGCCTATTTGGTAATACCCCTGAGAAAAATACAGGCATTGTTCCTACTACTTCTTACCTGGACACTCTGCCAGATTTTTTTTTCGGCGGAAGCTGATTTCCAGGATCTCTCGCAAAATATTCATGAGAACTTTAGTTCTCACGAATTGGAGCACTTAGGACAGAACTTGGGACAGAATTCTGATATAGCGGGGATTCTGTCACAAATACTTCAAGAATTAAAAATACATTCTCTGAGCTTCACTGAATTAAGAATTCTGACTGAACGTCAAATAACTCAGGCCAAATTAAGCTCAGAGATCTTGGAATCTCTATCAACAAAGCTGACAACACGGTTGCTGGCTTTAGGTCTGACTATAGATAATAAATTGGAGGCTACAGTATCAGCGGCTAGTAAAACAGCTCCCGCTCTCATCTCCCCTCATCAGGAATCCATCCTGCCTGAGAGTGAGCCTCAACAATCGACAAAATATTTTCTTGGGGGTAATAAGGGAACTGCGGCGCAAAAAAGGAAAAATGTCCCGAAAAATAAGAAAAATAACAAAAAAAGTCTCCCAGCCCCCGTATATAATCAAAGGAACAAATTTGCTAAATATACTTGGAGAAATTTAATCCGGGTAGAAACTGATTAATTACAGATTGTAAATCTGGAAGGGTCCACTCTTGCAAGTAGCGAAAGTGGTGTATACACTAACCCGAATAACTTTTTATTGGATGAAATGACTCACAAAAGAATTGCGATTAATTTGGGTAGTGCCTTCTATCTGAAGAAAACAGCCAGCCCCCCACAAGCAGATCTGACGAAACCTGGGGAAGATGCCCCTCTCATCCTGCCTCCGAGAGAAATCTATGAATTATTCCATAAATCTAAGTTAAATCTAGAAATCTTAAATCCTGCCCCATCTATTGAAATTGTAGACCTGAAGAGGAATGGAAGTGAGCTGGGGAGTCACATTCCAATCAACAGGCAATTCCTGCTGTCTGTTTACAGAATATCATGGACCCTAATGTCACTGAGAAGAATAGTGGGGTGGTGGTATTGTCTCCACAAGTGAAGTCTTCCGATGGTCCGGTAATACGGGAGGATGCCCTCCCTCTGAAAGTTGCTTCAGAAGTTCAACAGAGAGGGACAGAGGGCAGCGGAGATAGATCAAATATGGATTTGGCACAAATGATTTCTACTGCAGTAGAGGACGCATTGAGGGGCAGAATTGTGTGTGAGAATCCCCCTAGAGTCAAAGACCCTGGGAGTTTGCCTGTGAATCAGGCTGCCACGGCGGAAATCAAGGAGCAGCAGATCTTGAAGGAAATGAAAGACGATGTTGTGCAATCTCCTTACATTCCTCCTCTAACTGAAAAAGCAGTGGAGATAGTCTTACCCTGTGATGATCCCATCCTTCCCACTCAGCCAGCTGCCTTTCCCAGAGATACCTTGGGGGTGGTGGATATAAGACAGGACACAGACTTGAAGAATATAGTATGGAGGAAACCATGCAATCTTGATTCCCCGAGTATTCTTCTTTATCCCTTATTCGACTGTGGTAGGCAACCAGCTTTGAATCGGAAAAGAACGCTGACACTCACTAATTATATTCCTTCTTTGGCCGATTTAGCTTCAGCGGATATTAAGAGGGTGGACTTTATTCACCCCCAATGCTTTGACCATGTGAGGTTGGTTTTTCACTCACAGCTGGTGTTTCAAAAGGTTTTAGCTGAATTGGATCAATTCATCAGAAGAGGTTTTGACGTATTAATATTTGGGGATGGTCTGCAACAACAAGATGATCTTGATATAGATAATCGCTCCCGGCCTCTGTATCCCGGGGGGTCATATCAGATAAAAGCAACAGAGAATGTGTCGGAACAGGAAACAAGCTGGAGATGGTTGGCGCTTAGTCTACGAGACTCGATCTCAAAGTTCCAAGCACTCAAACAGCAGTTCTAGGCTCGGAGAATACTCTCTCTCTCTAATTTGTTGGAACTCCTGAGGGAATTCGTATTTAATTTCATCCATCGAACTGTGCTATAAGTTAAAATCTAAACACATTATTTGTATCCAGGAAACCTGGTTGACGAGTACAGCACAATTCGATGGTTATGTATGTGTTAATCTTTTAGCCACTAAGGGCTCCATAGGTCGACCATCGGGTGGTATTCTTACAGCCATTAAATTGTGCTGCGGGATACACGTGATCGAAACCTTTAGAGAGCCACCTTTTGCTTTGGGAACTTTGTTGAGGATTGATGATAAAGTATTTTTGTCTTATATTTTATTATGGAATGTATATTGGACTCCAGGGTTTGATTTATATGCTCTGCTCCTAAAAATAGAAAAAATTATGGAGAATTGTTTATTGAATTACCCACGAGTGCAATTTTTTGTTCTGAGTGATTTAAATACCAACATGAAATCATTGATTGATGACATAGAAGGTCCATTTGTTGTCCCCTTAATATAACCAATGACAGGTCTGGTAGGAACCCCTCTTTCCTCTTTCCGCCATCAGATAAAAAATCTGACCCTAAAGTGTGGAATATGTTTTTCAAATCTTGGGGCCTAAGATCAATGCATCGCATATGAGAAAGGAAGTAAAATATACAAGTTGATCATCTGGGGATAAGTGCTCTGCTATTGATTATATTTTTGTCTCTGAGCCCATATTCAATCTAGTGAAATGTTTTAAAATTAGTACGACACTGATGAGTGATCATGGAATGCTTGAGTTGGATGTGGTTTTGGAGGGTGGGAAAGGTGCCCTATTCCGTATGCCGAACGATCTTTTTCTGAACCAAGGTAGGAACAGGATCGTTTGGCATCCGGGAAATATTGAAGCATGTAATTCGCTTTTCCATAATGATTACGCAACAACAATTTATGAAGCAAAACGGATGAGATTTTCACACAATGTGGTTGGTCACTATCTAAAAACGTTAATAGATAAATCTGTGAAAACTCCTTGTAAATCAAAGTCTCCAAAACCTCACTCTCATAGATACGATACAACTGTTCGGCTAGCTAAAATTCTTCTTCGTAGTTCACTACAAGTCTCATAACCTGAGAAGAGAGTGGGGACCAAATATTTGAAACAACTTTACAAAAACTGGTTGAGGGGACATAAACGCATGATGTACCAAGTGGATAGCGAAGAAATGCTTTTAGCTTTGTCACATAATTCTATACAACACTTTTGGAACATTGTTAATAGAACATCTGTAAGTATCCCAAAATGTAGCCTTAATCCAATCACTGAACAGGATTGGGCAAAGCATTTCTCTGCCCTCTATGCAAAAAGAGGACTGGACTCTCAAACTTTAGAGTCCTTGTCTTCTGTACAATGGAAGTGTAATTTCTCAATTGCTGAAATACGGGAGCGAATTGTTATGTCTAGCCCCTCTAGGGCGGCCGGTCCAAATGGTCTATCAAATGTTCTATTGAAAGGGGACCCAGACACTTGGGCTAAAGCGTTGGCCTTCCTTTTTTACGATATAGGCTGCACTAAATCCATTCCACAATCATGGAATATGTCTTTCATTGTGCCAGTCTACAAGTAGGGAGACAGATCTATTCCCTCAAATTATAGGCTGATTGCTGTTTTAGATTCAGACTCAAAAATCTTTGCAAGTTTGATTCTACAACAAATAGAAAAATGGTCATCTGAAAACTTGATCTTGTCTTCAGCACAGTTTGGATTTAGAAAAAAGATTGGTACATCAGCAGGAGGTCTTCTTATAACACTCCTCCAAGAGATGGGCCGGAAAAAGGGTGCATCTCCTGTATACTTGGCGAGTATGGACCTATCTCTCGCATTCGATTTGGTGGATCGGGAAACACTTTGGAGCAAATTGGCCCTATTCGGTATGCCCCCAGAGATTTTGGCTGTATTGGTTCATCTTCATGAAGGCTCGAGCATTCAGATTCAGTTAAATAATGATGGCCTTCTCTCATCCCCAATAAAACATTTAACGGATTAAGGCAGGGATGTATTTTTGCCCCTACATTGTATAATTTATACACGTCAGACATAGGTCCATTCCTGCAAAAAGTAGCATTTGTTCAGCCCTCTCTTGAAGGTAAAAAAATGTGTTGGTCCTCATACGCAGATTATTATCTTTTATTTGATAAAACTCTGTTGGGTCTTCAGCGATTATTAAATGTCTTTGTTGCCTACATGACCCTAAATAGTTTAGTGGTCAATGCACTAAAGTCAAATATTTTGCGATTTACTTAAATCAAAAGCAATCCCAGAGTAATTGGTTTATTGACAAGATGAAGCTGGGTATTAAACACACTATTATTTACCTAGGGCTATTCGTAAGCGACACACCTTATGGCATTTTAACACTTAATCATTACATGATGAAAACTAAAGCTTGGATTATCCAAATGAGCATAGTTGATCATAAATTTGGGGCCTTCTCCTGTCTTCCACTATTGAGTTACTATAAATTAAAAACTATTCCCAAAATCGTATATGGCATGGAATTTCCTTTCATAAATGGTAAAATTGAGTTGAACAAATTGGAAGCTTATACCCTTCGGAAAATGTTTTTTTGTCTTCCGAAGTGTATACCTTTAGTGGCCATCCGTTATGAATTGGGTTTACAATCATTAAAAAGCATTGTGGAATGGGAATGTCTGATATTGTTTCAGAATCTTTTAAGCAATAATGGAATCAATTTGTACGGTGAATTGTCTAGTATGCTGACTCAAGGCACCTCCAAATCAGCATTTATGAAAAAACTGGTAGAAATGTGCAAGTGCTTGTTGAGTAGTGTTGGGGCTTCGGTGAGTACTTTACTGTTTAATCCACAAAGAGTCAAGCCATTGCTACAAAACTGCGACTGGGCCAATACAATGCAGAAACTCACCGAATATAAACTGTATGGCCACATGGTATCTTACTACAAGTGCATGGTGTTAGGAAAGATTTCATAATTGCATGTAATTTTCCCTCCATGTGGCAACCCCCAGACTTTTTTCTGCTGTTTTACAACCTGATCTATATTTTGCCAGAGAAGCGCAGCCTTCCGCCGCACTCCTCTGGGTTTTTGCTCAATTTTTATGGGGAAACTGACATGCCCTTAAAACAGTCAGTACTGAGAGACTTCGTTTCCCTTAGTCCTTTCCTCATGTTGCAGCTTTTGTGCAACATGAAACAAGAGTGCACTGTAATTTACTTTACCCCGCTCTTGGGTCTCTAGTCATTCCAAAGGCCCTACAACCTCTCGCTGGACTTATTATGAACTGTGCAAGTGTGTCATGGACAGAACTGGTGGCAGCTATCATTTCTCTTGTGTTTTGAACCCTTTTCGCCATGTTATCCGCGCTTACCGCGTTTAGCACAAATGAGTGGCCTGGCTCCAAAATGGCCATGCCACAAGGTTCTTTGTCCTGTCCACTGACCGTCTCGCCCCTTCACCTTCCCCAGGTCGAGCCGACCCGGGTCCGTCCTTATTTGGTCATGCACTTTCCCGCGAAACCCAAAGCTTTCGCGGGCTTCTGCATGCCTTGTGTGTGCCTCCAGGATGTGGGCTGGGATGTCTGTTCCTAATACACATCCTGGGTGCTGGAGAGTCTGGAGTGTCCTGAATGCCTGGGACCACCATGGTCCGTGATAGGCTCACGTATGGTGTGAGTGTTTGTGAGCAGATCTCCCATTGGATCCTCGCAGTTTTGCTGCGAAGGGAACTTTGGATAAGAGGAGGCTGAAAACACCACTACCATGTCAATCTCCTAAATTCACACCGAACAAGGGATAAGGAGCCAAGTATCCTGCAACAAGAAGCTGAGTTGAGGAACCGCTGGTGACCCGCTGAAGGTTTGGCACCCTGAGCCGCTGTCGTCCTGCAAGACTCCTCTGTATCTGATTGTCCTAGAAGGTCTGCAAAGGCGCTTCGACCCATTGGAATAGTGGGATCAACTATTCTCGGCACCTTCATCAAACCCTGCAAGTAAACCTCTTCGGAAGTGTCCCTGGGCCAACCAGTGGGCTGACCAGATTACGCAGGACGCTTTGCTCTGTCACCGCCACCGTTTCGGGGAAGCCCTCGAAACTTGGTCTACTGCTTGCTCTGCGTCCACGGCACCGAATTTCATACACTTGGCATTCCCAGGTCTGAAGTGAGACGAGTGCGCCCGGACCAGAGTAAACGCGGTTGCCGTGTTGCCCTGCTGCGGTAACAACCTGTGCACATCCGTTGCATTTGGGACACCCTCGACCCTGCATCCTGCTACACAGAATCTACACGGTGTCGAGACGTCCTGATCACTGCAGCTGAACCTGCCAGCAACGTGAACTGAACTGGAGAAGTCTGGGTCTGCCTGCGTCGGGAACCGGTGAGTAGTCCATATCCCAACTGGTGGCCCCTCGCGCAGGAGCCCGTTTCTTTTCTACCGCTGTTGCGAAATAGCGACTCTATCCCGCACTCTCACCCTGCCTCTGCCCACAAGTGGAGGCCTTGCTTGAGTAGTGGGGACTTGTTCTTCATCGCTTCATTCACCTTCCTGAACTGCCTGAGATCCTTGAAGAGACCCTACTTTATCCATTGAAACCTCTCTCTTCGTAGGGCTCAGACTTCCTCATAGTTAGGTGCATTTCTGATGTCGAATTGGGTCTGATGATTACTTGCACTGCCTGTTTTCCTCCCCATCTAGGTGGTCTACATATTACTTGCTCATAACGCCTTAGACCCCTCGGTCTTGTATATATATTGTATTGATTGTGACGTGTTGGTTTACTTTAGTATTATTGTGATTCTTTGCTATGGTCGATGTTACAAAGTCCTTGTAATAAATGTGTCTATATTTTTAATATAACACCTGTCTGAAGTAATTTGTAAGTGTCCTTGCTTTGTGTGCTCATTGAGGTCTTTCAGTCACCCTCACCCCTCTTGAGACTTAGTCTTGACCGCCGCCATCACTACCCTGATTGGTCTGGCTTGTCCAGAGGTTACCCTGTTCCAAGAAACTAGGCTGGCCTTCTGAACCTCTGCCCCTCCAGGTCAGAGTTCAGAAATCCATCTTAACAAATTGGTGTACAGCGGTGGGATAGGACTGAAGGTATCCAGTCTTGCACATGAGCAAAGGCATGTCAAGTTATTCCCACCAGGACACATAATGAATTATCGTAGTATAACTTTTTAAAGGCCATAGTCCTATCTAACAGTATGGAAACAAGTACCTTGTTGACTTTAAATGCTTCTAAATCCGAAACATTGAAAAAGATGTGTGCTGAGAGAGGTGTCTCCTCTCAAGGCACCAAAATGGAAATGATCCAAAGAATCATGGCGTGGCAAGAAGCTCGGCTTAGCGCTATAGCTTCAGAGGACAGTGCAGAAGGAGGTGGGGCTGCACTAACTGGTAGAACTGACAGTTCTGCCGCTGCATTGGTCCACAGTGACCATGAGGACAGGGAGGATGAAATGTTCAATGTTTCCTCTGCCAGTGCTGATGGGGAGGCCATACTTGAATTCAAGACACAACAGCTGCTGTTTAGGCAGAAGGAGCTTGAGTTCAATATGGCCAAACTCCAGGAAGAGCTTAAGTTCAATAGGGCCAAGCTGAAGATAGAACAGGCAGAAAAACAGAAAGACAGGGATCACCAGTTGGAACTGGCCAAGCTTCAAGTTGCCAATGGATCCAAGGGTCCTGGACATGGGTCTGGGGCCTCCACTCATCTAAGGTTTCCAAAAGATCTGCTCAGTGTGTATGAGGAAAAGAATGACATTATGGACTGGCTGAATACATTTGAATATGCATGTGAAGTTCAACAAGTTGACAATGCTGATAAAATTGCCTGGTTACTTAGCAGACTGCCCCATTCCGGCTGCAGTGCCATTATGGAAATGTCGAAAGCTGAGAGAGCAGATTTTGCAATGTTGAAGCAGACTCTCATTTTAAAGTTTGGAAAGACTCCTGCCCAATACTTAAAAAGATTCAGAGAGTATAAGAAAAAAGAAGGTGGTACTTGGGTATCTTATGTAACTGAATCCTTAAAAAACTTGACTGGCCGGGTCGGAGGTTATAAGGTTTCTACCTTTGAAGGTATGATAAATCTTGTCATGCTGGAACATATTTTTGCATCTTCTTCCCCTGAGCTTAAGCAGCATTTGGCAGATTTAAAGGAGACAGATCCTAAGAAACTTGCCATTGCAGCAGATTTATGGGTGTCACATCGAGTGTCCCAAAAGGAAAAGACTCATCCTGGTAAGCAGGAGGAAGGGAAAAAGTCCAAAGATAAGGAGGGTGGGGAAACCGATAAATCTTCTTCCCAAAAGGGCCACAAAAAGAAAAATAAGGGTAAGACACAAGAGAACTCACAGGGTAGTGGAGGGCAGCCTCCGAAACCGAACTGTGGTTATAATAAGCCTCCCTATGTAGACATTTTGATTGTGGAGCAACTGACCACGTGAAGGGGGATCCCAGATGTAAGGTCAAAACCTTGGGGGCCCACTCTGCTAATCTGGCCTTCTCCTCCTACAAGGAGGAATAGATTACCGGAGCATCCTTCTCCTCAGACTCCTTCCCCAGTGGGATAGAAGCTGAGGTAGTTTTAGTTTCCCTGGGTTCCTGGGAGCCTAAAGTCGCAGAGGCTTACGCTAGGATACCAGATAACACCAAGTACTACTTTAAAGACAGTGTGCTGATCTATGGAGTAGATACTCCAGCTCTTAGGGATAGTGGGTGCAGTCAAACTGTAGTGGATTCTACCTTGGTAGACCCAGAGGAAGTTGCCAGAGCTAATCTGATACCCACTAAGTTGGCTGACGGCCCACCTCTCATGTACCTGTAAATCTTACTATCAATGGTACAGCAGTCAGGATTCCAGTGAGCATTCAGAGGAGTGTCCCAGGAAAGGTCTTGTTGGGTAATGATCTCAGAGCGTTAGGGTTTGTGGGAGATACTGCTGACAGACCCTGCACAAGGTCTCAAACGTGGGCAGCACTGGCCAAGACCAATGCTCTGCCCCAGCCAAAGGGGAAACCCAAGGCTAAAGGAGTCAAGAAACCAAAATGAGGGAAAGAAAATATTCCCCTTAACTCGCCTACCACTGCGGTGGAGGTAGTTGGTCAATCACCCGGACCTGACGAGGAGGTGGTGATGCCTGAAGTATTTGACCCCAATGACCATCCTGAAATAAACGATTTGTTAGTAGAAGGTGGTCCTGACAGGGAAGAATTCAGTAAAGGCCAACGTGAGTGCCCATCTCTGGAAGGCCTAAGGAGACAGGCCTACTCCCAGCTTGAGGGCGAACCTCCTGGGAAGCATCGGATTTATTGGGAAGGTGGACTCCTATATAGTGAGCCCACAGAGTTTACAGAAGGAGACCATAGGAGGTTGGTGGTTCCCCTTGCTGTAAGACCCTTCCTCCTGCAGCTGGCGCATGAAGTGCCCCTTGCTGGTCACCTTGGTATTAAGAGGACCAAGCAAAGGTTATCCATGCACTTCTACTGGCCCAAGATGAGGGTGCAAGTAGAAAGTCACTGCAGGAGTTGTGCCTCTTGCCAGTTATCCGGTAAGAGTGGTTCAACAATCCAAGCTCCATTGGTACCACTTCCAGTTGTGGGTGTACCATTTGAGAGGGTAGGGATCGACATAGTTGGTCCACTTGACCCCCAAACATCCTCAGGCAATAGGTTTATCCTGGTTTTGGTCGACCATGCCACCAGATATCCTGAGGCCATCCCATTGAAAACTGTGACTGCCAAGTGAGTCGCAAAAGCTTTACTCGGCATCTTTACAAGGGTTGGCTTCCCTAAAGAAGTTGTGTCTGACAGAGGCAGCAACTTTATGTCCAAGTATATGCAGGCTATGTGGAAGGAATGTGGGGTCACCTACAAGTTTTCTTCCACATACCACCCCCAGACCAATGGTCTGGTGGAACGGTTTAACAGGACCTTAGAAAGTATGATTGGGTCTCTGAAAGAGCCTCAGAAAAGAAAATGGGATCTTCTTTTACCATGCTTACTGTTTGCCTACAGAGAGGTACCACAAGAGGGTGTTGGCTTCAGCCCCTTCAAACATCTGTTTTGTCACGCTGTGCGGGGACACTTAGCCATAGTTAAGGAGAGATGGGAGATGCCCACTCCCCCTATTACTACCAACGTAGTCGACTATGTGTTAGGGCTCAGAAAAAGGATGGTGCTCCTGATGGGTCTGGCTAGTGATAAGTTATAGGCAGGACAAGCCCTGGTGAAACATTGGTATGACCAGAAAGCTTCCCTCATCAACTTCACACCTGGTCAGCAAGTCCTGATCATGAATCCCATAAGGCCTAGAGCTTTACAGGATAAGTGGTCAGGCCCTTACACAGTGGTGGAGCCCCTGGGTGAGGTCAACTATTTAGTGGCCCTTGGAAGGCCTGGAAAGGCTCCAAAAGTGTTCCATGTAAATAGGCTGAAGGCTTTCACCCCAAGAGTTTTGAAATCGCAGCACTGCTATTGGCTTAAGATGTTGAGGAAGAGGAGTCTGAACCTCTCCCTGACCTGTTTCAAAGCAGTCCTTCAGATAGCTCCTTTGAGGGTGTCCGAGTGGCCCCTCACCTGACTTCTGATCAGCAGGCTGAGGTGAAGAGTTTGCTTAGGCAATTCCCCCCCCCCCTGTTTTCACAGTCCCCTGGTTTCACACCTTGGTGCAAACATAACATAGACACAGGAGACAGTGTACCTACCAAATGTAGGGGATACAGGATGTCAAAGTACGGTCTTACATTAAGATGGAGGTCAACAAAATGTTAGATCTTGGGGTGATTGCACCCTCCAGTAGTCCTTGGTCCAGCCCTGTAGTTTTGGTTCCAAAAGCAGGCCCTTCTGAATTGAGGTTAGGCGTGAATTACAGGGCTCTGAATGCTGTCACCAAGACAGATGCACACCCCTTGCCTCAAACAGATGAGCTGGTGGATACCTTGGGTGCCTCCAAGTACCTCAGCACGTTTGACCTCACTGCAGGCTAATGGCAAATAGCCCTTGCAGAACATGCCAAGGAGAAAACAGCATTATCAACTCCGGAAGGTCTTTACCAGTTCAGGGTAATGCCTTTTGGGTTGAAGAATGCACCTGCCACTTTCCAGAGGCTTGTGAATCATGTGTTGAATGGGTTGGATGAATTCTGTCTTGCATATCTGGACGATATAGCAGTTTTCAGTGCCACCTGGGAAGACCATGTGAAACACCTTGGGATTGTGTTACAGGCTCTTCAGAAAGCCCACTTGACCATAAAGGCCAGTAAATGCCAGATTGGACAAGGCTCAGTGGTTTACTTTGGACATGAAGTAGGTGGAGGGAGGATACAGCCTCTACCCAGTAAAGTACAAGCAGTACAAGACTGGCCTACCCCCACTACACAGACCCAAGTGAGAGCCTTCGTAGGACTCACTGGGTATTACCGAAATTTCATGGCAGACTATGGCATCATAGCTGCCCCTCTGACTGCTCTCACCACTCCGAAGAAACCCAAGAAGGTAACTTGGACTGAAGAGTGTGAGAAGGCCTTCAATGGCTTAAAAGACTCCTTGTGCCACGCCCCTGTCCTCAGGGCCCCTGATTACCAAAGACATTTTATTGTGCAGACAGATGCCTCTGACACTGGGATAGGAGCTGTACTATCACAAGTAGATGAGAAGGGTAAGGAACACCCTATTGGTTTCATTAGTCGCCAGTTTAAGGACAGAGAGCTCAGATGGTCCACAGTAGAGAAAGAATGTTTCTCTGTTGTGTGGGCCCTACGGAAACTGAGGCCCTACCTCTATGGGACCCACTTCACTGTGCAAACTGACCATAAACCCTTAAAGTGGCTGATGAACATGAAGGGAGCGAATCCAAAGTTACTTAGGTGGTCCATAAGTCTACAAGGCTTTGACTTCACTATTGAGCATAGGCCAGGTGTCCAACATAGCAATGCTGATAGGTTGTCCAGAATGTTTAACCGACCTGAACAAGAAACTCATCCAGGGGTGGATTAGTTCCCCCTGTCCTTAGTCTGGGAGGGGCGAGTGTTAGGAAAGAATGCATAATTGTATGTCATTTTCCCTCCATGTGGCAACCCCCAGACTTTTTGCTGCTGTTTTACACCCTGATCTAGACTTTGCCAGAGAAGCACAGCCTTCCGCCGCACTCCTCTGGGCTTTTGCTCAATTCTTATGGGGAAACTGACATGCCCTTAAGACAGTCAGTACTGGGAGACTTTGCTTCCCTTAGTCCTTTCCTCATGTTGCAGCTTTTGTGCAACATGAAACAAGAGTGCACTGTAACTTACTTTACCGCGGTCTTGGGTCTCTAGTCATTCCAGGGGCCCTAGAACCTCTCGCTGGACTTATTATGAACTGTGCAAGTGTGTCACAGACAGGACTGGTGGCAGCTATCGTTTCTCTTGTGTTTTGAACCCTTTTTCGCCATGCTATCCGCACTTACCGCGTTTGGCACAAATGAGTGGCCTGGCTCCAAAATGGCCATGCCATGAGGTTCTTTGTCCTGTCCACTGACCATCTTGCCCCTTCACCTTCCACAGGTCGAGCCGACCCTGGTCCGTCCTTATTTGGTCATGCACTTTCCCGCAAAACCCAAAGCTTTCGCGGGCTTCTGCATGCCTTGTGTGTGCCTCCAGGATGGGGGCTGGGATGTCTGTTCCCAATACGCATCCTGGGTGCCAGAGAGTCTGGAGTGTCCTGAATGCCTGGGACCACCATGGTCCGTGATAGGTCCACGTATGATGTGAGTGTTTGTGAGCAGATCTCCCATTGGGTCCTCTCCGTTTTGGCGCAAAAGGGAACTTTGGATAAGAGGAGGCTGAAAACACCACTACCATGTCGATCTCCTGAGTTCACACCGAACAAGGGATAAGGAGCCAAGTATCCTGCAACAAGAAGTTGAGTCGAGGAACTGCTGTTGACCCGCTGAAGTTTGGCACCCTGAGCCGCTGTCGTCCTGCCAGACCCCTCTGCTCTGCATCTGATCGTCCTAGAAGGTCTGCAAAGGCGCTTCGACCCATTGGAATAGTGGGATCAACTATTCCCGGCACCTTCATCAAACCCTGCAAGTAAGCCTCTTCGGAAGAGTCCCTGGGCCAACCAGTGGGCTGACCAGCTTAAGCAGGACGCTTTGCTCTGTCACCGCCGCCGTTTCGGTGAAGCCCTCGAAACTTGGTCTACTGCTTGCTCTGCGTCCACCGTGTTGCCCTGCTGCGGTAACAACCTGTGCACGTCCGCTGCATTTGGGACACCCTCGACACTGCATCCCGCTACACAGAATCTACACGGTGTCGAGACGTCCTGATCATCGCAGCTGAACCTGCCAGCAACGTGAACTGAACTGGAGAAGTCTGGGTCTGCCTGTGTCGGGGACCGGTGAGTAGTCCATACCCCAACCGGTGGCCCCTCGCGCAGGAGCCCGTTTCATTTCTAGCGCTGTTGCGAAATAGCGACTCTATCCCGCACTCTCACCCTGTTTCTGCCCACAAGTGGAGGCCTTGCTTGAGAAGTGGGGACTTGTTCTACATCACTTCATTCACCTTCCTAAACTGCCTGAGATCCTTGAAGAGACCCTACTTTCCATTGGCACCAGCGTGTGCAGGTACCTTTGAGCATAAGGCTCCTCTCTTCGTAGGGCTCAGACTTCCACCTAGTTAGGTGTATTTCTGATGTCGAACTGGGTCTAATGATTACTTGCACTGCCTGTTTTCCTCCCCATCTAGGTGGTCTACATATTACGTGCTCATAACTCCTTAGACCCCTCGGTCTTGTTTATATATTGTATTGATTGTGACGTGTTGGTTTATTTTAGTATTATTGTGATTCTTTGCTATGGTCGATGTTACAAAGGCCTTGTAATAAATGTGTCTATATTTTTGTTAGGCAGAATTCTGTGCAGTTCCCTCTGGGACCACTGCAAAAGGTTTAAGACTACAGGTGTTTGGCAGTAAACCCACTTGGTAGCAGTCTGTACCACACAGATTCACTTGGTAGCTGTGGCTGAGCAGTCAGACTTCCCTCAAGAAGAGTTAGGCAGTATACAGAGTATTCACAATAGGTCAAAAGAACACAGTAGAACAAGTAAGCACTGACCAGGGCTTGGTGTATAATTATTTATTTCAAACCACATCTAGAAAAACACACATGCACTGATAGTAAGCAATTCAAAAACACGGTCACTAAAAGATATAAACTCCCTTAGAAGAATATTAGACAAGTCTTAAGTAAAGCCCCACTTATTTTCAGACAGTGGTGAGCGCTTAATGCAGATGGCACTCTAATAATTCGTTTTAAAAGGGAGAGAAAAGCAGAGTATAAATTGAAACAGATCCCAACACTTTTACAAGAACACAACAAGAGAGGAAGGCAAAGTAAAACCATGAGTTTAGAGTTCAGTAGGCCGGACCCACTTTAAGGGGATCAAAACGAAATGTGTCCAAGGTCACACGGTTGCAGTGCACAAAAGTCTTGAAAAGGTTCAAAAAGAGTTGGACCAAAGAAAGGGACCAGTTAGAAGGTCAAGGCGGCCAGCCCAGTCCAGAAGGTTAAGGGGTTATTATTACCTTGTAGCAATCTTTAGAAAGGGAGGCCTGGCGGACACGGTACCTTAAAGTGGTGAGAATACTGCAGCAGGGGCAGTTGTTCCAGGCAGCGGATGCAAGTCAGTGCTTTGTCCGGGGGAAGAGAGGATCTCGTCAGGGAGGAAGACAGGAGTCTGTTGCACTGCCAGGAAAGAAACCAGCCGCGGAGTTCTCAGGTAAAAGGAGCGGTCCTTTTATTCGCAGTCCAGTGGTAAGTGGCTATCCGGTTGCCGGGGTGCTTGGCACAGGCAATTTGACCATAAGGCGGCCTGGGATGCGAAGAGAAGAAGGTAAACTGGTTGTGCCCACCAGTCAGGGAAAGAAGCCTCTCCAGCCGGGAGATCTTCTCTGTCGTCGGGAAGTGGTGAGTCGGTTCCGCAGGGCTCCACCGGTGGTGTCATTGTGGCAGGTCGGCTCAGCTTCTCCCTCGTCGGATTCTCAGGTCCTGTGGCGACTTCTGAAGTTCCAGTCCCCAAAGCCCTGCTTTTATGCAGCACATCCCCATTCACTCAGCCTAGCTGTCAATCAAACATGCTAAGTGGTGAGCCGGCCGGCTCACCACTTGGGCCAATCACACAAGAGTGCGACTTGAGTTACCAAGGTAACTCAGTCCAGGGTGCCTAAACCCCCTCCCACACCCCCTGTGGTACCCAGACAGAGTGGCAACACTTTTGGAGGCTTCTGTGGAGAAGCCCGCCAAAAAGTGGAACAAAGGGCTCGACTTGGGTTGGAGTCACAGAAGAGAACACAAACGCCATTTTAGAATCGAGTCCTGGCAAAAAATACCAACCGGCGAATTAATATTAAATAAATAAACCGGCAGTATGTTCGAGGCTATGAGAATTAAATAATTAAAGTTGCTAGCCTCGAACAATGGGAAAATCCCATAGGGATATATTCGCGCTCGAATATAAAAAGTAGTTTCCACTGCCACCAGCCCAAACTCGATCAGGGGGGACGGAGACGTGCCTCCTTGGCTAACAGACCCCGGGGCAATCGAATTGCCCCGACCAGTACGTCCACAATATGATGGTTTGTACTGGTTTCTGTTCATAATTTGGGACTAGTAAAGCCAATGGTGACTTTACATGCCCTGGGAGACAGTAGTCAGTGCCAGGGTATGGAGTCTATGGTGGGGTGTCACTATGACACCCCTGTGTTACTGCACGGAGGGTGCTGTGTAACACACATAGTAAAAAGACATGAGACCCTATGGAGTAAAGGACCCCGTAGCCCATAAAACACATTAACAGTCAAAGGAACACCATAAATCATGTCCAAGAGTGGGAGAAAAAGAGTCTCACTCTAGGCAGGAGAAAAAAACAAACTCCAGAAATCCAGCAAAGCTGCTGGGGGACTCACTAGGTTAGGAAATTGAGCCTAAAGAGAGAATTCTCCCTAACAATTTTTAATATTACACCTGTCTGAAGTAATTTGTAAGTGTCCTTGCTTTGTGTGCTCATTGAGGTCTTTCAGTCACCCTCACCCCTCTTGAGACTTAGTCTTGACCGCCGCCATCGCTACCTTGATTGGTCTGGCTTGTCCAGAGGTTACCCTGTTCCAAGAAACTAGGCTGGCCTTCTGAACCTCTGCCCCTCCAGGTCAGAGTTCAGAAATCCATCTTAACACATGGGTTCACCTGAACCGCACTTAAACTCCTTCCCGCAGAGAAGTTGGAGGAATCTATTCATGCAATTGCGTTTCAATGTGTTACTAACTGGAGAAATATTGTCAGCTAGAGCAAAGTCACCCGATTTAATAGTTTTGTGCAGACATTACAGCACTAAAGATGTTACAGAGACATTTAGACATATTTTGATTGATTGCCCTGCTTTGTTTCAAGGGAGGTCCTCATATTTCAAGTGTTTTGTGCCAGACGCTTCAAATGTAGCTTTAGACTTGCTATGGAAACGTATGCTTTATGATAACACAATTCCTTTACAACTGGCTGTTTTTCGATTCTTAAAATTAGAATGTGCTTTGGTTTAATTCTTCTAACAAATGGTGCTTTATAGCCTGATAATTGAGGAATAATGCTTTTTATTATGTCTATACTTGACAATATAAGGTCTAATTAATTAGTTATTTGGTGTATTTTAATAACATTTGTATGTAATGTGTTATAGTATTTTATTTTGATTTTAATGGAAAGATCTGTGTAAATTTTAATCAGAATGAGGTTGTGTTACTATGTTAATGTATTGCTTTGTGTATTGCTCTGAACCTTTTCTTTGTATGAATTTTGTAAAGGTTTCTTTGAAACCATATACAAATAAATTTTAAAAAATACACACACTGTCACTTGCACGCGGTTTTGCACACATGCCCCCTATTTTCCGCAGAAATCATTCCATGAATTAGGGCCTTTGCTTGCAGTGCACTTATGAAAGTTCTCAGTGGCGCAAGCTGATTAAAAGAATTCCTGGTTCCCTTCACTGTAGACCCCCCATAATGTTATGAAGTATACAATAAATGTTGTTTACGTGTCTGCACTAACTGATTGAATTAAGCCAAAACCATTTAAACTTCACTGAATAATTCTGATGTCCTGGGGAATCTGCGGAAATCGAATATATCGTTTCAAGATTAAATGTTCCTTGGCTGGGGGGCGTGGCTTGATGGCTGCGTGAAAGGACGCTCCTCGTAGGAGCTCCCGCAGATCCGGCATTGATTTTGGAAAAAACAAGATGGTTTTGGGCGGACATGCATGCCCCACGGCGCACCTGAAGGTGCATAAATACTGGGGGCACATGAAGAGCGGGCAGACAGCCTGAGTGATGGCCAGCAGGCGAAACCGGAGCTAAATCGAGTTACGAACTGCCCGCGACAAGTAGAATCCAAGATGGCCGTTGGGGAACAAAGGGCCATAAATGGTCCGCGAGGAATTGGTGGACTGCGCTGGTCAGTGCAGAGCATTGCATGCCCATAACAATAGCCCTGGGCTTGAGGCATCCTGATTGAGCGCAGCTGGGAGAACTTGGAGGAAGGAGGACCCCGCCAGGCCAGAGAGGAAAGCTGTGGTCAGTGACAAAGAGTGGAGTGCCGGCGGATTTCAGAGCTGCGGGCGCGGAGACCATTGCGGCAACGCATGAGCTGGTGACCCTGGGCAGAGCAGGGGCCCCCGCAGGCCCCGTACTGGTGGGGGGTGGGAGCGAGGACGGAGTGGGCGGCGCCATATTGTCGTGGCTGGAATTGCCGAGTCGAAGCCCGGTCGGGGCAGCGGAGTGCTGTGCCCGGCCCGGACATGCCCAGGACCCGCTGTGCCAGAGTGCTTGGGGCCCGGGGCGCCCGGTGAGACCCTGTGGCAGCCTGGCCGGGTGACTATGAGAGGCACTTGGAACAAATGGCTCGGATGTGAGCGCAGGCCCCTTCTGTGGGGGGTTTCTCACGACGTGCGCCATGGCAGGGGCTGGCGAGGAGTCATTGCGGCATTCGGCCAGGAGAGTGGGGCACGGACTGGGCTGAGTTGACGCCGGCGAGGGACAGCCGCGATAGGCTTGCAAAACGGAGGACCCGTGGGGGACTCCGGCTGGCTTTGCAGCATAAGGGTGTACAGGAGAGACGTATCAAGCGGCCTGAGGAGACCGTAGTGAAAAGACGGAAGGCATTGGAGGTTGTGCCTGGTGGAGCCCCTCGGCAGCACGCACTTGAAGCAAGGACATACACCTGGCCCTGAGGCGAGTGCGTGGGCGGGAGCCCCCCACACGGCGGGCCACCCACGGCAGCTGAGTAGCTGCAGACAGTAACGTAGGTGAAAGACCATAGGAAACCGGGGAGCTGGGGCCTGAAGAACAGAGGAGACAACATGCCCTTATGCCACTAACCAAGGGAAGAATAGTGACCAGCGGGCTGCTTGGATAGGTTCCCAACTCGGAAAGGTACTGTGGACTGTGTGGGGAGGCTGGACATCAGGGCCCACCCCGGGACACATGCAATCTTATGGGGATACACAGAGGGTAGCGTGTGACGGCACTGGATCCGGAGTAGAGGGGGAAGACACTGTTGCGGCCGTGCAGCCGGGGGGCCCTGTCGGGTCCTGGTGTAGCGGTGGCTGTAGTTGAGTCTGTAGCAGCACATGTGAAGACAGACCCACCCTGGGTGGGCCACGGGCAACCTACGCGAACCCCTGACACGGCTGAGTTGGTCCCAAACACCGAGCGCCGCTGGACACGGAGCAGGACGGTAGGAGCGGGGCTATTGGGTCGGCTCATACCTGGCCGGAGCGGCACGATGGCTGCCAAGAATATAAGACTAAAGGGCAAGCAGCCCACACTGGACGATTATGCCAAGACATCACCAGGCGCAGAGGGTGCCGGGAGCAAGGAAAAGCCTGCTGCAGGGAGCGCGGAGGCGCCGGGCACGATCCAGGAGGGGCTGACCGTGATCACGGACTTGAAAATTGCCTGGGAGACCAAATTGGTACAAGCCATGAGCGAGCTTCAAGTGGCACTAGACCTCAAAGTGGGGGCGGTCCAAGAAGAAGTGAACCTCCTCAGGCAAGACGTCAGGACACTGGCAGAGCGCACCGGAGAACTGGAAAAGGAGATGGCCCCAAACACAGCGGACTGCGCCGCCCACAAATCGCAACTTCATGCCCTGGTGCAGCGAGTGGGCAACTTGGAAAGTAGGGCGGAAGAGGCAGAGGGTTGGGCCCGACGGAACAACATCCGCATTATAGGTTTGCCTGAAGGAGCCGAAGGGCACAACCCAACAGAGTATGTCGAGACCGTGCTGCTCCAAGTGATAACGGGAGGTGTGCTTTCCCAGGCGTTCGCGGTCGAGAGGGCGCACAGAGCCCTGATGAGGAGGTCGCCACCAGGTACCCCTGCCAGGCCGATAATTGCGAAGATCCTAAATTATTGTTACCGGGAGAGGATACTCGAATTCTTCGGGAAGGGCGGAACAATTGAAAAGGGGTCAGCGAAGATAACGGCATACCCGGACTACACCCTGCAGGTGCAGTGCAGCAGGATGAACTTTGGGGCAGTGAAAAGGAGACTACGAGAGACAGGCCACAAATCTATGCTGCTTTACCCGGACAAATTGAAGGTGTTCCATAAGAACAAGGCACTTTTTTTTGAAACTCCGGAGGGCGCCATGGGGTGGCTGGATATGCAGAGCAGCCCCCAAGAATCGAATATCCGGACATGGGGCGAAGAAGGATATGCAATATGCAGTGGCGGCACTTAGAGTGGTGTCGCGCAAGACATTGGGACTGGAATATAGAGGGGGAAGGTGTTGCTTGGGATGAACATGCATGCAGGATCTGTTTGTACTATAAAATCCAAAACATTAAAGTGGAAGCTACTGGGAGAAGACCCTTGTACCCCCATAGCATTAAGCTTAGTTAGGTCACTGGTAGTCCGGTGACACCCTGCTGGGTTCTCATCCTTGGGGACTCTGCGGAGGGATCAAAAGTGGGTGGGCCTGAGATCCAGGGATGGAGCTGGGCATTTGTTGGGGCAGGGTGGGGAGGGGGGAGGTGACGGGTTGTGTGCAGTGGGGTGTAGTTGGGGTAAGAGGGGGAGGGAAGGGTGTTGGGAGGGTAAGGAGCCAGACTCAGTGTTACCAGGAGCAAAACGGGAAGCTACGGGGAGAGGCTGGATACCGTGTTCATGGCGTCGGGTAATCTTAGGGTGGTGACCTGGAATGTGCGGGGCCTTAATAATTATATCAAACGGAATAGGGTGATGATGTACCTCAAAAGGATGAGAGTCAACATCGCTCTATTACAGGAAACCCACCTCACTAAGGAAAAATTGGACGTGATTAAGGGAAAATGGAAGGGGAGCGTCGTGGGAGCCACATACTCGGCATACGCGAGGGAAGTGGTTATATGAGTGGCACCGCATGTGCCTTTTCAGTTTCTTAGGTCTACTGTAGACCTGGAGGGGAGATTGGTGGTGGCGGAGGGGCTTCTGGAGAATCGAGAAGTGAACGTTATAAACCTATATGCCCCTAACCAGGACACAGCAGCTTACTTCAGGTCTTTATATGGAAAAATCTGCCCCCTGTTGGGCGGGGCAATACTCTGTGGGGGCGACTTCAATTGCACCCTGAACCCCAGGGTGGGCAGGTCAGGCGGTAAGCTGGATAAACCGACCCCAGCAGCCAAAGAACTTGGGGCTTTGTTGTCAGACCTCAAACTGGTGGATATATGGAGGAGGTTGTACCCATCAGACAGGCAGTATTCACATTATGCAGCTCCACACGATCTGCACTCCAGGCTGGACTATGTGTCCACCCCATAGGAGATAGTGGGAGAAATGGTGGGAGCTGAATATAAGGCCAGGGTGCTCTCAGACCATTCCTCCCTGGTCCTGGAGTGGCGATACCACCCCCCGAGGGCGCGTATCCTGGCATGGAGGCTTAGAGCTGAGTCCCTACAGGACTCAGGTTTTCGGGAGGATCTAAGGGAGGCCATCACGGAATACTTTGAGATTAACATGGGGAGTGTGCAGTCAGTGGGTACGGTATGGGAGGCATTCAAGTGGTGGTGCGGGGGGTTGCCATATCTAAATCCAGGGGGCTCCAAGGGGGTATTGAACGGGAGTTGCAAGACACGGAAAGGGAGCTAGAGGATCTGATGCACAAAGGGGGGACCACCCGGGAAGACGGGAAGAGAATAAGGGAGTTGCAGGGAGTTTGCGTAGAGCGCTGGGACAGGCTGTGTAAGATGAACTCCAAGAAATACGTGGAGAGGCAACATGCGGACGGGGATAAGCCGGGAAGATTGTTGGCCTGGTTATATAAAAATGAGACACCCCGGACAGTGATCAGAGTTATTAAGGGGGAAGATGACCAGATTTATGACGCACAAGATGGAGTGAACAAAGAGTTCCTTAGGTATTATAAACGCTTGTACGAGGATACAAGCGAAGACATGGGTGAAGAAATCTCAGAAACACTAGAGGATATGGGCCTGCCCACCTTGGACGGTGTGGAAGGAGCGAGCTTGGAGGCCCAAATCACCGTGGACGAATTGGACGCAGTGATCCAGCATCTGCCCACGTGTAAGGCACCTGGGTCGGATGGACTGCCTAGCAAATTCTACAAAGCGTACAGGCAGGAGCTGCTCCAGCCGCCGCTGGCCATGTTCAACGAGGCCTACGAGCAGGAGGAGCTGCCGGAGACCCTGCGAGAGGCGGTGATCATCCCGCTCTTGAAACCAGGCAAGCCGGAAACAAATTGTGGGACTTACAGGCCTTTATCAATGCTCAACCAGGACAGCAAAATACTCACAGCTGTACTCGCCAACAGGCTCAAGTTAGTGATTGGCAAACTTATACACCCAAACCAAACAGGTTACGTCCCCCGCAGAAATATCACTGACAACCACAGGAGGCTACACCATATCATCGACCAAACAGGGGATGACCCGGGTGAAATGGCCATTGTGTCATTAGATGCGGTCAAGGCCTTTGATTCAGTCAGGTGGCCATGGCTGATGGCGACCTTGAGAGGATTTGAGATGGGGCCGGGGTACATGAGATGGGTCAAGATGCTATACAGTGCCCCGATTGTGAGGGTAAAAACCGGCACCATGATCTCAGATAAATGGTAACTCAGTAGAGGGACCGCACAGGGATGCCCATGGTCACCTATGTTATATATCCTGGCGCTGGAGCCGTTGGCAGTTTGCCATAGGCAACAATACGGGGAGGTGGGTATTCAAACGGTAGGGGGGTCACATTTGATCTCGTTGTATGCTGACGACATGCTCCTCTACCTGCGCTTCCCGGAAGAGAATCTGCAATATGTTCTAGAGGTGATGGAACGATATGCCATCCTCTCGGGCATATTGGTAAACCCGGGGAAGTCCAGTGTGTTCCCCTTGGGGAGGTACAGGGGCATCCCGCCAGACAAGCTGCCCATCTTGCAGATACCCTGGCAGGTGGAGACGTTCCGATACCTAGGCATAAATATATATCACAGCGCAGAAACAGAGCACAAACACAACACAGAGAAGGCGATAGAAGGTATCAGAAACAGTATGGTGTTCTGGTCCAGATTGCCCCTAACCATGATGGGTGGAGCAGCTTTGCTCAAGATGGTTGTGCTGACTGTTACACTTTTTCGTGAATGTCCCATACCTGATCCCCAAACGCTTTTTTGTTAAACTTCACAGCATGTGCAGGGGCTTCATATGGCACAACTCCAGGAACAGGGTGGCCCTCTGGAAATTACAGAACTCGTGTGAGAAGGGGGGCATCAACCTGCCGAACTTTGAACTGTATTACCTGGTGGGACAGCTGTTATTCGTGGCTAGGTGGTTGTCAGAAAATGAGTCGGCAGAAGCTAGGCTACTGCGAGGAGACCTGGCACCGTATTTCCTTAGAGAGACAGTATGGCTGCCTAGGGCGAAGGTGGCGGGGAGGGTCAGGTTGTTGGTGCTCGGCTGGGAGGTCTGGCGAACAGTGGGTGACCCGGACCCACTCTCCCAACAGGTCCCGCTGGTAGTGCTATGTGGGGGGGACTCCCAGTTGATAAAGGGGGTTCGCAAATACTGGGAGCTGGTGTGCCTGGCCACCCTGTGGGATATATGGCAGGAGGGGGAGGCAGTAGGATTCCAGAGCTTGATGGAGGAGACCGGGGTGCATAAAGGCCAACATATAACACACACTAGAATTATGAAACGAGTGAGGGAGAGGTGGTCTGAAACAGTTTTGGCAGAACAACCCGACGCCACCATAGAAATGATGTACGATGTCTTGGAGGGTGGGCACGAAATATCCTGGATATATGAGTTACTGGGCACGAAGGCAGGAAGGGAGCTGCTCCAGCTTAGGCACGACTGGGAGCCCAGAGGTACCATAAGAAGGTGTCCTGGGATGCGAGACTGCAGCAGATGCAGTTATATGTCACCCATAGGGCATACCTGACTCCCGGCAGGATAGCCAAGTTCGGGTGCTCGGCTGCACAGAACTGTCCCAGGTGTGGGGAGGAGGAAGCTGGGCTGCTACATATGTTCTGGGCCTGCCCGGAAGTGAACAGATTCTGGATAGAATTGAAGACGAGACAGGTTAACAGTGGGGTAGTGCTTGATGTCGGATCGGCTTGGGCATGCATGCTCGGGAGTTTCCCCAGACCCCGGAACCTAAAGCATATCAGCAAGATGAGGGACCTGGCATATATTTTGGCCAAGCGTAGAATCGCAATGGGCTGGAAGGCGGCCCACCGGCCCAGACTGGAGATGTGGTGGGCGGACCTTTTGAAATGGGTGGAGGCAAAATCAGTGGCCTGGTACGAAGCAGCCACTAGGGGAGGGGAGGTGGAAGTAGGCCCCCTGATGGCTTGGAGACAACTGGTGGCCTCAATGGCAAATCCCCGCCATCCCGAGGGTGAAGCAGAGGACATGGAGAGGGGGATGTTAGAGATATATGAGGAAGCTCAGGAGGATGACACTGCTGAAACGGCTCCAGTTAATGGGGGCGTGGGGGGAGGACAGTGAAGAGTAATCGATTTGTAATACTGATTGTGAAATGTCCTAAATGGTTGTAATGTTTGGAGTGTTGGTTGATTTAAAATAAAAAAATTAAATATTTTTTTTTTTTAAATGTTCCTTGGCTGAATTCTGTGGAGCCAGTGCAAACATGGAATCGATGCATCTCGCAATGTATTTCCAATGCGCTGCCAAATCTCAGCTCGTGTTATGCCCGGTTTATAGTCACTATTTCGAATAACATTTGGTCGAAAGTCAAAATGTCGAAAAAATAATGTCTAAAAAAAAAAAATGTTGAATGTCTTTTTTAGTTTGTTTTTTGTTCGAAATGGGGGTTCCACCCCAATCCCCCCTTTTTTAATTATTTTTTCTGTTTTAACCCTTTTTTTTACTTGCAGAACCAAAAAAAACATGTAAATAAAAAAATAAAGCATTCAAATTTTTTTTTTTTAGACATAGGGCCTCATCACGACTTGGGCGGTAACGCCGGCGGTATTAGCCCTACCACCGAACTCCCCGGCGCTAATAGCGCCGGATCACGAGTTCTGCGGTAAAGTAAATCCCCATTCCCCATTGAGCCCATTCGGGAATGCCCCATTGCCCATTGGGCTCAATGGGGAAAATTCGCGCTCTTACCGTCGGCGGATTTCCCGCCGGCGGTAATAGCGCAAATTTTCAGCGGATTTCCTCCCAGCTCAGAGCTGGGGCGAAATCCGCCGAAGTCCTGATTTGGTGGACCCTAAAATCCAGCGGTAATAGCGCTACCGCCGGATTTAAGGGTTACCACCAAAGTCGTGATGAGGCCCATAATCTTTTCGACATTTTTGTCATTCGACTAAATGTTTTCGACATTTTTTGGGCCTCATCACGACTTCGGCGGTAACCCTTAAATCCGGCGGTAGCGCTATTATTGACATATTTAAGGGTCTGCCGAATCAGGGCTTCGGCGGATTTCGCCCCAGCTCTGAGCTGGGGGGAAATCCGCCGAAAATTCCCGCTATTACCGCCGGCGGTATTAGGGCAAAGATTCTCCATTGAGCCCAATGGGGAATGGGGCATTCCCGAATGGGCTCAGTGGGGAATGGGGACTTACATTACCGCCGAACTCGTGATCCGGTGCTATTAGCGCCGGGGAGTTCTGCGGTAGGGCTAATACCACCCGCGCTAATAGCGTTACCGTTACCGCCCAAGTCATGATGAGACTGGACACCGTTATGCCCTGCTGCCATCTAGTGGCATGAGCTGAGAATTACAACCTTGCTGTACACATGAGTTAGTGGACTCTGGACCCGGATATACAGAAGCTCCGCCCCACCACCCTCACTAGCACCTTGTTCTAAGGTGCGGGTGGGGGGGGGGGCAGTCACAGGCATGTTCAACCCCCAATTACCCCTACAGATATTCGGGAGCACCATGGGGATAGGGACATGCCTACCCCCACCGCTTCAACCCATGTTCAGGACCAAAGAGAGCCGGGTAGTCATAGGGGACCGGCCCTCACATCCCGTTCACCACTTAGGGACCGCCACAGGAAGGGCGGTTGCCCCTCACCCAAGCTTCCAAGCCATACCGAAACATCTAAAATAGGAAAGAAAGACCGTCCCTGTAAAGAACAACGGTGCAGCATTTCAAAGCCTTCGACAAGTGAAGAAATATTTGTTTTCGTTCAGCACGGTCACAGGAGGAACCAGTTCACACTGTGGCATACAGCACGCAAAAGTACATGGTTACAAAGTCACATTCAATCAAAGATGAAGAAACAAGCGCCATTCTTCCAGCGTCACAGGGATTACAAGCCTGCAAATTCCCTGCAATGTAGGAAGTTCGTATATAGAAGACAGCTTCCCATGCTTACCCGGAGATTGTGCAACTCCAGATTCAAACGCTAGGAGAGGAGAGCGCCCCTGACCAATGAGAGCAGGGCTTCTGGGAGAGGAAGGGAGACAGCACACCTGTCAATGGCCAGTCTGGAACTGTGGCAGGCCTCCACGTAACCTCGGGCAAGCACCCTTCCAAGCCCCCAAGCCCATGCTCCAATCACAAAAAGGCACAACGCTCAGTACACTGGTGCCCTCCATATCACTAAGCAACATCCAAAGGAAGAAGCCCCCCCCCCACCCCTATAGACAGCAGCCTGCTCAGCCCGGTGTATGGGGGCTGGGGGATGCAGTAGAAGTTGGGGGAAGGAGTTTGGTGGAGACAAGCAGTAGGGGAGAGCTGTGGGGTCGAAGCAGGTTCACAGAAGAAAGGGTTGTCATCAGTGGGAGGAGAGTTGTTAGGGAGTGGAGGGGAGGGACTGTCACAAGAAAAGAGAGTTGCGAGGAGGTTGTAGGATAATTGATACCATCCAGCGAGCAAAGATGTGGGGTGGGTGGGGAAGAAGTACTATCAGGAGCCCAACCGTCCACGAGGGGGAAGGACATTGTATCCCTTAACATGGGTGGCAGAAAGAAGAATGCTTAAGGGGGAGACACCGCTGCTATACCTGAGGAGGCGGGACGGGAGCAGGTACCCCTTCTAGAAAGAGAGATGAGGGATTTCCAGCATTCCACATCCAGCCAGGGCATAAACAAGAGGGGGTGAAAGGAGGCACAAGAGGATGAAATCTCTCCGGGGGACAGGGAGCTTACACTAGCAGGGAAAGGAAAGAGGTGCCTTGGGGACCAGGATTCTAGAGCAGGAAGGTGGTCAACCAAAGAAAACCCCCCAAGAGCCTGAGAGAGTGGGTCAGTCCTAAGAAGAGTGGCCCGCCGGTGGTCACCTGCCAGCTCAGCCAAGCCCAGAACGCAGTGAAAAAGCCCCTCCTTGTACTCTATTGACAAGGGGAGAACCCCAGAAACCTGCAGCCTGAAGACGAATACAGGAGATATCGATCAGACACTCAGACAAGGACCCCTTTGCTGGAACTGTTGTAAGGGACTTTGCCAATGATTTAGGGCAAAAACATTATTTTCCCTTTGCTTTGCTGTTGTGGTGTTTATCATGAGCCCTCTTCTGTTACTGAGCACTGCCTGTGTGTGCCAGCCTCTTTGTGCCTCCGACCCAGCGAACCCTGTCACCATGGCAATGAGTATAACACTGGTGACTTTCCGTGTAGTACTTTTTTTTTAAAATGACCAAAAAGTAGATATTAAAAAATGTGTGATATCTATGTCCGCTCCGCGGTCACACTTCCCTGTTCGCTCCACGGACAAGACACTGATTGGCTAAGGGGCTGGTGTCATGACCGCGACACGCGACATCTCTGCCGATTGGCTGCAGCGAGATGTGTTCAGCGTCAGATTGTTTGGATGCGTCCGACATCTTGGATCCGTCGACCGCGGAGCGCATACCAACGGCAACAAGCTATTTCAAAACCTATTTTGCATTCCAAGATGGCCGCCGGCACTGAGTAGACATGCCGACGGTGCTCTCCGGACCCGTCTGAGGCGAGGTGCCCACCGCCCCTTCAGCAGGCTACAGTAGCGGCCAGGAAAGACCCTTGGGGAGCGAGGAAGAAGTGCGAGCCGACTGGTGTTGTCAGGCAGCCGGTGCTGGTCTTTGGGAGCGGTGCTGCTGACAAAGGACCCGTGGCCGCCAGCGCGGCCGGCGGGAGGAGCACACAGGAAGGTGCCGCGGCAATCAGGGGTAGCATTGTGAGGAGCAGGGAGGCTTGGGGAAGAAATGGGGCGCCGAGGAGAGCGAGCCCAACGGGGCTATGGAAGTGGGCTGCAGGCGCAGGGGACCCCGCGGAAGCGGCTCTACGGTCCGCCCATCCCCCCCGTGGCAAAAGGGAGAGGAGCACTGGGAGGGACCGTGGCAGTGTGGTCTGGCTCAGTGAGGGGCTGTGGAGCGCAGGAGGCAGAAGGATCCCCGCGGAGGTGAAGGCGCGGCAGGGCACCGGAGAGGCCAAGCATGTGAGGGAGAGCTGGTGAAAGTGACACAGAGACGCACCTGCCCCTCTGGACGTGGCGCTGCAAGCCCGAGAGGCTTGCCGAGCCGAGATCTCCCACGAAGCCCCACCAAGTAAGTAGGAGCAGCTGCGGGAAAGCTGGTGCGGAGAGGGACGCTACCAGTGGCCAACCCGAGACCCCGAAAGCGAGTGGAGGGCAGGGAAGTTGCCCCAGCCAGAGGGAGAGAGCCTACCCCCATCTAGGGCTCTTCGGGGGCAGGAGCTTTGCAGAGCCCAGCGGCAGTTGGAGGAGAGGTCGAGGGACGCACAGCGAGGCACCGAGGCGCATGCCACCGAGAAGTGCGGCCTTGCAGTCGATTCAGTGTTGGGCCCGAGTGGCTTCCCCGGCCCCCCTGGAGTGGAAAGGAACCTTGTAAAAGAGTGGTAGGCGAGCGGAACACCCCCTTATTAATTGAGGAGAATCGGAGAAAGGGGGCAGAGCGGGACTGCCTAGGGGAGAAGTCGGGACTGGTACAATCTAGGAAGCCCCCGCTGAGGGCTCAAGTGAAGCGGTATTTGACAATTCATCACCCATCTCCGGCTAAGCTCAGTAGACTACGCATCTACAGAAGATCGGGGTGGCAGAAGGCCCCGTTCCCTGGTGTCAAGAAATTCCAGCCTTTTCAGGCATAGATGGAGGGCAGCGGAGTGACTCTTGCCTAAGGTCTGCCTTTCAGGAGTGCTCCAGAGGCATAAGATTCAGGGGAGTGAGCAACATGACCATCAAAAGCAAAAGTAAATGGGGGAAAGTAGCTCCAGCCACGGGTGACACGGTGGGCATGCTCCCTGCAATTTGGCCAGTGCAGACCCTGCGGGAAGGCTCTGGGTCATCTTGTGAGAAGTTCGGGGAGGATTCTGACCAGGGGAGTTGGGAGGAACAGACTGTGATGTCTAGACGGGAATTCCAGGGGGAGCTGCAGGCTTTACAATCGAATCTGGCAAAGACTTTCCAGGATCAATTTCAACTGATGAGGGCAGACCTGAATGAAGCCCTAGGAGAGATTAGACAAGAGATGCGGCAATTGGGGGAAAGGACAGACACTCTGGAAAAAGGTCTCCAAGAAGTAGAGGATGAAACTACAACTAACAGTGAAGCCATAGAGAGGTTGGACGTGGCTACAAGGAATCTAGAAGTCCAAATGGAAGATTTGGAGAATAGATCCCGAAGCATCAATATTAGAGGGAAACTTCTGCCAGAGACGGTGTTAGACAAGGACTTGAAAGCGGTGCTTCAAGGCATTTTTGCCGACATCTTGGACGAAGGAAGCCCTGAGAAGGTTCAGCTGGACCGAGTACATAGAACTGGGCGGCTGACCAAAAGCCAGATGGTGAAACCTAGAGACATCCTGGCGGCTTTTGCTAGATACGCCCAGAAGGAGGCAGTTCTCCGGGCGGCACGGCAGCAGGAGCCCATCATGGTCAAAGGGCAGCAGATCGCATTATTTCAGGACTTGATGAGTAGCACACTCACGAAAAGAAGACAAATGGGCCCATTGTTAAAGGTCTTAAACGAGAAGGACATACGGTACAAATGGACATTACCGTTTGGCCTGCTTTTTAAATGGGAGGGAGCGCAGAAGCTTATTATGTCCCTACAGGAAGGGGCTGATCTCCTTCGTATGGAGTTAGAGGAAACTCCTTCAAGCACAGGAGCACAGGGCGCGAAGGCGTGTCCCAGGCTGAAACCCTGGGGATGGATGACAGTAGGAGAGAAAAGGAGAAGAGGGGGCGACGAAAACAAGAAGCAGCGAAAAGGCAATTCAAGTGAAGAAAGGAACGGGACAGCAGCTGACTCCTAATTTCAATGGCGGTAAAAGGGGTGGTGGTCCTCCTAAAATGAGAACTGAAGTTACGGGTCATAGGAGGAGCAACCAGTTTGGGTACGGGAAGGGCAGAGATGCCCGAGTTAGGAGTGGTGAGCAAGCGGGAAGGGGGTGCCCTTTCAGGGAGGGAGGAGAGGGGGGGGACAGGGAAGGAGGGGGGATGGGACAAAGGGAGGGGGGCGGACGAGTCATCCAAAGAGAGGAGGGGTGAGAAGGTAGTAGCTCATAGTAAGGCCCAAGTCTCAAGTCATAACTCCTTAAGTGGTTAACGCATAATGTGAGAAGGCTGAATTCCCCACTAAAGAGGAAAAAGTTGGAGCTCTTTACGAGAAAGGAGAAACCCGATATTATGGGGCTCCAAGAAACACACCTGGTATTCAAGGACCAGGGAAGAGTGAAGCTGCGGGGATTCGACCAGATTTTCCATGCCTCAGGGCAGAGTAAAGCAAGGGGGTTAGCTCTAGCCATTAGGAACAGGGTTGACTTCAGAGTTGAAGCTCTTATGAGAGATAAAGAGGGGAGATACATTATGGTCAGGGGAAAATATCAAGATGCCCCTTATACGATTGCGGTTATATATGGTCCTAACTCCGGTCAGGAACAGTTTTTACTGCAGGTTCTGAAAGTATTGGAAGAGCACTCTAGGGTCAGATTGTTTTGATGGGAGACCTGTACAGCAAAAAGAAATGCCACACTCTTGTGGCTGTGGTTCGGCCATGGGCTATATATACCAGTAAAGGGGCAAAGGAAACTAAGATTAACGCAAGGTACTGGTACGTATGCAGATTGGCATATAGGGAGGTATAAATGAATTAAAGGCCTGTCTCTGGTCCAATCCTATGTACCCTCTTGGGTACTTACATCTACATATAATTTGTGTATATCTCAACCCAAACATCAAAAAGAATCATTCAAGCTTGTGTAATATTTGAAACAAGGCTTTATATTAAAGAGTTGTGCATATAGTGAACGCCCAAAAAGTTGGGGCACATACAATCAATGACACAGTTTATACATACTTAAAAAAATCCTTCTAAACATATATTGAAATAACAAAGTGCAATGAAACAAAGCAAAAATTAAAAATTAAGAAAGGAAAGACAAAAAAGTCATTAAAACATGATGAGAAATCAATGTAATATTTCCAACACTGTGATAACATCAAAAAATGGACAAAGCTTGAAAAAGTTAACAAATACTTTTTTTCAATAATGTGTGGTCAAATTGAGTACCTATGAACATTCAATGTAAACATTAATATACATTGGGGTAGGGGTCTGCCAACGCATGAGGGTGAAAGAAAGGAAAAAGCAAAAGGACAGTGGAGCCAGGAAGTCAACAGAATTTCTGAAGAAAAAATCCTGACTAACTGAAAAAACAAATTTTGCAATTGAGTGAGAGGTCCAATTTTGATCAGATATTCTATGAGGGACCTCAAATCCCCTATAAAACGTGATCCGTTTCAGCGGTATCAAGTGGATGAAGAAAGATGCTCTTCCAAGCTGAAGAGATTGCTCTGCCTTCATCAGGGCAGTGATAGCGAGACCCTGTAAAACACAAAAGGAAGGAAGGAGGAAAAGATAAATTTAGTAAAAAAAGAAAGGGGGTTAGGGGAAGGAGAAAAATGGAATGGACATGATGAAGGAAATGGTCAATACAGAACAATGTAATGTAGACAAAATGCAATAGACTAAATGCAAACCAATAAATATGGTCATGTTTGCCAATCACATCATACCCATGTCTAGGTCTCCTAACGTTAGGGGATCCCCTGTAAGACTACCCGTGGGTCCCCCCCGTGGAGAACAAAAGATAATGGTGTGGGTTCCCCTTCAAACACAAATCTCCTGGGCCCAACTCCCCACATTCGGTCCATCAACCCCACCGGGTATGGGATAGCAGGGGGGGAGGGCGAGAGAGCAACACCAGCCGGTGAGGGCCTGAGTGGACTGGAAAAGTAACTGAGAAGCTAAACTGGACGTCACTTACCAAAGGTGGTGGTGGAAAGAATAGGAACCTGGGGCACATAGTCGTTTATTCATGCATCAGGAAGTGCATATAGTGCCTGTATGAACAAAAAGGACAGGTATATCCGACGTCGGTCGCTGTGGAGTCACTGAGTCCTATGTGGTATCAGTGAAAAGGATTGTTGCATCAATTGGGTTTGTGTCCTCAGATGCGTACTGGCCCGTGATTCTGCAACTGGAGAGAAACACAGTGGAGCAGAAAGGACAATGAAAAGGGGGCACTTAGACGGGGAGTTGCCCAAAAATGTACCAGAAAGTGAAAATAAATGGCCGTGCCAAAGGTAACGGGCGGACCAATTGAGGAAATGTGGTTGTGTACAGTACCTCAAAAAATGGAGTACAGAGCTCCACGGTCCGCAGTCCAAGCTGGAGGAAGAGAGAAGCAGCCTGCGTCCGGGTGTGTGCCGCACTGGGATCTCCGTTCCGAGTGGCTGCAGGAATGCGGAAGAAGAGCATTCGTTCCCAGGGTGGCGCCGTGACGTCTAAGGGTGGGCATGTGCGCTGGTGCCTAATGTGTGCGCGGCAACCAATCCGGTGCCTGCACATCCGCAGAGTGGCAGAGGGGTGTGTGTCCCGAGTATCCAATCATGTGTGCCGGATCGGGAACCATAGGGCGCGTGACGGTGCTGGTTACTAAATAAAGCATACCGGCACCCGGGGAGCGAGTGATCGATTCCCCAGGTAGACAGTCAGCTGCTAAAGCTGACTGGATCGCTAGACAATGTTTACGCGAAAATTGAAAACAGCCCGTGGTCTGGGGACAAAATTACCTCCATGAATCCCGGGGATGTCAGAGCCTGGAGCCCGAAAATGTAGGAGCCTGTGCTTGGTAGGGGCTATGAGTGGTCAGAGGGATCTGCCAGGTAAAGCTGAATAAATGAGTCTGCATGAGAGAGGTATAGTCATGCAGATTGCACTGTGAAGATTCACGGACTGTGTGGTGGAAAGAGGTGGAAGTACCGAGAAGACCAGAAGACTGAGTGGTCTCAAAGAGGAAGTTCCGAATAGATATATGTACCGCATATGAAGCCCATGGTGGTCCCTGTCTGGAATAATAGTGTGGGGCAGGTGGAACAAAAAGTGCTCAGCTCAAGTAGTGGGGATTAGTTGCCCATATCTAGGGAGAGCTGTTAGGAAGGAGGTAATTCATTGAGTTCATTCTCCAGGGAATCCAATCTGTAGACCCATCTTTTTTCCAATTCAAGGAGTCTGTGTTGTACATTCTGGCCTGTATGGATCCTGTCCAGGACCCACCATAGAATATCATCTGGAGTGTGAGAATTGGCCAGGAAATGTGCGACCAAGGGAGAGGTAGTTTTCTTGCATTGGATCCTCGAGCGATGTTCCGCGATCCGAACTCCAACATTTCGCATGGTTTGTCCCACGTATCGAAGGCCACATGGACATTCAATACAATATACAACCTGGTTGGTCTTACAATTGGGTTAGGATCCATTGTCTGTTGCCAATGTTGAATGTTTGTATCTTCTTTGTAAATTTACATACCGAACATGACCCACACGGATGGTGTCCAGTGATCTTGCGTAAGTTCCACAGACCTGTACGTGGTGGAATTTTACTGTATGAAGAGTGAACCAAATATTCCCTGATGTTCCCTGCTCTTTTAAAGGCAAAACGGGGTATGGGTTCATCCGTAAATTGTAGTCTGACTATGGGCCAATATTTGCAGATAACTTTTTTAAAATCAAAAACATTGGGTCCATGAGTCATCACGCATGTTAGTCTTTCTTCATTGAGTGCGTTGGATTTCGGCCTGGGTGTCAAAAGTGAGTCCTGATTCGTGAATCTCGCCCTCTTAGTTGCGGTATTCACCAATCTTTTGGGATATCCGCGTGTTAGCAGTAGGTTGCCAAGTGCTTTGGCATTCTCATAGAAATCATTTAGAGAGGTGCAATTCCTTCTGATTCTTAGCAATTGACCATATGGCAAGTTCTATTTGATGTGTTGTGGATGATCACTTTGATAGTGAAGGTGAGTATTGCGATCTGTGGTTTTCCTGAAGAGGTTGCACTGAAGTTTATTGTTGAAACATGTGATCTCCAGTTCCAGAAAATGTATCCGTGTGGTACTGTACTCCATTGTAAATTGGATGTTGTTATTGCAGTTATTCAGCCATTCTAAAAACTGTTGAAGGGATATATCGTCGCCTGTCCAAATGAAAATAATATTGTCGATATATCGATGCCAGTGGGAAATGTTTGCAGTCCACTGGTTGGTTAGACTGAAAATGTATTTTTCCTCGAAGAAGGCCATAAATAGAATGGCTAGGCTGGGTGCAAATGTTGCACCCATGGCCGTGCCTTTGACCTGTAAATAGAACTGGTTGTCAAAGGTGAAGAAACTTTTACATAGGGCAAAAGTCGCTAATTCAATGATGAATTCTGGTGGGACCCGGTATGGTCCTGATTCAGCATAGTCCCGGGTCAGATGTTCATATATGGAATCTATCCCTGCATCTTGTGGGATGGAAGTATATAATGCCTTAATGTCCATTGTAACTAAGAGTTGTTCAGAATAGATGAAAGGCAAATTCTCAAATACCTGAATGGTATGTGTCGTGTCCCTGAGGTATGCTTGAGTTTTGCTGCTCAGGGGTTTAAGGAAATGGTCAATGAATTGACCCAAAGGTTCCAAAATGGAACCACATCCAGAGACGATTGGTCTCCCAGGTGGATCCTGTGGGTTTTTTATGGATCTTGGGGAGAGCGTATAAACAGGGTGTACGGCTGGAAGATGTGGTGAGGAAACTGGCTTCCTTATTTGTTATCCAGTCTCTGTCTTGGGCATATGCAACCATTTGGGAGATCTTTGTTTGCATTTCTTTGGTGGGGTCCTTCCTAAGTGTACGGTAGCTGACCCCATCGTTTAGTAGAGTCATGATCATGTTGGTATACTGATCGTTTGTCATAAGGACAATGCCTCCACCTTTATCAGCTGGTTTGATAATGAGATGCCGATTGTTGGAAAGATCTTTAAGGGCTGTTCTCTCTCCCTTGGTTAAGTTCTGATTTAGTTTATGCTTGTTTTGCTTCAATTGTCTGATGTCTCTCAAGACACATCTCTCAAAGGTGAGTAGGTCATCGGGTACCTGATTGTCAGAGGGTATAAAGAATAACTGTGGGTGAAGGTCCGTGTCCGGGTCTGCGTTTTGTATATTGTGGTCTTGGAAAAAGACACAAAGTCTTAAATTGCGAAAGAAACCGGCGCATCTCTGTTTCGGCCTTATACCAGTCTGTGTCGCTGGTTGGTACAAAAGAGAGACTTTTGGTTAAAAGTGAAATTTGATCGGGAGTAAGGTTAAAGTTACCCAAGGTGAAGATCGGTAACTGGTTGTTGTCGGAAATGTAGTCTAACGTCTCCGTCTCGTGGGTCGTCTCCGTTGTCCTTGGTTGGGTGTGTTCCAAAATGGAGGACCCCATCCCCCTCCCTGTCCTCCTCTGCCTAAAAAAGGGAAAGATGGGGGGTATGGGCCCTGAAATGGTGGTTGTGTGAATTGGTAGGGCTGATATGGAGTTAAATTCTGGTGGGAGCTTCCACCAGATGAGCCCGAGCTACTTGATCCCGGAAAGCTGACTCTGCCTCGTCTGCCTCTTTGAAGAGGATTGGGATCCACTTCCTTGTTTCCTAAGGGAATCAATGTCGCCGTCAGTCGTGTAACGATAAATGACTTCAGTCCTGAAGTCTTTAATGTCTTTGTTCAATTTGTTGTTTTTTTTAGTTAGTGTATTGGCCTTAAATTGTTCAAACTGTTTGTTAATGTTTGATTCTTCTTTCTGTAAGGTTCTTTGCAGTTCTGTATTAATGCGTTATGCTGTAGTAATAGTAAGGACCATAAGGTCTCTGCTGCACTTCATAGCGATGAAGCTAAAGTTTGTGGTACATTCTTTATCTTCTAAAAATAGTCTGGGTTCGTTGCGCACTATTAATCCACTTGGTATGATGTTCTTTTTCAAATATTCCCGAAGGAAATGCCTGTGGAGTTCAGTGCGGAAAGCTTTTTTTCTTAATTTTAGGAGATCTTCAGCTGTGCTAGATGAGGTAGTTGGCTGATTGGGATCTGGATGGTCAAATATGGAAGGGCCCCGGATTAACTCAATTGTTTCCTTCCCTGAGTAACTTAAAGTAGCATTCGCGGCCATCTATGTGCCACCCAACCCTCGAGGTCAAGGACCCGTGCGGGTGTCGGTGCCCATGCGAGATATAAAGAGATGGAGGAAGAGAGTGAAATGCCTAAGGCGGGATAAAGCAAAGACAATAATGAAAAAGCTTTACAAGAAAGCCGGAATGTGGCTATAATTGTGAAATCAATTGAACCCCACTTAGTGGGGTGCCCAACCACTTAACAACTGTGGTTGTCCAATAACATATACAGCAAAAAGAAATGCCACACTCTTGTGGCTGTGGTTCGCCCATGGGCTATATATACCAGTAAAGGGGCAAAGGAAACTAAGATTAACGCAAGGTACTGGTACGTATGCAGATTGGCCTATAGGGAGGTATAAATGAATTAAAGCCCTGCCTCTGGTCCAATCCTATGTACCCTCTTGCCCTCTTGGGTACTTACATCTACATATAATTTGTGTATATCTCAACCCAAACATCAAAAAGACCCATTCAAGCTTGTGTAATATTTGAAACAAGGCTTTATATTAAGGCTTTATATATATTAGGTGCATATAGTGAACGCCCAAAAAGTTGGGGCACATACAATCAATGACACAGTTTATACATACTTAAAAAAATCCTTCTAAACATATATTGAAATAACAAAGTACAATGAAACAAAGCAAAAATTAAAAATTAAGAAAGGAAAGACAAAAAAGTCATTTAAACATGATGAGAAATCAATGTAATATTTCCAACACTGTGATAACATCAAAAAATGGACAAAGCTTGTAAAAGGTAACAAATACTTTTTTTCAATAATGTGTGGTCAAATTGAGTACCTATGAACATTCAATGTAAACATTATTATACATTGGGGTAGGAGTCTGCCAACGCATGAGGGGGAAAGAAAGGAAAAAGCAAAAGGACAATAGAGCCAGGAAGTCAACAGAATTTCTGAAGAAAAAATCCTGACTAACTGAAAAAACTAATTTTGGAATTGAGTGAGAGGTCCAATTGTGATCAGATATTCTATGAGGGACCTCAAATCCCCTCTAAAATGTGATGCGTTTCGGCGGTATCAAGTGGATGAAGAAAGGTGCTCTTCAAAGCTGAAGAGATTGCTCCGCCTTCATCAGGGCAGTGATAGCGAGACCCTGTAAAAAACAAAAGGAAGGAAGGAGGAAAAGATAAATTTAGTAAAAAAAGAAAGGGAGTTAGAGGAAGGAGAAAAATGGAATGGACATGATGAAGGGAATGGTCTATACAGAACAATGTAATGTAGACAAAATGTAATAGACTAAATGCAAACCAATAAATAAGGTCATGTTTGCCAATCACATCATACCCATGTATGGGTCTCCTAACGTTAGGGGATCCCCTGGTAGACTACCCGTGGGTCCCCCCCATGGAGAACAAAAGATAATGGTGTGGGTTACCCTTCAAACACAAATCGCATGGGCCCCAACTCCCCACATTCGGTCCATCAACCCCACCGGGTATGGGATAGTAGGGGGGGAGGGCCTGAGTGGACTGGAAAAGTGACTGAGAAGCTAAACTGAACATACCTTACCAAAGGTGATGGTGGAAAGAATAGGAACCTGTGGCACATAGTTGTTTATTCATGCATCAGGAAGTGCATGTAGTGCCTGTATGAAAACACTGGGAAGTCTCCAGAGTCCAGGTGTCCTGGTAGTCAGTATCGCCAGACCATGTAGATGGTATCTGGAAGTATACAAAAGAATTGTGTCCATGTAATGTGAAATCCAGACAGGTGCGAGGAGATGGGGTCAGGGAGAAGGCCATCTGGGCCTCCCTGACTTTGGAGGTGGGGCCGATAAACCGTGAGATTACCTGCAAGTAGTCCTGTATTCAACAAAAAGGACAGGTATATCCGACGTCGGTCGCTGTGGAGTCACTGAGTGAAAAGGATTGTTGCATCAATTGGGTTTGTGTCCTCAGATGCGTACTGGCCCGTGATTCCGCAACTGGAGAGACACACAGTGGAGCAGAAAGGACAATGAAAAGGGAGCACTTAGACGGGGAGTTGCCCAAAAAGGTACCAGAAAGTGAACATAAATGGCCGTGCCAAAGGTAACAGGCGGACCAATTGAGGAAATTTGGTTGTGTACAGTACCTCAAAAAATGGAGTACAGAGCTCCACGGTCTGCAGTCCAAGCTGGAGGAAGAGAGAAGCAGCCTGCGGCCAGGTGTGTGCTGCGCTGGGAACTCCGTTCCGAGTGGCTGCAGGAATGCGGAAGAAGAGCATTTGTTCCCAGGGTGGCGCCGTGACGTCTAAGGGTGGGCATGTGGCTGGTGCCTAATGTGTGCGCGGCAACCGATCCGGTGCCTGCACATCCGCAGAGTGGCAGAGGGGTGTGTGTCCCGAGTATCCAATCATGTGTGCCAGATCGGGAACCAAAGGGCGCATGACGGTGCTGGTTACTAAATAAAGCATACCGGCGCCTGGGGAGCGAGTGATCCCCAGGTAGACAGTCGGCTGCTAAAGCTGACTGGAGCGCGAGACAATGTTTACGCGAAAATTGAAAACGCCCGTGGTCTGGGGTCAAGATTACCTCCATGAATCCCGGGGATGTCAGAGCCTGGAGCCCGAAAATGTAGGAGCCTGTGCTCGGTAGGGGCTATGACTGGTCAGAGGGATCTGCCAGGTAAAGCTGAATAAATGAGTCTGCATGAGAGAGGTATAGTCATGCAGATTGCACTGTGAAGATTCACGGGCTGTGTGGTGGAAAGAGGTGGAAGTATCGGGAAGACCATAAGACTGAGTGGTCTCAAAGAGGAAGTTCCGAATAGATATAAGTACCGCATATGAAGCCCATGGTGGTCCCTGTCCGGAATAATAGTGAGGGGCAGGTGGAACAAAAAGCGCTCAGCTCAAATAGTGTAGATTAGTTGCCCATATCTAGGGAGAGTTGTTAGGAAGGCAGTAATTCATTGAGTCCATTCTCCAGGGAATCCAATCTGTAGATCCATCTTTTTTCCAATTCAAGGAGCCTGTGTTGTACATTCTGGCCTGTATGGATCCTGTCCAGGACCCACCATAGAAAATCCTCTGGAGTGTGAGAATTGGCCAGGAAATGTGCGACCAAGGGAGAGGTAGTTTTTTTGCATTGGATCCTCGAGCGATGTTCCGAGATCCGAACTCCGACATTTCACATGGTTTGTCCCACGTATCGAAGGCCACATGGACATTCAATACAATATACAACCTGGTTGGTCTTACAATTGGATAGATTGTTTAGGACCCATTGTCTGTCGCCAATGTTGAATGTTTGTATCTTCTTTGTAAATTTACATACCGAACATGACCCGCACGGATGGTGTCCAGTGATCTTGCGTAAGTTCCACAGACCTGTACGTGGTGGAATTTTACTGTATGAAGAGTGAACCAAATATTTCCTGATGTTCCCTGCTCTTTTAAAGGCAAAACAGGGTATGGGTTCATCCGTAAATTGTAGTCTGAGTATGGGCCAATATTTGCGGATCACTTTTTTAAAATCAAAAACATTGGGTCCATGAGTCATCACGCATGTTAGTCTTTCTTCATCGAGAGCCTGGGTGTCAAAAGTGAGTCCCAATTCGTGAATCTCGCCCTCTTAGTTGCGGTATTCACCAATCTTTTGGGATATCCGCGTGTGCGCAGTAGGTTGCCAAGTGCTTTGGCATTCTCATAGAAATCATTCAGAGAGGTGCAATTCCTTCTGATTCTTAGCAATTGACCATATGGCAAGTTCTGTTTGATGTGTTGTGGATGATCCCTTTGATAGTGAAGGTGAGTATTGCGATCTGTGGTTTTCCTGAAGCGGTTGCCCTCAAGTTCATTGTTGAAACATGTGATCTTCAGAAAATGTATCCATGTGGTACTGTACTCCATTGTCAATTGGATGTTGTTATTGCAGTTATTCAGCCATTCTAAAAACTGTTGAAGGGATATATCGTCGCCTGTCCAAATGAAAATAATATTGTTGATATATCGATGCCAGTGGGAAATGTTTGCATTCCACTGGTTGGTTAGACTGAAAACGTATTTTTCCTCGAAGGAGGCCATAAATAGAATGGCTAGGCTGGGTGCAAATGTTGCACCCATGGCCGTGCCTTTGACCTGTAAATAGAACTGGTTGTCAAAGGTGAAGAAACTTTTACATAGGGCAAAAGTCGCTAATTCAATGATGAATTCTGGTGGGACCCGGTATGGTCCTGATTCAGCATAGTCCCGGGTCAGATGTTCATATATGGAATCTATCCCTGCATCTTGTGGGATGGAAGTATATAATGCCTTAATGTCCATTGTAACTAAGAGTTGTTCAGAACAGATGAAAGGCAAATTCTCAAATACCTGAATGGTATGTGTCGTGTCCCTGAGGTATGATTGAGTTTTGCTGCTCAGGGGTTTAAGGAAATGGTCAATGAATTGACCCAAAGGTTCCAAAATGGAACCACATCCAGAGACGATTGGTCTCCCCGGTGGATGCTGTGGGTTTTTATGGATCTTGGGGAGAGCGTATAAACAGGGTGTACGGCTGGAAGATGTGGTGAGGAAACTGGCTTCCTTATCTGTTATCCAGTCTCTGTCAGGGGCATAAGCAACCGTTCTGGGAGATCTTTGTTTGCATTTCTTTGGTGGGGTCCTTCCTAAGTGTACGGTAGCTGACCCCATCGTTTAGTAGAGTCATGATCATGTTGGTATACTGATTGTTTGTCATAAGGACAATGCCTCCACCTTTATCAGCTGGTTTGATAATGAGATGCCGATTGTTGGAAAGATCTTTAAGGGCTGTTCTCTCGCCCTTGGTTAAGTTCTGATTTAGTTTATGCTTGTTTTGCTTCAATTGTCTGATGTCTCTCAAGACACATCTCTCAAAGGTGAGTAGGTCATCGGGTACCTGATTGTCAGAGGGTATAAAGGATGACTGTGGGTGAAGGCCCGTGTCCGGGTCTGCGTTTTGTATATTGTGGTCTTGGAAAAAGACACAAAGTCTTAAATTGCGAGAGAAACCGGCGCATCTCTGTTTTGGCCTTATACCAGTCTGTGTCGCTGGTTGGTACAAAAGACAGACCTTTCGTTAAAAGTGAAATTTGATCGGGAGTAAGGTTAAAGTTACCCAAGTTGAAGATCGGTAACTGGTTGTTGTCGGAAATGTAGTCTAACGTCTCCGTCTCCTGGGTGGTCTCCGTTGTCCTTGGTTCAGTGTGTTCCAAAATGGAGGACCCCATCCCCTCCCTGTCCTCCTCTGCCTAAAAAAGGGAAAGGTGGAGGGTATGGGCCCTGAAATGGTGGTTGTGTGAATTGGTAGGGCTGATATGGAGGAAAATTCTGGTGGGAGACCTGAACATTGCTTGGGATAGGGAGAGGGACAGAAATGGCAAATGAGTGAGCGGGTGGTGGCGGTGATGTCGGCTGAATTAAAGGAAAGGATTGGTAGGCTGGGATTTTGGGATGTATGGAGAGAGCTGAAGGGGGAGAGGAGGGTTACACCTTCATATCTGGAGTTCATGGATCGCAATCCAGAATAGATTATATTTGGGTCTCGGTGGGACTAGTGGGAGGCATTCGTGAGGTGAATGTGGGACCGATAGGGATAGCGGACCATAAGATAGTCTCAGCGGTTCTAGACCTGGGTAGAAGGGCGAGGGGAGTATGGGGCTGGAAATTTCCAAGGGCGGTACTGAGAGACACGGATGTTCGAGGTGAGATTGAAGAGAAGATTAGGGCCTTCTTTGCGGTTAATAGAAAGGAGGATACGGGAGAGGGGGGATGCTGCATTTAAGGCTACTATTAGGGGGGACCTAATTGCAGCAACTGCTTTCCGCGTGAAACAATTGAAGGCTTTAGAGGCCCAATTAGAGTCAGGCAGGCAGGCAGAGGGTATGACCCCTTCCCGGGTAGCTATGCGGGAATACAGGAAAGCGTTGGGGCAGCTAGAACTCTTGCGTACCAAAAAGGCAGAGGGTGCATTATTAGCTGTGCGACAGAAATTTTATGCAAAGGCAAATAAGGCTGACACGCTTTTGCACGTCTTCTCAGCGGAAAAAGGGCAAAAAATGCTATTATGGCGTTGAAATTGGGCTCTGGGGAAAGGGTCAACAAACTGGAAGAAATGCAGGAGGCTTTAGCGGGGTACTATGACTCCATGTATGCGTCCCAAAACCCCCTTAGTGATACACAGAAAAGTTTTTACAATCGGTACAGTTAAGGGAAATTGATAGGGAGACGAGAGAAGCCCTTAACCGAGAAATCACGGAAGAGGAAGTTCGTGGGGTGATTAGAGCCCTCCCAATTAACAAAGCCCCAGGCCCGGATGGCTATACTGCAGCCTTTTATAAATTGTTTATCACGCAGCTGGCCCCCCACCTGACCTCTCTATTCAATTGGTTTCGGCAGACAGGTAGAATCGCCCGTCCATGGAGGAAGCAAAGATGACTCTTGTTCTTAAACCACATAAAGACCCAGAAGAGAGAGCAGCCTATCGCCCCATTGCCTTGATCAATATCGATGCCAAAATATATACAAAAGTTCTGGCAAACAGACTGGATACCATTTTTCCGACTCTGATACACCCCGATCAGGCAGGCTTCGTCAAAGGCCGGCAAACTGCCGACAATATCAGGCGGGTGGCCCATTTAGTAGAAAAGGTCCAGCGAACGAACACTCCCACGGTCTTGGTGGCGTTAGACGCGGAAAAAGCCTTTGACCGTGTGGAGTGGTCCTTTCTGTTCCGTGTAATGGAAAAGATGGGCATTAGGGGGGAATTTCTGACAGTGGTGCAGGCCAATTACCAAGCCCAGTCAATTAGAATAATGGTCAATGGGACAGCTACCAGACGGGTCAATCTCCAGAGAGGAACGAAACAAGGCTGCCCGCTATCCCCAATCCTCTATGTGATTTATTTGCAACCATTGTTACAAGCGATCAGGGAGGCGCCGGAGATAAGGGGCATCCAGTTTGGAGGGGGACAACAGAAAGTTGCAGCTTTTTCTGATGACATGCTGCTTATGTTGACGGCGCCGAGAGAATCGCTTCAGGTTAGCTTGTCACTGTTGGAAAAGTTTGGAGAGGCCTCAGGATTAAAGTTTAATGCTAATACATCGGAGGTCCTAAACCTAACGCTTAGGGGAATGGAACGGAACGAGTTAAAGGGGGGCACCCATCTCCTATGGAGTCCCGGGGGGATTAGATATCTAGGGGTAAGAATCCCAGCAACTCTGGCTGGGTGGTACGCAGTGAATTTTCCCCCTCTCCTTAAAGCAATCAAGAGGGATTACCAAAAGTGGAGAAGCCTTAGATTATCTTGGTTAGGGCGGATAGCAGCGGTAAAGATGGTAACACTCCCACGGCTGTTGTACTTGTTCCAGGCGATCCCACAGCCGGTTCCCTCAAGTTTTTTTAAGGAATTTGGGACCCTGACCAAATAATTCATATGGGAAGGGAAGAGACCTAGGGTGAGCGGTAGTTTACTGATGGCTCCCAAAAGTGAAGGAGGGTAAGCGTTACCAAACTTTCAACAGTATTATGAGGCTACTCAGCTACGAATCATTAGAGAGTGGTTGACGGGGGAAGAAAATCAGCAAGATAAGCTCTGGGTGAAAATAGATATGGCAGTGGCCCACCGCAATCTATCGGAAGTGCTTTGGCTCCCCAAAGTGCATAGACCACGGCATCTCTATGAAAGCACTATAACTAAGCTAATGGCAGAAACTTGAGATAAGTTGGTGGGATCTAAGGGAATCACTACGTATCCATCCCCATGTACCCCCCTCTTTGGTAATGGAAACTTCACCCCGAGTCTGGAGAAAGGTGCATTCAAGAAATGGCGGGAGGGAGGCTGTGGGAAGCTATGTGACATGTTTCGAGAGGGGGAATTACTGTCGTTTGAAGAATGCAAACGACAATTCGCAATACAGGAGCGGGAAAGAATGAGATACGCACAGATAAGACATTGGGTACTTCACCCGGGAGCTAGGAGCGCAGCAACTAGGGAACCAACACAGTGTGAAAGATTCCTTCTAACCAATGATGGAACGAAAGGCCTTATTTCTAATATCTACAAGATTTTAAATAGCTCTCATTCGGATCCTCAGTGGGCGTACATGCTGGAATGGGAAAATGTTCTAGGGAGAGAAATCAGTAGGGCTGAGTGGGAAAGATTGTGGAGGAGGATACCTAAATTGGCTAGGGCGTCGCAGCTTCAGGAAGCATGGTATAAGGTTTTATTCGGGTGTCATTATACCCCTGCCCGGCTTCATAGGATGTTTCCCACAGTATCGGGTAGTTGTTGGAGGGGTTGTGGTGCGGCAGGCACAGCAGAACATATCTGGTGGAAGTGCCCTAAGATTGCATCCTTCTGGGAAGAGGTACAAAGAGCGCAGGAACAGGCTTTTGGCCAGGGGGATGTACCGCCAGCAGCTACCCTGAGGAGAGGGCAGGAGCCCCTCCTCCCCTGCAGCAGCCACCATTCAGCAGCAGGAGCACTCCATGTGCCGCGGTCACCGCCATCCACGATACCCAGCCGCACTGAAAGCCTACCTAGAGCCATCCATGCGGTAAGGCACAGATACCCTCACTGCACCTGCCTGCACCAAGAAAAAAATTGTTATTCAGATGCCATCGAGCATCGAGCACGCACTGCCTGACCCACCTTGCCTGACCTACTAATGCCGGGCGCAGCGCGGCATGAAACCAAGGCTGATGCCTCGCTGCTAGTCAACTAGCGGCCTTTTCCTTTACCCACATCCGCCGGCAGGCAGAAGCGCCGGCGGCCACACGAAGGCCCATACCAAGGCCCCTGTTTGCCCCTGGAGCCTCATTCATCACCGCCAGCAGCTACCCTGAGGAGAGGGCAGGAGCCCCTCCTCCCCTGCAGCAGCCACCATTCAGCAGCAGGAGCACTCCACGTGCCACGGTTACCGCCATCCACGGTACCCAGCCGCACTGAAAGCCTACCTAGAGCCATCCATGCGGTAAGGCACAGATACCCTCACTGCACCTGCCTGCACCAAGAAAAAAATCGTTATTCAGATGCCATCGAGCATCGAGCATGCACTGCCTGACCCACCTTGCCTGACCTACTAATGCCGGGTGCAGCGCGGCATGAAACCGAGGCTGATGCCTCGCTGCTAGGCAACTAGCGGCCTTTTCCTTTACCCACATCCACCGGCAGGCGGAAGCGCCGGCGGCCACACGAAGGCCCATACCAAGGCCCCTGTTTGCCCCTGGAGCCTCATTCATCACTGCCAGCAGCTACCCTGAGGAGAGGGCAGGAGCCCCTCCTCCCCTGCAGCAGCCACCATTCAGCAGAAGGAGCACTCCACGTGCCGCGGTCACCGCCATCCATGGTACCCAGCCGCACTGAAAGTCTACCTAGAGCCATCCATGCGGTAAGGCACAGATACCCTCACTGCACCTGCCTGCACCAAGAAAAAAATCGTTATTCAGATGCCATTGAGCATCGAGCACGCACTGCCTGACCCACCTTGCCTGACCTACTAATGCCGGGCGCAGCGCGGCATGAAACCGAGGCTGATGCCTCGCTGCTAGGCAACTAGCGGCCTTTTCCTTTACCCACATCCGCCGGCAGGCGGAAGCGCCGGCAGCCACACGAAGGCCCATACCAAGGCCCCTGTTTGCTCCCTGTTCGCGCCGTGGAGCGCGAGGGAGCGCCTTATGCTGAACCCTTATATATGACACCGGTCCGCTACGGCACTGGTTACTGCTCCGCAGCACACTCACTCCCAGCTGATGATGTGCTCCTGATCCTTAGGACACATACGGAACGCCGTCAAGAAATGCGGTAAGACTCTTCGTGGACCTGACCTAGCTGAACCCCGTATGGCGAACTCACCCAGCCTGACGTCCTTTGTTGCCCCAACTGGATATTAAGGACATTCCCCTCTCTCATTCGGGAGTGCCTTCACTACGTAGTGCCACATTTTTTATCACCATTCTAATTACGAATCACCGCCGCTTGTAAATGCTCATATGTACGCCGTGCACCATCCTTTATGTTCTGTAGTCGCATAGCGTTTGATGTTAAGCTAATTGCTCGCAACTTGCTGCACTCAACTAGTCAGACTAGCTGAACTACTGCCTTTTGAGTCATTGATTGCATATTTGCACATGTACCTACCCATTCAGATTAGCTGAACTTCTGCCTTTTGAGTCATTGATTGCATATTTGCACATGTACTTACCCAGTCAGATTAGCTGAACCACTGCCTTTTGAGTCATTGATTGCATATTTGCACATGTACCTACCCAGTCAGATTAGCTGAACTTCTGCCTTTTGAGTCATTGATTGCATATTTGCACATGTACTTACCCAGTCAGATTAGCTGAACCACTGCCTTTTGAGTCATTGATTGCATATTTGCACATGTACTTACCCAGTCAGATTAGCTGAACCACTGCCTTTTGAGTCATTGATTGCATATTTGCACATGTACCTACCCAGTCAGATTAGCTGAACTTCTGCCTTTTGAGTCATTGATTGCATAATTGCACATGTACTTACCCAGTCAGATTAGCTGAACCACTGCCTTTTGAGTCATTGATTGCATATTTGCACATGTACCTACCCAGTCAGATTAGCTGAACTTCTGCCTTTTGAGTCATTGAATGCATATTTGCACATGTACTTACCCAGTCAGATTAGCTGAACCACTGCCCTTTGAGTCATTGATTGCATATTTGCACATGTACTTGCCCAGTCAGATCGGCCGAACTTCTGCCTTTTGAGTCATTGATTGCATAATTGCACATGTACTTACCCAGTCAGATTAGCTGAACCACTGCCTTTTGAGTCATTGATTGCATATTTGCACATGTACTTACCCAGTCAGATTAGCTGAACCACTGCCTTTTGAGTCATTGATTGCATATTTGCACATGTACCTACCCAGTCAGATTAGCTGAACTTCTGCCTTTTGAGTCATTGATTGCATATTTGCACATGTACTTACCCAGTCAGATTAGCTGAGCCTTTTGAGTCATTGATTGCATATTTGCACATGTACCTACCCAGTCAGATTAGCTGAACTTCTGTCTCTTGAGTCATTGATTGCATAATTGCACATGTACTTACCTAGCAAGCTGCACTTGGACTGCCACTTCCTGGCTGATCCTACCTCTGCCCAGCGCAGAACTCCTCCACGTCCCCTCCAGTGCACGCTTACACTACCGCACAGACGGTTAGGGCACTTGGTTCACGATATGCGGCCGCTGCCAACTGCTAGCCACCTTACTCTCGCCATCATCATAGGGTTCATCATTGCCACATCCCTTTATCCCCTTACTCCTCCCAGCACCGTTAAGACCGACCTTCATCATCCTACTTTACACCATCCCGCAATGCCCCTTAGTAGCCCATACCTCAATGACCCTGCCCTATGGCTCCAACACTTTGCCACTAAACCCACACCTAATCAACCTTGCACATTCCAAGTCAGGAATCTTAGACTTGGATCCAGACTGCCTCGTGCCCACTGCACTCAGCACACACACGTCACCACTACTACACAGAAGTTACCACCATCCCACAGCACCATCTCTGCCAAAGAACTCAAGGGTGCCCTCATTAACGCCAGATCTATTATGGCCCACGCACTGGACATCTCTGACCTCATCACCACTCATAACCTCGATTTTGTGGCCATTACCGAAACCTGGTTACACGCAGCCTCTGGCCCACTTCTCTCCCTCGCTATCCCCAACGGTTACTCTATCCTTAGAGCTGACCGACAATCAACATCCAAAGGAGGTGGAGTCGCATTCATACATAGAAATAACATCACACTTAGAATCATCCCCAACACAGAGCTCAGTTCTGCAGAATCCCTCTCCGTGAAACACACCTTATCTCCAATCAACACTGCTACCCTCCACCTTATCTATAGACCTCCAGGACCACTTGGCTCCTTCATAGATGAGATCACAGCCATTCTGACTGTCAATACGAAACCCAACTCTCAGGTATTGCTTCTAGGTGACCTCAACCTTAGCCTACACGACACTAAGGATCATTTGGCCTCTGAGGTCGCTACCACATTAGCTAATTTAGGACTCCAACAGCGCATTGACAAACCTACACATATTAAAGGCAGAACGCTCGATTGGATTACTGACCTCAATTGCAACACTACCATAAGTTCCAACCACGCTTGTGCCTGGTCCGACCACCACATCATCATCTTCCACCTACCAGCGACCAACCCTCTCACCACTCCCACAATAGCTCCAGCCATTCCCACAAGGAACAAAAAAGACATCACCAGGGATAAACTTCTCCCACTCATCCTTCCTATCCTGAACAAATGTGTGTCCCAACACAACGACCCTACAGTCTTAGTAGACATCTTCAATCAAACACTGCTCAAAGCCATTGATAATATAGCACCGCTTAAATTACGGAAAGCTAAACAACAAGCTCATTTGAATTCCTGGTTCACCCCGCAGTTAAGAGTCCTACGCAAAGAAAAACGCAAGGCTGAATCACTCTGGAAGAGCCACCCATGTGACCCTAACAAAGAACGCCTCATCATCGCTACCCACAACTACAAGGAAGCAATCTTGCAAGCCAAAAAGGAAACTTACAATCAACGTATCACACAAGCAGAATCCAACACTAAGGAGTTATTTAAAATCCTTAAAGAATTGGAAGCCCCCTCCCCGTTCCTGATACCTGCACTAAAGACAGCCAATGGTGCAACAACATCCAAAACGCTCTCCTCAACAAAATCACCACCCTACAATCAAAAATTAACGCCAAACAAACTACCCTACTCACCAACCCCCCACTAAACCTTCCACTACGCCAACGGCCTCCTTTACTCACACCCCTTTCAGCTTCACCCCACTCACCATCCTCGAGGTCGAAAACATCATTCGCAACCTAAAACCCTCTAATTGCCAAGGTGACTCCTGCCCAGCACCTATCATTAAGGAAGCGGCACATGACCTCGCTCCTTTCATAACCACCCTCATCAACTCTTCATTCCTAACTGGAATGGTACGCAACAATTTAAAGGACGCTTGGGTTATCCCTCTCCTAAAAAAAACAGCTATGACCCCGAAACACCAACTAACTACAGACCTATTACCACTGTACCGTTCCTACTCAAAATACTTGACAGAGCAGCATACCTGCAGATTCAGAACTACTTAGAAACTAATAACCTCCTCGGCTCAAGACAGTCTGGCTTCAGACCCAAGCACGGGACTGAAACAGCTCTTCTTGACCTGAAAACTCAAATTGAGGACCTTAAAGACAACGGTAAACTGGCCCTTCTACTACTACTGGACTTATCTGCTGCTTTCGACTTGGTCAACCACCAAATACTATGTCGGCACCTGAAGTCCGCTGCCCACTTCTCTGACAACGCATCCAACTGGATTAGGTCATTCCTCGACAACAGGCACATGAGAGTTTTCTCACCTACCGCATCGGCCGACCCTACACCAGTCCCTTGTGGAGTCCCGCAAGGGTCCTGTGTCTCCCCTACTCTCTATGATGTCTTCACCAAACCATTATTTGATGTGCTTGACTATCTGGGTGTCACCTACACGAATTACGCCGATGACACCCAGATACTCATACCCATTACTGGTGACTACATTGTTGATTCCAAAGCCCTCAATGACATTTACCTCGTCATTCAAGCATGGATGGCCCGGCATGAGCTGTGCCTCAACGATGACAAGACTGAGCTTCTCATCTTAGGCACGCAACAGAGACTTAACAAACTGAGTCCCCTGTTCGGATCCTTTAACATTGACGGTAATCTAATTAAAGTATCTAAAGATACCAAAACTTTGGGTATCTACTTGGACACCTCCTTGACCCTCACCCGACAAACGAATGCAGTGGCTGCTGCGTCTGCCTACACCTGCAAATTGATCTCAGCCTGTCGCCCATTCCTTACCGCCCAGAACTGCATTACCCTGGCCAGGACCTTGGTTATGTCCAAACTGGACTATTGTAATGCATTGTATGAAGGCACTAACCAGGGTAATCTTAACAAACTTCAGACTACCCAAAATAATGCCATTAGAGCGGCTCTTAATATCCCCCAATCTGCCCACATCTCAGAAATCAGGAAGAACCTCAACTGGCACTCAGTCGCCCAAAGGATCTCACTGAAAGCACTTACCCTTACATACAAATGTGTTAACCACCAGGCCCCCTCAAATCTAGCCTCTCGATTCACTCAACATATACCAACGCGAGTACTCAGATCTGCACAGTCCCACGGTCTTGCAATCCCTAGATTCAAGCTTCATACAGCTGGGGGTGCCAGCTTCCCTGTCCTGGCAGCCAAGCTTTGGAACACTGTACCACTCACTATCAGAACCTTACCGTCATTTAACCTATTCAAACACAAAGCCAAGCGTTGGCTAGTTACATCTCACTAACAACCGCCCTTCTGACTCTGACGGGCCATCTGGGACCTAGCTCTGCTTTGTTCCGGCACTACTGTTCTGCCTATTGCTCTGATTTGTAACGTCAATTGTATATTTTGTATATTTTGTTCACAATCTGTTGGTACCATTGTGATGATGTTATACTTGTAATTTTCTGCCAAGATATGCGCCCGGTTGCCTTTGGGCCTGGTCTGCGCTATATAAATAAAAAAATCCAAATACAAATACGAACTCCAATGCAGATTCTCTTGGGTATCCGCGGAACCTCCAAAATGGGGAGAATCAGAGGAAGGGAGAAAGCAAAAGTGATCCTGATGCTTGCAGCTATGTTGTTGATAGTGCATAGATGGAAGAGCCTCGAGATCCCCTTGCCACAGGATTGGCTATGGAAAATTTGGGAAATAGTGGCCATGGAGTGGGCAACTTACGCCACGGAGGATAAAGTGCAAAACTTTGCTGCGGATTAGGGGGAGTTGAAGACTTTTCTTAAAAATGACCACAAAGTGATGTGGTGCCCGCAGCGCCTGAGACTACTTGAGCTACAATAAGGTTGAGGGACTGTCTGGAAGAAAGAAGATTTAAGTTTTGAATGCTCGTCACGTTGGGTGGGGGGTAGGGGAGTGGGGTGAGAGGGAATGTTTCTTTTCTTAGCTTTTTACTTGTTGCAAAATTCAATAAAAAGAGTTTAATAAAAAACTATTTTGCTGTGTCAAAGTGCTTGGGGAGTTTTAGACAGTAAGAAATGGGTGAAAAACTGCTTATGTTCTGGCGGTAGGTGTTCCTGATGTACTTTCCATGTACGCCTTGTTTGGGATGTTTGTACGTACAGAGAATGAGGGGTCTAATAAGGGTAGTATTTCAGTCTGTGCTGTGCACAGGGAACTTGAAACTGTTCTAAGGACACACGTGCTGTTAGCGAACATTGAAATTGAGTACATGCCGTATTTACATTACTTTTTCCTATGCGTACGTCATTCATTCGAACGCCGCCATGGGTGTGACATGCTGCGGTGGGTGTGGCCAGGGCCTAGAGTCTTGGATGCATGGCCGTAGGCCGACGGCCATGCATCCAAGACTCTAGGCCCTGGCCACAACCACCGCAACATGTCACACCCATGGCTACACCTGTAGTATTGATTATGGATAAGCTCGTTGTGGGGAGTGTGTACAGTCTTGGGTGCATGGCCAAAGGCCATGCACCCAAGAACACAGTTATAAGCACTGGAGGTCTAAGCCACTGCACAGCCATAACTTCCATTATCTATGCACATACAGCTAGGAGTCCAGCCTATGGCCAGAAGCACTAAGCATGCCACACATATAGATACACCTGTATCTCCGTCACATCACTGAGGTGGTTGTGGGGAGGACCTGCAGTCTTCGGTGCATGGCCAAAGGCCATGCACCCAACAACAAAGTTATAAGCTATAACTGTATAAGCCAACATGGATTTTATATAGTGCAGTGGTTGTGGGCAAGACGTACCCTTTTGGGTGCATGGCTGAAGGCTGTAGGCCACACACTGTGACCCTGCCCACAAGCACTGCAGGACATCACTTTCATACATCACAGCCATATATTCGATTATGTATCTGGTAGGTGTGACCAGGGCCTAGAGTCCTGAGTACGAATTGAGTACATGGTCCACTTACAATGTTTCATTGTATGGGTGTGCTAATGATGTATAAGTGACCATGGATGTAATATGCTCTGCTGGTTGTGGCCAGGGCCTAGAGTCTTGGGTGCATGGCCGTATGCCGTAGGCCATACTTCCAAGACTCTAGGCCCTGGCCACAACCACTGCTGCATGGTGCAACAATAGATACACCTGTAGTATTGCTTATGGATCAGGTGGTTGTAGAGAGTGTGTAGAGAGTTGGGTGCATGGCCGAAGGCCATGCACACAACAACAAATTTGTAAGAACTAAACTTATAAGCTACTGCACACCCATACATAGCAATATCTATGGACAAACAAATAAGACTCTATACTAAGGCCTCATCCACTGTAGCATACCACAACTATAGATACACTCATAGTATCGCCCATCACTCAGGTGGCTGTGGGGAGGATGTGCAGTTATGGGTGCATGGCCAAAGGCCATGCACCCAACAGCACATTTGTACGTAGTGTAGTTACATGCCCCATTGGGTGTGATATGGTGTGGTACTACATCACTCTACTGGCTGTGGGGAGGGGCTGCAGTCATGGGTGCATGACCGACGGCCATGCACCCAACAGCATGCACTGTACTTACAAGCTACAATGGGTGTGATATGGTGTGGTGGTACATTACTAGGTGGCTGTGGGGAGGGGCTTCAGTCATGGGTGCATGACCGAAGGCCATGCACCCAACAGCACATTTGTACGTAGTGTAATTACACGCCCCAATGGGTGTCATATGGTGTGGTAGTTGTTGCCAGGACGTACAGTTTTTGGTGCATGGCTGAAGGCCATGCACCGGAGAACAAAGTTGTAAGCACTGCAGTTGTACGCCACTATGGATTTTATATACTGCATACCCATACATTGGAAAATCTATGGCCTCACACCCAAGTTTGTAGCCTGTGGTCACAACTACTGCAGCATATCACAGGTAAAGGTACACTCGTACTGTGAAACATTATTCAGGTGGTTGTGGGGAGGGCCTAGCGTTTTGGGTGCATGGCCAAAGGCCATGCTCCCAAACCCAACTTTATACGTAGTGAAGTTAGAAGCCACAATAGGTGTGAAATGCTGTTGTGGTTCTTCCCAGGACCCAGAATCTTGGGTGCATTGCCAAAGGTCATGCACCCAAGACTGAAGTCATAAGCAGTGAGGTTATAAGTGAACATGGGTGTGGTGTGGTGCCGTAATTGTGTGCACGTCATAGCGTCTTGGGTGTATGGCTGCAGACTATACACCCAAGAGTAACTTATAAGTAGTCAAATTACAAGCACCATGGTTTTGATATGCAGCGATGGTTGCGGGTAGGACCTATCGTCTTGGTTGCTTGGCTGTAGGATGTAGGTGGTAGGTTATACAACGAAGATGCTAGGGCCAGCCTACAGCCACTGCAGCATATTAGTGCCATAGATTAGACGTATAGATTCACATATGTATGAGATGACTGTAATTATCCTTACTGTTTACTTTGTTCAGAATCCATATATGTCTTACATGACTTTAGCACTTGGCGGAACAATACTTTTTCAATTTCTATGATAAAGAAAAAAGCATGTTAGTGTTTACATTTTAAGAAGACGTATTACACTGTATAATAGACAGTTTAGCTTTTTTTTTACCTTCATATTTAGTTTACAAACCAGTTTACTGTGCATTTTGCTCAGTTTCTGTGTTTGTTTTTCAAATCCATGGGTCTGTCTGGGGGAAAAAAATCCTTGTCTGATTAAAAAAAACTTTATTTGCTATGCCACACACTATTTCCTTCTTTTCTTTGACTGTTTCCTTCTTCTTACTGATTAATGTTATCTTTGTTGCCTTGCTGCCGATTTTTAACAACAGTTAGATACCTGTTGGCGTATTCTAACTGTGCATTTGTGGTTACGGATCTGTGATATTCATTTAGCTGTGTCGTTGTAATACACTCTTGGGCAGTTAGATACCTGTTGGCATATTCTAACTGTTTGTAGTCTTTCACTTCATTTTTTGGTAATGTTGAAGTACACATTAGTTATTAAATTTTGGCTTTTAGAAGATTAAATACGCATTTGTAAGATTAGCTGGCAATCTCTGCTTTACAGTAATGGTGCTATCATTACATTCCAACCATCCACATTGCTTTTTAATGTATGCAGTGTAGTGACCTGCATTGGTTGTAGATCCTGCTTGATCGATTATACCTATTGTTGTAAAGGTTTTCTTTCCAAGTGACACTTGACCGTGTGTGAATCCACTCAGCTTGCAGTTGTTTTTGGTACCATCTGCATTATAACGTAGAAGCATAAGTATTATGTAGTTACTATGTGTTTGTATCAGTAAGGTGGATCGATTGTCTGAATTGCACATAGTACATAATCTGCCATGGTTTGCATTCTGTACAAGTTGCTGAAATGGAATGGATTCACAATTAGGTATGGATACGTACACAAATCGCTCATTTAGGATTTGTTCCTGTATTACATTGCTACAGAGAGTGCATGTATGTTTCCACATGTATGAAATCTGGAAGATTTCATTTATAGGTATGCTTTGGTTTTCCAATACTTGTAGTAAGTACATTAGAAATTCTTGTGGATCTTCTTGTGTGTTTATAGTGAATCTCACCATTCCAGCACAGTAGTCCAATTCTTGTCTTATTCCATGAACACTGTACGTGTTGTCAGGGTTGTTTATTGCGTTTCTATGCAGGACTAACATTTGCAAACACAATTGGTCTGTTCTGTGTAAGTAAATATTGTTAACAATTGGTGGCAATTGAAATAGAATATTCATTGCTACATTTGCATAGCATTTTACACCAGTTTCATTTGAAAATTTTAATGGACCAGCTAGTTCTGTATCTGAGTGCACTTTTCGGCCTTTCTGTTCCTTGTTTGAAGAAGTACCTGGTTTACTTTTGAAGGCAAGCGTCCCCAGCCAGCACGATCCTCCCCACAATGAGAGACAATGAAGGACTCTCCCAAATCGGGAATAAGGCCAAGACAGAGTGCGGGTGAGCTTAAATGGGAGTTTATCAATGAGAATATGGCATGCAAAGAACTCTGCAAACTCCGAGAGCGCTCTGTCTGACAATAGCAAAGACAGGTGTATATATTTACAAAAAACGTCATAAGAACCTACACACTATAGGGGGCACAAGTTCGATGGGATTGGGCGGCGATGACTAACTATAGGTGCTGCTGTGATGCGGTTGGCTTTGGCTGGAAGACGTCACTGGTCATCCTCGTGGGTTGGGCTGGGCCTGGCAGGTTGGTTGAGTTCATCCGGGCGGTGTTGTTGTGCCATCGCGGCCAGTGTCAGAGATGAATGTCTTTTCCTGACTTATTTGCCCTAGGCCATGCACACCGCAGTCATTCAGTCATTTCAATATTATCTTCTTTAGTAAATCTTCCAATAGGTTATTCTATAGGTTAATGCAACACAGGAGGAATGTACCTTGTGAGGGGTCTGGCGGTAATACGTCAGGACATGGTTACCAGTGTCCTGTTGACCGGGGCCATAGGTCGAGGTGCTAAGCTTCAGGGCCTGGGACGGGCGGTACAGGTCTTTCTGTCTTGTTAGAAGTTGTTATAGATGTGCCGCTGTGTGTTGTCAAAGTGTTGGGTGTCCTGATTGCACAGGGCCACAGGTCTAAGATGATCCGGTGGGTTATGGGGTTTACGAGGGGGCGCCTTTGGAAGTGTGTGTTCAGGCAGAGGTTTACTGCTGTGCTGTAAATAATGCAGGTGGCGGGCCGTGGCCTTGGGTGCTGCAGAGGGGGCTACAAATCTTTGAAGCGGCTCCAGTCTGGTTGGGGGAGGCGGAGTAGCGCAGCGCGGGCCTCTGCTCTCATGTCTTGGCAGCCTTCGCGGGGTGGGAGGGGAATGGCCTTGCACGTATTTCACAAAGGTATCGCCCTCGTGTGTTGCCGATTTTAGGTAAAAACATCACAAACATTTGAACACTCTATAATACTTATTCAAATCATTTTGAAACATGCATTTAAACTTTGCTGGATGTGTCTCGATTATACCCAGTCTGAGCACCTTATTCATACACTATGTTTTAACAACTACAGTATTTAGTTATATGCATATACATTTGCAGTAAGTGAGGTAGTATTAGGGTTGGTGGAGTACATAGAAGGTAACCCGCCACTGTACGTGGCGGAGGTGGCACATGAGGGGCTTAGACATATACGTGTGACGAGTGCATTCTCGCACACTCTTCACATGTGCCCTTGGTATGGTTACATTCGTTTTCTTGTGTACCCTAGCAGCATCAGTTCAGTTGTGGCGCGGGACCGCGGGGCGTGGGGCTTTCAATGATACTTATGAAGAATAATCCCCCGGAAATGCTTTTATCATTTGCACACCCCTGCAGGGGTGTGGGTCCTTCACGGCTGGTGTCATGTACGATAATTACACAATTTCACAGGTTTCTTTAGTAAGAGTGGTTGTATGGAGAGGATACATGTGTTAAAAGTGGTTTCTTACATTCATATTTGGGTACCTGTCTGCTTTCAGCAGATGACCATTCTACAGATCTTCCCATCACCCAGGCCTTGCTGACCGGGTCATTGTGGGAGCAGTGATACACTGCGGAAGGTGAACTGTTACAATGTTAATGTATTACGCTAGATCATGCCCGTCTTGTTCGTGGGAACGGGCTTGCAGCGGATCTACCATGGTGCTGCGGAGACAGGGAGGACTGAAACTTTCCGAAGGTGGGGGCCGCACTACAGCGCGCTGAGCTCACACCATCTTTAGCAGACAAAAAATGGTTTCTGAGGCCTAGCTAAATTTAATACGTGCGGGCAATGTCTTCAGCAGGTGTGCCATCCACCACCTGGGCCCTGGTGGTAAGGAGGGGACGCCCGATGAGCCATGGCCCTCACCTGGGGTGGAGATGCAGGCCAGGGGGTCCCTTGGACCACCCCTCCCCTACATTTCCCCCCTTTCGTTACTTAAGTAACAAATACTTTAAGTCCTCCAACCTCCTACATTCTTCTTCGTCCATCACTGCCTCATCCCACGCAGGTGTGATTTTTATGGGCATCCATGCTCTGCACACCCCTCGTAAGCTTTCCCCTCTTCTGGCATATTTATCTGGGGTGTAAGTCAGGTAGATACATCCGCCATCTCCCGCCAAATCTACCCACACCTCCTGGTACCATTCTAATACACGGGGCTCTCTAATGGTGGTGTGCCACGCTTTATCTATGATATCTTTGTCGTGATAGATAGGCACTAGCTGATATCTTGGTGTGTCATCTGCTCCTGTTTGCACCTGCACTTCCTGCATGTTTTGTATTGTCCCACGAGTGTTGCCCATTGTCGCCATCATCATTTCACCATTAGGTACTGCGTTAGCACAACATCGAAGGCCCACCTGGCTCGGGCAAAAAATTAAAAGGCAGAACACCACAGCTGTCATCAAAAATTTCACAGTTGTTCCAAGCCATGAGGGGACCCAGGAGAAGAAGTTATCGAACCATGTACTGTCTTCTGCTCCACCTTCCATTTTCATTTTTTCTCCTAGGTTGTGGACTGCCTCGATCACATGGGACAGGGAGCCATTTTCTGCGTCTTCAGAAGGTACGAAAGTGCAGCAGGCACTTCCTATTTTTCTGCAAACACCTCCATCCATTGCCGTCAACAGGTCCAGGACATACCTGTTTTGCATGGTCATCAGTCGTAAAGCCCTTAGTTCCACTTTTATTACGTTGAACCCTTCTTCAGTGTCGTTCGCCAGCGGAATCAGTTCCCAGCGTGTTATCTGGAGCCATTTTGCATTTGCTCTTGCTTGGACACTTAAGACCAGTGAGGCAAAGAATGTTTCTGCTGAGCTGAATAATCGATATTTATCTGGGATCTGAGCCAATAGTTCTGATGATTCCTTTGATATGTAGTTTGATGCACGTCTGTTACGGGTCAGCACTTCTCTCTTGCTTCCGGAAGATAGGACGTACATTTGTGACTCCGCAGTTGGCTGGGCTGCACTCTGTTGCAGGCGTTCCTGTGTCTTTTTGCTCCCGTCGATGTGGCTCTCCGGTATTACCATTAGGGCTGAGTGCAGAGTGGCCATTGAGCAGCTGCCACTCCATGACGGAGGGAGGTGTAGGTATGCCTGGTTGCCGCATACCCAGTACGTGTCCATAAGGGCCGCTGTCCCTTTTCTCAGATCTGGGATGGTGAGGGTCTTGTTACAGTTCTTGTTTGTTCCCATGGAGGTCTTCCCCTCTCCTTTAAAACATAGTTCATAGTCTATTTCGCTCTGTAGTTTGAAAGGTTTTTCAATGGCGGTTACCCAAGTTAGTTTTGAAATGTGTTCTTTCCATACTGGTGTGCATGTTTCTTCTATCCACTGCAATTTCTCTGGTGCCACACCTCTAAGTGCTTCCGCCTTGCACATTACTTCTTCATCCTTCCACTTGTTATCAGAAAAAAGTGTCCCTTGTATTACAAAAAGCGGTTCTTTCAAACATATCACCCCTGTCGTCTTTGGATAGCACGTTTTCACGTTCTGCAGCATTTGAAAAGTAACTTCGTGTGCCTGGAAGGTGTTCTTAATCCTGCATAACGTGAGATGAAGGAGACATTGGGCATCTATAATTGGCAACTCTTTGGGTAGCAATACTTTGGGTGTACCTGAAGCGTGAGGGATGAGGGAGCAGACATAACAGCTCTCGTTTGTTGTTTGTTTAGCTGTGGCACTCATATCTGCATACCACTTATTTGTTTGGTGGGGGTGTCGTGGGTCTTCCATCTTATCTAGACCTAGCCCATAGTACTCATCATACTTTCTCCTCCCTGCTTCCCTCTTCCATCTGTTGTTCTTGTTCCTCATGTACTTCCCAACTTCCTGGGAGAGGGATGGAATAGACCCCCCTTTCCCATTCCCGCCCCCCGTGGCCCATGCATCATATAATATTTCGTGTATTGCTAGCAGCTTTTCCTTTTCGTCCCTGACGTTATCTTGCAGGTCATTTTTTAGGGTGGGGGCAGGTTGGCTGGTGGGGGTGTTATACAACCATGATATGGCAGACGGGCTTCGGTCATTTAAACTGCGAGCATTATACCTATACATCACTGGTGGAGATACTGTGTTGTTTTGCATTCCACCCTGTGGCTCTTTCTTTTCTGATATGACAACATTGGATGGTGTGGTGCGATATCCCCATACAAGTTTAGCTCCGTCCCATACCAGAAAATCACCTTCCCTTACAGTGACACTTGCAGTTACATTGGTCCTAGTGGTGCTGTTAATCCCAGTGCTGTTAATCCCTCCCCCCTCGTTCATCTCGATGGAGATGAACGCTATAAACCAATATGTAACCAGACCAAACATTAGCATAAAAAACATCGTAATGCATACAGATAATCCACACTCATACGAATATCTACATCTCTCATTTAATAATTCTCTCATTCTACTAATTCTATCCGTTGCAGGCTGCCTGTTAGATGCCATGGTAGTTCCTGTTTGAGATATAAAAGTGCATTAAGTGCATGCATGTAAACGTTTTGTTGGCACCATTAGTGGCAATATATATATATATTGACGGGGAATGGAAGCGGGTAGGGTTGCGGGGAAGGGTATTCACAGACAAGGGTGTAAACATGTCATAATTCGATCACTTCATTAATTACATATAAGTCCAAAAAACATTTTTTTTTTTTTCCAGTGGTATATAAGAAGAGAATGCAGCAATACTTCATCAGTCACTTTCTCATTCACGTGCATTGCTGACGCACAAACACAAGTTAACATTCAGACATTCTGTTCAGTTCAATCGGTTGCTGTTGTCTGTGCCTCCTCATCTGCCTCCTCTTGCACATTATTATAAGCTCTTCGCACGTCTGTCAAGTGTATCCAGTATCTCAAGCCCTTCACTTTTACAGCTGTGGGCGTGCAGAACACTACCTCGTATGGGCCGTGGAACCGTGGTGCATTCCATCGACGCACAATACTCCTGACATAAATTAGTTCGCCCGGCATTAGCTGTAGCTGTTGCTCAGGCTCTGTGACAGACCCTGTTATGTTTCCCTCCTCTCTAGTGAAGGGTGGGGAGAGCTGCTTTGATATTGCGTGCACTGCCCTTGTTCATTTTTTCAAATAGTCCGTGAATTCTTCTCCCAATATCGCGGCGCTCCTGTGTGCATCTGAGTGTTTGCGCAGTGGGGAGTGTGCTGTGTGCATTCGTCTCCCAGTCACGATTTCGTGCGGGGACAAATGGTGATCTTTACTTGGCTGATTTCTCAGTTCAAATAGCGCAAGGGGCAGACAGTATATCCAATTTTTCTTCAATGAAAAGCATAGTTTTGATAACCTGCCCTTTAACAGTCCGTTCATCTTTTCCACTACGCCATTGCTTTGAGGGTGATAAATCGAACACAATTTATGTTTTATTCCCAATAATGTAGTGACTTCCTTGAAAAGTTCATTCACAAAATGAGTGCCGTTGTCTGAGCGAATCACGTCACAAATTCCCCAGTGCGGGAACACTTCCCTCACTAGGAACTTGGCGGCGCTTTTAGCATCAGGTCGCGCACATGGTCCAGCTTCCACCCACCTTGAGAATGGGCACACAACCACGATCATGTACCGTGCGCCATTACACCTTTCCCCCATGTCTGCGTAATCAATATGCAGTTCTCTGAATGGGCCAGTGGGTTTAGGAATTGTTCCCCGGAGTGTGCGTAGTGTCATTCCTGAATTGTAGATCTGACATGTTGTGCATTCCATTGCTAATCGAGATACGTGCTCCTGGAGACAGGGCACGAACCATTCTTCCTGTATTTCTGCTGCAATGTGCTGTTTGGTATTATGTGCGGGGAAGTGTAGTTGTTGAAACGCAATTTCTAGTATCTGGATGGGCATCACCACTTTCCCTGAGTTATTTTGCCGCCACAGCAAGTCTGTTCCCGACCTGCTGCACCCTCGTTTAGTCCACATCAATTTTTCGTCTGCGCTAGCTCCTTCCTGCAATTCTAGTATTTGTGATATGGGCATCATGTTGTACCCTTCTGGGGGCTCTTCGGTTTTCTTATGCCACAGCATGTATTCACCTGCGTCATATTTCTGAAAATAGGAAGCCTCCTTGGCGGCAGCGTCCGCTGCCGCGTTCCCCAAAGACACAACGTCTGTGTTGGATGTATGTGCTTGGCACTTTACTATTGCTACTGCAGTAGGGTTTTGTAGGGCCTCAATTAACTCTTTCAACAACTCTGCATGCTGTACTGGTGTTCCGTCTGCCCGTCGAAACCCCCTACGCCCCATCTTGCTAGTCCTCCATGTACTGTCGTTGTCATGTAAGCTGAGTCTGTGTATATTGTCACTGCTCAACCTTTTGCTGCATGTAGTGCTTCTATGAGCGCAATTAGTTCTGCTGCTTGTGCGGAGTAGTGTGATGGGAGGCGGTACTGCACTAGTGTTTCATACTCACCGTCTTCTAGCCTCACTACTGCCATGCCGACATGTTTTTCTCCCGTGTCCACGTCAATAGATGCAGACCCATCCACGAAGTACACTTCCCCCTCGCTCAGAGCATTCTCACACACCACTGTGTCCTCCCCTCTTTCTCCTGTGTAGGTCGCGCAATTGTGGTCCTGCATGTCCTCTAGTGTGCATGCTTCTGTAATGAATGTGGCGGGGTCACTGTCTTGCATCTCACCACATGGATGTTGGCGCTAGACAATATAATCTCATAGGCTGTCGCCCGCTGTGTTGTCAGTGTGCTTTTTGACCTCTCAAGTATTGCAAATAATGAATGTTCCACAAACAATGTCACAGGGCAACCCATTACTATTGTGGCACTTTTCTCAATCGCGAACGCGGCTGCAGCGAGTGATTGCTCGCACGCGAAATGACCTTGCATCACGGCATCCAAAGTACCACTATAGTAAGCCAATGGCTTGTGTCCTAGGGACGTCTTTTGTGTCAGTACAGCTGTCATGAGTGTTCCCTTGCAGTGTGAGAATAGGTAAAATTTGCGTCCATAATCAGGGTTTGCTAGCACTGGAGCGCTTGAAATTAGCTCTTTTAATGATTGAAATGATGTGCTCATTTCTTCTGACCATTCTATTTTTTTGTTCTCCTGTTGTGCTTCCTTGAGTGCTTGTAGGAGGGGTCTCGTGTATGCTGCATAGTCTAATATCCATGCGCGGCAATAATTGCACATCCCCAAGAATTTCTGCATGTCTTTCACTGTTGCGGGTTCTCCTACTGATCTTATTGCTTCTACCCTGTCGGGAATTATTCTTTTTCCATCTTTTGATATGAGCTGTCCCAGGTATAAGACCTCAGTCAGGCAGTACTGTAGCTTCTCCCTGTCTACCTTGTACCCCTTGTTGGCCAGTAGAGTCAGGAGCATTGTTGAATCCTTTCTACATGTTGCTTCGTCTTGTGCACACACTAATAAATCGCCTACATACTGAATAATCGTACTCTCAACTGATAGGTTTCCCAAGTCTTCATGCAATATGCGGTTGAATATGCTCGGGCTCTCACGGTATCCCTGTGGTAGTCTGCAGTGTTCATATCTTTTACCCCCCAGTGTGAATGCTGTAAGGTATCTACTCTCTTCAGCCAGGGGTATTGAGAAAAATGCGTTTTTCAAGTCTACTACTGTGAAATGTGATGCCACTTTCGGGATGCTGCATAGTATTGATGCAGGGTTCGGGACTAGAGGGAACTCCTTCTGAATGACATCATTTAGGGGGCGTAAGTCCTGTATCATCCTCCAAGACCCTCCTTTTGCTTTTTTGATTGGATAGATACATGTGTTACTTGGGGAGTTTGAAGGCACTCTTATCCCTTGTGCTAGTAGTGCATTTATTGTCTCTTTTATCCCTTCTTCAGCTTCACAGGACAATGGATACTGTTTAACTCGGGGTAAAATTGCTCCTTGCTTTAGTTTTATTACCACAGGTTGTACTCCGTGCAACAGCCCGACATCATGGGGGCCTGTTGTCCACAAATTATTTGGTACGAGCCTCATGTCGTCATCAAAAAATGACGGTGGTGCTCCCACCACTGCCATCAATTGGACAGGTGTTTCCCTGGCTTGAATCAAAATGTCACAGGGCATCGCTATTTCCATTACTATCTCACCATCCCCTTCTGTGTCTGAAAAGAGATCCTCATCTGTTATCTCTCGTAGGGCGATGTTGGCATTTGTACACAGCACTGTATGCCACTCGCATCCCTCCCTATTCATTCCAATTGCGGCGATCCTTCTCGCTGACACCTGTACAGCATGCAAGTCTAATGATACCACTGATCCTGGTGCTGTGTCGGGATACACTATGGGGTGGAAGAGGAACTCCGCTGGGATCCTCCAGTCCATTCTTCTTAGTTCTGGAATTATGTGGGCCAAAGTCTTTAGCCCTTCAATAAACATTTCCTCATTTTCCGGCAGCCCTCGTACCTCCTGTGTGGTTGTGTAAGCTTGCACTACCAACATCGCACGCAAGGGGCATATCCCGGGTGTAGAACACACTATTCCTCTCTCGGTAAATGATATGGTCATGTTAAGTTTACTCAGGAGATCCCTCCCTAATAAATCTATTGGTGAGTGTTCATAATACAGTAAGGGTGTCTTTACAGTTTTAAACCCCACTGTTACATCCAATGCTTCTGTGTAAGGAACTTCAATTACAGCCCCAGAGAACCCCTGTGTCTCTAACTTCCGGTTAGATAACGGGAACCGGCCCTCTCTGATACATGATTTTTCCGCTCCCGAATCAACCATGAATATAAACTGCTTGTCTCCTATCTGCGCCCCTACCAATGGTTCCTCTGCTGCATTTTAGGTTGTAGACAGAACTGGACACGCAAGTGTTCTCTGTGGGCTGTCCTATGCGGGGTGTCTCATTGCTCCCCCCTGATTAAAGACACTTCCTGAAACCACTGACATGCCGTTGTAAGGTGCTGGTACGGGGGCCCCGTTTGCTGTTGTCGCGAAGGGGTTGTCTGGCGTATACTGCATATTGTCATTGTTTTGGGGGTGGTTCTGTGTTCTATACTGGTGCCCCTGTTGCTGCTCAGCATCACCTCGGCCTGGGTTTCTCAGCTGTTGTTGTCCCATTGGAAGACCATATGGGCTCCCCGGGTGGGGGTGGCCATACTGTTCTACCTCTTGGAACCCATTGTTGGGTCTAGCTCTGCACTCCCTAGAGTAATGCCCCCACCGTCCGTAGTTCCAGCAACTCCCTTGTGCGCCTCTAGGGCCATGCCATCCATTTCCTCCCATTCCTCCATACCCCTGTCCACCTCCTCTTCGGCCCCTGTACCCACCTCGTCCCCCTCGAGGGGTCCACTCTTGCAACTGCGGACCTCCGCCTTGCTCCTGTTCATTCCACTGCCGCTGTCCGGCTCCAACCCAATTAGTTGCCACCCTTCCTTGTATTGCTATCAGCCCCTCCTCCTCATCATCTCCCTCCCTGCTGTGTCGGAGCGCGGCTACTGCTGCTGCAACCTTCACCAACTTTGTCTGTACTAACTTTGCCTCGTCTGCCAATCTTTTCTGCGCCACCTCCTTCTCCCTCTCCTTTATTCGCTTACAATGGTGTACTATTATGCTCTGAATCTCAGGCCATCCCTTTGCTTCAATACCTGCTATTTTGTCGAGCGCCTTTTGCACTTCTTTGGGGAGCCCTCTTTTTATAATGAAGTAAAATAAAGATGTCGATTGATACCAGGGCGTGCCCGTTTCTGCTCTCCACATCTCTTGAACCCAGAAAATGTAATCCATAGCCTCCTCCCCGTCATTCATTGTTCACTGCATCACTGACTGTAAGTCTGGCGTATCTGGGAATGTTTCACGTAAGGCATCCCACACCCTGGCACGCACTGTGTTAAAGGAGGCCCCATCATGGCGGTCGCAGTCTAATGTTACTCCCGGGAAACCGGCCTTGACCCATACTCTCTCAGCCTGATCCCCCACTGCTGATACAAGCAAGCTCTTCACATCTCCTATTGCTAGGGGTACCCCAGCAGTGTGTTTCTTAAAGGCGTATATCCACTTACTTGCCCCTCCTGATAACATGGGCAGTAGTTTTAATAAATTGGCTTTATCCATCTGAGCCCATGGGATATAGTTAGGCCTCCCTCCTCCCCTGTGTATCAACGGGAGCTGTAGCCTTCCTTTTGTCGTTGCATCCGGACCCGTTTTGGCTGCTGAGGTCCCCAGTGATGCCATTTTCCCCACTCTGTTCCTTAATCGCCCCGTCCACTCATCATCCAGGGTTCTCATTGAACATGTACCATCCCCCCCTTCGCTTCCCCCTCCCATTGCCATGCTCAACCTGTCGCTTTCTTCTAACTCGTCCCTTATATCACATAGTAATTCCTCTCTGTCCCCCATAGGCCTTTCTTCATTGTCAATATCTCCCTCTCGTGTCCCTATTTCGATTATTCGTGTCGGTTCTTCTTCAATTCTGAACAGTATCTCGCCTTTTTTCCACCCCTCTTCAGGTTTTCTATTCTCACCTGGCGCTCTAGACGTGTGCCCTGATCTAGCCGCATTAAGTGCTGTTTGTCCACACATGTCTTTTATCCTCGAGAGCTCATCTTTTGCTATTGAGAGTCTTGACTGTAAATCATCTGTGAGTTTCTCTATGTCCACCCTTTGTGTACTTGCCTGGCCTCGCTCTCTTGTACCTTCATATGGTGGGGGTGCCGTGGGCCGGCGGGGTGTAGTAGTTGTCGGGGGAGGCACATATGTGGGGTCACTGTATCCTTCTGCGGGCACAGGCTTGTTTAATATTGGGTACAAACTTATTACCTCTACTGGTGGCGCTACACTTGACAACTCTTTAACATCTTTCTGTATCATTAGTGGATTGTCTGTGGTGGACGGGAGATCAGGATTTAATGCTGGTGTTTTAGGCGGTGGTATCTCTTCAAATAACCTCCAGAGATCTAATACTTCTCTCCTATTTTGCAACTGCTTCCCCTTGTACTTCAAACAACAATGCATGGGGCCACCATATCCAGAACACTTTTATCAAATGACCCTCCCTCGGGCCATATCTGGGGTAACCCCTCTCCCTTCAACTCGGTTATCCATTGGTCGTGATATTTCTTAATCCGCTCCGCGTACCCTGGTAGATTCTTACAAATATGTGATAAGGGTGTTTCGGCCCCCATTCCTGTGCCCTCCCAGTACTTGTGTGTTTCTGTGTGTCTGCGACTACAATGTAGGTGTATTATCAATATTATTTTTCGTTTTCTACTTCACAATCAATAACGGGCTCCTTTGTGCTCTTCCCCTTGTCTGTGCAATACAAAACTGGCTATACACAGTTTCTATTCTATTCTCTTTGGGGGGCACATACAAGAGCAAACCATCATTTATTTTGACAATATCAACCCGGAAATCAAAAAGGTACCCACTCACTTCACCGTGTCATTTTTGTCTTCAAAAGTTCTATCCGGTCACACTTACCATGACCATTTAACTACTATACATTCATAGCCGTTTTACACATTCACAACATCAACTTGTCGTCTGACACATACGAGGTGCACACACCTCTTGGTAACTCTATATTCACAATTCACGCCGTCCTCCCTTTCCTCCCTAGCCGGCCGTCCCTGTCCGTCTTACTTCGATATATGGATGCGCATATATATATATATAGGTCTGCTCTTCCCTCTTCTAGTAGGACTCTTACTTTCTCCTTAAGTTTGTGTTAATCTCACTTTTTATTTTCCCCCTAACCCTAAAGAAAAGAAAAGAAAGAAGTAATAGCGGTCACTAATATATTCTCAGTGCCCCCTTTTGCTGAACACTTTTATCTTATAATCCACTTCTTCATATATTCCCAGTACTAGTCAAGATAGCACTATGCGGCGCCGCTTTCCACCCCCTTTCGGAGCTAGGTTCCCGTCACTTTTATCTCTTATTCACCTCTTAATCCTAATGGCCATATGCAAAGAAAAAGCAAGGAAAATTTTAGGATGATCCTTAGTAGATCTGCGTACCCCCTCCTCGTTCCCTGTCCTACACTTCTTCCCCCACTCCCTTTACAATCGCTCGTACTCAGTACTCACGTGCCCGTCTCCGAAACTGGGTCCGTCCAGGCAGTGTCGCCGTCAGCTCAACAATCAGCCCCGGCTCCGGCGAGCGGTACTCAAAGGGGATTTTTCAACCGGGATCCCGTACCCTCTCTCTTTTGAGTGCGCACTTCTTAGTGTACCAGTCGCCGTTGGCGGGCAGCCTCCCGGAGCCGGCTCACCGTGCGTATCCCTTTTCGACCGGAGATTCTCGTGCCAAAAGGGGACGGTAATGTTAGGTCGGGAAATAATAATAATAATAATAATAATCACGCTTTCGGGGTCACCACTGAAGGCAAGCGTCCCCAGCCAGCACGATCCTCCCCACAATGAGAGACAATGAAGGACTCTCCCAAATCAGGAATAAGGCCAAGACAGAGTGCGGGTGAGCTTAAATGGGAGTTTATCAATGAGAATATGGCATGCAAAGAACTTTGCAAACTCCGAGAGCGCTCTGTCTGACAATAGCAAAGACAGGCGTATATATTTACAAAAAACGTCATAAGAACCTACACACTATAGGGGGCACAAGTTCGATGGGATTGGGTGGCGATGACTAACTATAGGTGCTGCTGTGATGCGGTTGGCTTTGGCTGGAAGACGTCACTGGTCATCCTCGTGGGTTGGGCTGGGCCTGGCAGGTTGGTTGAGTTCATCCGGGCGGTGTTGTTGTGCCATCGCGGCCAGTGTCAGAGATGAATGTCTTTTCCTGACTTATTTGACCTAGGCCATGCACACCGCAGTCATTCAGTCATTTCAATATTATCTTCTTTAGTAAATCTTCCAATAGGTTATTCTACAGGTTAATGCAACACAGGAGGAATGTACCTTGTGAGGGGTCAGTAATACGTCAGGACATGGTTACCAGTGTCCTGTTGACCGGGGCCATAGGTCGAGGTGCTAAGCTTCAGGGCCTGGGACGGGCGGTACAGGTCTTTCTGTCTTGTTAGAAGTTGTTATAGATGTGCCGCTGTGTGTTGTCAAAGTGTTGGGTGTCCTGATTGCACAGGGCCATAGGTCTAAGATGATCCGGTGGGTTATGGGGTTTACAAGGGGGCGCCTTTGGAAGTGTGTGTTCAGGCAGAGGTTTACTGCTGTGCTGTAAATAATGCAGGTGGCGGGCCGTGGCCTTGGGTGCTGCAGGGGGGCTACAAATCTTTGAAGCGGCTCCAGTCTGGTTGGGGGAGGCGGAGTAGCGCAGCGCGGGCCTCTGCTCTCATGTCTTGGCAGCCTTCGCGGGGTGGGAGGGGGAATGGCCTTGCACGTATTTCACAAAGGTATCTCCCTCGTGTGTTGCCGATTTTAGGTAAAAACATCACAAACATTTGAACACTCTATAATACTTATTCAAATCATTTTGAAACATGCATTTAAACTTTGCTGGATGTGTCTCGATTATACCCAGTCTGAGCACCTTATTCATACACTATGTTTTAACAACTACAGTATTTAGTTATATGCATATACATTTGCAGTAAGTGAGGTAGTATTAGGGTTGGTGGAGTACATAGAAGGTAACCCGCCACTGTACGTGGCGGAGGTGGCACATGAGGGGCTTAGACATATACGTGTGACGAGTGCATTCTCGCACACTCTTCACATGTGCCCTTGGTATGGTTACATTCGTTTTCTTGTGTACCCTAGCAGCATCAGTTCAGTTGTGGCGCGGGACCGCGGGGCGTGGGGCTTTCAATGATACTTATGAAGAATAATCCCCCGGAAATGCTTTTATCATTTGCACACCCCTGCAGGGGAGTGGGTCCTTCACGGCTGGTGTCATGTACGATAATTACACAATTTCACAGGTTTCTTTAGTAAGAGTGGTTGTATGGAGAGGATACATGTGTTAAAAGTGGTTTCTTACATTCATATTTGGGTACCTGTCTGCTTTCAGCAGATGAGCCCAGGCCTTGCTGACCGGGTCATTGTGGGAGCAGTGATACACTGCGGAAGGTGAACTGTTACAATGTTAATGTATTACGCTAGATCATGCCCATCTTGTTCGTGGGAACGGGCTTGCAGCGGATCTACCATGGTGCTGCGGAGACAGGGAGGACTGAAACTTTCCGAAGGTGGGGGCCTCGCTACAGCGCGCTGAGCTCACACCATCTTTAGCAGACAAAAAATGGTTTCTGAGGCCTAGCTAAATTTAATACGTGCGGGCAATGTCTTCAGCAGGTGAGCCATCCACCACCTGGGCCCTGGTGGTAAGTAGGGGACGCCCGATGAGCCATGGCCCTCACCTGGGGTGGAGATGCAGGCCAGGGGGGGGTCCCTTGGACCACCCCTCCCCTACACTTTCCCTAATAGGTTCTTCTTTGCTTGTGGTAATTGATGAAGCTTTAGCTTCTTTTGTTTTCTTTGAAGGATTTGCTGTCAGATTCTGTTGCATTTCTATTTGATTTAGTTTTCTTTTACCACGTTTTACTTTTTCTGGAACAGGATATTGTTTCAGATGTGGGGTGTACATTGAACGCAGTCTATTGTATTCTAAAATGCAAGGAATATCAGCGTTCACTTTACTTGCATCAAAGTTCATTAGAAATAGACCGTCAAGTGTACGTAAGCGTGATAGCGCTACGTAGATCATGCCTTCTTTAAAGACTGTGTTTCCTATATCTATCAATGCTTTGTCTAGGGTAAGACCTTTGGATTTATGAATGGTGACTGCATATGCAAGAGTTAGAGAAAATTGTTCTCTACGTATATACATGTCTTTGAAGAGAAGGAATCGAGCAGTTGAGCACCCTATCCTTTTCACTTCTGAAAGTTTGTCAAAGCAAATATTGACAAACTGAATGTTGTTGTCACGTGGGTATGATTGAAAGCCAACAACTGTATCCAGTGCCCCATTAACTAGCCCTTTGCTCCACGTCAAGGTTACGTTTAGGCATTACTCTACAATTTAAGGATAATTTTAATATTTTTTCCAACCCAGCTGTGTTGGAGATTGATTTTTCTAAGCTATGTAGTCTTGTTGTAGCTTGCTCACACATGGGTAGTGTCATCCCATGTACATCTAGTTTGTCTGTGGCGCTAATTTCTATAATTGGTTGCATTTCTTTATTTAACATTGTTTCATTGAATTTGAAACAGCTTGCAAGAGTTGGCATTAAGGCCATACAATTGATATTTTTGTGCGCTAATTGTTCCATAACATCAGTAGCACATGCATTATTGCCATAAAGTGCATGAATGTGCAGTATTTTCAATATGGCTTGTGCTTCTTGCGATAGTACACCAACTCTAATACTTTTAAAGATGTTGGCATAAGTGAGATCTGCAGATTGCCGCAAGTTTTCTGTTAATTCTCCGTATTGGAAATGTTGCCAAAGGTTGACATTTCCTATGCTGCTCACAGTTTTATGGCAAAGTTTGTGTCCTAAGGTTTTAAAAATAGGTTCACCTTTCACTGGTGTCAATTGTAGAAGATCTCCGAAAACGATAATGTGTTTTCCTGCAAAGAGTTCTTCGTAGTTTGTTTTAAGTACTTCTTGCAATCTGAGGTGAATCAAGGCCAGCATTAGGTTGGAGACCATACTCACTTCATCTATTAGTAGCATTTTCATTTGTTTTAATACTCTGCGTAGTTCCATTGCAGCTTCTGCAGAAAGTTTGTAATAGTCTCATTTGTTTTGGTGCTCTACTGGAAGGAGTAGTAATCGGTGTTAAGTGACACCGTCTATGTTGTAGGCAGCTAAACCTGTGGGGGCAGTTACAACAGCTGACAGTTTGTTGTTTGTCAATTGTTGAAGGAACTTGCTGATGATTTTGATTAAGAATATATTTCCTGACCCAGCTTCACCACTGACGTACAGCAGTATAGGTTTGTAATTTTGGCAGGGACATTCTTTATTTTAGTGTTGCACACCATGTACAATTTGTTTTGTTATGTCTTCAAAAATGGTGCACTGATCTTTGTTAAGTTTTGCTTGTTGTACAGTTAGGTCTTCGATATCTTATTGATCTGTGTTTCAGCTAATTCTGCCTCATTTGCTATTAGTGGCTGTCCTAGTGGTTCTTGGCTTCCTGTTACAGAAGGTTGACTACTGTCGGAAGAGTCCTTATCTAGTTGGGCCTGAAGTTCGTCTTCGTGTTGCTGCTCATTATGTAACATTGTTTTGTACTGCGTAAAGTTCACATTGGTGATAGCGCTTTCATTTGCATTGAAAGCATCTTCATAGCAGTCATAGTTATCTAGTATCTCTTCCCCTTTTCTCCACGGTTTAAAATGCTGTAGCAGAGACATGTAATATAGTTCTTTTTGTTGCCATCATGCCATGTTCTTTCTGGAGAGGAGCGCCTGCTACGTTTTATAAAATATTTGCAAGGAACTTGGGGTTGGTCACCCTAAGTTACCTGGGGGCAACCAGACGTGGACTCCCTGCTCACTGTGCTCAGAGAGGAACAGCTTCACCTCATTGATGAGGCCCAACAAGGCTGAAACACGTGTATGGGGTTGCTGTTGGTACTCTTGTCAGAGAGGAATTCCCATAGCATTTCGGTGCTGGACTGCCAATGTGGGCGGACAAAGACTGATATGCAAATGGATATTTCCCACCTGTGAAAGGTACAGTGAGCAAAAAGCAAAAAGTATGTGCTGCAAACTCTCATCTCAGAACAGGTTATCATGCCATGTTCTTTCTCGAGAGGAGCGCCTGCTACCTTTTTTAACATAAATGCGCAAGGTTGGACATCCGGGGCTCGTCTGCTCTGTAAATGAGTACTGGAAAACCCCAGTGCTAGTGGAACAGACAGGCCGGGAAATCCTGCACCCAATGATGGAAATAGTCAAGGTAAATGGCAACATTCTGCTTTATTAACAACCCAAATAAAGCTGGGACAGCAATAAGCACACAGGTCTCCAGAGCTCTTCCAACGTTGCAATTCAAAACATCAGGTTTTAAGCTCAAAATACATCCTGATTGACGTCACATCACAATCTTGGTTACAAAAACCTTCGGGGATATGGGATTGGTTAGGGGAATTGTCTACATAGAGTTTACATAGGTGTTAGTCTCTTCATTGGACATGACTAAGTGATGGCCCCACCCCTAAAATGATAAAGGTAAAAAAGACATCATAACAACAGTTAATTGGCTAATGCAACAGTTACAGGCCGCATCATTTTAAGAGTTTTGATTGGTTGCCATTGGCCTTACTAACCATGAATGTTTGGCAGTCCATCAGCACATAAACAAAAATAGAGGTAGGGAGAGCCACATCAAGGAACTTTGGCTTCCAATTGAATAAGAGACCATCCCTGATTTCCTAGGCCACAAGCCACGACTTTTTGCTTTGAACTTGGCCTTGTTCGCCGCCTCTCGTTCTGAGAATCTGTGGGGAGTTGAGATAGGTGTCTAACTGTCTGGAGTTTAATAAATGGACACTGTTCTCCAATAATAGATCACATGCGAGAAGACCATGTTTTTAATTATTCTGCTTGGCTTTTATTAGGATTTTGGCTCATATTAATACAGGTGTCTTTACCCTCTCTGGCCACTGGAGATTTGTTTCAAGCTATGTTTCTTTCAATATTAAGTTTCTAATTAATTGACACTTGTCATTGAAAGGCTGTTTATTGTTTTACCTAATCTAAGAAGAATATGTCTTACGCTTGGGAATATTTATATTCTGTTCTCTTTGGCGATATCCAAACCTCCCTTTTCTGCAGTAACCTTGGAGGGGTCTGTGGAACCACTAGCTGGCCTGCATGGTTCTGTGTTTCAGCTAATTCAGCAAGTTGAATCTTCCTGCAGCTTCGAGGCTTCTTCGATGCTTCCCATTCACTCTAATGTGGCTTTGTCGTCTATTCTAGATGGCCACCCGTCACTGTTGCATTTCTACATTTAGCAGACTATATATGTATATTGTTCGTCATGCGTTTTAGCGTATACATTGATTATGTTGTATTACTTATGTCTATATAGTGTAGGTAAGATTCATCATGTCTAAATACACATTTAACCTAGTGTCTGTGTTTCTTCATGGTGCGTGCATATTTGCTTTATGTCTACTGTATATAAGTGTGTCAGTTTGAGAGTGATGTCACTTGCTCTCTTCATCTTCAGTTACAGCATGTTAGCTCCTCTTGAGTTTGCAGGTTCATCTCCTCTTCGATGATTCCAGGATAAGGTTAGTAGGGTTGTCTTAGTGAATAGCATTTCTTGTATTTGTGGTATAGAGGTGGGGAAAGGGTAGACAGCCCAAATTACGTACTCCTCTAATTTCTATGATATGGAGGCTGGGGAGGGGCCATTGCCATGAAAGACGCATTCATATGTCTCTAGACGTCCCCCCCCTCTGTTCGAGTCCTCAACCACATCCCTTGTAGGGACCTTCCCCCAGAAAGGTACTTTGGGTGTCCATATCTTAGTCATCCCCCTCAGGTCACCTGAATTCTTTATATGCTCATCCACACTCCAGGGCATATAGCAGCACTCTGCCTCTGGTTTGCAGAATACCCAATGTCCATATTACAAATGTCTCGGGGGTTTAACAACATTTTGAGCCTGGAGTGACAATAGGACTTTGCCTTATGTCTATATGAGGTAGATCATCGGCTTGTGTTCATTCATGTATTTGTGTGTCCACGATTATGGCTACTGCAATCATTTTAGTGTGGAGATCTGTTAGCAATCTAATGGCCTCTGTGAGGGTCCCATTTTCCTCATCATGGGCATGGTGTATGTACAGCAAGGTGGTCCAATTTTTGCACATACGCCACCCTCCATGGCCGGTATTAAATTGAGGACATACATATTTTGAAGAGTAATGAACCTTATTGCCCTCAGCTCTTCCTTTATGGCACTAAATCCTTTCACTGTTGTGTTAATTGTTTGTAACAGCTCCCAGCAGGTTGTATGCAGCCACTTAGCATTCATATGAGGTTGCAACCCAGCAGTAAAGACGGACACAAAGAACATTTATTTTCTTCTGAACAATTAATGCTCATCTTGTATGTCATCATACGCCTTTTCCATTGTATCCGAAATATATTTCCTCTTTTTTGTTTGTTTTAGGGTGAGTCACCTTTTCTTTCTCAAATGTGTACTCATTTTAGGGAAATCTGCAATGTGTACATCACTTTGGATCACTACCAGGGTAGGTATGCTTATCAGCACAATGGAACTTAGCCCTCGGCTCCTCATAGCCTCTTCTTCTTTTTGTTGATCATGTGCTAAGGCTTTACCAGCTTGTGGAAGGTACTTACGTGCGTGTTTCTCTCTGCTTTTAAGGTGTTGGGTAGCTTCCTTTTGACAATCCCTAACAACGTCAAATGCAGCAGGTCAAACTTTCTTACGTAATAATACAGTCTCCAAATGGCCAATTCTCGGTATCTCAAAACTTCCTAATTTCGGGCCACTGAAGTTCTAGTTCATGTCTGGTTTGACAATGTCAAATACTATTAAATACTATAGCTCCTATACCGTATTTCACAAACATGTCATACGTTGGCGACCCTGCAGGTGGTGCCGGCTGACTATGTTCCAAATCATTCAGTTGTCTTCCCCTCGTATTGCTCTCCTCAAAGTGCACGGAAAAACATAAATCACCAATGCAATTACAGAGCAAATACTTTGAACGTAGACAGACGCAATAAATCACAACCACACACTCTTAGAAGATAATTAGCTCTTATATGGCTATTTATTCAAAGCTTAGAAGCAACCAATAATAACATAGGAATAACTCACAGAAGTAATATAGACATAAATCACAGAAGAAGCAAAGAATTCAAAAGGAAATACATCACCGTGAGCGTAACAGAATTCCTCATCTCGCCCAGAAGCGGCTGGAAGACCCCGGGAACAGCCAGGCCGAGAGCACCACAGCTCACAGGAGTGCCGGACGTAAGCGTCCTTCCCCGGCTGAAGTCTCACCTGACCACCTTCGGGTTTCCGCATATAATCAGTTTTCGAACCTTCTGGAAATGGCACTTGCGCAGTTGATGAGCAGCCGTCGGTTGCCAGCTGGGTCAATCGAGAGCTACCCTCAAGGAGCAGAGTGCCTCCCTTCTCTAAAAACACGCTCCACGGAGAACAGTAACAAACCATAAAAAAGTTACCTTTCCCAGCAGAAATGTCCTTGACCGTATACCAAGTTTGGAAAGCATGTTTTCCTCAGCACCGTGAATCTAACACTCAGCAAAATGTGTGCAGCTTTTCCCTGCGGCATGAAGTAAATATCCATCATGGCTCCGAGTGCTCCCAGAATACACTGCCCACCAGCGCCATTTTAGTTCAAGCATAACAATTCCACCCTTGGATATTTACCATCCATAGCCAGGTGGCAAAGGAACCGGTCCCTGAAACCTACGAAACATTAAAGCTAAATTGGGAATACATTGAATGCAACAACAACAAGCTATTATGATAGACAATATAATGAAAATGCAAGCAAAAGCGTAACGTAGTGTACCCCCAATATCAGGTATCCATGAAAATAACCAATCCCACCAATTCCAAGTACAATCTTGAGACACTTCAGAAATGAGATCCCTCAAACCTCGAATATGACTTTCAATAGATCGTGAATGGTCACTTAAATTGAAACAACACATACCTTCAAATGCGTTACACCCTAAATTATGCTTTAGCAATAGATAATCAACAGCAGCTCTGTTCTGCAAAGTTGCTTTTCTAATAACTTGACTATCAAGGAGTAATTCTTCTAATGCCTGAGAAGTATGATTAAGGCTTTTGACTACTAAACATGCTAATTTCATCAAAGATTTGTAACCTCCAGCAGCTAAACCCCAAACTCCCACTAATGAAAGCGTTAATGCTAGAACCTCAGCTTCTGATAACAAGTGTACATGTGAATCACAATCAGGAGCTAGACCTACAGATTCGAAAGTTGACCTTTTACCTCGAGTTATCGCGGGGTGTAAAGGAAACATCATTAGTCCTAATCGAGTTAAAGCACGTGGACCTCCGGAAATGTTAGCTGGAATATAAGTTTATGTGATGTTACCGCATGAAAAGAGCCATCCTGTTGGAAGTTTCACATGATTCAAATGGCTGGCAGCTATCACTTTATGATTACAAGACATTGGGCCTCATTACACAGATGGCGGAGAACCATGGCGCTATAAGCACCATGGTTCATGCCGGTAAAATACCGGCACCGCCTTGGCGGAAAGGGGAATTACCGCCCCATTCCAAGGTTGGCGGGGCGGTAATTCCCCCTTCCACCATTGCCCTTCCCCATTCCCATTTTTGTCCCATAGGGCTCAATGGGAATGGGGAAGGTGCTAATTACGGTACCGCAAATTGCGGTACCCTAATTAGCTCCCTGGGTCCCTTTGCGGGTTGGTTTTTAACGCCTGCAAAAAGCAGGCGTTAAATCCCCCAACCCGCAAAGGGACCTTCGTAGTAAGGCGGTAAGGATTTACCGGTACCGGTATTTTACCGGTACCGGTAAATCCTTACCGCCATCCGTGTAATGAGGCCCATTGTATTATTTACACTGGTGCATTTGTGTGGCACTCGCAAACATAGTCGTCTCTCAAACATTGTATGATTGTGCTGGTTGGTTAAATCGATCTGTCGGCATTTGCCAATTTCTTGTGCATTGCAGGTCATAAAATAACATACATCACCTTTGGTTAAATTGCAAGTAATAACACGTGTCAAATTTCTCCATTTACGATCGGTCTCTTGGCAGAACCTACAATACTCATAAACGGAAAAAGATTGCCTAATATCCGAGATTTGAACCAAAGAATCATTGTGTGTGACGCCGAAGATATGCTTTAAAACCGTAACAGGCGTCGGCACTGCTACTAAACACGTAGTCAATAAAGCTTCAGCATTGGGCACATCAGTAAGACAAAAGTGTGATATGTTCAGTACTTGCTGTGCCAGATATATCCACGTATTCTCCGTTTGGGTGATGATAGGAGAATGTTTTCGCCTTCCTGAAGGTGCATCTTGCATGACTGGCATCAAGGTTGTTTTCACTTGCTCCTGATGTGTTTGCCGCATTTCACGAATCCATGTCTTCGGTCTGGCTGGCTTTTCAGCATCGGCATAAGGCTGCTTTGGAACAACATTATTCATCACTATCAGTATCCCCTTGATCACTGGCACAGATGTGACATTTTTGCGGTGCTAGCAGCTGGCTGTTTAACTCTCCCAAATGGAGTCCATTTAGTACCACAATTACACCAGCCAGATACAGGATCTACAAGGCAAACCCAGAAAAGAGATAACAGTGTTGCACATCACTCTCTCAGGTAACATTTGTCTGCGGGCACATATTGCCATTTCTTTCTACCAGGCTCCATAACTAAAACTACTTGATCTTTGCCTGATGCAATGACATCTGCAGGCACTGGTGGGCCACTTGGCTTTTCCACCCACACCTTTGCACCCGGTACCAAACTGTCTGAAGAGCCAAAACCGCGGTCCCCACGGGTAGTTAACACTGTAGGAGGCTCCCCCTTCTTAATCATGGACAACTTAACGGGAATAATTATGAATTGGGCCACTCGATCACCCTTGTGGATTGATAACAATTGGTCCCCACTATTCATTAGGATGACTTTAATCTCGCCTTGGTAATCAGCATCAATTACCCCTCCCAACACTTGAACTCCCTTCAATGCTAGGCCAGATCTAGGGGCAATCCATCCCATATGCTCTGGGGGAATTTGTACTCCAATCCCTGATTCAATTACAACTATCCCTCTTGGGTCTAATCTGATTTCTTCATGGGAATGCAAGTCTACCCCTGCTGACTCTGGAGTTGCTCGATAGGGAGCTAAAGAACCTGGAGTAATTTCCCAGTACAATAGTGTTTCTCTGACTGAATTGGGTTGAACCTGTAAAGTAGGAGTCATTAATCGCATCAAAGGAGTTTCATGTTCATACACAGGCCTATTGTTTAATACTTGCACCGCATCAAACACACGATCACGCCAGCCTGCCAAACTGCCGTCTCCAGATTTGCGCAAGTGTTCTTTCAATAACCCATTCATTCGTTCAATTAACCCTGAAGCAGCTGGGTAGTAAGGAACGTGGTACAGCCACTCAATGCTTTTTTCCTGACAATACTCCTGGATTAATTTGCCTTTGAAATGTGACCCATTGTCACTTTGAATCTGCAAAGGCACTCCATAATGTAGTATGATCTGATCTAACAACCTGATGGTGTTCAGTTTTGTTGCACGTTTGCACGGCAAAACCATCAAATATCCTGAATATGTTTCCACAATAGTGCATGCATACTGACAACCTCTACTGATTGGCATGGGACCGATATAATCAATCTGCCAAATTTGACCTGGTAATTTTCCTCTTCTCAATATGCCTTGAACAATCTGAGGGATCGGTCTATGCAATTGGTGTTGGCACACTGGACATTGCAAAATGATCGTTTTCACTACTTCTAAAGGAAGACTGATTCCTTGAGCTTGTGCCCACCTGGTAGTAGCCTTTTCTCCAAGGTGCCCACATATCTGATGGGCCCATTTGGCCAAACCCTCCAAATCGTTTTCCTGAACTTCTGCATCCATAGATTAAATCTTGGTGTGTTCGTCTGCAACAGAATTAAACCAACGTTCTAATGTGTCTGTGGCACAATGCGCGTCCACATGATATACAGTGACTTCACTTTATAATAAAATTTCTGCAATATCTTGCCACAGTTCTTTTCCCCACAACTCTTTTGAATGAATCTTCCAACCATTCTTTTGCCAAGTTGGCAACCACACTGCCAATCCATTCGCCACTGACCATGAATCTGTGTACACATAACATTGACCAGGGGTCTCTTGTTTCAATGCTTGGTAAACTGCGTAAAGCTCTGCAAACTGACTGCTCTTCCCTTTCCCTGTCGTTGTCAACATCTTTTTTGTTTTGGGATTGTACGACACTGCTTTCCGGTACCACTCAGTTCCCACATATCGAGCTGAACCATCCGTGAACCAAGCATGCTCTGTTTGCTCCACGGTCAAATCGCTGTAAGGTACTCCCCATTTCACGGGAGACTCATGTTTTTCAGGAACTTCCGGGGGTATGTAATCTGAGGGCGGCATGTTGGCTACTTGCTCATGTAATTTTGCCACTCCACCCTTTCCTGATTTGGCTCTGTCTTGAATATACCATTTCCACTTAATTATGCTGGCTTCTTGAGCATGTCCTATTCTATGTGTTTTAGGAGAGCTCAGTACCCATTGCATGATTGGTATTTCTGGTCTCATGAATACATCATGGCCCAACGTCATCTGCTCGGTATCTACAAAGGCCCAATAACACAGCAGCAATTGCTTCTCAAATGGAGTGTATGAGTTACCAGCATCGGGCAACTTATGACTCCAAAATCCCAATGGCACACGTTTCCTGTCTTGTTTCTGCCACACACTCCAGTTAGCATAATTGTCTTGAACAGACACATTTAATTCCACTTTGCCTTCCTTCAATGGCCATAAATCAAGCACCTGCTGCACGGTGTCTTTCCCCTTCTCGAAGGCTTTCTGCTGCTCCTCCCCCCACTGAAACTCATATTTCTTTTGTGTCATTGTGTCACCTTGTAGAGGAGGGCCAATATCTGTCCTAAATGGGGAATGTGCTGTCTCCAAAACCCAAACTGCCCTATACACTGCTGAGCTTGCTTTTTGTTCATTGGAGTGGTGAATTCAAGTATTTTCTGTCGGGCTTTTGGCACCATTTTACGATGCCCATGATGCCACTGAATCCCTAGGAATATCACTGTTTCAGCTGGACCTTGAATTTTACTCGGGTTAATCTCCCACCCTTCCTTCGTCAATCCTTCCATAATGACTTCTAACTGGCTTTGCACACTGTGCTCATCCTTGCCCTGAATCAAAATATCATCAATGTAATGAGAGATTTGTATGTCAGGTTTACACAGTATCTTGTCTAAGTGCTCTACCAAGTGCTCTACAGTCGGGCTGTGTATGTTCCCCATAGGTAGCCTCGTGAAAGTGTACTGACGTCCACTCCACGAAAATGCAAACTGCTCTTGACACTCTTCAGCAATTGGCATGGAGAAAAATGCATTGGTTAAATCGATCACTGCATACCAAGTCCCCTCAAACTTTTGGACATTCTCAATCAAGGTAATGGCATCTGGGACTGCGGGCACTAAGGGAGGGGTGTGTTTATTCAACTCCCTGTAATCCACCGTCATCCTCCACGACCCATTTCCCTTTTTAATAGGCCAGAGAGGATTGTTCCATGCGGTGGTAATAGGGCGTAATACACCCGCCTCCACGTACTCTTTGATGGTGTCTGAAATTTCCTTGTGCCCCACCAGGAATGCGGTATTGTTTCATTGCTACCCGCTTGGTTGCCACTGGCACTTGCACTGGGGGCATCTTCAATTTGCCAACAGTAATGGGTGTACAGATCAATGCACTCACCCCAAACTGGTACGTTTTACCGCCAAGTCCGAAGGTTAACCCTTCCAAATTGTCAAAGCCAATTATATATTCAGGTATTGGGACAATCAACACTTGGTATTTTTGCCTATTCAAATTTCCTATTTTCATCTCCACTTTCGTTTGTACCGCGGGGGTCTCCTTTCCCCCTAGACCTGTAATGGTAAACTGTTTGCCTTTAAATCGCGTTGGATTACCATGAATCAAAGAGGCCTCCGCCCCAGTGTCTATCAATGCTCGCACCCCTTGTGTATTTCCTGGCCCCCAAAAAATCTCAACATCAACATGAGGCCGCCTATCCACTTTTATGCAGGCAGACGCTGCCGGAGCTTGGCCGAAGCCTTAGTCAAACTTCGAATGAGTGTGACTCGACTCCGCCTCTAACATCGCACTCACCACCTTTCTCAAATCAGCGTATGTTGGCTGGTACAGGGAAGGTGTCCCCATAGACCCTTCGTCTTGTTCTTCCGCAGGGGGAGCAGAAGGTGAGGTGTCCCCCTGTGGCCTGGTGACTACCTGTTTCTTAACCTGTTTATAGCGCTCTTTGGTGGCAAGTCCTCGTTTTTTGTATAATTTATACATTACTCTGGTTTCAATGCCATCAATTTCTTCGTGTGGCACACCATCTTTTAACAAAGCCAAAAACATGTCCTTTCGGGACACTCAGGAGTCTCTGCTATCTTGCCGCCTGCCTTTGGTTCTTCTCTCACTACGCACCTCTCGCTCCCGTGGCTTGTTGTCGCTCTGATCCCACTCCCCTAAATCTGCAAGTTGCCAAATAGCATCTGCTACCTCATCAGTAGCTTTGCCTGTCATACCTACGAGCAAAGTCATAATGACACTTTTGTATGCAGGTGGCGCGGTTCTAATCACCATGTTTCGAGTTGAAACTGAGAGCGGCACGGCTCCCATGTGATCAGGAGCATCTATGTGAATGGTCTCTTTCATAGCATGCTCCCTGACTTTTTGAATTGCTTCTCTCAACGTATACCACTTCGTTTCTTAACTAGGCCAATCTGTGGTAATGGGGTATTTACGGTTACATGCTTGGGCTACCAGGTGCAACAAAGACACCCGAGTATCTTGACCGTTTGCATCAGGGGGCGGTTCTGCCCTTAATACCTCCTGTACATTGGTGTCAAATGACAGGGGTAAAAAAACGTGGTGAATCCGTAGAATCTACCAACAACCCTGCAGCACCCCATCTAGTAATCTCACCATCCATGCCAATAAAACTTCCCCTGATTTTTGCCTCAAATGGGTAATAATTTCCCCAACCTCCTGTTGTGTGTAATCCTCCAGCGTGGTTAAATCCACCATTCCGCCAGCAGGATTCTGCGGGTGGCGGCCGGCTCGCCGTCTTCTAACGGGCTTAGCCACTACTGTTTTCTGTTTCACTTCCATTTTGGGGTCAGACTCATTTGCGGAACTACTTTCTAGACTGGTTGAATCAAAAATATCCCAATCCACACCAGCGGTAGCGATTACAGTTGCCACCTTTCTTTTGTTGACCCCTCCCCGTCTTTTCCTATATTTATATCAGGCTACTCTGACTGCTGCCCTCTCGACCACCGCTTGATATGTGTCAGTTTCATTTGAATCTGCTGCATTAACACAGTCTGCTGTTCTGCAGCTAGCTCTCTTTCTAATCGCAAAACCTCATTTTTCATCTCCACCTTCATTTGATGTATTTTCCTATAAGCATGCAAAAGAACCCAACTTTGCCTACCTAATGCCGCACATTCTCTGCCACGCTCTACCGGAACTTGTTGCAAGCATGCCATTACATCAGCCGGATCGGCATCTCCCAATCCTTGATCCCATGTTTCCCTTAGACCTGCACCACATGCCCACGCCTGGGCCAACTTGTCATATGGACTCTTAGTCCAGCCTGGAATAACAACATCAGAACAATCACCGCCAGCGGTACCGCTCTTCTTCCTGAACAAACTACTCATTATCGCAAACAAAATAAAACCTCTTTATATCTATATATATTTTCTCTCTACACTGCAATCACTCCCACAGGCACACACACTGGCAAAGGAAAAAAAACTTCACTACTCAAAAACTTCACTTGCAAGACAACCGAATCCTATCTACGTTTCAACAGATTCTTGAATACTCTGAACCACTCATCACAAGTATCCTGTTCGTGATGCCAAAAATGTATTGCTCTCCTCAAAGTGCACGGAAAAACATAAATCACCAATGCAATTACAGAGCAAATACTTTGAACGTAGACAGACGCAATAACTCACAACCACACACTCTTAGAAGATAATCAGCTCTTATACGGCTATTTATTCAAAGTTTAGAAGCAACCAATAATAACATAGGAATAACTCACAGAAGTAATATAGACATAAATCACAGAAGAAGCAAAGAATTCAAAAGGAAATACATCACCGTGAGTGTAACAGAATTCCTCATCTCGCCCAGAAGCGGCTGGAAGACCCCGGCAACAGCCAGGCCGAGACCACCACAGCTCACAGGAGTGCCGGACGTAAGCGTCCTTCTCCGCCTGAAGTCTCATCTGACCACCTCTGGGTTACCGCATATATTCAGTTTTCGAACCTTCTGGAAATGGCACTTGCGCAGTTGATGAGCAGCCGTCAGTTGCCAGCTGGGTCAATCGAGAGCTACCCTCAAGGAACAGAGTGCCTCCCTTCTCACCGTGAATCTAACACTCAGCAAAATGTGTGCAGCTTTTCCCTGTGGCATGAAGTAAATATCCATCATGGCTCCGAGCGCTCCCAGAATACACTGCACACCAGCGCCATTTTAGTTCAAGCATAACACCCTACAAAGAAGTGTTGCCCAACAGGATGACAACTTACTAAAACCTGGCATGTCTAAACAAGCAGTTCTACCAGGCCAATATTTTTACGCGTAAAATTATTTACCAATCAAAACAACATCAGGCACTGTCAGTTTGAAACAGACTCACCTGATTTCAATCAAAGAGGGATCCCCCATCAAAGCATTGAAATCGTTTGGGCAAAGCGTGGCATTCGGAGATCGTAAGCAGCAGTCTGCTAAGGAATTGCTTCTCAAGGTGCAGGGGCCCCCGATATTCACTGATCTCGGTCCGTTCACTTTGTCCTCACCAAGCGACGAGTTATAATCAGCAGAGCTCCACGTGGGGCACCATTCTGTTAGTCCAAAAATATGAGGCCAGTGCAAAGAAATGAAGAAACACCAGTCACGAGGAACAAATATATAAACAACAGTTTATTAGCGCTCGAGCGGACTCAGATTTCACAATGTATGTATACAGGCATAGAACAAGTGAGCTAAGACATCAGGGAGTGGATGTACTTTATACAGGTTTGGAATACCATGATGAATTTGGGCTAGCTCATCACGTCATGACGGCTCATGACCTACAGACGTGGGCATTTTACCATAGCAACATGTGCTAGTGCACTCAACGTCATCTCACAGACAATTTACTATCTGGGAAGCAGAGCAAAGTGGGGTGTAGGAGTATATCGTGTTCCTAACACAAAGTAACATTCCTCAAGCTACTTTATCTATGTTATTTCTAGACTAAAAGGTTGGTCTGTATTTCTACTCAGTAGCTCAATCCTTTAGAACAACATATGCTGTAAATTGTGCTTCACTTTAATAGTCTGGACGCACATTCACAATTAGCTGCGGCAAAGCTGAAAAAGTCAAGGCAGACAGGATGGCACCTAATTTACAGATTAGCTACGTTTGTGCCAGTACTTCAAGGCTCTAAGTTAAAAGAAAAACAATGTGCTCAGAGGTTTCAGCATTCCTGTGCAGGGGCATGTTATAGGAGTTTCCAAAGCAGTGACTTTGTGAGTTCTCACCGCGTTCAGAATGAAAACCTGCGAAAGAGAGCAAAACAACCAAAATGGCGTTTGGAGGCCATGATAGCGCGGTTCAATGTGTACGTGCTAAGGCCAACATTATAATGCAAAATACATATGCTTTTACAAAAGCCTTTGTTTTTTTTATAGCTATCCTCAGAGGGGAACGTGTTTTCTGACATCCATCATAATGAGGCCCATCTCCCTTCAAATTACCCACTAGTTGTGCATAGTGCTAAGTGAATTAGGCAATGGGCATTACATGCAGGTATTTGTTTGGGCACACATGTCCAGGAAGTGCTCATGGTGCAAGGAATGAGGGAGCACACATAGCCACTCTCATCAGATGTCCCTCTCCCCACCCAGCTAATGTGCTGATACCACATATTATCGGTCACTTGGGCAGAGTTAGTGATATATGCATTCATATGCTGGAAGTCATCTCTGGAATTTCTTTCCAATCTTTTCATCTGCTTAATGGCACTAGAAAAGGGTTGGGCTATTGCTTCATCTAACATGGGAATGGGGGCTCACATTATTCTAAATTGGCTTGGGTACATTATAGAGGACCAATTCTCGCAATGCCAATGGAATAAAGAAATAGAGACAGCAAAACGTTAAATATTTAGCTACAAGCATTATTGCTAATGTGTCCACATGTTGCAAAGGGCTACGTGTGTTAGGTGGCCTGCGTGCCAAAAGTGTATATTGAACAAAATTAAACAGGCCCATCTTTTTCTTTTCACTGGACCTTTCACATTGTTTTCGAAATGTTAGTCTCTACAAGAAAAATTGCACAATTATTACCTGAAGAACTCTTTCAAAAACTAAACTGTGTCTTTGGGTCACCAAGAGGGTGGCAAGCATTACATTGCATGTACTCAAAGCACAATAACTATCTACTATATAAGAGAAAATTGCAAATAGTATCACTTTTAATGGCAAAATTGAATGCCTGTGTTTTTTCTTCTTGTGAAAAGTGTGTATCTTTTTATTTATGCAGATCCTCAAGGAAAAAGTTCACCCAATTCTGTTAATTTACTCATTTAAGGAAGGACAGTTTATTGTCTGTTTTAGTCTGGTAGTTGCTGTCTGTAACTTGTGGCTGATCGTTTCTGCACACGTGTCACCTCTTCTTCACCTTCAGCTTCAAGGACTGGCGGCAGGGGGGTCTCTCCTTTTTATGGTTTGATGTCACTGAGGTGGAGCCATGCTCTTCTTCCTTGTACTCGAACAGCAGTGGGTGAAACCTCCTCAATGATGTGGGGACCTTCGAAACGTGGCTTGTGCCAACGCCTCACAAGCTGTTTCATTTGCACCTTATCACCACGGAATAGGATGGGTGGCTTAAGTAAAGTCATGGAATCGAATTATTCGCTGTCTTCCTCGTTCTTCTTTGACCTCCCCAGCCGATCTCAGACAAGGTGAGACATAAAAGCGACACTCGCCGTCATAGCAGCCAAATATTCATGCATTTCATAGCCAAGCACATCAGCAGCATTGTGGGCATCAGTTTGAGTTGGAGTGGGAGAAGCAAGAGGTACATGCATACGGCATCCTGTCACAAGCTCATGGGGAGTAAGGTGATGGTCTGGGCCTGGCTGATTGCATAATGCAAATAGGGCTAAGGGTAGGCAATGGAGCCATCCTTTTTTCAGGGTCATTTTTAGCTTAGCAATTCATTCTTTGAGAAGGCTTTTGAGGCGCTAACAAATCCTGTTTGCATGCAGGTGATAAGCGGAAGAGAATTTATGCTTGATACCCAATAGGATTATGATGTGATCAAAGACTTTATTTACAAAATGCGGTTCATTGTCAGACTGAAGGACTTTGCACATTCCCCACCTTGGGAAGACCTCATGTACGAATAACTTCGCAGCACATATGGCATCAGGATGTTTTCATGGACCGGCCTGGATCCATCAAGAGAAAGCACACACGACTACTAGCGTATATCTGAAGCCGTTACAAACATGGAGGTAATCTATATAATCAATATGCAAATGCTGTAAGGGTCCAGTAGGACTGGGTATTGCTCCTCTCACTGTTCACAACGCGTGCCCTACAGTACTTTTCTGGCAGACTATACAATTTATGATAAAAGCATCAACGTGTTCAGTTAAGTTGGGCACAATCCATTCTTCCGATATCAGGGCTGCAAGACTCTCTCATGTTGTGTGTGGTGGGTGGTGCAGTTGGTCTAATGCTACCTTAAGTAATCCAAGGGGCATAACTGGTTTGCCAGTGCTGTCCTGCCGCCACAGTGCATCTGTGGAGGACAATGAGCACCCCCTATGTTTCCACAAATCCTGCTCTTCTGGAAGAGCGTGTCCCTGTAATTTGGGGATCTGTGCTATGGGCAAGGTATAAAAGTCTTCTTTCATTAGCATGCTACACGCTCATGTGTATTAAGTAGGTGGTGTGTCAAATTCAGATGTTCTGGGAAAATATGTTGCTTTTTTGGCCTCTCTGTCAGCTGCTCCATTGCCACAGGAAATTGAATCAGTGTGGGTTACGCACTTCAACACGGCGATGGCCGATGGTATTTGTAGTGCGTGTATGAGCCATAAAAACAATGGTGCATGTTGCACTGGTGTGCCGTCTACATGTAGGAAGCTCTACCTTTTCAACCTGACAGTTCTGCACGCACTGTTGACGTCACATAGGTGGAGGCAGAATACACTGTTATTTCCTCATCCTCATGTGCCTCAAGTGCCACAATAAGCACTACTAATTTTGCTGCTTGCACTGAAAAATGTAAAGGCAATCTCAAAGTTGCCATTCTGTTTTATTTTTACCACTGCAGTCCCTGTGTGCCTCTCGCCTGAGCTCTGGTCGAACATTGAGGAACCGTCAATGAAGAGGACCCCCCCCTCCTAGGGCATTTTCTCTGATGTGGGGTATATCATCATAGCATTCAGTGTACTTGGTGCAATCGTGCACTCAATCTCCTTCCTTTCCTCCACTAGCTCTGCTATGAATGTTGCTGGATTCAGTACTCTGCATCTGACAATTTTAATGGCTGGGTTTAAGATGATCACCTTGAACCCTGATGCTCTCTTGGTTGTCAATGTGCTTTTGGGCTTTTCAAGAATTGTGAACAAGGCATGCTCCACATATTATGTGAGTGAACAGCCCATCGTGATACTGACAGACTTCTCAATTGCAAAAGCTGCTGTGGCCAATGATTGTTCACAAAGTTAATGGCCTCTCATTACTGGATCTAGAATCCCGCTGTATAATGCTTGTGGCTTGTGCCCTATAGTAGTCTTTTATGTGAGAACAGCTTTCATCACCACTCGTTTCAATTAAAGAATAAAAAGAATTCTTCATTGTAATCAGGGATCCCTAGAAGAGGTGCTGTACATATTCCCCCTTTTAATTCATCAAATGCTTCTGTCATTTCACCTGTCCAGGCTATATCACTGTCATCTTTCTGAGCTTCATTGAGTCTTTTTAAGAGGGGTCTGATGTATGTACTGTAATCAAAGACCCATGCCCTGCAGTAATTGCAATGGCCGCGAAATTGTTGCATCTCCCTAACTGTCTTTTGTTGGGGTGTTTTCACGCTTGCTTCTGCCCTTTCAGCAGTCACTTTTCTTCCTCCTTGGTATATCACCTGCTCTATGTACAATACCTCTTCCTGCCAATATTGTAATTTTTCCTTGTCTACTTTTTACTTCTTCTCTGCAAAGAGTGTAAACAACTGTATTGAGTCTTTTCTGCACTGTTCTTCTGTTTCACTGCATACCAGAATATCATCTACATACTGAATCACTACACTGTCAAGATGTACATTCCCCAAGTCCATCTGGAGGACTCCATTGAATATCGACGGGGACTCAATAAACTTTTGATTTCTGTATGAGAACAAAGTCAAGTCTTGTGACTCCTCGTGAAGGGAGATTGAAAAGAAAGCATTCTTCAAATAGAACACTAAAATATTTGGCTTTGTATGGAATATACACAATATTGTAGCTAGATTTGGGACCAATGGAAATTCTGCTTCAACAATATTGTTTAGGGGTTGTAGGTCCTGAATACATTTCCACAACCGCGTTGCTTTTTTCACTGGGTACAACGCTGTATTACCTGGTGATTCTGATGGCACTAATATTCCCTGTTGCACTAAAGCTGAAATTGTCTCGCAGATGCTCTCATCTGCTTCTTTTGACATGGGATACTATCTCACTTGTGGTGGAATTGCTCCTGGCTTCATTTTGATTTTAACTACACCTTCTCCTTTCAGTAGACCAACCTCATACAGACTTCTGGTCCACAGTACACTTGGTGCCTGTGCCAAATCTTCTCGAAAAAATGATGTTGTCTTTTTTTATCAATCCCATTCTTTCTGGCACTTCCCTACTCTCATTTGTCACCCAGTAGGTGAGGCTAATGAAGAACACCACTTCATCATCTGAGTCATAATCTCTGAACAGTTCCTCATTTGTCAAATTGGTCAGTCTATGCTCTTCGTCAAAAGCTATCACTCCTCGCTATGCTTTTCCCTCATCATCAGTCCCATGAATAATCACCCTCTCTTCTCTTACTATGACTGCTTCTAGTTCTAGCGGAAACACATGTCTTTCTTTTTCATCCATAGGTACATCTGGTCTAAATAAAAATTCTGCAAGTAGTCGCAATATCCCAGGAAGCCATGCTAGCAAAAGGTGTACCGCATAAAGAAATACTTTGGGATCCACTGGCATACCCCTCTGTGCTCACTGGCTGAAAAATGCTGATATAAATCCTTGCGTATTTACATAATTAATCCCTGGAGTGGAACTTACTTTGCCTTGGTCAGTGAAAGATATGGTCATATTGAGTCTGCTCATCAAATCCCTTCCCATTAAATTAATGGGTGTCTTGCAGGAGTACAATAGTGGAATAGAAAGATTATGTTCTCATATAGTGATAGGTAAGTCATCAGTAAAAGGAACCAAACTTGTGGTCCCAGAAAAACCCTGTACATTTATGGCATTGCCTGACATTGGACACTTCCCTTCCTTAACACAGGACTTGGTCGCCCCTGTATCTACAAGGAAGAAAAATGTATTGTCATCTATAGTCACTGTAACTCATGATTCCTCTTGTGGGTCTTGTGTAATGGATAGGATTGAACACATCAAGTCAGTCTGTGGGCTGTCCTATTGTGGGCATAGGTTAATTCCTGTCCCATTAAAAGGGTTTCCTCCCACCACAACCACACTCCATATTCTGGGTGTAGGTGTCTGGGATCCTGCATTTGCGATCCATGTTGCCATGGTGTTCTGCTGTATCAATGCTTGTTGTTGCATCTGTGCTTGTTGCGTCTGCATGGGGACTTGCTGTGTTTGTATTGGTGGCTGCTGTGTTTGCATTGGTGCTTGTTGTGCAGGTTGTATTTGCAGCGCATATGTCTGATACTATGTGTGATCTTGGGCATAGTATTCAGGTGGCACTGTACTGTATGGTGGGGGATATGACACCCACCCACCCCCCCTGGATCCTTCCAATTCGGTTGCATCCCACCCCTGCCTCTGCATGGTCGAGAGAGTGTCCCATTTGTCCACATGTCCAACACTGCTGAGGCTGTCCTCCAAATCTACACAAAAAGGTCTGGGAGCCCCTCTACAGAGAACAAACATGGCCAAATAACATGTTCTATGTGTAGATTCCCACTTGGCAGGGTCTACAACCGTGTTATAGCTTGCTGTACTTTTCACAGAGTGGAAATATCCATTTGCATATCAGTCTGGTCCCACCCACTTGGCAGTCCAGCACCAAAATGCAAGGCAATTCTCCTCTGAACAAGAGTATCAACAGCAATCCCAGACATGTGTTTTGGCCTAGTTGGGCCTCACCAGTGAGGGGAAGCTGTGCCTCTCTAAGCACAGTGAGCAAGGGGTCCACGTCTGCATTACCCTGGGTAACTTAGGGTGAATCCCCAAGTCCCTAAAAATACACAAAAAGGTCTGGAAGCCCCTCTACCAAGAACGAACACAGCCAAATATCCTGTTCTATGTGTAGGTTCCCACTTGGGAGGGTTTACAACCACGTTTTAGCTTGCTGTACTTTTCACAGAGGAGAAATGCCCATTTGCTTATCAGTCTGGTGCCACCCACATGGGCAGTCCAGCACCGAAATTCTAGGCAATTCTCCTCTGAACAAGAGTACCAACAGCAACCCCAGGCACGTGTTTCAGCCTAGTTGTGCCCCTTCAGTGAACTATCTGTGCCTCTCTAAGCACAGTGAGCAAGTGGTCTACATCTGGATTATGCTGGGTAACTTAAGGTGCATGTCTAGGCAAGCCCCTCGTACATTCCAACAGAAACACCAGTGGCTCTGGCCCAATCTATTCGCCAATAATGTGAGAAACCTTGACGACAACCTCCCCCCAGAATTCAGCAAATTGCAGACAGTCCCATGCCAAATGTAGACAATCTGCGGTTCCCGCTTTGCACTGCACGCATTCATCCAGTGTTGCAGGGTAGTAACTATGGACCTTTGGTGGGTTCTGATATGTCTAATACACGATAGAACTGTATTAATTTTAAACTACAGTTCAGGGAAATCTTCTTGATCTGGAGAAATATATACTTCCAATTTTCCTCTGGAATCTCCCTCCCCTTCATCTTCTCCCATTTCCGCTTGGGGCCTGCTGTCATGCCTGCGCCATGGGCGCACCCATTTATGCTCAATTTGGACTATATGTTTATCATTTATTTACAACAGACTCTTGGATCTATCTATATTTACTTTGGAAACTTTATTTCCCATTTGCGAGACTTTGCTGCTTAATTATTATTTCCAACAAACTATGCATACCATAATGCACCTGGCTACAAGCATCGATTCCTGGCTGTTCCTATTGGTTATCAATGGAACTACACCCCCCAGAAGCCCTAGAGACTTGCTGTGCTTCCACCAGCCCAGGAACAGAAAGGGAGGTGGCCGATTGCCTGCAGGTGTGCCTAGCCAGGTGCAACCAATTAGCCTGCCTCTGTGCTGGGCTAGGCAGTATAAAGGCTGCTGCCTGCAGTAGCTCAGCTCTTGCATCTGAGAGTCCTTCCTCCACCTTTTGCATCTTCCTACGGATCTTGTATGCTGCTTACCTTCACTCCTGCTTGGACCCTGCCTTGTTGCTTGCTCCACCCTGCTGCCTCCAGCCATAGCCTGCCAGGCTCCCTGCCTCACAGCCCTGCTCCTCTGGGCTCTCCACACTGCAGCTGATCACGCTCTGCTGCCTTCCAGCCTTCGCCCTTGCCCTGCCGGGCTCTCCACATTGCAGCCGATCACGCTCTGCTGCCTTCCAGTCTCCGCCCTTGCCCTGCCGGGCTCTCCACATTGCAGCCGATCATGCTCTGCTGCCTTCCAGCCTCCGCCCTTGCCCTGCCGGGCTCTCCACATTGCAGCCGATCACACTGTGCTGCCTTCCAGCCTCCGCCCCTGCCCTGCGGACCCTCTACATTGCAGCTGATCACGCTCTGCTGCTTTCCTTCCTCAGCCCTTGTCCTCTGGGCTCCCTGCTCTGCAGCCTGCCTCACTCCGGCTGCCTTCAGCCCTTGTCTTCTGGGCTCCCTGCTCTGCAGCCTGCCTCACTCCGGCTGCCTTAGCCCTTGTCCTCTGGGCTCCCTGCTCTGCAGCCTACCTCACTCTGGCTACCTACAGCCCTTGTCCTCTGGGCCTTCCTACTTTGCAGCTTATCACGCTCCGCTGCCTACTACCTACCTTTTCCACTGGGTTCTCGGCCTAGCAGCCCTCTACAGTCCTCTGCTACCTTCTACGTTCAGCGGCCCTGTCCCTCAGGGTTCACTCCTTACTGCCCGGCCCTTTTTGGGATCCTTGCCGTGCAGTCTGCTTTACTCTGCTGCCCTAAGCCCTTTTCCTCTGGGCTTTCTACCTTACAGTCCCACTCCTGTGGGCTTACTCATTGCTTTCCTGCTCCTCTGAGCTCTCAACCTTGTTCCTTACTGTTCTCTGCTATCCTATCCTGTTACACGACTTTCCCTTCATTTCCTTCTGCTAGTTTGCTATCACCTCCTTCCCTGGATTTGTCTGTAGTATCTTCTCTTGTACTGTTTGTAGACCCTTTTGTACAGAGATTGACTGTTGGTTCCCATCAGTCAACCTCTGCCCCTTCCCTTGTCTCGTTTCTACATTACAGACACCCATAGCTGCTGTTCCAAGTCATGAGCAAACAGCGTGGGCCTCTGTTATAGCAAACTGTGCAGAAGGCTAGAGTATTTCCAAGGTTCGTGGAATACTCTTTTCCTATATCTGCATACACCCCAAGAGGGTATTCATTCTGTATCTTTTCCCTTGCTACTCTTGCCTACTCTTCGTTCTCTTTCCTTTCCGCTGTGTGTGTTCTTGTCTGTCCACTTTATTTGGCACAACCACCCAAACCCTTTCTGGGTGTCCTGTGCCACTCTTAATAGAGTGCCATCCCTGACAGAATGCAAGAGCCAAAACATTTCTTGTTCCATAGGCCGGAAAGGCACACACAGAACAAAGATGCTTTCCTTTCGGGTAAAGAAACCTTTGCATAAACCTATGGTTTCCCTAAAGACAGCAAACAAGAACTTTAGTCTAAAGGACAGTCTCGCCTCAGTAAACAAAGATTTACAAACACGGTACTATACTCACTGGCTAGCTGACCCTTCTTCCATGTACAATTATTATGACATCTGCGACTATGACCCGCAGTCCTTATCTGTTGCAGAGCTACAGCAAGATAATGAATTCTTACAGATCTTGTTAAACCAAACAGTGAAAAACACTCCTGCGTCTTCTGACAAGCCTTCTAACACCGCAACAGCCAAGGATATAGAGCTCATTGTGGGAGACTCTAAACCAGAATACGCTGTTGCCAGAGTGATATGCGCAAGATCAGCTTGGCAAGCTCCCCAGAATGCTGGAAACCCTTATTTGACAGGACAAGGCAGTCATTATCCTGAGGTTTGTGCATCTGATCCTGGGTACAAAAGACCTATACTAACCATCGGTTGTCTTAATGCTTCCACAGTATCTACTAACCACAATAACCCTAAGGTCAGTCTTCCCATTGCTACAACCGAATTTTCTGCCACACCAGCTTCTGAAGCTTTAGATCAAACTAATGATACTTACCTGCTACACGAACAACTCCTACGCCTTAAAAGAAAGACCGAAGACCTCTATGATAACTTTGTTTATTTGCATTATAAGAATCTTATGAAGGAACACAAGTCACCAGACCATTTGACACTATGTCCAACACCTGACATCTTATCTTTAGAGATCGACATGATAAGGCCTGGAATTGCCATACAGAAAAGTATACAGACTTATACTAAGCAGATGGAAGACCTAAATATAGCATATGTATCCCTTCTAAAGACTGACACAGCTCTTTCACCTTCCAGCCACAGAAACTCAGGTTGTTGTACTGACAGAAAAGAATTAACTCCTCCGGTGGGTCAAATCACGCACACAGCCATTACACCACAAAACAAGGGTGGTCTTCTGATTGGAAATCCCTCTGAGTCAAAGGATGGTTCCGCCCTCACCCTTGCCTATTGTCCAGTACTCACACTTACAACCTCTTCTGAAATGACAATGGCAGCTGAAGAGACTGGCGCAGTTCACACCGAGCATGCTGAGTTGGCAAGCGGGGCTTGCCAAAGTGTGGCTGTGCTATCAGACAACACTCTTGAGCAATCAACAGCTTCAGTTTCTTCGATACCCCCTGAATCGCCAGTGGTTGTGGTACCCGATCTACCAGTAGTTGCAACACCTGAACTATCTGTAGCAGCTACAGCACCCGAACTTCCAACTGCAATCCATGATCTTCCTGCTGCTGTGGTTCCTAAACTCCCTGCCACATTTGAGACTCCTCAAGTCTCTGCTGCAAATCTTGAGGTTGCTATAGCTACTGTGATTCCTGAAGCTACTGCTAATTCTGATGCTCCCGATGCCCAGATTTCTACTTCCTTCACAGCTGTGCTCGCTGCAGCAGAATCCTCTGCTACACAATCTGATCCCTCAGCACCTTCTCTTCTTGATCCTACATCCGCCATGCTAACTGTTGCAGGGTCAGCGAAGGGTTTTCCTGTTAAGACTACTGCTCCAGTTGTTTCTGCTGGTGTATCTATAGCACTAAGACTGCCAGACTCTACTCTACCAGTCTCAGGTGCTTTCCAGCCCGCTGGCTCTCTCATGACACCCACACACCCAGTTGCTACCGCCTTGATACTCTCTACAGCCATTCAAGACTCTCACCTTGCAACCCGTTTCTGGTGCTTCATGATTTGCCATTTTGGAGTAAGACTCTTGTACGGTGTGACAGACATGCTTCCTATAGGTCGGTCTTCAGGGAACCTGGAGAGGGGCCTGGAGAGGGGCCTGGAGAGGGGCATACTGTCATGCCTGCGCCATGGGCGCATCCATTTACGCTCAATTTGGACTATATGTTTATCATTTATTTACAACAGACTCTTGGATCTATCTATATTTACTTTGGAAACTTTATTTCCCATTTGCGAGACTTTGCTGCTTAATTATTATTTCCAACAAACTACACATACCATAATGCACCTGGCTACAAGCATCGATTCCTGGCTGTTCCTATTGGTTATCAATGGAACTACACCCCCAGAAGCCCTAGAGACTTGCCCTGCTTCCACCAGCCCAGGAACAGAAAGGGAGGTGGCCGATTGCCTGCAGGTGTGCTTAGCCAGGTGCAACCAATTAGCCTGCCTCTGTGCTGGGCTAGGCAGTATAAAGGCTGCTGCCTGCAGTAGCTCAGCTCTTGCATCTGAGAGTCCTTCCTCCACCTTTTGCATCTTCCTACGGATCTTGTATGCTGCTTACCTTCACTCCTGCTTGGACCCTGCCTTGTTGCTTGCTCCACCCTGCTGCCTCCAGCCATAGCCTGCCAGGCTCCCTGCCTCACAGCCCTGCTCCTCTGGGCTCTCCACACTGCAGCTGATCACGCTCTGCTGCCTTGCAGCCTTCGCCCTTGCCCTGCCGGGCTCTCCACATTGCAGCCGATCACGCTCTGCTGCCTTCCAGTCTCCGCCCTTGCCCTGCCGGGCTCTCCACATTGCAGCCGATCACGCTCTGCTGCCTTCCAGCCTCCGCCCTTGCCCTGCCGGACTCTCCACATTGCAGCCGATCACACTCTGCTGCCTTCCAGCCTCCGCCCTTGCCCTGCGGACCCTCTACATTGCAGCTGATCACGCTCTGCTGCTTTCCTTCCTCAGCCCTTGTCCTCTGGGCTCCCTGCTCTGCAGCCTGCCTCACTCCGGCTGCCTTCAGCCCTTGTCTTCTGGGCTCCCTGCTCTGCAGCCTGCCTCACTCCGGCTGCCTTAGCCCTTGTCCTCTGGGCTCCCTGCTCTGCAGCCTACCTCACTCTGGCTACCTACAGCCCTTGTCCTCTGGGCCTTCCTACTTTGCAGCTTATCACGCTCCGCTGCCTACTACCTACCTTTTCCGCTGGGTTCTCGGCCTAGCAGCCCTCTACAGTCCTCTGCTACCTTCTACGTTCAGCGGCCCTGTCCCTCAGGGTTCACTCCTTACTGCCCGGCCCTTTTTGGGATCCTTGCCGTGCAGTCTGCTTTACTCTGCTGCCCTAAACCCTTTTCCTCTGGGCTTTCTACCTTACAGTCCCACTCCTGTGGGCTTACTCATTGCTTTCCTGCTCCTCTGAGCTCTCAACCTTGTTCCTTACTGTTCTCTGCTATCCTATCCTGTTACACGACTTTCCCTTCATTTCCTTCTGCTAGTTTGCTATCACCTGCTTCCCTGGATTTGTCTGTAGTATCTTCTCTTGTACTGTTTGTAGACCCTTTTGTACAGAGCTTGACTGTTGGTTCCCATCAGTCAACCTCTGCCCCTTCCCTTGTCTCGTTTCTACATTACAGACACCCATAGCTGCTGTTCCAAGTCATGAGCAAACAGCGTGGGCCTCTGTTATAGCAAACTGTGCAGAAGGCTAGAGTATTTCCAAGGTTCGTGGAATACTCTTTTCCTATATCTGCATACACCCCAAGAGGGTATTCATTCTGTATCTTTTCCCTTGCTACTCTTGCCTACTCTTCGTTCTCTTTCCTTTCCGCTGTGTGTGTTCTTGTCTGTCCACTTTATTTGGCACAACCACCCAAACCCTTTCTGGGTGTCCTGTGCCACTCTTAATAGAGTGCCATCCCTGACACCTGCTCCACCCCATGGTGCCTCGGACATAAGACTGTTGTATAACTGGGAAATCAGTCAGCCCTCCCTCTGGGCTTGAATAGCAGAGTGTAACAGAGAACTTATTGGAGGTTGCAAAGGGAAGGTGGGCGAATTTCGCTTGAAGTTAATTCTGTAACCGTAAGTATGTGAAAATATCCAGGGAAGACGAACCCTGTCTCTTCCTGAGTAGTTCCCGGGACAGGAATACCCCAATGGGAAATGGGCCACCCATTACATAAACCCCGACCCTGGCCGTTAAATGCAGGTAAGTCTGTTCCCTCGTGATCCCCATTCCTGCCACATTTCTTGACGGTATTTACGGAGAGTATAACAGGCCTGCATTCAGCTTGCCAGCTATTTTGTGCCAAATAACGCAGATGTTCAGTACAATATCTCTGGATCCCGGGCCTATGCATGCAGGGTCGTAGCATTTCAGTTCTCAGTAAGTACGGGGCAGCTAGGGCCCTTTCAACTTGCACATGTGGCCTGGTGAAATTTGTGGCATAACAGAATGACAGATCCTGGGCTTTCTTCGTCCATTAATAACGTTCAAAGTCAGAGAGCTCCAGGCCACCCCTGGCACATGGTTAGGATAACGTAGACCATTTTACCCTAGGCTGCTTGTCAGCCCTTAAAAACTCAGAGAGGATTCCTTGCAGTCGCATAAAGAAGCTCAGCGGTAGATATAAAGGAATAGTTCAGGAAGAGATATAGAAACTGCATTAGAGTAACCATATTGACCACCGATATCGCCACATTAGGGAAAGAGGAAGGTTGCGCCATTTTGGCATATGGTCCTTAAGAGTACTGACCGCTTTACCATAATTCTCCCGAAAAAGAACCTCATGGTTCCTTGACACCCCGATGCCAAGGTATCTAGTACTCTGCCGCTCCCAGCAGAGTCCAAACTCGTAGGTAAACACTGCGGTGAACTCCGTGTGAAAAACTATCATGATTCACCTTCAGTCCAGACAATTCCCCAAATTTACTGACTTTCCTCATTACCGGTGGCAGGTTAACAGCAGGATCGCTGAGAAAGAGAACCACATTGACCACATATAACAAAATGATCAGCTTATGAGACGAAGCCATATGCCCCTGTGTAGATGCCCCAGACAGATTGTCACCACGACTCGAGGGGCTGTATTGCGAGCGCAAATAGCAATGGAGATAGAGGAAATCCTTGCCTGGTCTGCCTCTCCATTACCACCGAACCGGATAGGTCCCCCCCATACGGAACTAGCAGATGGAGAGGTGTAGAGAAGCATCACTAGTGTAATGAACCTGTCCGCTGCCCCACTTCATAAAGTTTCAAAAAGAGGAAGGGCCATTCAACCGAATTGAATGCCTTCTCGGTATCCAATGACACAGCTGCTGGCTGAGTGTCCTGGTCTAACGCAGATAGAATCCCGAAATATCATCTCAACCCATATGAGGTATTTCTCCCAGGCACAAACCCTGATTGACCGGAGAAGACTAGGCCAGGCATCAACTGGAAGAGCCTGTTTGCCAGTACCTGGGTGTACATTTTATTGCTAATTACAGAGATTGGATGATAAGACGCACACTCTACAAGGGCTTCCCTTTCTTATGCAGTAAAGTGACCATCGCCTCCCGTAACGTGGGGGGAAGAATTCCCAGCTCCACCTATTCTGAGTATACCTTAAGGAGAAGAGGGTCCAAATATTGGCATAGGCATTGTAGAATTCACCAGAAAGGCTGTCTGACACCGGGGCCTTGGATCCGGGAAGATCTTTAATGAAAACCATAATTTCTTCCAGGGTGATTTCTCGATTGAGATCATCCCGTTGGGAGGAGTCTAGCCAACAGAACTCTATATCGTCCAAGTAGCCCTGCATGGATGACCCATTCTAGGTATTATGAGAGGCATACAGTGTTGCATGGAAGAAACAAAAGACTTCTGCACCGATCCCCACCGGAATCTCTAATAACATTTGTATGATGGGGCTTCCTGTTTGCCACCAACAGCCGTGCCAACAGAACTCTGGGCTTCTGCCCCTCGCCATACTGTCTTACCACTTGATCTCTACCCAGATATTTGACCTAACGCAGCGCGTTCTCTCTGAAATGATCCAGCTCTTACCAAATCTGTCCTAAAACCATGCATCCCCAGATGATTGGTATGACTGCTCCAGCAATTTCAATTTAGTTTCGATGGTCTCTAAGTCGGCCCTAATCAGTTTCAATATCCACCCTCTTTGGCCAGACATACTCCACTCATGTAGCACTTGAGACCCTTCCACAGAGTGCCATGTGAATCCACCAACCCTGCATTATTCTCTAGGAACTCGGTAATTTCATCCCATATTTCTTGAAAGAATACCAGATCCCTGAGAGCTTCGGGCTTAAACCTCCATGTTCTTGTCCCCCTTGAGCTCCCTGTACCAGAACATTCTAGGGTGACAGCAGAGTGATCTGACATGGTCCTGGGGAGAATTTCACATTTCTCACCCTTAGCTTCCCTGCTCTGGAGGCGAGTATAAAGTCTAAATGAGAGGTCTACCCATGAACCCAGGAATGGAAGGAATAATCCTGCTGTGCCATGTGTTGTAAGTGCCGAATATCTGCCAAACCATACACATCACAGACATCAATCACCCTCTAGGCCACCCTGGAGGGAGTGTGTGTCAGCCCCATAGATCTGTCCTTAGCGGTATCTAATAGTGTGTTAGAAATTGCCCCCCCCCATATCACCATGGCATCTTTGCTGTCAGCGAGGTTAACCAAAACCCAACCAAAGAAATCTGGATCGTCACTATTAGGAGCGTATGTATTGACCAGTGCCACCATTACACCCTCCAAGACACCAACTACCAGCAGGGCTCTCCCTTCCTGATACTTTGCCACCTGAAGGGGGCAAAATCTAAGAGAAGTGTGAATTAAAATAACGACCCCCTGGAATATGCAGAGAATGATGAATAATACCTGTGACAACCCCATTGCTCGGCCCATCCCCTTTCTGTAGCAGGAGTAAGGCTGGTCTCCTGTGTATATGCTTTTTTAGCTTTGTGCCTTTGCATGTATAGAAGGAGTGTCCTCGTCTTCCCAGGTTGGTTATCTCCCCTGCTATTCCAAGTGACTACTTTGATAGCCATCTCCACACCTTTGTGTAGCACTGAGCCTCAGTGGTATGCCCTGACCAGTGGCCCTCTACCCACCTGCTAGAATCCTGTGAAACCATATGCTCATGGTTCTATGTTCATTCATCCCGTTTTTTTCGGAAGCTTTTTTTGCTGATAAAGTTTTTCTGAAAAATATTATCAATTCTTCTCATTTTATTTATTTATTTATTTATTTATGTATTTATAACGCGCCGAAGCTCGTAAGCATCAGGGCGCGACAAGAACACGAAAGAAAAAAAAAGAGGTCACTACATAAAAAGAAAAGGGAGGTTCCACCTCCAACCCCCCCAATTCCCCCGCCACTATTATTAATTCCCTATACACCACCCTGCCCTACCCTTATATGCCCCCCCATATTCTTTGATGGGCAATGAATAAACGTTGTGTCATGCTCATGACAAACCATAATCCATCAGCACCAACCACCTCCCCAACGGTCAACGCCAACTGACCCTCAAACCCCACCCATGTCTCAAGCATCTCTCTGCTGTGCGTGTGGCATCAGTTCCCTAGCCGAGGCCAGCCCTACAATGCCATAATTGCAAACTGTCTTGGACCTCAGAGTCAACTGTAGGATGGAGAACAGACACAGTACTTAGGCCGTGGTGACCCACCAAAAAGGATTGTCCATCCTGGACCAGAGAACAATGGTTACCTGCAGTCAAGGATCAACTTGGCTCTCGCTCCTATGTTGCCCCCTTTCCTTGTGGGGTCTTGGGCCGCTCCCCAGACCAGTTTTGCCCTTCTGTCAATGAATGTGCTTGCTGCCTCAGGGGATGTGAAGAACGGCACCTTCACTTCGTATTCAATGCACAGTTTTGCCGGGAAAAGCATGGCGTACTTGAAGTTATAATCACGCAACTTGCGCTTCACACCTGTGAAAGTCCTTCTGGATGCCTGGACACCAGCAGAGAAATCAGGAAAGACCTGGAAGCGATCCCCATCGAATGATAGCTGCCCTTTAATCCGAGCCAGGAACAGTACAGTGTCTCTGTTGCAGTAATTTAGGTTTGGGGCAATAACGGGATGTGGGGGTGGGGCGTGCCTGGTACAGGCTTAGATGCTGGGATTCTGTGTGCTGTTTCGCTGATAAACATGGGAGACAACTCATTGTTACCAAACACCTTTGTGCCCAATTTCTCCACAAATTCTTCCATCAAACCCGTATCTTGCTGTTCCCGGATACCCATTGTTCCTTCGTGATCTTTCTTCCAGGTCCTCATTTTGGCTGACACCACCTTGATTGAGGATTCCAGTGACCTAATCTTGGATGCCAGTGTATTCGAGGTGTCCTGCAACTCAGAAATTCTATTTTTGGCCTCATCTATCCTCTCACCATGTGTATCAAGGCGTACCTGCAGCATGTCGACTTTGCGGGATAAGGCGTCTAGGGTGGCATCCAGGCCACAAATGCCAGCCTTTAACTGAAGAAGGAGCTCTTTGATGCCAATGTCTTAATCGCTCGCGGACACCGAAGTCATCGCCTCGATGCCCTCTATTTCAACGTCTCTCTGATGGATTTTAGCTTTTTTTTGGCTACCACTCCTCCTTCAAATGATGGCATTCTTGTCTGTCTTCCTGATGTTCCAGTCTCCTCCAGTCACTGTACTGGTAATTTGGGCAGTCTGTGTGTGTTTGCACGTGGAGTGAAGTACTCCGGGGATCAAGTTCTTCACCCCCCGTAAACACTACCTTGCAGTGCTGACCCAAAGCAGAGTCGTCTCCACCGCCTCTCCCGGATTGCCTCCCAAGGCCGCCAAGTTTGTCTAGGTGGATTGCCCCCGCTTACTTTTCCTGTGGGGCGGTGGCCACTGCTGTACCCTCCCAAAGGCAGAAGGCGTGTACGTAAATGGGCCGCAGGCTGTGCTCAGGGTGTTCCAGTGTGCAGCTTCTGTTATGGGCCTTCCAGTTCATGCCCCTCGGGTCTGTAGGCCAGTGGTGCGCATGCCAAAACCCTGATCCTGGGTGTCACCACACTCTTACCTTGTTGCTTGTCTACTGTTTGGCCCCACCTCCAGGCGGTTCCGCTGCGGTCTGTTCCAACATTTGTGAGAGTCCCCCAAAGCGATCACGGTGGAGGGCCAGGGTCCGGTTGTATGCCGCGCTGGCTGGGCGAGGGCAGCCTTGCACACTCCCTGAGGCCACCCTCAGCCTAACCCTCTGGTCCTCTTCCACCATGCTGCCTTGATCTGGGTGCCAAGCAGTTCAGAGTGTGTAGCCCGGGCCCCTGCCACCACCTCACCTCAACTCGTGAGCCTCACATTGTGTTTCGCCTTTAGGCGGATCTTCTCTGGGCTGGCCCGGGGAGCCAGCGCACCCATGCCGGGGCTCTTGAATCTCGATGGCTGTGTTGAATCTTGTGGCTCAGCCCAAGGGCAGGCAGCCGCCAGATGCCCGACGTGGTCGCTCACTAGAATGCGCCGCTCAGCTCCTCCTCACTTGGCAGCCCCAGCCGCTGGCTGCACTCACAAGGATCAATGCCATCACTGCTGCACTTCCCCACCGTTAACAGCGGCCACTTCCCGGCTGATCGTAGTGGGGCACATTCTGCCCTGATAGAGGTTTCCGCCAGCACAAAAATAGGCTCCCAGTCCTATATTGTGACATAATTAATGGGGCAGCTTCACAGAGCTCAAAGAAACTCCGCCATCATGGTTCAGCCTCTCTAGTGCCACCCCCCATGAGACATATGATGCAGGGATAGACTACTGATTTCAGATGTGCCATAAGTACAGTAGTCAGCATGATGACCATTATGTCATGACCAGTGTTTTACTTGCTCATCGGTCTGTAACCAACACCTATCCTCGTTGCCTTTGCAGGAGACTTAGGCTATCCCATTTCGGATGAGACCTTTCCGGAACCCATGCAGAGCACAGGAGGAGGCACACAATGAGGCACATGTAAGGACCAGGCTCTGCATAGAAGGGATGTTTCTGGTTTGTCCATCAGACAGGAGGCTAACTAATGTAAAAGCCAGGAAAGGTGGGCAAAACCTTCATTGTGGAGAAATGTTCTCCTGCCCCCCGGATGCCGGCACCCTCTCACCCCTCCCTGAGGAGGATGGTGGCACACACGCTGGACACTTGTTACCACTCAGTGATTGTGAAGAAGGCAGGTACGGACGTCTTGTGCAGCAAGAATTGATTGAGATTTTCTTTTAAGGTGATTTGATTTTACGGTTACATGTCTTTATATCGAAACATTTTATGAAGAATGCACTTATAACGAAACTTTTATAACGAAAAATACAACAAATTGTTTTCTTTTTGTTTGGGTAGTTCCCTGCCCAAACCCTTTTCTGCCACCTCTAACAACCCACCTCAACAGTTTCCCCACAAGATTGAACCCTTTACCCCACACCTAAGTGCATTCTTCATAAACTGTTTTGTTATAATCATTCTATATATGTTCATTCTTTATAAAATTTACGTTATAAAAACTGCATACCAATTTTACTTACCTTACACAATTGTATATAGTCACATAGTAAATCTATCACACCCACTGAAAGATGACTGTGCTCGCATCTGTTCAAGTGTATGTGTGATTTTATTTCCATTACAAAAGACACCCTTGCCCTCCCAACTCCCTCATCCCCAGCAGCTGTGCCACTCCACCTCCCTCACCCCTAACAGCCATTCCCTTCCATGAGTGTGACATGTAGTTCATTTGCGGGACCTCTTTGGCCTGGCAGCTTGCTCTGCCTGCAGGCATGCCACATTTCTTTGTGATCGACAATGGGGCTGCCGGAAGTAGAAGGCTCCAACCCCTGGCACCAGATGTGCTGCACCTGCAGAGATGGCCTCGGTGAGTTTCCTGACCCTCTGGCCCACGTCAGTGCTTGATGCTGTTGCTCCTGATAGATGGCATCACTGCCTGTCCATGGCCCTTGCAGGCAGGGGAGTTGCTAGGTCTGGAAAAGACCCGGGGCTATGCTGATGTTGGAACTGTTGGGACTGGGGGCGAGCTAGTCTTTTGGTTGTAGCTCCTGAGATTCTATCCGGGGCTACAACCAAAAGATCAGGGTCTATAGCCCCCTTAACCCCCCCCCTAGCAACGCCCCTGCTGGCAGGTGCTGCAGTTGCTGATTTTCTATATTTTCAGTGTGTTCCTGGCACTGCTCAGTATGGTTCAGCCTCCTCCGGATGCTTTCTAGGATATGCTGTGGCACACTTTAAGTGGGGTGGTCAGGGCTGGGGCTCTTGCTCATGTACTCATCTTTCGACCACCTCGTCCACATGTCCAATGCCATCAACATCGGTCCCTGTGTGCTGATGCTGGTGGCACTGGATCGATGGAACGGGTGAGGAAGTGGAGTCAGGTGCGGGGAGAGAGGTTGCCAGTGTTACCCCATGTGTGGCTGGGGTGGAATGGGAGTGTGCACTGTAGCCCTGCAGGCTGGAGGTGTTTTCAGCAGGTGTGGCTGTGACATTGGAAGCAGTGTCAATAGTGGTGCCGACTGGTGGTGGCACAGCATTGGTGGCAGTGGCGTTGATGGTGGTGTGAGTGGCCACAACGGCTGGGATGGAGCCAGTGTGGTTGGCGTGTGCAGCTGGCAAGCTGGTGCTAGCACCAGAGACATTTTTGGAAGGGGTGTTCTACCTGTTCCCATGGCCATTGTTGGTACATGCCAAGCCACCAGATTTAGGCTCGATACTCCTGAATCTTCTACTACAAATGTTGCTATGTTTTACTTTCTCCTTCCTGAAATGATTCTAACCCCGATGCAATGGGAAAATTAAATTCTCCCATTTTTTAAAACAAAACCTCCCCCTCTGGTGCTGCTAAATGTTGGCATCTGTGCATGGCTGCAGAGTGGAGGGGTAGTGGCAGAGGTTCTTGTGGTTTTTGTTGGGCCCTTGGTGCTTCCAGTGGCATGTCCCATTGACCCTGATGTACTGGGCTCGGCTTCATCTCGGTGGTGGGTGGGCTGTGTCCCTGTTGGGTGATGAATGATATTCAGTCACTCATTATGTGGACACGTACATGGCATAGCAAGATACTAATGCATTTTGGAGGATGCTGACCTATGCAGATGGGGTTAGGGTAGGTTCACATACAGGAGGATGTCCTCCCAACCGTTGGTACATATGGCCTATGAGGTGTACACCCCTTGCATGATGCGAAGGTAGACATTCGATGTGACATGGTGTGTGGTGTCATATCCGCCTTGTGGATTGCTCTGTGAAGTCTGCATGGGACATGGACAGGGTGTTTTGTCGGGTTCCACGCACAGCACTTGCGAAGTTGAACTAGGGCCAACGAGACATGCATGCAGACCTTCATTAGCAGAGGCCTTGCTCACATGACATTTACATGAGTCAGGCCAGTTATTCGCGATGGTACTTTTTTTGTGGGTTGATTTGCATTTGGGTGTTCTAGGCATACATGTTGTGATGTTATGCACTATGTATACTGCGCCAATCACCACCATAGTGGTCTTATGGGCTTGGCCTTGCCCACGGTGTCGCAAGATCTTAGTTTTGGAAAGGAAGGGGAAATTTGGGAAGGAAAGAGAAACTAGACAATAGAATGGCCAGCGAGGAAAAACAATTGCAAAGAGTGGGAGTGGGATGTGCTTGTCACAGTGGGGATGCGTGTTTCACATATGTGATAATTAATTGGTAAGCATAAGTGTAGGACTCAGGAGAGTATAGCTCAGATTAATTCAGAGTTTTATTGTGATGGCAGTCTCTAGGACCTATAAAGTATGGTACTAGATGTAGTTCGATGGTCAGTGGTTGTGTAATGGACTTGAGGGGTGCTCAAGCATTCCCTAGTAGTGGGAAGATGGAGTTTCAGTTGGGTGCATGGCCATGGGCTGCCCTGATAAGTGCATTTCAAGATTGCATGAGGTCAAATGTCCATGTATGCAATAGTGCATTTCTGTAGTGACAGTCATGTGGACACGGTGTCTCACCATGGATGGCACATGCATGCGGTTGCCCGGGCATTCGTGCCATTGCCTTTTGGAAGGTTGTTTGCCTGGCCATGGTGGAAATCTGGATATGCAGCTAGGCACATGGCTAGGGTAGGGAATCAGGCCATGCATTTACATTAGAAAGGTCACATTCCTACTCACCAGTACACTGCTGGCCCTTTCCTCCGAGGGCGTAAGTGTGAGTGGCTCCACTGTGCCACCTGCCCAGCCAGCTGTCTCCCGCCATTGGATGGACATTAGGCTGCATACCCTGGCCTTCAGGTCATTCCAATGTTTGCTGCAATCTTCGTTGTCAGGGGGAACAGTGCCAACCGTCACAACCTTCACCTGTATGTCAGTCCAAAGTGCATTTTTTTCCTCTGGACAGAAGATTTGATCTGTAGTGTCCCAAATCACTCCTCAGCATGAGTGATGACCTCGTTCACAAGGGCCTGGAGCTCTGTCTCACTAGATCTGAGCTCCTCAGCATGAGTGATGATCTCGTCCATAAGGACCTGGAGCTCCGTCTCACTAGATCTGAGCTCCTCAGCATGAGTGATGACCTCGTCCATAAGGACCTGGAGCTCCGTCTCACTAGATCTGAACTCCTCAGCACGAGTGATGACCTCGTCCATAAGGACCTGGAGCTCCGTCTCACTAGATCTGAACTCCTCAGCATGAGTGATGACCTCGTCCATAAGGTCCTGGAACTCCGTCTCACTAGATTTGAGCTCCTCAGCATGAGTGATGACCTCGTCCATAAGGACCTGGAGCTCCGTCTCACTAGATTTGAGCTCCTCAGCATGAGTGATGACCTGCTCCACAAGGACCTGGAGCTCCGTCTCACTAGATTTGAGCTCCTCAGCATGAGTGATGACCTGGTCCACAAGAACCTGGAGCTCCGTCTCACTAGATCTGAGCTTTCACATCTGCATCTTAGGCACATTCCCTTTGCATTTGTCATCAGCCATATTTGGCACACCTTCTGGGCTTGGATGGCAACAGGAAATGGCTGATTCAGAATGGATTAGCTTATAAAGGATGCCCATTGCTAGTTCCCATTTGCGGCATGACAGTATTTCGTCTGGCAGGATTACCATTTGGTAATTCATCCAATTGTCCAGCAGTAATGGTAATTCCATTGAAAATGGGAGGATTTACCATTCTAAGTTGATTCTTGGTGGTAATCAAGCCAGAAAGAATTGCCGTAACAATTGATGATTGGTGCACACACGTGTCAACTTGTAATGTGGCAGTGATTTCGCTGGTCACCACAGCGGTAACAGTAATTCCGTCTGGCAGAATTACCACCAATTAGACCGCCCAACTGATAATGTGGTCCCAGTTTTTTTCCTCATCCATGGAGGAATGCTTTCAGATATCACATCGGTTCCCAAAATCAAGCGTTTTCTTATTGAAGTTTGTTTAATTCACAAGCATTGTCTTTCTTTTCGTGTTTGCTTCCTTTGCGAGGCAAATCTTCTCTCCAGCATATTCTTTCTGGCCATTTATGGTTCTACAACATGATGTCCGTCTTTCAACTCGTTGTGGCTCCCAGTCTCCTGACCGTATGCCTGTCTTTTGATTCTGGCAGTGGTTCACTGCACTCCAAGCGATGAGGGCTCTGCAGCATTTCAGGACTTTCTCAATAGCTTGAGTCTCGCACCATCTCAGCAGCTTTTCAGCTTGTTTGGCCATTGCAGTGTATCGTTACTTTCCACACGGGTTGGGGCTTAAAGAGTCTCTTGCAGGGGTTCATCCTCATAGGGTCTTTCCCACCCATCAGCATCTTCGGTCTCAGTACAGAGGGACCTCTTCCATGTTTCTTTGTGGACGAGAAATGGATGGAAAGTGGTTAGCAGTGGTGGAGTGTCTTTCTATACTGCTTATTCCGGGGAGGAGGAGTTACCTGCTGTGCACCGTACTGCAGTCCTTTAAAGCCTTCATTCACGCATGGAGCACCGCACGGACGAGACGTGAATGGAAAGTGGTTAGCAGTGGTGGAGAGTCTTTCTATACTGTTTATTCCCTGGAGGAGGAGTTACCTGCTGTGCACCGTACTGCAGACCTTTAAAGCCTTCATTCACATTCATAGCGCAGCACAGACGAGAAGTGGATGGAAAGTGGTTGCAGTTGTGGAGAGTCTTTCTATACTGCTTATTCCCTGGGGTGGGAGTTAGCTGCTCTGCACCGTACTGCAGTCCTTTAAAACCTTCAATCACGCGTGGAGCGCCGCACGGACGAGAAGCCAGTGAAAAGTGGTTAGCAGTTGTTGTGTACTGCGTACACGAAGTACGCATGCGCGAGCAGCTACGGGGCTCGCGCATGCGCGTTAGTTGAATAAAGGCGGTGCCCGGCAGTTCGCGCCGGAGACCGGAGCCATCACACGTCTCCGGCGTGTCTTCCTTGCATGCATGGGTGCGTGTGGCTGTATGCGTGTGTGACGGCTGGAGGCCGACCCCAGCACATACAAAATTGGCGACGAGGCGGGATCGGAGCTGTTCTTCCTGTTTCCGACGACACCTGCGAAACGAAGCACAACTCCGCAGTCGCGGACCCGCTCTAACAGCCGGCGGCCATTTTGAGTGCTAACTCACTACGACACACGCAGTGGTTGCGGCCCCAGCTGAACCAGGGCTGTGACACAGAAAGTGGCAGAAGAGCCAACAGGTAGACTCTGCCACAGTTGGGAGTCGGATCACCCGTCAACCTGCCAAGGCAATACTGTGAGTACCTGTCGTGATGGGTGAAGAAACAGATGATGAGGGCGCCGTTGCCCCAATACCACGCAGAGTGCGCACCACTCTGGCTCCCATGCCCGAATTTGATACTACGGGCCCCCATCAAAACTTGGCCCAAAATGGCTCACATGGGTCAAAAGACTGGAAATGATGTTCAGAGCCTCGGGGGAGACTGAAGACGAGGCAAAGATCGCCATCATGATGTACTCCGCAGGCACTGAAGTCCAGAAAATATATGACTCCCTTGACATTCCAGTGGCGACGTATGGCGCTGTCAAGCAAGCACTTCGGGATCACTTCCTACCATTAGCCAATGTTCATTTCGACAGGTTTGTCATGGGGGCAGAAAAACAACGAAGCAAAGAGTCACTGGACCAGTTTTGTGGCCGTTTGAGACACCTAGCGAGCTCCTGCAGGTGGGTCAACGAAGAGGAAATGGTCCGCAACCAACTGCTGCAAGGTTGCTGCTCAGGAAAACTTAGGAGGCAAGTCCTGAGGGAACCAGGGCTGACCCTCCGGCAAATCCTGGACATGGGAAGAGCGCATGAGCTGGCGGAGGCCAGAGGATCGAAAATGGACGCAGCCACGCATCCCAAGAATGAGGAGGAGGCTCTAGCAGTCGGACGGTTCACACCTGGGAAGGCCAGATGGACACCGAAGAAGGGAGAAGGACCCACGACTTCAGGTACCCCTCAGTCGTGCTCCTATTGTGGATATGACCTCCCACACAGGGGCGAATGCTCAGCCAAATCACGAACATGCGGCAGGTGTGGGATACCGGGGCATTACGCAAGGATGTGTAGGGCTGCCATGCCCGTAGCAGCAAGCAGAGGACCAGAGAGGGCCGGTAGAGGTGGCGCTCGCACGTCAAGGGGCATATTGTCCCTTGAACAGGACGTGCACGACCTACACATTGCCGAAGAAGAGGAAGAAGAGGAGGAAGAAATTTTCTTAATTTCCAGCATCGCAAATGGCCCTGGTACTAGACGAAGACCCATATGTACTGTGGACATTGGAGAGATTCCCACCCCAGTCCTCATTGACACGGGAGCTTCAGTCTGCGTACTGGCCGACAGACATTACAACGCACTGGCAGGCCCACCAACCCTGTCGCCCTCCAAAGCCCAGATATACGCTTTTGGTGAAGATACTCCGCTACCCATCCAAGGGGTATTTGTAGCCCCAGTGACCCATGGCCAAAACAGCATCAAAGCGAGGTTTTTTGTAACAAACGTCAGTCCGCACTCTCTTTCAAGCTGCGCAGCATCTGAAGCACTCGACCTGGTTCATTTCACTTTTGCTGTGTATCACACAGATCTGGACAGCCTGCTGACACGCTTTGAGAAGCTCTTCAGGGGCATAGGGAAACTGAAGGCTGAGCCAATAAGGCTCCACATTGATGAGTCTGTCAGACCAACGGCGCTGAAACATCGTCGCATACCGTTTCATCTGAGGGCTCAGGTGGAAAAGGAGCTGCAGGACTTAGTGGAACGAGATATCATTGAAAAGGTGGAAGGGCCCACCCCGAGGGTCTCTCCTATTGTAGTGGCCCCAAAGCCCAAACAGCCTGGGGCTGTACGCATTTGCGTAGACATGAGACTTCCTAATCTGGCCATAAAAAGAGAACGTCATCTCACTCCCAGTCTGGACGACATCGTTGGAGAACTTCAGGGTGCGAAATTTTTTTCGAAACTAGACCTGAGAGCGGGTTATCACCAGTTGGAGCTCCACCCAGAGTCTAGATATATTACAACCTTTACAACACACGAAGGACTGTATCAATATAAAAGGCTCAGTTTTGGAATTTCCTCGGCGGCAGAAGTCTTCCAAAATGCCATCAGGGGGGCTCTGTCCGGACTAAAAGGTGTAATAAACATGTCAGACGACATCCTAGTCTTTGCCAAATCTGAAGCAGAGCATATCAAGCGTCTGGAAAACACTTTTCACAGGCTCCACAACCTCGGCCTGATGCTGCACCAAGAAAAGTGCGAATTCCTGAAGGACAGTCTGGAATTTTTTGGATTTGTCTTCCATGCGGGAGGCATATCCCCAGATCCTGAGAAGGTGAGAGACATTCGAGAGGCGTCACCTCCCACGTCCCCGGCAGAAGTCCGCAGTTTCTTAGGGATGGTGAACTACTGTGGGCGGTTTATTCGAGACTTAGCATCTCTCTCTGAACCCCTGAGAGCACTCACGAGGAACGAAGTGGCATGGACGTGGACTGGCAAGGAACAGAGAGCATTCACGGCCATCAAGGATGCCCTGTCTGAACAAGACACCATGGCGTATTTCAACCCAGCCCGGGAGTCCGAAATCATAGTGGACGCCAGTCCAGTGGGACTTGGGGCGGTTCCCGTGCAGGCGGATCAACAGGGATCCATGTGACCCGTTGCATACGCCAGCAGGGCTCTTACAGACACAGAGAGAAGATATTCTCAAATTGAACGCGAAGCCCTCGCAATACTATGGGGCTGTAAGCATTTTAGATTATATATTCTGGGGAAACCTGTTGTTGTGGTGACGGACCACAAGCCCCTACTGCCCATCCTGGCAGGCGCTTCATCCAAACCGCCACCTCGGATAGAGAGGTGGATGCTATCCCTCATGGAGTACGGGGTGAAGCTGGTATACCGCCCAGGTACGCATAACCCTGCAGAGTATTTGTCTCGCCACCCTGGCGCAGGAAGACCCAGAGACACCACAGAGGTTGCAAACTGTATGGACACTATTCACATGGTCGTCGAGTCGGCGCTTCCCATTGCTTTGACAAGACAAGAAATTGCCAACGAATCGAACTCGGATGAGGCGTTTCTGAGAGTGAAAGGTGCGGTAGCCACAGGAGCATGGCGGGAGCTCCTTCTGAACAATGCCCGAAGAAATGCAGAAACGCAAAGGGACTTGCAATTGCTCTGGGGTGCACGACAGGAACTGTCAGTGACTGCCGATGGTCTCCTGCTGAGAGGGCACCGGATTGTGATCCCCAGGTCACTCGTGCCGAAGGTCCTTCAGTTGGCACACAACGGACACCAAGGGATGACCAGAATGAAGGCACGTCTCAGACTCAAAGTTTGGTTCCCCGAATTGGAAAAGAGAGTGGAAGAGTACGTAAGGGCATGCATCCCGTGCCAAGCAACGAGCCCGACGGAGAAGGGACCCCCGATTCAGACCATGGCAAGGAGCGATTCACCCTGGGGGACAGTACATGCCGATTTTGGCTCTACCGGAAGAGGACTACACTTCCTAGTAGTGACTGACCAATGGTCCCGATATCCAGAGGTGGAACTGGTCGAGTCCCAGGCCACTGACCACACCACCCTGGCCTTGGACAAGATATTTGCTACCCATGGGTTTCCCCTCGAGTTATGTTCCGACAATGGGTCACCTTTCCAAGGACAATCGTTTGCTCGATACTGCGAAGAGAGAGGCATAAAACACCGAAAGGTCACCCCACTATGGCCAAGAGCCAATGGAGAAGTGGAGCGCTTCATGCGGACACTGAACAAGGTGTTTCGCATATCCGAAAATGGAGGTGAAGACCTCCAACGGAATTTGTTCGACTTTCTTCGGGAGTATCGCACGACACCGCATCGTCAACTGGAATAGCCCTTGCGGAGGCACTTTTCAAGAGGATCCCGAGAGGGCTCATACCGGAGTCAGAGGGGAGACAACCAGGAGTGATCGACAATGACCAAGTACAACTAGAAAGGTCATGGAGAAACGAGAATGAAACAGCGCGGAGGAGACTGCCAGAAAAACAGATCGCGGTTGGGGATACCGTGCTGGTACGAAACAGAAGAGCAGAAGGAAAGCTGTCGACAACGTACGAGACCCAACCACTGGGGGTAACACATGTGAAAGGTACAATGGTCACCGCAGCCAATGCCAGAGGAACCGTCACCAGAAACGTGTCGTTTTTCAAGCGCATCAAGGCCGCTAGTGACGAGGCAACAGCAGAACAAGTCCCGGAACAAGGGGAAGAGACAAGGGTGGAAGAAGCTACCCCAACTGCAGATCACGAGACATCGGAGGCCCCTGGTGGCGGGGCACCACGGTACCCGAGCAGGGCCGGACGACGACTTCCCCAGAGGTTCAGAGACTTCATCATGGACCCTGCACCATAGGCGGGGAAAGGCGTTGTTGCAAATCCGAAGAAGGAACCAGGTTGTACTTCTGCAGTCCGTTGTTAATTGTTGTTGTTTCTGCAAGGAAGTGTTAATTGTTTGTTTCCGGGGAAAAGGAGGGATGTTGTGTACTGCGTACACGAAGTACGCATGCGCGAGCAGCTACGGGGCTCGCGCATGCGCGTTAGTTGAATAAAGGCGGTGCCCGGCAGTTCGCGCCCGAGACCGGAGCCATCACACGTCTCCGGCGTGTCTTACTTGCATGCATGGGTGCGTGTGGCTGTATGCGTGTGTGACGGCTGGAGGCCGACCCCAGCACATACAAAAGCAGTGGTGGAAAGTCTTTCTATACTGTTTATTCCCTGGGGGAGGAGTTACCTGCTGTACACCTTACTGCAGAACTTTAAAGCCTTCATTCATGAGTGGTTAGCAGTGGCTAGCAGTGGTTTGCGATGGCGAGCGTGAAGAACGGATCAAAGCCGGCTGTACACAAATACGAGCAAGTTATAATTGGCTGTGCTATCCACATCAGGGAAACGCTTTTGTGGTTTTGTTTGCTGAAGCTTTTGCCTGATTATGCCAGCTTGTCTAAAAAGATATCAGCTGCGCAGTCGCCACTGTGCAACAAACAAAACGCCAAACAAACATTACTACATTTTCCAATAAAAGGACTTTAAACAATTTCAGAATGAAGGTCGGGTCTGCGAGTTTAATTGATTGTATCGGCAAAGCAAAATGAAACTAATATGACACAAGAGAAAATTACCTCTTTTTTACAACTCACTGCTAACCACGATACTGTTGCAGGTTTAGCACCTGACACAAGGGAGGAATGGAGCTGACGACGGAAAAATCGGCCCAAAATGGAGGAGGCAGCAGGTTAACCCCTGCAGGGTCATGCCGCCTGGAACCTGGGACCCTCACCCTGGGGACAGGAGGTCAAGGGGCGGAACGGCATCAAAAGGCCAAATGGCCCAAAAGCCTGCAAAGGGCTAAACAAAGGAAAAGGGGCGGGGCCACCAAGTTATAAGCAGGCAGGAGCGGGGTGCCAGGCATCTCGCTCCTGCACTTAGACCCGGTCGTCGTCTCGCCAGTGGAAGGGATTTCGTTTTCCACCCACCCACCCACGAAATACAAGCAAGGAGGAGGACACCTGGGCGTTGCTGTCGCGGGACGCCCAGGCCAAGATATGACAAGTTGGCGGTGTTTGGGCAACCAAGCACAAATGATAGACTCCGGACGAGCCAGAAGGAAACGTAATGGGTCTTCGCTCTTCCGGACCAGCGCCTCTTGGGGGCATAAACGGCGGGGGCGTCTGGTAGGGACAAATAAGGCTCAGCTTCCCCCAAAACAAACAGCGCTCTCCCCACCCAGGGACACCTGCACGGGCAGGATAGGAACAGGTACAATGGGTCGGGGGAGTTGGGGGCCTACTATACCAAGTATAGGGGGAAGCAAAGGAAATCCGGCAAGCAAGTGCCACACGTACAGAATGAAGTTCACAAATGTGTACAAATAATTCTGTTCTCATGGAAATAAAACTGCAGCCAAGTTTGCCATTTGAAATACTGTGTCATGCCAATTTATGGGGGATAAGGAGAAATGCATTGGGGTGCATGCGCAAAGAATAATTGGCAGTAAAGGCAAATGGACGGCTGCAGGGGTTATCACAGATGCAAGAAATTATAACCTCTGTTAATTTGTCAGGTTTACCTCCTAAAGACAATAATTATTTGCTGAATTTATATCTTAATTTACAAACTGAAGTTATTGCTACCCCGGAACCATTGTGAGGTAGCAGTACTGATGTGGAATTAATGGCACCTGCTGACACTGCACCTTGCCCATCCACTAACCTATCTAAAACACCTGATCTTGAATGCATTTGGCAACCTATATGCCTCTTCTCTTCCGAGATGTAGTGAGTTTTTTTTCGTCCACTGACTCTTCGGGTGAAGAGGAACTAAGAGAACCAGACCAAGTAATAATATTGAAAGCCCCATATACGGTGTGTACTAAATTGGCGAAAGAACAGCAAATAATACAAGAAGGGTTGCTTAAACTTGTTGATGCAGTACTTTCTAATTCATCTGATGTTAATGTTAAAGGACAGTTGTACCGTGCACTATCACCACCGTAGTGGTCCCTTGCCGCTCTGGCGGCTCTGAAAGAGGAGGGGAGGTTGAGTTAGTGGGAGGAAGCAGGAAAAGTGCAAGAGGGTAGTGATGTGCTGTCGGCAGCCTCAGCCCGGTGAGTTCGTTGGCTGGGCCTGGGGTGTTTGCGGCCGATAGTCGTCGTGTACTGTTGTACAAGGCTATGTGTGTTTTTGTTTTGTTGTTGCAATGTAGTGAAGTTTATGCGGTTTGTTGTGCTGTAGGTTTTGGTTGTGTTTGGTTTGGAGTTTGAGAGGTGTATGCAGAAAGGGAAGTTGGTTAGTTTGCATCTCTATCTTGAATTGAGGCGCTCGGCTTGCGTAGTCTCCCCTGTTGCGGCTCTGTCCTGATCTGGGTCTGACTGGCATACAGGTTCCAACCTCCACTAGTCCCCGCCACTAACGTGCTCTCTCATAGCTCCCCTTATCCTCTAGCCTCTAGTGGCCAGTGCATCTGCCAATGACAACCTCTCAGGTAGTGGGGAGATTGCCGATGTCTCGATAATTCCACACCAATGTGGTACCTGGCGGCAATCAAATTAAGGGGTGGGCGAAAGTGTTGGTGGGATTGTGTGGGTTGGTTGACTCAATCTCCGTGAGTGCCGCCTGTGTTCCTGTCTATCCAATGTCACCCGTCCAGTTGCTGTGGGCTTTACTCTCCCAGGTCAGAGATGTCCGTATCTTTTCGGTTTAGTTATCCTTTTTACCATTTACAATACCTTTTTACTGATACAGAAATTCAAGATGCAATGGGACATCTACTAGTAGACCCAAGACTATCATCATCCATAATAAGTATTATGGATACACTGGTATTACAAGATACAGAAGTAATTGATCAGAGGCCGGAAGAAACTATAGTTAATAAGCCTCAAAAACAGCAGACACAAAGTGCATTAAAACATTAAACGACAAAAAGGTTTAAAAAAAACACAGGGAAACACACAAATGAAAAAGGGAGAGAACAAAATGAATAATAAAAAGAAAACCTTTGCAATTACATCACAATCTTTAGCGATACCAACATCTAAGGATATAATGTGCGATACCACTGAAAGCAGATTTGAATTAACAACAGTATGCCAACCCAGAGTCTCTTGGAAAGATACAGGTACTCAAAATTGTACTGGTCCTTTAGATGAATGGATCTCTAACCAGCGTGACACTAGTGCACCTTTAGACGAACAATTATTACCAGAAGTAAAAACAACTAGAGTACGTGACGCCTATACCCCTCTAGAGAACAATAAGATTGGCCCTTCTTTTTGGACACATTTTACTTGAAAGGAGATCATGGCGGCTAAGGCGGCAAAGGTGGCAAAGGTTAGTACTGATGACTTTTTATAACAAATTGAAATTAAGAAATGCAATACAAGAAAGCAAAAAAATGGTGGATTTGTATGCAACAAGTAATAGCCCATTTGTTAATCGTGTAAATGCTCTAGAATGTATTCATCGCCTCCCCCAACTCAGAGCTGTTACTTGCATCAATTTTTTCATTGGTCAGCAAACTGGGCATGGGTTCACATTGCTTCAACAAACAATTTTGAATTGATTATGTACTATGCGCCACACTTTTTGCAACTCGGATATGAGTTCATTAAATTTGAGGAAACTCTGGTAACTGGAAAGAAATCACCAAAAATGCAATACAAATTAGAAATATACTAGGCTTACTAATGCGGATATAGAGAAGATTCACTTTACAAGAAACGTGGCTTAGGGAAAGAATAACTATTGATGGATATCTCATTTTACAAAGATATTCTAGACATAACGTAACAGGTAGACCCTATTGGGGGTTGATGATAGGGGCAAGAAATGACTTAATGTTGACAGAATTTTTTGGTATATCTAATCCCTACATTTTACCAGGAATCGTGACGATAAATGTGAACAATGCAAACATTCAGTTTCTGTTAATAGATATTTATAATCCCCCGGGTGATTTAGCATCGACTGATATTATTGAAGCCACTGATGGTTTAATAAATGATTGGCTCCAGAGTAATGCAGAAGGCTTATATATTGTTAAGGGGGATTTAAATTATCAAAGACCCTCTTGCTCAGCTTTGGAAAACGGTATATACAAATATATTTGATATTGAAGCTATAACGCCAGATGGCCCCAAAACAGTATAATATTTGGATTCTTGGAGTGGATTTATAGCGACACAAAGTTTGTATCAATTCTATAGTTCAAAGTGTAAAACTGGTGTTACTCCTTATACTTGGACAAATGGACGAATATCTTCTTGGTTAGATTATTTTTTGGTACCCTGGGTAATATTTATAAAGGTTATTGATTTTACTATGATCCCAATTGAGAGTAGTAATCATGTTATTAGTAAATTGACTTTGAAATATGAGCAAAAAAGAAAAAAGATTACAAGGACATTTTAGAGTAAATAAAGCAGGAAACAGAATCTGCTGGTCAGATCTGAATATCAAGTTATTTAACCGACAACTAATCGGCTCATTTACTGAGAATACTAGATTAAATCTGTGTGATGAGAGATAAATTAATGTGGCATTGATGGACGCTTATTAATATACGCAGGGGAATGGAAACAAGATTAGCTCTATGGTAAAGTGAGAAAATCAATTGCCTCATAATCCCATCATAGCTTAGAAGAAACAACTATTTAAGAAAGATAGGAGAAGAATTAAAGCTATGAAGTTGGACTCTCAAATAGAGAGGAAAACACTAACAAGAAACAAGAACACAATATAAAAATGTGATCAGTGAACATAAACATGGTTATCTACCACTCAATGGTTTAATATATTTAGGGTGCTGCGTGAAAAATATTCTCATTGATTTTGGTCATTGTACAATTCATGAATGGGGACTGCAGATAATGGAAAATAAATGAACCCTATTGGGGTCTCTACATGGATTACCCATATAACTGCACTATATAATGCTACAATTGAAGCCGAAACACCTTATAAAACCAGCTATGTAAATATAGAGAGTAGTAACATTGATTATTCAATTGAAAATATTAGATGCTTACTAATAACATTTAAAACCTCTAAAGCTCTTGGACCGGATGCGATACCGAATGTTGTTCTAAAAGCGGATCCAATTTTATGGTTGAAAACATTGCATTATCTTTATAAGATAATACTTATCACTGGAGTTGTGCCACAAAGCTGGAAGAAATCGACTACAATCCCAATTTATAAGAAAGGTAATAGGGCTAATCCCCTTAATTACAGATTACTAGCTATGATAGACCCCAGCTCATAGTTATTTGCACAAATCCTTATGGAAACTATCAACCAGTGGATTAAAACACAGCAAATATTTAAAAATCAACAAGCTGGTTTTAGAAAAGGCTTTGGAACTCTGTCTAACTTGTGGGTTTTGAAATATCTCGAAAGAGAGGCTAAAACACATGGAGAAGGTACTCTGTATGTTTGTTTTGTAGACTACAGTACTTCATTTGATACAGTAATTAGAGCACGCTTGTGGCAGAAGCTGGAGTGTTGGGGTCTTAATATGGGACTTCTCCATCTCCTAAAGGAATTATACACCAACACTTCAGTCAGAATACGTACAAATCATAAGGGTTTTCTTAGCAATAACATAGCCACTAATCATGGGCTGAAACAAAGCTGCGTTCTTGCTCCCCTCTTTTATAATATGTACATATCTAATTTGCAAGAAAATATGTTAATATGCCAGAATGTTCATCCCTGCATTGGTGCATAACAGATTTCTTGGTTAACCTATGCAGATGACACAATTTTACGTCATCAAACTCCATTGGGTTTACAACGAACCCTCGGGATACTGCAAAAATATTTGGCAGAGAATGATTTGGAGATTAATTTTGGAAAAACAAAAATTATTATCTTCCAAAAAAAAATAGACAAAAGAAGAAAAAAAAGAATTGGAAAATAAAAAAGAAAGCATTGAGATAGTTGACAGATATACATATTTGGACATCCCTTACTTTCATACTGATAATGGTGAGATGTTAGGGAGATCTGTCACTAAGAAGATTCTCAAAAATATAATGCTAGAAGAAACTACATAAAATACAAGGGAGGCTGTTCGATTGAAGGTTTGCTGAAAATGTACAATGCTAGCATTACAGCAGGTATACTTTATGGCCTTGACATTTTTCCGAACAAGGAAACTATGTGAAACTGTATAGTTACAGTATTGGAGGGGGGAATGTGGAGGGGAGCAGTGGGGTTGCGTAATTACACACCTGTGGAAGCAATGTGCATTGAACTAGGTCTCACAGCATTGAGCACTATAACAAAATCAAGTGCTGTGATTTATTTGAAAATGCGAACAGAGGAACATTACCTTGAATCAATGTATATTAATTTTAGACATCTTATTAAGGAATATCGCTCTAATTCTTCCTTAGGAATATGGTTGAAGGATATTTTAACTTTCCTAGAGGAGATTGGTTTTGACATAGGAACATTCAATAATATCGCACTTGCTATGAAAGATATCAAAGAAAAAGCTTACACGTAGGATAGAGACAATAACTTCACATAGAAAAACCTATATAAGAGATATGTATTTCAGGCTTTTCCCTATAACGAACCATTTAGTTATTTAAAATGTGTATGATATGGGAAAGATAGACGGTTTATATTATTACTATGGTTAGAATTTTTACCAACACTATCAAGAATAGGAGCTTGGAACAAAATGCCCAATATGGAATGTCGATGTAGATTGTGCAATTGTGAAATAGAAACAGTAAGACATCTACTAACACAATGTGCTGCAACTCAACATATATTAAATATCGGGCTATCGTAAAAATTGTTACCCTTTGGAAACATTACATGTAGACCACAAACGTGGGCTTTCCTTTACCCTAGTAGCAGTTTAGTATTAAATGATGCTATGTTTCACATTTGGGTCGAAAATTGAAAAACTATTGGAGCAATGAAAACGGAATGTCGGATATTATTAATGTGTTATGCATGATTTTACTCTTTGATAATAACAAGTTTTATATATTCAGATGTTTTTATATTGCCTTTTAAAAAAAATTAAATATATGTTTGTGGTTGTTATTCTTAATAGTGGCAAAGGTTTTTTCTGTAACCAAACACGTTCATAAAATACAAAAGGTTTCTTATAACAAAGGACAGGATTGGCACATCACAAGTTCCTTCAGCCAGTCCAATCTCCCTCCCAAGCATGAGTCCTTTTAGTTATGGTAATCATGAACAAAGAAATTCAATATCACTTGATTGAGTCTGACTTCCACACAAGTTTATGCATTTACACTGATTTTAGAGGAAATTGCAGCCAGAATAGGGTCTGACGCATACATCTAATCTGAGCTGGTCTCCAGGTGGCATATCGCCAAAGCGATCTCTAGGAAGTCAATAGATAAAACACAAGCTACCACCATTTTGAACAAGGCAAATGTGGCAGAATTGGTAGAAGTGCAGATGGACGGATTGTGGCTGCGTCAGGACGGCAACCGTGGAAATAGTGTTCAGTGAGGAGACTTGGAGCGGTCCTGTGGCAGGGTGAAATGGGGCATTTGGAATGAGAACCAGGAGACTGGAGCAATGGGGGACCATGCAAAGGGAAGCGGATTGGGAAACACAGAGAATCTGCGGTTGAGTCTATGGGGCAAAGAGGGTGCTGGTGGGTGGGAGGCCACAACAAGGTCTGATTTCTGGCAGTCACCTCGGGATAGGAAGATACTAGAGAAGGGACTGTCAAGGGGCAGGAGGGGAACTGGATCCAAGACATGGTTTTTATGGGGGACAAGGAGGAACGACTAGCACAAGCCACAGACAGCCTGAGGAAGAAAGCCAAAGAGTGTAGGGGGTGTAAAAGGGTACCCGGGGTCTCCCATGATGAGAAGAGATGAAAAGTTCAAGGTGGCGAATGGGAGAAGGGATAGAGGTCAGCAAAAAAGAAGCACGTACAATGCGACACAACACCTGATGCCTGAAAAGCAAGAAAAACCTCTGTGGAACAAATGTGTCACCATGGAAACATTGCACAAGGGGCAAATAGGACCATCTGAACCCACACAACATTAAACATAATACTAGTATTAAAGCGTCCACCAAAACGAACCTTTGTAACAACATTATTGGGGGCTGGAGTCGGTGCAGCGCAGTGCTATCAGGCAACAGGCAGCAGTACATTTAGAAGGTAGGGGTCCCTATTAATGGGAGGCCCAGGGCACGTGCCTCCCATGCCATAAGATGCAAAGGGCTGCAAAACCTGGAGTCATCCATGCGTAGTTCGGCAAGACTACTTAGACAGTGCCATCCAATCCGGATCAAGAGTTTGAAAGCTAGATTTGATAGAGAACTTGAGTGGAACACATTTTTGGAGTAACTAAGTTATTTTAAGGGGGCTGTATTGTGAAAGTACCGATTCTAGTTCACTCTGCCGCATTCCTGCATGATCAGCAATTATCAAGAGAAAGGATACCAGAATGTGGGTTATGTACCCCATGCAGTACTTTGCATGTGCACCCCCAGAAGGACACATCACATGCAATCCCAACTTATAATTAGGCGATGTATGAAAAATAGGAGGATTTACAATATCCAATTGTTACTGTTACCTCTGCACTCACAATGAGGCCCCAGTGTGGCATTGCTCACTGGGTAGACCATTTAAACCTGATTCTGACTTAGATGCATTAAAACAGGTGCAATGTGCTTTGATCTCCTTGACTATGCAGAACAGCCTTTAAGAGAGCGAGAGGGGAGGCGGTGAAACGAGAATAACAGCATGACAGGTTGCAAACTGTGAAATAGCAAAAGCTTTAAGAAGGACATTAGAACTAGCAGCAGGGATGCAAGATTTTAATTATTTTACCGAGAATGATTGAAAATGGTTAGATTTTACCAATCAAAGGATCCATGGCTTAAAGTGGCAAGCAGGATCTAATATAAAGCCCGCAGTTTCCAGAGGATGCCAGCGAAAATGGGGTATCATGATATAAAATGTTTATTTAGCCAATGAAGTACATATAATGGGTACCAGGGGGTTAAACAGAATAACAAGACTTGGGTCAGCCAATAGATCTGGCATTTGTCCAGTAGGGCTTTACGAAACAAATCGTATCCTCTAAATTTACAAAGCCAGACGTATTGGCTTTGATAATACTTGTTTAATGTCCTCTATGATGGATTGGGAGCATCACAAACCAGTATTGGGAGCTGGTGGATGGGATGAGCTGGTCAAGCCCTTGCTGCTTGTGATCAGGTTGGAATCCTGGCAAGGCAAGTTCCGGCGTTCACCCTTCTGAGGTCATTAAACGAGTCCCAAGTTTGGTTGGGGAATGATTGCATAGAAAAATGTTCTATGTATAGCGCTTTGGCAAAACCGCTGTATAAATAACACATTATTATTATCGTAGAGATTTATATACACAAGACTTCGAGTTCATAATTTTTAATACTAATGATCACAACGAGAATAGATAAAATGCAACACAAAAGCAGAAAACACATCATTGTGCATGAAAACAAGCAAGTCCTAAGGGCAACATTCAACAACTCTCTCTCCAACTTAAACAGTTCCACTTGCTTCCACTATAACCGAATTCTCACTATGGTGCACTGGGTGGATCAGGGACATCCGATCGCCTGGGCCATTTTGCTGCATTTTTGTGTGGTTTTTTATTGTGGGCTGCTGACCCCCCTCATAGCCACCTCCCATGCCCCCCACCACTTCTTCACTCCCAGCTAGCCTAAACACCAATAAAAAAAATCCATCCTGAGCTTAGCCCCTTAAACAAACTATGTGACAAATGTGGCAAAATGGCAGTTTTATCAAATGCGGTAAAACGGCCACGACCAAGTAGGTGGGTCCCGGGGTCGTTCAGTCTCACATAGCACCTGTTAGACATCAGGCCCCCCTGTAATATGCATCTCCAGGGGCTCTGGCAGAGCTTTCGAGCCAGACCTAAAAACAAGGGTTTGCATGCATTGAGAACGTTTGAAGCCATCCACAGCGTGAAAGCATCTTTTGAGGAGAGGAGTCTCAGGTTCAGGTGACACACGTGGATGCAGCTGGGTAGGCAGGTAAAGATGGAGACCATGTGTGAGCTGCATCTCGAGGGCGCAGGAAATGAACTCGACGCGCGGGCCTGCTGTCCTCTGCTGTCGCATTCTCGATGCACGTGTAATTTCCTTCTTTTTGCAGAAGTACTAACTCGCATGCAAATTGTATTCCGCAGTTCCTTTTAATGGGTCCAGCAGCTGCGGCTGAGTAGGCATATGTGGTAAGGTGGGTGGTGGGGGGTGAGAGGGGATGCTGCTGTTTCTATGCCGCCTAATGACTCAACAAACCAGGCACATGGTTTCCGGTCACAAAACAAGTTTATTTTATCTCTTGTAACCACATCTATTTTAAGTGGGACCTTCTCACGCTGGGGCTCAAGTCTCGCCCTTGCTGGCCTGCGGCATCGCTTGAGTGGGCACTTTGGTATTGTTGCCTCCAGTGTTTGGGGTAACGGAATACCGTGTGGAATCCCCAGTCAATTTGGGACTCCTGCCCCCTAACTTGCAACTCATTTGAGGAACAGCACCTCAAAACCTTCCTCTTTGCCTCCGCTTTCTCTCCCCCTCTCCCCTGCTAATACTACTGAAACTGCACTGAATCTGCAACTGGGCCATTCACCGTTCTCAGCCCAGCCACTCTCCCCTGCACTGCCTCCACGGAAACCCCTGCACTACGGGACTGTGTCTGTATCCATACAGCCCCCCTTCCCAGCACTTGTCTGCACTTACCTCGCACTTGCCACCAGCTGGCCCTTGTTATTTATCCCGTATGCTGTATGCTAATATCCCTGTACTGCACTTTCCCCTCTCCCTTTCCCCCATGCACTTTTCCCTTCCCCTCTACCCTTGCACTTGTGCGATCTGAATGACACCTGGCCTAGTAAGATCGTTGTCTGTCTCCCCTTGTTCCCCCCCCCTGCCTCGTCAGAATCGGGCAAGTGTTCCCATTCCCAATCCCAACCAGGGATATTTAGCAGGCTGCTTTTAGGGGTACCAGTTCATCTTCATCTACGCCCCGTCACCATTTGAAGGAACTACAGTGTCACTCCTCTTTGGTGCTAGGCTGAATCGACCCCACCTACATCCATTTCTATCATCTTTTACTTCAGAAATCTTCCTGCGCCTCAGAGCTAACACAGCAGTCCAGATCTGTACCCAAGGTTTGTGTTATGCTCTACACTACTAACCTGCGCCTCAGGCATTGGACCACTGCTGAGGTGGCCATGCAAACCTGTAGAGCATTGGAGCTCTTTCACAAGCATGCAACGCCAAACGGAGACAGATCTGGACTGCTGTGTTAGCTCTGAGGCGCAGGTTAGTAGTGTAGAGCATAACACAAACCTTGGGTACAGATCTGGACTGCTGTGTTAGCTCTGAGGCGCAGGTTAGTAGTGTAGAGCATAACACAAACCTTGGGTACAGATCTGGACTGCTGTGTTAGCTCTGAGGCGCAGGTTAGTAGTGTAGAGCATAAAACAAACCTTGGGTACAGATCTGGACTGCTGTGTTAGCTCTGAGGCGCAGGTTAGTAGTGTAGAAGTGTAGAGCATAATACAAACCTTGGGTATGTATCTGGACTGCTGTGTTAGCTCTGAGGTGCAGGTTAGTAGTGTAGAGCATAACACAAACCTTGCGTACAGATCTGGACTGCTGTGTTAGCTCTGAGGCGCAGGTTAGTATTGTAGAGCTAATACACATTATTACTTCAAGCTACTCAAACAAATTAGAACTTTGATTTCTGAGAAGAGTTGTGGAAGCCTGGCCAGAGCCACGATTCTATCCAAAATCGATTATTGTAGTGCCCTCCTGGGTGGCACATCTAACAATTGTATTCATGAACTCCAGGTGGTCTAGAATTATGCAATTTGCATGATAAAAAAAAGGTGCCTCATGGGGAGCACATCGCACAACATCCAAATAAATTGCACTGGCTTCCAGTCAAGGTCAGAGTAAGATTTGAAGATCCTGGTCCTGGTCCACAAGTTTGTTTATGGTTCAGCTCCTGAGTACCTGAAAGATAGATTAATCATCTAGCCGCCAAAAAAAGCACTTCGATCAAGTAACAGTCAGCTGCTGGTTTGCCCAAGACCCAATCCAGTCAGGGGCAATGGTAGGTCCTTCCCATTCCTGGCAATGCTGCTTGGTATCTTCTTCCTCTGACCCTACACTTGGAGAAGAACTAACACTCTTGTTCAAATAGATAAACTGCTGGTCTGTGTTCATTATAGGTTGTCTTGTGCTCTATGTGATGTCTCAAGTGTTTTTGTCGCGCCCTGATGACTGTCAGATTTTCGGCACACACTAAATATATAAATAAAATGGAGTCCTGGGATGATGCGGCCCACATTTGTTTTAGGATTTACTGTGGTGACCCGCCCGATGAAGGAAGGGAGAAAATGCAGGGGGGGAGGCCCACCGCTATATAATACAGCTGATACATCTAGGTCGGGTGTCTGCAACCTTTGGCTCTCCAGATGTTTTGAACTACAACTCCCATCAGCCCCAGCAGCTTAGTGAATCGTGAGGGATCATGGTATTTGTAGTCCAAAACATATGAAGCGCCACAGGTTGCAGACCCCGATCTAGGTGAAGGATCTACAGCTGTGTATTGGTTGATTTCATTCCAGCAGTGCCCAGTCTTATCCAAAAGTCTCCCCCCCAAATGGCTTCTCGACTCTGACATGAGGACTTTCCAAGGTAGGAGCAAAGCAGTCAAGTGCATACTGTGCCTGGGCTGCCAGGCAGTATCATTTCAGATCCATACACCTCGCCCAACCCCATGTGTGGACAAATCTGTGTTTCCTTTCCGACAAAGGCCTGACTCGCTTTCAATATCATTTTAGTTAATAGGTTTTGCACCTGTTGGAAAAGGTGCGGAGGACAGCAACCCACACGTGTAAATAAAGGTAAAGACATGTAGGTGAGTTACATTTTTATTAGGCGCCCACCCTGCCAATGATCTATGAGGTGTGTCTAATCCATCTGTAATCATCTTCTCCAGGTGGTGTATCATGGCAGTACTGTAACATGCTCCAACCAACACCTTGATGCCCCTAACAGCAGACACACAGAGATAAATAAGATATCTCACTTACTCTGCCGTCCATGCTATGCCAAGGTCGGTGGCAGGCTCTGCCCACACGTGTCAGAAGGCACCCCATAGATTTGCAACCAGAGCTCCTCCACCTCAGATAGCAAAGGCTCAAGGTTGGCAGTGGGGTTCCTAACAAGCAACAGGATATCATGTCCATGCCATGGCGTGAACAACATCAGTGCATAACATGAGCGCTCTCTATAGCAGTCAGGTGACCTAGTACATGCCTCAACATCTTCAATAATCCACTATCAGAAGCTGTAAAGTCACTGGGGGACTTTCTTGGCTACTGTTATGCTTGACCATCTCCTCTGCGCCCTGGGTAATACATCATTTTAATGCAACATGGGTACAGGCTCAAGCCTGGTTTTTTAGGTCTAGTATATGTATTTGAATTGCACTGCATCATGGCGTCCACCAGGCTGAGGCTTGGATAGGCATTGAGCTCTGAGCAGGGGTTGTGGGGCAGGGATTAAAGAACGCGGGTCTCCGTTTGGCGTTGCATGCTTGTGAAAGAGCTCCAATGCTCTACAGGTTTGCATGGCCACCTCAGCAGTGGTCCAATGCCTGAGGCGCAGGTTAGTAGTGTAGAGCATAACACAAACCTTGGGTACAGATCTGGACTGCTGTGTTAGCTCTGAGGCGCAGGTTAGTAGTGTAGAGCATAACACAAACCTTGGGTACAGATCTGGACTGCTGTGTTAGCTCTGAGGCGCAGGTTAGTAGTGTAGAGCATAACACAAACCTTGGGTACAGATCTGGACTGCTGTGTTAGCTCTGAGGCGCAGGTTAGTAGTGTAGAGCATAACACAAACCTTGGGTACAGATGTGGACTGCTGTGTTAGCTCTGAGGTGCAGGTTAGTAGTGTAGAGCATAACACAAACCTTGGGTACAGATCTGGACTGCTGTGTTAGCTCTGAGGCGCAGGTTAGTAGTGTAGAGCATAATACAAACCTTGGGTATGTATCTGGACTGCTGTGTTAGCTCTGAGGCGCAGGTTAGTAGTGTAGAGCATAACACAAACCTTGGGTACAGATCTGCTCTACACTACTAACCTGCGCCTCAGAGCTAACACAGCAGTCCAGATCTGTACCCAAGGTTTGCGTTATGCTCTACACTACTAACCTGCGCCTCAGAGCTAACACAGCAGTCCAGATCTGTACCCAAGGTTTGCGTTATGCTCTACACTACTAACCTGCGCCTCAGAGCTAACACAGCAGTCCAGATCTGTACCCAAGGTTTGCGTTATGCTCTACACTACTAACCTGCGCCTCAGAGCTAACACAGCAGTCCAGATCTGTACCCAAGGTTTGCGTTATGCTCTACACTACTAACCTGTGCCTCAGAGCTAACACAGCAGTCCAGATCTGTACCCAAGGTTTGTATTATGCTCTACACTACTAACCTGCGCCTCGGACCTAACACAGCAGTCCAGATCTGTACCCAAGGTTTGTATTATGCTCTACACTACTAACCTGCGCCTCAGAGCTAACACAGCAGTCCAGATCTGTTCCGAAGGTTTTTACTCCTACTCCTCGGACTAGCGGCACAACACTCTACAGCAGTGAGCTCCACTCCACTATTCCGTCTCGGTTTGTGGTCTAAGACAGTTTCTGTCCTCTCTGCACCAAGGAGACATCATTCTGACAGGCATTCAGAGTCATCCAATTAGTCTCTGTCCTGCTCTTGGGAGGCCTCCCCCTAGCATGGAAGCAAAGGTTCACACTTGGCAGGGTATGGTGGGGCCACGGTTCCTTCTGGTACATTTGTAGTGTTTGACCGCTTTAGGCAGCGGGTTCTAGCATTTTTTGCCATCAACCAGCTACAAGCTCAATCTCCATCTCCCTTGAAGAGTGGCACAGTTTTCCGTTTGTAGACTCTGGGGAACACCTGGCTGTGACACAAGTTTGCATTCCCTCCTGTCCGTCTGGAACGGTTCCAACTTGTTAAATAGCCAGATGTGGCAAGTTAGATTTAGGACCTTATGGACGATCTGAGGTGGAGTCGGCTGGATGTTGTCAACCTCCATGAAACAATGTAACTCTCATGATCCTTCTCCATCCTTCTGACAGCGATCCATCTGACAGTGACACCACCTACTTCAAAATGATTTTTGAGTTTTTTATGGCATCAGCTCATTGCTATCATGTGTCCTTCACCCCTTTATCACTCCCAATATCAGCTAAGAAGTGAGGAGCATTGCTCACTAGTCTTGAATCATTTGCACCAAAGATCCAAGAGCTATCGAAGAAATCGCACTTCCAGCTCTGTGTGCATCTTCCCACTCCTGAACATTGCACAGAAGAACCAGGTGACATCGGCATGGCTCTTTCACGCCTAGACGACTTTGATAGTTTTATGTTGAGCATTCCTAAAAATCTCACACATCAACTCCAATCTGTACAGAATAAAGCAGTCTGGTTAATCCTCGACCTGAAACCATGGGACCAAATTATTCCTGCACTTATCTGATTGTACCGGCTCCCGTTCAGTGCACACATTCACTTCAAAACCCTTCAAAAAACTTCACATAACCTTTTGGATAAAGAGAGCAGCCTACTATGCAAAGAAGATAAGGATACTTCCCTCCCAGGTTCCTGAGATCAGTTGGCTGAAGGTCTGTCGGTGGCTTAATTTGGAAAAAGGAAGCTTGGTGGCAGAACTCTTGGCGTGGCAGGAGCCTCGCTCTGGATCGATCTCCCTCGCAGGATTAGGCCAGACATTTTGGAACAACCTCCCCAAAAACCCTGAAAACAGAATATGCCCTCAAGAGGTTCCAAAGGAATATGAAAATATGGCTGTACGAACAGAAGATCTAACTCAGATGTGCCCACGTACATTAACCTTCCTTGCCGCAAATTACTTCTTTACCTGACTCTGCCGCTCTTACACCTTATGAATAGCACTTTATCCCCACTGCCACATTTAGCCATTATCTGATAACCTCAAATCTGCATGCCTTGGCCCTGCTAATGGTTATTTGACTTGTGCCTACATCCACTTGTTTTAGGTTTTTTGTAATATGAATAGCATGCAAGCACCAGCATTTCTGTAACCAGTGGTACCTTAGTGGTACAGAATGCCATCTGTTTAGGGTGCGATATCCAGACATTGTTTTGATTTTTAGATATGAAATGATGCAGGAATTTCTGAAATGGGGGCCTGCTATTTTGCCAAAATTATAGTGCACTGATATGCCTCTGCTGTAACCATCTACTTACATCACTAGAAACTGCCCTGCAGTGGCAGCAGGACAGTGTCCTTGGAAGACGGAATCTGCTAAGGAGCGTCTAGCAACCCTGTTAGGAAAGATTGCCGTTAGGTGCATTTTTCCCTCCATTTATGGACCCCTCCCAAACTTTTTGCTTTTGTTTGGCTTACCTAACCTGACTTTTTCCAGTAGAGCACCGCCTTCAGCTGCGCTCTTCTGCGCTTTTGCTCACTTGTTATGGGGAAACTGACACATCCGTCAGGCTGTCAAGACTGGGAAACTATGTTTCCCTTAGTCTTCGACTTTGTTGGCATTTATTGGAAACTTTTTTTCTATGTGCCAAGTACCTTATAGTACCGCGCATAGGGGTCCTTTTGTTTTATGGCCCTAGCCACCCTCTAAGGATTATTTGGTGTTTGTACAAGTGTGCCTAGGACAAACTGGTGGCAGCAGTTTACTTTACAAAAATGTTTACTTCGTTTTAATGGACCATACCGCATTTACCGTCTTTGGCCCAAGACTGTGGCGAGTTCCGAAAATGGCCATGCCACAAAGTCTTTTGTTCTGTCCTTTGGCTATTTTGTCTCTTTGCCTTCCCCCAGGGTCGAGAGTCCTGGGTATTCTTATTTGGGCATGCAGCCTCCTGTGAAAAAAACACATTTTTTGTGGGCTCCTGCATGTCACGTGTGCTAGTGCTGAGGAAGAGGGTTGGGACTGTCTGGTCCCAATCCACACTACTGGTGCCAGTATGTCTGGTAGCCATGAATGACTGGAACCACCGTGGGCCATGATAGGCCCATGTCTGGCATGCATGCAAGAGAGCAGATCTTCAATTGGCTATCTGAGATTTGAGTGCAAACTGAATCTTGGATAAGAGAAGGGGCCCTGCATCCACTCCAGGTCGATCTACTGAGGTACACACTGAACCTCATAAGGAGCCAAGTATCCTTAACAAGAGAGTAGAATTGAGGAACCGCTCGTGACGTACTTGGAAGGCTTGGTACCCTGACCCTGCTGTTGTCCCGTCAGACCCCTGTTTCTTCATCGAACCAAGAAGGCCTGCAAGGGTGCTCCGCTCCTTTGGAGTAGTGGAGTACTCTCAGCATCTCCTGCTCACAGATGGCGTTGAAGATTATTAGGCGCCCCTCCCGCTTCATTTCTACTGGCAATAACTAGCCTATTCCCTCCCTCACATCGAGTGAGGAATTACTGAAACTGAAAAAAAATGTTTACGAACAGAACTTCACGGTCACTTTTTACTTGAATATTTGAAAGCAAACATTATACCTGCTGGCCTTGTCGTCAGACATGAACCTGTTCTTTTTCTCGATGACAATGAATTTAAGACAGGATTTAGCCAAGTTGCCACAAAATGTAGCCGTGACTTGATGGTCCTCACCATGACCACGGCTCAAAGAACAAGTGCTAAAATTCTAAGGGAATTGGATCTTCAAGAGCAGACGTTTTGTGGCAATGAGAAATTAAGAGATATAATTCAACAACTAGAACAATTCAAAACAACCACAATGGATTAAAAAACCAAGAAACTTGTAAAAGACATAAGGGAATTGAAAGCCGAGATCATCTTTCCCTACTTAGCAGAAAGTTACTTGGAAATCAGAAATAGTGTTAAGACATATCCTCCAAATGACAGTTAAAGACATTGTTGCCACTTGGTAATGTTTTTGGATACTTCTAGTTCAGACTCCCCTAAGAGGAACCCTTCAATTCCAGTGATTACTACCAACCTTACAATTGAGGTGCACGTCTGCCTTTTTTAGGGTGAGGGGACCCGAGAGGTCGCTTCTGGGATCCCTCCCACCTAGACCCCTGTCATTATCAGGGACCTAGGCAAGGTCGCATGAGGAAGAGACAATACATTAGTTAAATTCATCACTCACAGTACCGATTTTTAATGAATCAAGTATGGAACTTTCAGCAGAGGAGTACTCAGTACTTTCCTTTGTCCATTAAAATCCCACCAATTGGTTTCTAATAGAAACAGAGATGAGTCTTACTTTCGTGACCATGACTAACCAGATGAAGAGGACAACACAGGCCTTCATCCAGTGTCTACCATATTACAAGTACATGAGGTAATCACATGCATTAAAAAAAAAAAAAATTAAAATACCAGGTAGGAAAATGACTTGGCTAACAGGAAAGATATATACAGTTATATTCAATATTCTGAACAGATGTGGATACAGATCAATTTCACGTCAAGAATATCAGTAAGGAAATATACAGTTATATACAATATTCTGAAAAGAAGTGGATATAGTACTGGAGAAAGAAAGGTGAGTAGCGTCCTTAAGCTGGGAGACGAGCCAAGATTTGACCTTGTTTCTGAAGGACGGAAAAGATGGTTCGACTCTTAGAGCAGGGGCAGAGAGTTCCAGGTCTTAGCTGCCAGCACCGGGAAGCTGGAACCGCTAGCTTTATGTGATTAAAATTTTGGAATGTTAAGGCAGTGTAAGTAGTTGGCTCTGGTTGGTCTGGAGGATTGCTTTCTGGAGAATTTATTGACCAAGTATTTGGGGGCCGAATTGGAAAGACATTTGTGGATGACCATTAAGGTTCTGAATGTAATCCTGTCTTGTATTGGAAGCCAGTTAGCGTTGCGTCTAGCTTGTGAGATGTGCTAGGAGCGAGGAATGTTTAGAGCCGTTCTGAGGGCATTATTCTGCAGCACTTGTAACTTATTTAGGTTTCGCTTGCTGGTGCCTAAATATAAAGTGTTGCAAAAGTCCAATTTGGAGAGTATGAGTGCTCTAGCAAGTGTGATGCAGCTTTTAGAGGACAAGAAGGGTCTGCAAGTGTTTATTAATTTGGAGGTGTAGGTCCTTGCTAAAGCTGTTGCATTTATTTGTCTAGAAAGGGAGAGGGTTGAGTTCAAATAGACTCCTAACGTTTTGGCGTCCTTAGACACTTTGATGTTATTCCCGTCAATGTTGAATGTAGTGTACTAGGGATCAAGTTTATTGATTTGTTTCTTGGATCCGATAAGCAGTAGCTCGGTCTTGTCATCATTGAGACAAAGACCATGCTTGGCCATCCAAGCTTGAATTCTAAGGTACATTTTGCTTGGGAGTGTGGAGTCTTTGTCATACGAGCCTGAGAGAGTGCTGAGAATTTGTGTATCATCTGCGTAATTTGTATAGGAGACGCCCATGTCATCTAAGTGGTCAAACAGAAGCTTCATAAAAATAAAATGTTGTATAGGGTTAGGGAGACGCAGGAGTCCTGTGGGACTCCACATGTGATTGGATAGGGTTCTGCTGAAGCTGAAGGAGCGAAGACCCTCATAGTTCTGTCTGAAAGAAAGGATTGGATCCAGGCAGCCACTTTGGAGGAAAAGGAGGCTGCTGTAGTCAGGTGAGTAGTTAGGATGTTATGCTCAACTAAATCGAAAGCTGCCGATAGGTCAAGCAGGAGGAGCAAGGCAGGATTTCCATTATCTTTAGCTTCATCCATCTGGATTTTTAAGTCCAGGAGGGCTGTCTCTGTACCATGTCTGGGTCTAAACTCTGATTGCCGGAGGCCCAGAAGATTATTGGCTTCGAGATGGCTCTGTATTTGGATATATGCTGCTTTATCTAGTATTTTCAAAAGAAAAGGGACCTTTGTTATAGGTCTGTAGTTAGTTGGAATGCTTGGGTCAAGATTAGGTTTTTTGATGAGAGGCATGACCCAAGCATCTTTAAGATTTTTTGGGACAGAGCAAGAGGCGATTGATGAGTTAATGAAGGAAGTGATAAAGGGAGCAAATTCCTTTGCCCCCTCCTTTATGATTGAGGCTGGGCAGGTGTTGCCCTGGCATCTAGATCGCTTTAAGCTAGCAATGATGGCTTCTACCTCTTTGGTAGTGACTGGGGTGAATTCAAATAGGCTACACGGTTTGGAGGGAGAAGAGTGGAATTTGCTTGATTTGGCACTAGATGCGAGGCTAATTTTTTGGCTACAATTTTGGCTTGTAATAGTGCGATTTTGTCTGGAAAGGCCTTTTGGATGTTGGCACACCAAAGGGTGTCTTTATTGCATGAATCTGGTGGGGAGATAGGTGACTCCAGCTCTATGAGGATGGTGAAGAGCTCTTTAGAGCTAGACTTGGCATTATTAATTCTATTATTGAAAGTGTCACTTTTAGTTTTCATAATAGCTGCTTTGTAGGTGTTGGTGGCCATATTGAAGTTTTCCTTAGTCTGAGCTGAGGGGTTTTTCTCCAGTTGGCTTCTGAACATCTTTTGGATTTGCGTAAGGCTTTCAAGTCAAGTGAAAACCATTTGTTTAAATGTGCAAGAGGCTAGGATTTTCTCAATTTGAGTGGAGCAATTTGGTGAGGGGTTAGAGAAGGTGCTGGTTGTATAGGTCCACCAGGTTGGCTGGAGCCTTATCTAAGTTCTTAGATTTCAGAGACCACTCTCTTTGGATATCATAGACACTGGATATAAAAAACGAATGCAAGTCTTTATATAACTCTCAGGGATGTATACCATGCTTTTATGCCATCCCAAAAATACATAAAAATCAACAAAACCCCCCGGGAGGACTATTGTGGCTGGCTGTGGTTTGATTTTGGAACTGATTTGTGAATGTGTTGACTCTTTCATCAGACCGCTTAGTGAACTGACTGTTTCATACTTAAAAGATACTATGTCTGCCATTGACACCTTTGAGGGAGATGTATTTGATCCTCAAGAGAATGTATTGGTCACCATGGGCATAAAATCTTTATACATAGCATACCACAAGAGGAGGCCATGGAATGCATTTGAGTCCAGCTCACCCTTCACGATGTCCAAGATAGGGTACTTTGAGCTTCACCTATCGATTTAATGACAATAGCTCTTAGGAAGTTTTTCTTTAAGTTTAACAATCAATTCTATTGTTTGCGCCGAGTCTGGCAGTGCTGTAGACAGCCAGATTTGAAGACCCATTCATTTTCAATTCAGACAACCCCTTCCACACTAATGTCACCTTGTCCAATAGGTATATTGATGACATCAAATTCATCTGGAAAGGGACTATTCACCATCTGCTGAAAATTCCATGAGTGGTTAAATGAAAGGAACCCCAATAATAAATTCACAATGGAAAGTGATAACAGACAAATTAGTTTCTTGGGTTTAACAGGGTGGGGGGTGCTCGAGAGCCCGAGCAAGATGGTCGTGGACTAACAGAGCTCCTGCCATTGATGGCATGAAATGATAAGACAGATCCTGTCAGAATGCACTAATCACCTAAATATGGAGGAATTATGAAATCGCAATGCCCAGAAAGGTGGAGGTCGAAGTCAGGAGGAGAACCGCACTGAAGAACCAACAGCGTTAGCTGACGGCCCACAACTGAAACCCTGCAAGCAGCACTGCCTGCCAAAAAAGTAGATTCAAAAGGGGACGGGAGTGATCCCTGCACACAAGCGCCGGCAAAGTAAGACTCGCCTACAACAGAGGCGAGGGACCGGCCACTGGAACCGGACCCACAACATACTGGAGGCGACTGGGATGGCTCACCATACACGGCGGACAACGATCCCGACTCAGGAGCAGAGAGTGGAAAGAGGGGCACCCACACCCTAGTTAGAGCGGGTGTCACAACCTGTGACCCAAAACCCCACTGGCATGGTCACATGCAAGGTAGGGTTAGGACTCAGGGTTCACCTGGAGCCCCAAGGGCCTTGCATTATCATCATGGACTCTCCTGGAGTCAGTCCTGGCACCTTTGGCGCCAGGCTCATGTTCAGGTTGGGGCATTGTCTTGAAGGGACTACCTTTTTCCTTGGAGGCGTTCAGTCAACATGGAGGCACCCACACAGTCTAGTTCTTAGAACCGAACTGTGCGGTGCAGTGTTTTGGGTGTGGCAGCTGTTAAGACGGATTTCTGAACTCTGTCCTGGTGGCGCAGAAGTTCAGAAGGCCAACCTAATTACTTGGAACAGGGTAACCTCTGGACAAGCCAGACCAATCAAGGTAGCGATCGCGGCGGTCAAGACTAGGTCTCAAGAGGGGTGAGGGTGACTGAAAGCCCGCAATGAGCACACAAAGCAAGAGCGCTTACAAACTACTCCAAACAGTTGTTATATTAAAAATAGATACACATTTATTTTAAGGCCTTTAAAATAATGACCGTAGCAAGAAAATCACAATATCACAATATTAAACCAACACATACCATATCAACACAATATATATACAAATACACAGTCGCAAGCGTTTAAAGCACGAAATATGTAGTCCACCTGAAAGGAAAGGAAAACAGGCAGTGCGATAACGCTTTTGACTCAGTTCGCCTTTAGAGGCACCTAACTAGATGGAAGTCTGAGCCCTGCGAAGAGTGGAGCCTTGTGCTCAAAGTACCTGCCACGCCGGTGCCAACGGGCAAAAGGGGAAGCTCTTCGGAGGAAGTCAGGCAGTTCGGGTTAGTGCACAGCAGAAGGAGAACAGGTTCCGCAACTCAAGCGCAGCCTCCACAGCGAGCAGAAGCAGAGCGCGAGTACGGCAAAAGGGTGCTGTTTTTACACAGCAGGGAAAAGCAACGGGATACTGCAGGAGGGCGACCAGATCCTAGCTAAACTACTCACCGGTCCCCGAAGCAAGCAGACCCAGGCTTCTCCACGTTAGTTTCAGCAGCTGGCAGGTTCAGAAGAGCAGGGAACGCCTCGTAGTCGTGTAGAGCAAAAAGACGTCCCAATCGACGAAACCAGCACAGTTTTGTTGCCGCAGCAGGACAACGGAGCGGCTGTGTGTATTCAAGCCAAATGTACACTCCTCCCTTCAGACCTGGGGACGCCAAGCGTACGAAGCGTGGGAGAGTGACAAGGACTCGAAATACAGCACAACCTGGCGGCAGTTACAGAGCAGGACTCCCTTGTAAGCTGGTCAGTCAACTGGATGGCCCAGAGACACTTCCGAAGGCTTACTTGACAGGAGATGATGAAGTCGCCGGGAATAGCTGTTCCTGCTATTCCAAAGGTCGAAGCACCAGTACAGGCCTTCTGGTTCGATCCAAGGAGGAAAGGGTTTCACAGGACGACAGCAGTGCAAAGGAGGATTCCTTCAGCGGGTCACCAGCGATTCCTCGGTCCAGCCTCTTGGTTGCAGGATACTTGGCTCCTGTATTCCTTCGTTCGTGAGAACTCAGGAGATCGACATGGTAGTGGTGTTTCCAGCTCCCTCTTATCCACGGTTCCCTTCGCGCCAAAACGGAGGGGAGCCAATGGGAGATCCGCTCATCAAAACACATACCATACGTGGACCAATCACGGACCACGGTGGTCCCAGGCATTCACACCACCCCAGACTCTCTGGCACCCAGGATGTGTATTGGGACCAGACATCCCAGCCCACACCCTGGAGGTACACAAACGACATGTAGAAGCCTGCGAAAGCAACCACGTTTCGCGGGAAAGTACATGCCCAAATAAGGAAGGCCCCGGGTCGTCTGACCTGGGGAAGGTGAAGGGAGCAAGACGGTCAGTGGACAAGACAAAGGAGCCTCGCGGCCTGGCCATTTTGGGAGCCAGGTCACCATTTTGGGTTCAGTGCAAAAACGTGCTCAGAACGCCAAAAGGAGCTCAAAATAAACAAAACGATCGCTGCCACCATTCGAGTCCCTGAATGACTTGCACCGATCAAATACCATCCTAAAAGAGTATCTAGGGTCTGTAGAAGGCTAGAGACCCAAGAGAGCTGTAACTTAGCTTACAGTGCCCTCTTGTGTCGTGTTGCACTAAAGCTGCAACACGATAAAAGAAACTACGGGAAACCACGTTCCCCGGTACTGACTGTCTTAAGGGCATGTCAGTTTCCCCGTAAGAAAGGAGCGAAAGCCCAGAGAAGTGCGGCAGAAGGCTGTACTTCTCTGGCAAAGTCAAGAACAAGGTTTAAAAACAATAGCAAAAAGTTTAGGGGTTGCCACATGGAAGGAAAATTCCCTACAATTACGAAATCTTTCCTAACACTCGCCCCTCCCAGACTATGGACAGGGGGAACTAATCCACCCCTGGATGAGTCTCTTGTTCAGGTCGGTAAAACATTCTGGACAACCCATCAGCATTGCTATGTTGGACACCTGGCCTATGCTCAATAGTGAAGTCGAAGCCTTGTAGACTTATGGACCACCTAAGCAACTTTGGATTCTCCCCCTTCATGTTCATTAGCCACTTTAACGGCTTATGGTCAGTCTGCACAGTGAAGTGGGTCCCATAGAGGTAGGGCCTCAGCTTCCTTAGGGCCCACACAACAGAGAAACATTCTTTCTCTACCGTGGACCATCTGAGCTCTCTGTCCTTAAGCTGGCGACTAATAAAACCGATAGGGTGTTCCTTACCCTTCTCATCTACTTGTGATAGTACAGCTCCTATCCCAGTGTCAGAGGCATCCGTCTGCACGATAAAAGGTCTTTGATAATCAGGGGCCCTAAGCACAGGGGCCTGGCACAAGGAGTCTTTTAAGCCATTGAAGGCCTTCTCACACTCGTCGGTCCAAGTTACCTTCTTGGGTTTCTTCGGAGTTGTGAGGGCAGTCAGAGGAGCAGCTATGGTGCCATAGTCTGCCACAAAATTGCGGTAATACCCCGTGAGTCCTAAAAAGGCTCTCACTTGGGTTTGCGTAGTGGGGGTAGGCCAGTCTTGTACTGCTTGTACCTGACTGAGTAGAGGCTGTCTCCTCCCTCCACCTACTTCATGTCCAAGGTAAACCACTGAGCCTTGTCCATTTTGGTGAGGGGCCACTCGGACACCCTCAAAAGAGCTATCTGAAGGACTGCCTGGGAACAGGTCAGGGAGAGGTTCAGACTCCTCTTCCTCAATGTCTGAAGCCAATAGCAGTGCTGCGATTTCGCCGCTTGGGACGAAAGCCTTCAGCCTATTCACGTGAAACACTTTTGGAGCCTGTCCAGGCCTTCCAAGGTCCACTGAATAGTTAACCTCACCCAGGGGCTCCACCACTGGGCAAGGGCCTGACCATTTGTCCTGTAAAGCTCGAGGCCTTATGAGATTCATGATCAGGACTTGCTGACCAAGTGTAAAGTTGATGAGGGAAGCTTTCTGGTCGTACCAATGTTTCACCAGCGCTTGCCCTGCCTTCAATTTATCACTAGCCAAGCCCATCAGAAGTACCATCCGTTTTCTGAGCCCTAGCACATAATCAACTACGTTGGTAGTAACAGGGGGAGTGGGCATCTCCCATCCCTCTTTGACGATGGCTAAGGGTCCCCGTACGGGATGACCGAACAGAAGTTCGAAGGGGCTGAAGCCAACACCCTCCTGTGGTACCTCTCGGTAGGCAAACAGTAAGCATGAAACAAGAAGATCCCATTTTCTTCTCTGAGGCTCCTCCAGAGCCCCAATCACGCTCTTTAACGTCCTGTTGAAACGCCCCCCCAGACCATTGGTCTGGGGGTGGTATGCAGAAGAGAACCCGTAGGTGACCCCACATTCTTTCCACATAGCCTGCCTATACTTCGACATAAAGTTGCTGCCATGATCCGGCACAACTTCTTTAGGGAAGCCAACCCTAGTAAACATGCCGAGTAAAGCTTCTGCAACTGGCTTGGCAGTTACAGTTGTAAATGGGACGGCCTCAGGATACCGGGTTGCATGGTCGACCAGCACCAGGATAAACCTATTGCCTGAGGATGTTTGCGGGTCAAGGGGACCAACCATGTCGATCCCTACCCTTTCAAATGGTACCCCCACAACTGGGAGCGGTACCAACGGAGCTTGGATTGTCGCGCCAACCTTACCAGACAACTGGCAGGCGGCACAACTCCTGCAGTGACTTTCTACTTGCTCCCCCATCTTGGGCCAGTAGAAGTGCATGGATAACCTTTGCTTGGTCCTCCTCATACCAAGGTGACCAGCAAGGGGAACGACATGCGCCAACTGCAGGAGGAAGGGCCTAACAGCAAGGGGAACCACCAACCTCCTATGGTCTCCTTCTGTAGACTCTGTGGGCTCACTATACAGGAGTCCACCTTCCTGGTAAATCCTGTGCATCCCAGGAGGTTCACCCTCAAGCTGGGAGCAGGCCTGTCTCCTTAGGCCTTCCAGAGATGGGCACTCACGTTGGCCTTTACTGAATTCGTCCCTATCAGGACCTCCTTCAACTAACAAGTCTTTTAGTTCAGGATGATCGTTGGGGTCGAATACTTCAGGCATCGCCACCTCCTCGTCAGGCTCGGGCGATTGACCAACTTCCTCCACCGCAGTGGTAGGCGAGCTCGGGGGAATATTCTCTTTCCCCCGTCTTGACTTGTAGACTCCTTTCGCCTTGGGTTGCCCCTTCGGCTGGGGCGGCGTATTGGACTTGGCCAATGCTGCCCGTGCTTGAGACCGTGTGTAGGGTCGTTCGGCAGTGTCTCCTACGAGCCCTAAAGCTCTGAGATCATTACCTAATAAGACCTTTCCCGGGACGTTTCTCTGAATGCTAACTGGAATCCTGACTGCTGTACCATTTAAAGTTAGATTAACAGGGATCACGGGAAACATACGGAGGGGGCCGTCAGCCAACTTAGTGGGCATCAGAGTAGCTCTGGCAACTTCCTCTGAGTCTACCAAGGTAGAATCCACTACAGTTCGACTGCACCCACTATCCCTAAGAGCTGGAGTATCCACTCCATTGATCAGCACACTGTCTTTAAAGTAGTGCTTGGTATTATCCGGAATCCTAGCATACGCCTCTGCGACTTTAGGCTCCCAGGAACCCAGGGACACTAAAACTACCTCGGCCTCTATTCCGCTGGGAAATGAGTCCGAGGAGAAGGATGCTCCTGTAATCTCTTCTTCCTCGTAGGAGGAGAAGGCCAGATTAGCGGAGTGGACCCCCAAAGGTCTAACCTTACAACGGGGATCCCCCTTCACATGGTCAGTTGCTCCACAAGAAAAACAAGCCCCAGTGGGTCTGTTTACGTAGGGAGGCTTATTGTAACCAGAGTTCTGTTTCGGAGGCGCACCTCCACTACCCTGTGAGTTCTCTTGTGTCTTACCCTTGTTTTTCTTTTTGTGGCCCTTTTGGGAAGAAGATTTAGCAGATTCCCCACCCTCCATATCTTTGGACTTTTTCCCCTCCTCCTGCTTACCAGGATGAGTTTTGTCCTTATGGGACACTCGATGTGACACCCATAAGTCTGCTGCAATGGCCAGCTTCTTAGGATCTATCTCCTTCGAATCGGCCAAATGCTGCTTAAGCTCCGGGGAAGAAGAAGCAAAAATATGTTCCAGCATGACAAGATTTATCATGCCTTCGAAGGTAGAAACCTTATAGCCTTCGACCCAGCCAGTTAAGTTTTTCAAAGATTCAGCGACATAAGATACCCAAGTACCACCTTCCTTTTTCTTATACTCTCGAAAACGCTTTAAATATTGGGCCGGAGTCTTCCCAAACTTTAAAATGAGAGTCTGCTTTAACATTGCGAAATCAGCCCGCTCAGTCTTCGACATTTCCATAATGGCACTACAGCCAGAATGGGGCAGTCTACTGAGCAACCACGCAATCTTATCAGCATTGTCAACTTCCTGGACCTCGCATGCATACTCAAACGCATTCAGCCAGTCCATAATGTCATTCCTTTCTTCCTACACACTGAGCAGATCTTTTGGAAACCGTGGATGAGAGGAAGCCCCAGACCCATGTCTAGGACCCTTGGATCCATTTGCAACCTGAAGCTTGGCCAGTTCCAACTGGTGATCCCTGTCTTTCTGTTTTTCTGCCTGTTCGATTTTTAGTTTGGCTATGCTGAATTCAAGCTCCTGCTGCCTAAACCGCAGCTCTTGCTTCTTGAATTCAAGCATAGCCTCCCCATCAGCACTGGCAGAGGAAACATTAGACATTACATCCTCCCTGTCCTCGTGGTCGCGATGGATCAGTGCAGCGGCAGAACCGTCGGTTCTACCAGTGAGAGCAGCCCCACCACCTTCTGCACTGTCCTCGGAAGTTATAGCGTCAAGCTGCGCTTCTTGCCACGCCACGATTCTCTGGATCATTTCCAATTTTGTGCCTTGAGAGGAAACACCTCTCTCCGCACACATCTTTTTCAGCGTTTCTGATTTGGAAGCATTTAAAGTTAACAAGGTATTTGCTTCCATACTGTTTGATAGGACTATGGCCTTTTTAAAGTTATATTACAACAATTCACTACGTGCACTGTTTGGAATAACCTGAAATGCCTTAGTTCGAGCGCAACACTGGATACCTTCAGTCGTATCCCACCGCTGTACACCAATTTGTTAAGACGGATTTCTGAACTCTGTCCTGGTGGCGCAGAAGTTCAGAAGGCCAACCTAATTACTTGGAACAGGGTAACCTCTGGACAAGCCAGACCAATCAAGGTAGCGATCGCGGCGGTCAAGACTAGGTCTCAAGAGGGGTGAGGGTGACTGAAAGCCCGCAATGAGCACACAAAGCAAGAGCGCTTACAAACTACTCCAAACAGTTGTTATATCAAAAATAGATACACATTTATTTTAAGGCCTTTAAAATAATGACCGTAGCAAGAAAATCACAATATCACAATATTAAACCAACACATACCATATCAACACAATATATATACAAATACACAGTCGCAAGCGTTTAAAGCACGAAATATGTAGTCCACCTGAAAGGAAAGGAAAACAGGCAGTGCGATAACGCTTTTGACTCAGTTCGCCTTTAGAGGCACCTAACTAGATGGAAGTCCGAGCCCTGCGAAGAGTGGAGCCTTGTGCTCAAAGTACCTGCCACGCCGGTGCCAACGGGCAAAAGGGGAAGCTCTTCGGAGGAAGTCAGGCAGTTCGGGTTAGTGCACAGCAGAAGGAGAACAGGTTCCGCAACTCAAGCGCAGCCTCCACAGCGAGCAGAAGCAGAGCGCGAGTACGGCAAAAGGGTGCTGTTTTTACACAGCAGGGAAAAGCAATGGGATACTGCAGGAGGGCGACCAGATCCTAGCTAAACTACTCACCGGTCCCCGAAGCAAGCAGACCCAGGCTTCTCCACGTTAGTTTCAGCAGCTGGCAGGTTCAGAAGAGCAGGGAACGCCTCGTAGTCGTGTAGAGCAAAAAGACGTCCCAATCGACGAAACCAGCACAGTTTTGTTGCCGCAGCAGGACAACGGAGCGGCTGTGTGTATTCAAGCCAAATGTACACTCCTCCCTTCAGACCTGGGGACGCCAAGCGTACGAAGCGTGGGAGAGTGACAAGGACTCGAAATACAGCACAACCTGGCGGCAGTTACAGAGCAGGACTCCCTTGTAAGCTGGTCAGTCAACTGGATGGCCCAGAGACACTTCCGAAGGCTTACTTGACAGGAGATGATGAAGTCGCCGGGAATAGCTGTTCCTGCTATTCCAAAGGTCGAAGCACCAGTACAGGCCTTCTGGTTCGATCCAAGGAGGAAAGGGTTTCACAGGACGACAGCAGTGCAAAGGAGGATTCCTTCAGCGGGTCACCAGCGATTCCTCGGTCCAGCCTCTTGGTTGCAGGATACTTGGCTCCTGTATTCCTTCGTTCGTGAGAACTCAGGAGATCGACATGGTAGTGGTGTTTCCAGCTCCCTCTTATCCACGGTTCCCTTCGCGCCAAAACGGAGGGGAGCCAATGGGAGATCCGCTCATCAAAACACATACCATACGTGGACCAATCACGGACCACGGTGGTCCCAGGCATTCACACCACCCCAGACTCTCTGGCACCCAGGATGTGTATTGGGACCAGACATCCCAGCCCACACCCTGGAGGTACACAAACGACATGTAGAAGCCCGCGAAAGCAACCACGTTTCGCGGGAAAGTACATGCCCAAATAAGGAAGGCCCCGGGTCGTCTGACCTGGGGAAGGTGAAGGGAGCAAGACGGTCAGTGGACAAGACAAAGGAGCCTCGCGGCCTGGCCATTTTGGGAGCCAGGCCACCATTTTGGGTTCAGTGCAAAAACGTGCTCAGAACGCCAAAAGGAGCTCAAAATAAACAAAACGATCGCTGCCACCATTCGAGTCCCTGAATGACTTGCACCGATCAAATACCATCCTAAAAGAGTATCTAGGGTCTGTAGAAGGCTAGAGACCCAAGAGAGCTGTAACTTAGCTTACAGTGCCCTCTTGTGTCGTGTTGCACTAAAGCTGCGACACGATAAAAGAAACTACGGGAAACCACGTTCCCCGGTACTGACTGTCTTAAGGGCATGTCAGTTTCCCCGTAAGAAAGGAGCGAAAGCCCAGAGAAGTGCGGCAGAAGGCTGTACTTCTCTGGCAAAGTCAAGAACAAGGTTTAAAAACAATAGCAAAAAGTTTAGGGGTTGCCACATGGAAGGAAAATTCCCTACAATTATGAAATCTTTCCTAACAGCAGCCCAGACTACTTTACTAGGGGAGGCTTTATAAACCACACCCACGTTGCAGAACGTGCTTCGTGTTATTCTGCAGCCAGCAGCGTGACGCTCATCGTGTCCAGAGACCAGCACCCGGCGATCCTTGAACAGCGGACCTGCAGAGGAGACAAAAGAACATCATTAGTGGTCTCTGCTTACCTGCAACTTTACATCCATCGATTATCCGTCTTCTTGCTGCTCGCGGTCTTCCATCCAGTCGGCAGCATCATCGGGACATCACGCACGCACCGGAACAAAGCACCTGGAGTGAGAGAGAAAGAAGGACAACATTAAAACAGGTTACTCACGGCATTCACGGCAGCAATCACGAGAACCTCACCTGGCTGGGCATTTCTTGCCCGGTTCCGCTCCGGAAATCTTCGCACGCCCAGAAAGACCATCGCAACCTGAAAAGGAATAAAGAATACAGGTTAGCAAGAAAAGACATTACCCCGCCGCACTTCGCGCTTAACCTACCATCCATCATACACTCCTGCGTCCATCATCCTGGCAGGAGCCTGATCCAAGCAGCGCAACCACCGAACCTCCGTGCTCCTAAGGGGGAATAAATAAAGAAAAGACCTTAATAGCAAGAAAAGAAAGCAAGGACATTTTAAGACTGCTATAACCACACTTACCTCCTTAAAGACAATTGAATGGGTTAGCACCAGTGAAGTTAACTCAGTCGCTCTAACCCGCAGAAAACTATGCGCCCCTGTACAGAAGGCAGGACGGAGAGCACACCAGCCATCACAACAGGGTGAGGAGTGGGCCATCAGATCGAGTCCAGGGGGCAGGTGGGGGGAAACGATATCTGTTCCTAAGTCCAGTCCTTCTTTGTTTTCAGGCCCAACCTCCATAGAAGACACCGTCCGGAATCAGGAAGGGCCCAGGGTGAATCCGGCAACCAGGGCATAAGGGCGTCCCCGTGGATACCATGTGAGTGTAACAGCGGGCCCAGGAAGCTGCAAAGCAGTCATTGTGGGGATGGCGGCCCACAGCTGAATCTTTGCAGTCACCAACACCCGCCAAAAAAAGCAGACACCCAAAGCTGTAGGAACAACTCCCACCCACAGGCAGCGGCACATCAAGATTCACCCGCAACGGTGGTGAGGGATCAGCAGCTGAAGCCGGTTCCACAGCTCGCAGGAGAAGGCCAGGACTGACCGCAGTGAGTGGCAATTAAGGAACCAGACCCAGGGGCAGTGACTGGAGAGAAGGGCACACCCACCATTGCCAAGCGGGCCCAAGAAGTCACAAAGCTGTCACTGTGGTGAAAAACTGTGAGGGAACGGCGTGTGTCAGTTACCCAATGAGAGACACAAAGGGAAACTGCTTCAGCCGGTAGAAAATCCTGGACATGAAGAGCGGAAGGCATCCACGACCCGGGACCCGACCGAGACACAGGACCGCAGTGGGAGGCCCCGACCTCCCCTCAAGAGAGGACAGTAGAACGTGGGCTAGCACAGCCTGTGAAGTGCGCCCCTCATCTGGGAGAAGACCGCAGCTTAAGCAGGCACCCCACTGCAGGCGCAGACTCGCCGGCATCCCTATAAGTCAGTGACCGGGGGCAATCAGTGGCCTAGAGGGGGGGGTAGCAGCATACCCGCAACTTCGGAACAGCCTTATCCCGGCCTGCAGGCGCCAGCAGTGGGACGAAGCAAAGTCTAGCGGCTCACCCAGGATACCAGGGATCAATCTGAAGCAGATGTTGGAGGGGTGGGCTGTACGGGGGGTGCCATAGGGGCCTGTGTATATAATGCTTAAGGTACCCGGCAGCACCTGAAACTCACCAAGGCACAATCACCCTGGGATAACTCGGGGGGGGGGCTACTTCCCCGGAAAGTTCAGTGTCTAGCGTAAGGCCAGCCGAGAGCACACAACGGTAGAGCTCACAAAGAGCCCCCAAGCCCATGAATAGTATGCGCAACATCAGGCGCTATCGGGACTACCACCCAAACATAGACTCTACACAGTGAGGGTTCAGTCGCACAAACCACAGGTGAACCCTGTGTGCAGTGAGCCCAGGAGGGCAGCCATCCCGGCCCGCTAACGATTTAGTGCAACCCAGCCTGGATGCAGAGCCATAAATGTGCCAACCAGTAAAACAAGAAAGAAGCACCTCCCCCCTCAGGTGATGAGAAGTAGGGCTTGCACGGAAGGGACAGTTGCAGGGGCATGCAACAGAGCGAATACGCCCATGGTCTGAAGGACACCCCGGCACCAAGCTACTCAGTCTACCAAGAAGATCCAATAGAAATAAGGTGGAAATGGATGTCCAAACACAGCTCCAGATCATACTGGCTGAAATGAGGATAATAAGCCAGCCGACCCAGGAAATGAATACAACAGTTTTGGACATAAAACGGGAACTTCAGGACGAGCAGACTCTTCTCGCGGCTCTGGCTGAGAGGGTAACAGACAATGAACAACGCATTAGCGCAATTGAAGATAACCAAACGAGCGCCCCAGGATTATAACCATGCGACTCCTCAATTTCCAGCACAAGATGGCCATCCTCAAAGCCTACAGAGCCGCGGGCCCTCTCCGGGTCAGAGAAGCTGACATCAAGATCTATAACGTTTACTCATTGGAAGTCTCCAGACGGCGGAAGGGCCTCAACCCAATCTTTGAGGCACTCAAATCATCAGAGCACAGGCACTACCTAAAATTCCCAGCAATGTGGTGCATCCATCTGGCCAAGCACTGCCATTCGTTTGACAACCCAGAAACAGCATGGCGCTTTTTACAACAACGTGACTTGGTCACGACAGACTTTGAATCGGTGTCAGGGGAGGCCCAGCGGCCGGATCACTTCGCCTCAACCACCATGGAGAGGCAGCAAATGAGAGGGAAATGGCATAAAACCAACAGAAGATTGAGGGGATGTGAATCAACCCACAGAAAGTAAAGGAGAGACCCTGAGGGCCACGCAGCATCGCCACCCCAAAACAGACACTCCTCCGTATTCCCAGCAGAGAGTTACGCCTGGAAAACCCATGCCACATGGGCTTCCTTAAAGAGATATACCTTCATACATTCAGCGCTGGACTAAGGATCAGACTCCATAGCTACATGCTCCTTGCCACCCGCGGCTGTCGGGCGACTCGACCGTAGCATATGGCTGTGGAACGGGACCGAGAAGGGGCACAATATATTGGGAAGGCTGACAACCCACGGGCTGGCATCCATGAACCCCACATATGGGCTCACTGGCCAAGTATTAGGCCAAGGCCGATTGGTTGGCCTGCACAATCTTTTTGGTTCAGGGTTTTGGTTAATCTCATGTTCGAGCCAAAGTTGATTTTTGTTGTGGGAGCTTTTCCGTAGGTTGAAAGCTCAGGGGTTTAGACAAAGGTCATGCTCAACCTCTATAGATCCAGCCACAGACTCACCACAGCCTGTCCCGATTAGGCACTACATCAGACCAGTCTGCTCACGTAAACAATGACTCAAATCACCTTAGTGAAACTCAATATTCAAGGGCTGGGGCACCCTATCAAAAGCAGGAGAATGATAAATAACATGAGGGACATTCAGGGGGATATCATCTTCCTGCAGTAAACTTATCTCGGCAAAGCAGAGTCAGAGAAGCTGAAACGTGGGTGGGTTGGCACAGCTGTCCACTCACCATGCCATGGTAAATGGGGGAGTATCCATTCTCATCAATAGGCAGGTTCCTTTCCAGATTAAGCACACATGCGGGGATAAGGATGGAAGATATATACTAGTACAGGGACAAATCCACCAGTAGCCTATCACATTGCTAAACCTGTATGCCCCCAACACCCCATCCTTTTTTACACATACATTCTCTGCATGCTCCCAATACATGGGTAATATCACCATTATTGGGGGAGATTTCAATGTAAATCTTGACCCAAACCTTGACCGTCAGGGCACCACCCCGGGTAATCTTACTAACCCGAGGAAACGAACAACCCTTCTAACACTGATGGAAGATCTCCACCTGATAGATTTATGGAGAAACACCCATGGACAGCGCTTAGATTTCACGTTCTGTCCACACCAACAGAACAGCTACTCTCGGCTAGATTATTGGCTAGCACCTTTACCACACTTCACTTATTCCCAGCATGGCGACTAAACCTACGTATCCTGAAATACCCCGACCTTATAGCACAGTTGCAGGATGATATAGACGGGTTCTGGGAATCTAATCTGGGGCCGGAATACATGACCTATGCGTGCTGGGATGCCTTCAAGGCCTTCTTGAGAGGCCAATGTATTTCACGTTGGTCGTATAAATGAAAATCCTGGAGGGAAACAGAGACCCAGTTGATGGAAGAACTCAAAATATTAGAAAAGTGACAGGCAGCTGAGGCCCAAACTAAACAAGCTGAGAGCAAAGATCAGGAAAATAACCGAAATAACCGCAGACATGGCCCAAAAATCTTACACGAGCTGGTCGCAAACATTGTACCTCGAAAGTGACTGGCCACGGCGGCTGATGGCGCTAGCCTTAAAACAAAGACAAGCTGCGCAAATTGTCGCCTCCATCAAGGACCCTGCAGGAAACTTAGTTGTTGGAGATGATCGTATCAATGCGCGATTCACCGAATATTATCGAGATCTGTATATGGCATCAGAAGCATGTACAGTTCAAGACATGGAAGCATTCCTTGAATCCATAGAAATACCTAAGATCCCTGCGGATCATCGTAGCATGCTTGATGGCCAAATTGCAGCTTCTGAAATCGCAAACACAATAACAGCACTCTCCCCGGGTAAAGCTTCTGGCCCTGACGGGATCCCAATAGATCTCTATAAAAGCATGAATGAAGAGCTTGCACCCAGTCTGGAGGAGGTAATTAGAGAGGCAGGGACACAGGGTCATCTCCCACAATCGATGCTTGGAGCAAACATTATAGTATTCCATAAGGGCAGGAGGGACCTGGGAATATGCGGTCCCTATAGGCCGATTTCATTGAAAAACGTTGATGCCAAAATACTGGCGAAATGCCTGGCATATCGAAAGGTGCCTACTATCCATTATGCATGAAGACCAAACGGGCTTCATCCGTAACAGACACTAGAGCGACAATATTCAAAAGCTCCTACACCTAATCGCCGGAGACAGGGATCCGGAGGATATCGTGCTAGCAGTTGACGTGGAGAAGGTGTTTGACAAGGTACAGTGGGAATTTATTTTTCGGGTCCTGCCCCGATATGGCTTCAATCTGCGCCTCATATAACTGATCAAGTTGCTATACACAGGCCCCACGTCCTCAGTGGTCACCAATGGCATTGCGTCTCCCGTATTCGACTTGTAATCAGGCATGAGCCAAGGGTGCCGACTGTCACCTCTCCTTTATGCCTTGTCCATAGAGCCCATAACGATTAAATTGCACACTGATCCAGGCTGGACAGGCTCAGGTGAAGGTGGGGAGGAGCATTGTTTCTCTCTCTACGCAGACGATCTGCTGCTCTACATAGGCAAAAACCCCTCATCCCTCCAGTACATAAGAACGCTACTGCAGGAGATCGGCCCGATGGCAGGATATAAAATAAAGTGTGCAAGTCCGAGGTTCTGCCCCAAAGACATGATATCCCTTGGGATCCCGGAGGGGTAGCCCCATTCACACTTCAACTGCACCATGTAAAATATCTAGGGATCAACATCAGCGCCTCACTAGCCGACCTCCGAGATTTAAACTACCCACAGATCCTGAGAAGCATCAGTCTAGACCTGGGCAGATGGGATACTCTGGCCAGGTCTCTGACAGGTAGGATAAATGTGCAGAAGATTAATTCATTCCATAAACTAACATACATAGCTATGATGGTGGCAGACAGCCCGACACCCGAAATGTTCAGAGAACTGTACAAAGCATTCGCCAAATTAATTTGGAGAGGGAAGAAAGTGCATTTCCGCCTAACCGTACTACAGGCAGAGAAGACAAACAGCGACCTAGCAGCGCCATCATTAAGAGCATATTACCAGGCAGCCCAGATATGCTGGATGAAATGCTGGCTGGATACGAGCGATGATACCAGCTGGAGGGCCATGGTATTGGCTCTGATGACCCTGCTCTCCTCAATCGAGATCATGGCTATACCACCAAATAAGCTCCCCATGGCACTCAAACATCACCTGATTGTAGGACCAATGATTAGCCAATGACATAAACCTCGGGCCGCACAAGGGGTACCAATCCAGAAAGCACCAGGGTGATCTAGCATACGGGCAGTGTTATCATACAGGCTAACACAGAAAGTGCACCGCAAACAGCATAAGGAATGTGCGAGTATCCGGGTTATGGACATTAGCGAGGAGGGGACCCTCTTGCAATTCTAAGACCAAGGATCTGGGGGCCCAAATAGATAGACCAAGCATCCTCGAATATTTTGCGCTATACTGACTGTCTCCCTAAATCTCAAGGAGAAATCCAGTGTAAAATCATACAACAAATGTATTACACCCTAGCCAAGCTACATAGGATGGGGATCGACCCCACAGCCACCTGCTGGTGAAGCTGCATTACCTTGGGTAGAAAGGGACACATGATGTGGGAGTGCCCCATCCTCACCCCTTACTGGCGCAGAGTGCATCAGCAAATGTCAGATACTGGAGGGGCAGGCATCGCTTTCACCCCCACCGTAATGCTGCACGGGCGGATACGAAAGAATGGCATACAGACATACTAACGCGCAGACTAATTAGCCTCATCCTCTACACAGCATGCAAACCTCTGGTCATTAATCGGAAAGCTAAAACTACACCCTCAGGGGCAGCATGGGCCACACTTCTCTCTAAGACATGTCTAACAGAGCGAGCCACCTTCAAGAGGCAGTTGGAGCTCTACCCGACTAGAGGGGATTGGTACTGGGAGATACTGCCTAAACCTGTGCTGGGGACGAGAGGAAAAGACAGACACCTCACTGGTAGGACCAGACAGCCATGAATGGTGACATATAGCGACAGCTAACTAGGATACACATCTGCATCTTCTCTATTATTAGTATTAATATTATTATCTATCTACACCTACACTGCCGGAGCACGACCTGCTGGCAGGTGGGGGGGTAAGGGTGGGGAATGGCAGTTTAAGCCAAAGAGTTGGGAGGGGGGAGGGAAAGTTGAAACTGTTGACTTTTGACATCTTTAATGAACTCAAGAGATGGCAATGATGGACGTAATTAAGTTGGCAATATGTGTACATAAGTCTTATTTGCCTGTAATGTGTTATACATTTAGTAAACAGATGTTTCAACAACAAAAAATGTAAATGGGACATTGGCTTGCTCATTGTTTAATAAACAACAGATCAGAACACAATGTTTGTTTGTTTGTTGTTTGTTTATTAATTTGCATAGCGCGCCAGACCCAGGGGTATCAGGGCGCAGTGTTACAAGAAGATTCTCAGCTTAGGTTACACATGACATATATACAAATCAAAAGGTAAAGAAGTACAGTTACATATAATCACATGAGTAGAATGAAAGGTACAGAAGAAGAGCACTGTACAAGCATCTTAATAACAAAACTCTGATATCTATTTACAATGCAAAAAGGTAGGTAACAAGGGCCTTAGTGGTCGTTGACTTTAAGCCAATTGATACAGTTATGTCTGAAATTCATGTATGATTGATCTGCTCGAAGGGGTGGAGGCATGGAGTTCCACAGCTGAGCGACCTTAACAGGAAAGCTCCTGCCTCTGACCTTAGTTAGCTTAAATCTAGGGACAATAAGGCAATTAGTGTTAGCTGTTCTAGTAGGCCTAAACCAAGATTTTTTGTGGAATCTTTTGGTAAGGTAGCAGGGCGCAGCATTATTCAGACATTTGTAGGTGAGCAAATCAGTTTTCAATCGTATTTTGTCATAGGTGGATAGCTAATTGTTTTGTTTCCTGATCTCAGAGATGTGTTCTCTCCGTACTATGCCCATGGCAGCTCTAAGGGCATTATTTTGGAGTGTTTGAATTATTTTAATGATGTGCTTATTGGACCCGATGTAGAGGGAGTTTCAATAGTCCACTTTGGACATGATGAGGGCTCTGGCGAGGGTAATGCAACTGTTTTTGGAAAGAAATTATTTGCCAGCTCTGATGAGTTTGCATGTATAGGCAGTGGCCGACGCCATGGAGTTTACTTGTTTGGTGAATGTAAGGGTAGAATCAAAGTAAAAGCCTAGGGTTTTTACTTTGTTGGCAACTTTGATAGACTTGCCGTCGATCATGAAGGAGGTATATTCATGAGTAGTTTTTTGAGGTTGGTGATAGTGTCCAGAATGATGAGTTCAGTTTTGTCATCATTCAGGCATACACTGTGTGCTGCCATCCATGCCTGGATGATGAGGTAGTCTCTGTTCACCAAGGCCAAATTCTTACCATAATCCCTAGAAAGTGGTAGGAGAATCTGGGTATTATCTGCATAGTTTTTGTAGGTGATATCAAGAGAAGATGGTCAAGATCATCGAAAAGGGGCTTGGTGAATATATTGTACAAGGTGGGTGAGACGCAAGATCCCTGGGGCACTTCGCAGGTAATAGGGATAGGGTCTGCAGCTGCTTATGGTGAGTAGACTCTCATGGTCCTGTTACTTAAGAATGATTCAATCCAAACTATGGCTTCCTTAGAGAAGTTTGCGGCAATACTACACTTCAACAGATTCCACGCCAAGCAGGGGCGTTGCTAGGGGGGGCTAGAGGGGCTATAGCCCCGGATCCTTTGCTTGTAACCCCGGATGAAGATCACAGGGCTACAAGCAAAGACTAGCTCCGAGCATTATTTGCCTGGGAAATGGAAATTACTGACGGCGGCACAGGTAGATGCAGGCCAGGAGGCAGCAGCAACGTTCGTGATTAGCTAGAATAAAAGCACACTGTGACACGAACATCGCTGCCTCCTGGGCTGCTACTCGTGCTGCTGCTGACCATCGTGGCTGCGCAGTCTGTGCTTGAGCATAGGGAGAGGGGCCCAAACGCACGTGCCCTGGGTCTGCATGCACACTTGCGCAGTAGGCAGTAGGTGTGAGAGATGCTTGCAGACACTGGTGCTTTCTGAGAGGAACTCGAGCTGCCACGCCACCACCTGCTTGCGTGACCCCCCCAGCCGTCACCAACCCATCCCGGTCACGTCCCCAACCCCCACTCCCCTGAAGAATTTACTAGCTGCTGGCCTGGGCCCCATGCCATGTGCACCTATCCTAGGTAGGTAATGTATGCCTACGCTATAGGCCTACGATTGGAATTGGAAGCGAACCGACATTATTTTAGACAGTTGAGTGAACTGTCTAAAATAACGTCGGTTTGGAGTTGAGTTTTACGCACTGACCTCCAGCCCCAATCAAAAAGAGCCCCCACAAGCTGTGACATCTTCAGCCTGCCCCTGTTTGTGCTCTGAGGCGTGCTGTTTCTGTTCAGGGTTTCACTGCTGTGCCTGTGTTCTTTGTGTGCATGGGTCGGATCTGTGACAGGATTCAGTGTAGGTTTCCCTTGGCATTTCTTTTTCAGGGCTTCAGTGATGGACCTCAGTGTGACTTCATATATGTTTTCCTTAAATATACTGGGCCGCACGGCACGCCTGCACTGGTTTTAAGAAGAAGCCCTCCCCTGCATGGGCTGTGGATTTCTGCCCGCCACACACACCCACAGAAGGGGACTTCAGGACTCCCAGGATGCTGCCCCATCTTTGCTTATTTTGCTGTATTGGTTTCTGAATGGATTTCCCTGGAAGGTGCTGCGCTGTTTCCTCAGGTGGAGATAGTTTCTAGTTTGGGCCCTGGTGAGTATAATACATCTCATCTCAAAAGTTTGGTTTTTCCCAATTTTTGGTATTCAATGGAATAGTACCTCGTGGCCGGGAGTGGGTGTGTACAATAGTTCAACGCGGATGGGCACACCAGAGAATGTTGACTCTTAAAATGCAGGCAGGGCTGGGAAAGGGAGTCGTATCAGGCGGTGCGACTGACTCGCCCTATACCTGCCAGCCGTGCCGTGTGCGGCGTTTGCACGTTGTGTTCCCGCCTGTCTATAGGGCTATAGGGAATTTTTGCGTGGCGCGAGGCTCTTGGATTTGTGTACGTTGATTTGCTTATCTTGTGTGCACTATTGTGCTCCCTCGGCGAGCACAGTCCACTCCTGCCGTTTCAAAATGTCGTTCTCGCTGGAAGTGGAGTGTGATATGCTTCTGTTATTTGATGACTTCAAAGGCCCTTATTCATGGCCCCTGTTCCTTGTACTGTATTTCTGCGGCAACCAAGCACTGGCAAAGCTAACAGTTCTGGCTCTTGTATAGGCATTTACCAGCAACTGCAATACTATTTATGTGTAAAGCACATAACGCAAGCCCAGAGGCATAGTGGCGCTTAGACAGGTCAAACAACGGGCAACAAAACATGTCACATGAACACGAAGGTAAGAATGCCCAGGTATTACCATTTGCCAGCTGTTGCTATCCTCTGGCCAGATAAAACCTGGAAAATGCCAATCCATGTGCCCACAAACAAGCCAAAACTTTGCTGTGCTTTTTGGTTTTTCATGTGACATACTGTATCAAGGTATACGCATATTTTGTGGGTTGTGTGGAATACGGTTCTATGATTCGAATGACTGCAATATATTATAAGGCACACAGGTATTGAGGCCTGAGGCTCCTAAATAAGGAATATTTTCGTTTGTTTTGCCTCATTTGTTGGCGCCACCACCGTTTACCAGATGTTGACCGGTCCACTGTAGAGGGTTAAACATTCTACTGGACAAAGCACTGTGTCCTAACCATTCCATGCTCTGTGCATCCTGTCCCATCAAAAGTAGTCCTTAGCAATGTCTGGAGTATCGTTTTGCAGAGTGTGCAGATGTGGGGTACAGGGGCAGTAGGGTATGCTCTTTTTTTATTTTTATTATTTAAAATGCCTTTGGTTTATTTCTTAAGCCTTACATTTGTGCAACAAATTGGTACAATTTAAGGATAATATGAATAAAAACAGAAAAAAGAAAGAATCTCTGAACGAAAATAGCATAGTCTTTAAAACACATATGTATAGTTTGCAGCAGTGGTGTCCTTCCAAAAGTGGCGAATTGTGGACACTATTTTTCTGTTGTTTCCCATTAAAATATAGCTCCTCAGTGTCCAATGGGATGGTTGCTGACTCGTATCTTTTTCTGTATGTCAGCCTTTTCTGATTCCGAACTTCACATTCCATTATTTTATGTTTGATTGTTTCTTCAGTGGCTTTGCCAAATCTGCAGTTAGTACTGTTCGAGGGATTCAGAGTCCATCTGCCTAAGATTTGTCGTGTCGGAAGGATGTTTAACCTAAATATTAGGAAGGTGTCGCGTATTTGGCGATCTGGGAATAGGTTGAGGTAATGGGGCAGTTGGTTTATTGCTCTTGCTTCTTTGTCGCATTTGAGATTTAGCTTGTATTCATCTTTCTTTTTTTCTGTCTCAATCCAGTCTAGTCTAGCCAGATGCTTTTTGGCTTGTTGAGGCCTTTTTATCAGCATATCGAGTGATATGTTTTTTTCCGAGCATATGGGCTCTACGGCTTCTCTCCATCTTGTCAGTACAGAGTTGTTTGGTGTTGATGGCGATGCTCTAAATATATCAAGTGTTGCAATGTTGTCTTCGTTATTCAGTTTCCTGTATGTGTCAAGGATTTTCCATGTGATTATGGATTGCAAAGATTGAAAGCCGAGCTTGTAGCGTATACGTGGCATGGGGGTTGATTGTGGTAGAGATAGGATTTTCCGCCAGTAGATGGCTTCAAGTTGGATCCATTGTCATGATGCTTACCCCCGGGGAACCAGACCAGGTCCAGCAACCCCGGAAGCAGGCATCAAGTTATTTTGAGCAAGCCCAAAAACCCCTGCTAGGGACTGTTTGGGTGCAGTCCTGGCGCCTATGGCGCCAGGCTTATATGGAGAGTCAGTCCTGGCACCATAGGCACCAGGCTCATAGAGTAGAACTTACCTGATGCAGACCATGCTGCAAGCTTACCTGATGCAGACCATGCTGCAGAGCTCCAAGCCAAATGAGGCTTGGAAGGGACTATTTTACCTAGGGACTATTTTTTACTTGGGTGGGGCTGGGGAGGAATACTTACCTGGGACTACTTTGGGGGCTATTTAAACCACGCCCGAAGAGCAGCACACGCTTCGCGTTATTCTGCATCCAGCAGCATAATGCTCACTGTGTCTGCAAGCCTGCATCCAGTCTTCTGCCACGCCCGTCTCGAGTCTGCAGCTCCTAGAAAAAGGGAGCAACAGAAGGAGAAGAGGTTAGAATAAGAGCAAAACCTTTGATCCTTACCTGAATTCCAGATCCACCGCGCCTTTAAGCTGGAAGAAAGAAGCATTTTACGTGCGCCGCCTCGCCCGCTACAGCGCCGCGCTGAACTCACCGGCCTTTGCAGCATCCTCACGATCCACCGCATCCTTCTGCACGTTCCCGCCGCATTCTGGCACCTAAGGGGAACACAAGAACAGCAAAGGTGAGCCAAAGGAATACACAGAGGCAATAGTAACTACCCCCATAGACTTACCTGATTACCTCCGGGGGTACTATTCCTCTTCACGGGTCGGCGCAGTCTCCATTGCATCCTCGTCGTACCCCGGCCCCCTTAGGGGAACAAAAAGACAACAAGGTGAGATGAAGGGACTAACAAGGGGAACTCTTCTCACCACAATAGACTTACCTAATTTTACCGCCGGAGGCATTATTCCCCGAACTTCATATTTTCTCTCTACACCTGAATAAGGGAGCAAGCCACAGGTTACATTCTGGCATTATTTTATTGAACTGTGTAGGATAAGTCAAATCCTTACCTGAACTTCGTCAGCTACCACGAGGAACTCTTCGCTGGGGTCAAGCTGCAAACTGCAAGGAATCGGACAAGAGTGAAAGTCAGACATGTGAACTCTTATGAACTACATACTTTTCGAAGTCAATATTGTTCTGGAACTCACCAATTCCTTCGAGCCAGTGAAGCAACTGGTTATCAACGCGCCCCTGCGCTCAATGCATGCAGGATGGAGAGCTCATCTTTTCAAACCATCAGGTGAGACTATAAGAGGGGACATCAAAGGTGATCTGTGGGGGGAACAGCAGGGGTGGGGGGATTTACGCTCAACCCCACGGGTGGTTAATTCCCTTTCTCCATTTACAGAAGAATATTCCTACGGGCCAAGCAAACGAAGCTAGGTGGGCCAGTCCAGTCCGTCATCTCGTCCCTACGCATCACACTGGTGGAGACCGCAGCTGTCCAGTTCAGATCGACACCTCTGTGGGAGCTAGGTGAGCATAACATCCATATAGATTGATCCATGTTAATCATGCATTTTCCCCCCCATATGTCAAGATTGCTGTTACTTTTTGCTTGTAAAAAGCTAAGGCAGGTTTCATCGAGAACTTACCAAATTTCCGGTGGATGATTAAGCCCTGTCTGGCCAGCGATTTGAAGTGGAGTACCCAAGGAATTTCGCTCATTGATTGGTTTATCCAAATTCCTAGGTACTTGTATGTGATGACTTGTTCCAATCGTTGGTTTTGAAGGAAGAACACCGGGGGTTTCAATGTACCTTGGGCTTTCCGTGTTAAAGTCATGACTTTTGTTTTTTTTTATATTTATGGTGAGTTCGTTGTTTAGTGCAATCTGAAGATCGCGTGGCATTTTTGCAAGGAGAATAATGTCATCAGCATAGATCAGACATGGGACCATCCTGTTGTTAAGTTTCGGGAGATTGATATTAGGGGAGTTGATGCTTTCTTCGTAGTCAGATGTGAACAGGTTAAATAGGGCAGCAGCCAACGGGCAGCCTTGTTTGAGCCTGTGCCATGTTCTGATTTTGTTGCTTGCGATCCCATCTGCCGTCATTCTCACCTGGATCTTGGTGTTCGAATATAGGAGTTTTATAGGTGCTAGTATGTCGCTAGGACATCCCCATAGCTCCATTTTTTTCCACAGGAGGTCCCTGTTGATGGTGTTGAAGGCGAGTCTTAGGCCTATGTATGCAACATACACTTGGGTGTTCGTCTTGTCCACTTCGTGTTTTAGTATGTTCAAAATTAATAGGTTTATGCTTGTGCCAATTCTTCTCACAGATCCCGTTTGTCGAGTTGCTTGGTGGTAGGTCAGTTTTGACCATGCGTTTAATCTTGTTAGAAGGTGGGTTGCAAATACTTTCCCCAGAGGATCTAGTAATGCCAACGGTCGGTAATTCAGCGGATCCCTGTTTGTATATGGGGATTATTGTTGCCAACTGCCAAGATGTAGGTATCGTTGTGGTGCTGTTGATTAGGTCGATAATTGCCTCGCAGAATTCCGCCCATGGTTTAGGATCCTTTTTGAGAATTGCATTAAATAGCCCATCAGGACCAGGGGCCCGTGATGCATTTAGGTTCTGGATCGCATTTTCGAGATCTTTTACTTCATATACAACTTCCCATGTGTTTTCCTTTTGGGTGAAAGTTTTTCCTTGAATTGCTGGTCTTTCTTTATATAACTCAGTGAAGTATCTGGTCCAGTCTTGCTCAGTAACATCGACTATCATTGCTTCTTGTTTGTTAGTATTCGAGTTTAACAGGTCCTACAGACGTCGGGTGTTGTTGTTTCTGAGAATAGACACCATGTTTTCTGCATTCTCTTGTTCTTGTATCATTTTCAGATTTTTTAACCAATTTTTGAATTTTTGCTTGGCTGTATGTATTTTTGTTTTTTTGGTTAAACTTGTTTCGTGTTTTGCTCTTCTCACTTCTCTTCGCATTTCTTTTTTTTGCAGCAATCGTGTCATTATAGCTGTACTGATGCCTCGGGTGTTGAAGGTCTTTCCGGACGGTTGTCAGTTTGAACTGATTCAGCAGCCATCCATAGTTTATTTTGCTGTTGTCTTTTAAATCAGCATTCTTGAGTGTTTCCATCAAGGTTTTTAGTTTGTGGTGGGCAATTTTGAGTCGGTTCATTCTGGAGTTTACCGTTATTGGAGGGATGTGTATTCTCCTTGGGGAAGTGCCGCTTGAGTCCCACGAACGCTTCAGGATGTAATGGTCGCTTAGGTTGCTGGATATGTTTTCTACTTCCGTGATGGCTGCTGAAATTCTTTTCGTGACATAAAAATATTCTATTATGGATTGCTTGTTTCCACATGACCAGGATGGAGTGGGGCTCAGTGTGTCTTTGTTTATTGCATCCAGGCGGATGAAATTCCTATTGTCTAGTTCAGCTGACCATCTTCTTGCACGGGGTTCAAGTTGATGTTCTTCTAGCTTTTTTCCTTTCGAATCATAAACATGGAAATTAAAGTCGCCACATAAGATGTGGTCTATACTTTTGTATTTCTGGGTGTTGATGTCAATTATGGAAAGGATTGTGTCTGTTGTCTGCTCGTCTTTGTGTTTCTTTGGGTTCCAATAAACGCTGGTAATCCTCAGATATTTGGAGGGATTCCCTACATCATTTGTGGTTTGTTCCAGTTCCGGTGATATTCGTTTTTTGAGTATTGTGTTTTGTGCGCAGATGTCTAGGCTTGTGTATTCTATGACCTCACAGGAAAGGTTGTGTCTGATTAAGGTGATGAGACCGGCTCATAGTCTACCTGCCTTTCCTGCAATTGCAGTATTCTTCTTCGTGAGGTATCCTTCGCAGATTGGAGGAACAGTGAGCCAGGTCTCTTGTAGGCATATTATGCTGGCATTATTCAAACTTGCATGTGCTTTGTGGAACAAATGTGAGTGACCACGTGTGTTCCATGAACAACATGTCACGAGCTGATTAATGTCTGGATTTCGTTGTTATAGTGAAGTTTTGTCGTTGTAATCATTGGTGCTATTTGTTGAGTCAAGGTTTCTCCAGAAGGGGGTTTTGTCAATACTTCTCCTGGTGCCTGCTCTTCTCGGTCTATGCTGATGAGTATCAGGGTTGTGGAAGCTGATGTCACTTTCGTTGGAGCTCTTGCTATGCGGGTCCCAGAGCTTGGTGTATTCTAGGTCTTCGTGCTGCTAATTTCTGAGTACATTTGGCTGTTTTCTAGAATGTGCTCATGGTGTATGTTTTCATATGGCTGAGCAAAGCATTCTACTATTGATAGATTGAAACCAAGGTATTTTATGTCTTTCTTGGATGAAGCAATTTTCCTCAGAGTTTTTTCTGTGTGACAATGTATCAAAATGTCATCCAGACTTTTGACGTTAATGAATTCAATTGTTTTCAAATCTTTCGTAGTGATCGACTTTAAATTTGGGATTGCTTGAAATAGGCAAAGGGTGTTCGCCCTATTCATGATCAGTTTTACATCACGATTTGTTGTCCTTTCTAGTCTTAATATATACCGATGGATCTTGTGAAGTGGGTCAACAAATTGTGGGTATTTTAGTGGGCTTGTTTGTTCTATCTGACTAGATTTCTTTGGTTTGGGATGCATCTGGTCCTCTAGATTCAAGGTTTGGTCCGAGTTTGCTGACTCTGAAGGCGTAGAGGTTAAAGAGTTATTTGACGAAGTTAGATCGCCATCTGAGATCTCCTCACATGATATCTCTGCAGTTATCATCGGGCTTTCATGGGTCTCTTCATAGCAGTCCAGTATTAATTGATGACGTGTTGATTTGGTCTCCCTGTTCAGTGGGTTTCTCAGGATTTTCGTTCGCTTTATGTTCAGATTCTTGTTCAGAGTATGTTGACAAGTTCATCAATGATTCTATGTTTCCTCCGTCACTGTCCTCTGTTCCAGCAAATGGGATTGAGTTGTTGGTTTGTTGAATCTCTTCTGATGCTTTCTTTGAATGTCCTTGCAGATTGGATTGCACTAGTATGCTTGTTTTAGATCTGGCTATTTTTGTTTCTTGACGCTGGTTTTGTATAGCTTTTTCATTTTCGTTTACACTGTGCATTAGAATTCTCAGAAATGCTCTTGAGCCATTTTGACGCTTTTTAGTTAAGGTCTTTTTGGTTTTTTCTTTTATTTTGGGTGCTTCACTTGGATTTTGTTGTTCAAAGATGCTGTAATTTTGCATCCCCTTTTTTGGCTTTCCTATGGGGGTGTCTGTTTTAGGATTTTGGTCAGACGCTTCAGAGGACAGGATTTTGGGAACATCACGGGGATGTGAGTCTGGAGTTAGGTCAATTAGTAGAAGTCGATGTTCTTGTTCTCCATTTGAGAAACCTTTTGATTTATCACCGTTGACTTCTTTTTTTGGTTTATAGTTTGCGTCCCATTATTAGTTTTTTTTTTGCCTCCTTGGGTTCTGTTTGTGTATTCAAGCTTTTTGTTGCTGTTATGGTGATAAGAGCTTCGATTAGTGCGGCTTTATCCGATCTGTCTTGTCTTGATATTTCAGCAAGTCGTTGTTGCCAGTTGTAGCTGATCTCTGCTTCTTTGTTAAAACGTTCTTGGATTTTTGCTATTATCACTTCTAGGCTCTTTTGTTTGGCATATATTGAGGCCAGTAAGGTTGTGTGCTCTTTCACAGTCTCCATGTTCGATTCATGGAGCTTTATGCATGGGATCATGGTTTGGGTCGTCACCGCCATCAACATGTTTTGGAGGTCGACCATGGAGGTCGCTATAGACTCTTGGGGAGCTGTCAAAGTTGTTGCGCAAGTGCACTTTCTCTCTTCATTCATTGGATCAATTTTCTCTGGGCACATTGATTGGTTTTTGTTGGCCATAGGATTACTAGATCTAGGGTTCATCTCGGGTCTGCTTGTCAAAGGGAGCATTTGGTTTGTTCTTTTTTTAAGCTTTCTATTTTTGTCCTGTAATTCCATTAAAGCCTCAATTTCAGTCAGATCGAGTGATAATCGCTCCATCCGTTTAGCATTGATGGGGAATGTATTTGTGGCTTTCTGTTCAGGAGTCCTTATGCTTTCATAATGATTCTTCCATTGAGTCTTTGCGTGCATTGCTCTCTTTTTGTGAGAATAGGCTGAGAGTGGATGATCGATCCTTTCCTCTCGCTTCATACTCGCCACTGGTTCCTGACGACCCTGGTTCTTCTTTAAATTCACTTAATATGGTAGATGGATAGGTCGATTGGAACTGCACTCCCATCGAGGCAGAGGAGTAGTTCTTAGGTATGGTTTGCTGTATATCTTTCAGTATGGTTTGTTTGGTTTCCTCTTCTGTGAAATTGGTTACAGTGTTAGACTCAATCGAGCAGTGTTTCATTTTGTCTTTTGCGGTGGATTGTGTCTCAAGGCTGATTTCTTTGTTTCCGCGGAGAGGATTAACGCTATCTAGCTTTGAGGCTGTCGGAGCATCTAGCATGTTTATTTCTGCATCACTGTGACAGATTTGGCTGTCTACATTAGATATGTCGCAGTCCGCCTGTCTGTAGGAGTTTAGTAGGCTGTCTGCATCCTTGGCTGAGATAGGAATGCGGGTTGATATGCGCATTTCCTCCATGATTTTTGTTCGCATCCTGATATTGGGGTGTATATTCAGCGCAACCTGCTCTTTCACTTCTGCCATACTTATTCTGATTTGTTTATTTTATTTTGTGAGTGTTTTTTTGTTTGTGTCTTTTGTATGACTTTGGTCTTTGGTATCAGCTAATTCTGTATACAGATTCAAGCCCAGGCACACGAGACAGAAGGGAGCTCCCAGCTCCGCATGACCAGGAAGTACTGGCGCACGGCCCCTCCCCCTCTCACAACGCTGGGTGGCGGAAAGTCGATGCGGGTGGCAGGAGAGGAAGGAATACCCGAGTTTGGGCTGTTAGAGAGGCGGTAGGGTAAGCAGCAGGTTTGCAGCGGGGAAGGGAGGGGGGGTGTGTGGTCAGACGGCCTCAGGAAGGGTAGATGGATGATCTTCTCACTTCTGACGCTCAAAGGGCGTATGCACCGCGCCGCACCAGGGGAGCACCGGTGTTCCTCAGCAGAGTCGTGGGGGCGGGCCAAGGGTACTTGTTGCCGAGGTGCCAAGGCTGCCAGTGCCGCTCCTCCACACCAAGCAGCACGGCGGGCTGGGCAGGGCGGTGTCAAAGGACTGGGCGGGCTACTTAGCCTGAGTTAGTGTGACGAAGTAGAGCAGGTTCCGGAGATCTGAAGCCGACGCCGGTCACGCCAACCTCTTCACCAGCAAACAAACGTTCAGGAGGGAGCAGGAATCCAGGCAGTAGTCATGGACAGGTGGTGAGATTCAATTGTGCTGAGAGAAAAAATAAATAAATAAATAAAAAACCGAAAGAAAGAAAGAAGAAAAAGCCGGGGAGTCGGACAGCTTATGCACCAAGTGCTGGGGCTCAAGGTGAATGGGTCAAATGTGCAGATGTGGGGTACAGGGGCAGTAGTGTATGCTCTTTTAGTATAAATATGCATGCACTGCAGATAAACAGTGTGATTTTCTCATTACTCAGTTTATGTGATTGGTCTCCTTCAGAACATTCCCACCTTGATACTGGAGATGAAAGTTGGGTGTTACTCTGCCTACAAGGGGAAGAGGTTTGTAGGGCTGGATTGAATGCAATTGTCCTACCTCCCTCATTGTACGCTTGTTGATTTAGATCTAGCAATTCCACCATTTTCCCATGCAAGCCTCTACATAGATGCCAAGTTGCCCTTTGTCATGCGTGACACCTCAATCCAGTCCAGGTTTTCCCATTCTATGCTGGGACTTGTAGGCCTTTAACCTCAATGGTAAAAACAAAACCACAAATCCCAGCATGCAGTCTGTCCTTATTTGTTCTATGCCCTGCCAGGGCTGCCTATTGGCTGCGCTTAGTACCATTGGGGATTGTTTATTTAATGCTGTGCGGGTCAGTGTGGTAGCAAGATGTGGGTTCATGTTATGGCCTGCACACACCCGCCCCCCTCAATCCTACTGAAATATCTACAAAGAGGAGCATTTATTTACGAAATTCTAACACGTGTGTTTAAAGTACAGGCGTGAAAGGGCACAATGGTGAATGTAGCACTTGAAAGCAAAGGTTCTGACTGTGGCTACCACCTGCTGGAACTGTGCAGGTGGTTTTCTTGCGCACGTGGAAACCCACAGTGGTAAATGTTATAAACGGTTAGCAGCACTAGATCTGAGTAAATGAGTTTCAACACTGGTAGCTTATGAAAAACGTATTTAGTGTTCACTCTAACATTTCAGTGGAACCTTCCTACCTAGGACCAGGCGCCCGAAAACTAATCAGCACCCGCATTCTTATGCTGGTCACTTTACAAAATAAGATGCGCTTTAAAAACCATCTACTTACAAATGTAGGGGCGTATGGTTAAGCTAAGCTTTAAACAACATGGCCATTACCCCCCGCCCCCCTCCGCTTTCACATTTGGGGTTCTCCATCGGCCTTGTACAATTCATGAATACAATCCCATGTAAGTTTGGAAGAGGTGTGAAGGCAGTGTAGCAAAGTTAGACCTCCATGCAGCACCTCCACCCCAAACGCCATGCACCCCCTTTATTCCGCCTCCCTTGTCCCGGCTTGGAAAAGAACCATGAAATATCATTCAATGTTTGTGGGTGTGTTTGTTCATTTTATTCATTTTTAAATTCATATACATAAATTAGTAATTGAGGCAGAAAGTAAAAGCGTATTTAAACCAAGACCTATTTTTTGTTGGGTAATGTTAACAGGACTGTGTAAGCAGACAGACATATTTGTAAAAACTGCTCCCCCACTTGACCATGTTGTGTGAACGTTGGCAATACTTTCCTGCACTTGCTTCAGTTCACAAATCTTAAAAAACTGGAATCTCTTAAAAACAGCCAACAGCTAGCATTGAACCACTTTATTGAAACTTTTATTGAAACTATATATTTGCATAATTGGGTCCGTAAACTGCTTTTGCCCCAAAAAATGGTTTCTATTTGTCCTAGCCACCGTAACACATATTTGGCAGACTCAACCGGTTAACGCAGACTTGTAGAACTAAATCCTTTGACTTTTCTTTGTTTTGATTGTGTACTTTGTTAATTAGCTGTCTATCCAATAAGATCATTGCGACTCTGGTCAACCCAATGCTTATTTTGGCCGCGCCCGTTTGCTTGCACAGTATTCTGCTTTGGCAGGACAGCTTCTTGAAGGTTTTTTGGGATTCATCAGGTTTGGTTGGACATGTATTACTACTGACTTCTGCAATTGTATTTGTTCTCCCTTCTTGCTTCACTCTTTTTGACTGCTTACTCTCTGTAGTCTCCTCCTCTCCCTTTCTCCCTTTTTCTATCTCCTCCCCTCTCCCCCTTACTTTCTTCTATGCACTTCTCTATCAGAATTGTTCCAGGACCTAGTATGATAACAACCTCGTCTGTCTCCTCCCCCCTTCTCTTACTCCCCCTCACCCCCAGCACTATCTGAAATGTCGTCAGGCCTAGTATGATATTCGCTTGTTTTGTTCCTCCCCTCCCTTTCTGCACCCCTCTCCCTCACCTTTTGTTTTTCTCCGGCTCTACTAGAACTGTCATCAGGCCTAGTACGGTAGTCGCCTGTCTGTTTTCATTTCCTTCCCACTCTCCCCCTCCCTTCCTTATCTATCTTAGCTCTTGCACTATCTGAGTCAGGCCGAGTACGATAGTTAATTTCATAACCTTACTGTTCATGGCCTGTAAGAATGTCATTGTATTTTCCCTTGTTCCCTCCTATGCCTTGAAGCACTTTGAAACACATTGTGTATAGGCGCTATATAAATAAACTATCATATCGTACTTCTATCCCAAGCACAAAGAAACGCAGTGCTTTGGTTAACAGTTTATTTAAAGAAACACCTCACAATGGAGAGCTGCGAGCCTGGTCTGTAAACAATGTCCTTTCCAAACCCAGCTCTTCAGCCTCCTCATTAGTTATGAATGGATGCATTTTATTTTTACAAAAGACCCCCCACCCCCTGTTTAATGAAGTTAATGTTTCTGACAGGAGGGCACCATTGGGGTGCTTTAAACATACAATAACTGTGTAGAGACTGCCACACATTCCAACATCACACATCAGAGCCATTGATAATGGGAGAAGTGGAGAACACAATACCGGTTAAAAACTGATAAAACATCATCATAGGTCCTCTGAACCCCGTGCAGCTGCAAAATGTGGCGAGCGAGCACCCACGCGGTAACGCTAGGAAACCTTGCTTGCACAGAGCTCGAACATTTAGATCACTAAGAAACATATGTGCTTTTCTGGTTATTTTAGAAAAATCATGCTGAAATGTGTGTGATTTTGACAGCATTTTATCAAAAATGTTCTTGTGGGTGGGAGAACCCTCCCGTCCCCCCACCCTGTACCACCCTGGTCAAGTTGAGGCTTGCTCGCTCGCTACATTGGATATTTACATTCATTATGTCCCACCACTTTGTAAGCCTACTAGCTACCCCCTGCCAGTCCAACAACCAGCAGTAAGTGACTGTATAGTTAAGGTAGCAAACAGATATCTCTCCAGTTGCTGCTTAAATACAATTTCTCAATCCACGCCAAGTCTTTGACTGATCTGTCCAAAGGCTTTTCTTTGATTTATATAACCTCATAAAGTATTATGAATGTTCAGGTTTTGGAGTGGTAAATCTTTCAAATGAGAATGAGCACTTTGAGCATTATAGTTTGCAATATTAACGCATGAAATCGCAACGCGGCGCGTGCATTCATATCATGTAGTTATGTGACGTCCAAGCTTACAATGGGCTCTAGCCCCGGATCTTTTACAAACCTACCAACGCCCCTGACGCTAAGAGTCTCAAGGATAACTTGCTTTATGGGCAGTACTTAAGGGTGCGTCGCAACTGCATATCACTACATAACTGCCACCTTCATGCAAGTCATCCAAATGGCAGATTGAAAGCGAGGGAATACCCTAGAAAATTGCCGAGTCTTTCCAAGAAAAGAGCATGCTTTACACCCAGGGACTCCTTACTTACACCCAAAGAAAGACCACTCTCGGATTACAGAATAACATGTGTACTAACCTATTGTTCTAATACATCTCAGCTGCGATCTATGGTCAAAACATTCTGGCCATTGGTTCAACTCAATCTTCCCTATGAACTGTCTCCCAGAATAGCTCTAAAACGGTCATAAAATCTGTGAGAGCATTTAGTTCACTTGCAATCCAGAAAGAATGCATCTAGAACCACACTCTGGAACATGCAGCCACTATTGGGCCATTTCCCCGGCGGGGCGTGCTGCTTCAATAACACAATACATTCCTTCTTCATAGGTGACAAAGAGTGGCAAATCAGACACTTCACCAACTGCAAACCCCCGCAAGTGGTCTACTTTATTGAGTACTCCTGTGGATTACGCTATATTGGTCAGACCCAAAGAGCAGCCCACATAGGAACCTCCCAACATGGTTCTAGAACAAGGTGCAAAAGTACTACTGCACCTTTGGTGTCACACTTCCGGGAACACCACCATACACCAGAGGACATCCGCTGGTGGATTGTTGATGCAGTAAAGACTTCCACCAATGTACACAAGGCTTTATGACACAAGGAAGAGTGGTGGATTCATAAGACACAATCGGACATCAGTTTCCATAGTTATCTAGAACGAGCCTCCGGGACTCACATATGTATGCCCTTGTGGTAGCATTTAGGATTTCACCATCCAGTCATTCTGCTTACCCACTGCTGAGCACGTGATGAGGCCCATGGTCCTGAAGAAAATATGCCAAGGGGACTCCAGTAACATAGTGTTGTGTTCAGTCGGTCAGCGTGCTTATTTGATGTCAAGCCAGTTATTCAGGGACATCTCAGTGAGGGTTATAGGTCAACTGGTCGAATCTCAATGGTCGACAGGACAAATGGTCGACACCAAAAGGTCGACAGGTCAAATGGTAGAATATTTTTTTTCACTTTTTTTTTTTTTTTGGGGGGGGTCTCCCCCAACCCCCTTTTTTTGCTAAAAACCCCGTTTTTTCCCTAAACGAAAACCTAAAAAAATATATATAACTAAAAAAAATTTGATCATTTGTCCTGTCGACCAAATTGTGTCGACCATTTGTCTGTCGACCATTTGTCTGTCGACCATTTGACTAGACACCCTCAGTGAGTAATCTAAGACCTGGGGTTGCTTTCGAGCTGTCTGACATATAGATGGAACTGTGACTAAGCGGCTCACTACATAGGATGCTGAAAGTGACACAGTGTTCTGTAGACAGCTGGCCACCATCAAAATAGCCCACATATGCAGAGGCTTCAGGGTGGTCAACACTGGCTGCTATGAGAAAGAAATGGTGGATTAGTCCATGGAACTGGGGTGGTATATTCCCAAAGACCTCTGTCACAGGATTCTTGCAGATACCAACGGTGAACTTTAACTTCCAGAGTAGGCTCCCTCAACAAAAGATCTGCTTTTCTGGAGGCTGGTGAAAATGTACAGGCTTAAACTGTCTCCTTCAGCTAATTGTTGGGAATGCAAGAGCCAGTAGCGAACGTAGTCTGACCTGCGTGTGGGCTGTACCAAAATCTCCCATTACTGGTTGGAGATCACATGACTCTGTTCTGGGTGCAAACCTCAAACCTTAGCACGCAAGAGTCCTACACAACTGTCTCAAGTGCCACCCTGAGATGGGCAGAGTGACTAGCTATGGGCGAAGAAGGCCACTGAAATGCTGAAGAACGTGATCGCTGCGCACTGGAAGCCAAGGAACAAGTCTATGGTGGCACTGTGACAGGCAATGATGTGGTAGATTACTTCCCTGGAAGGGGTAACTTTAAATCTACAGTTTATGGAGTACAAATTGGGAAGAAGTTCCTGGATCTCCAGGACTGAAAATGCCCCACTGGTCTAAAGTTCTGAAACAATAAAGCTTAAGGGAGATCTGTACTACCCCACTACAATCAGGCAGGTAGATGAGAGAAAGGGGTAGCCGCAGAGCAAATGAAATCACTATTCTGTATCTCAACTTCAAGTAAAAGGTTAGACTGCTGCCTTGGCAGCCTGCATTTTGCTGAGTATCGCTCGTTCAGCCTGGTGTGGAAGTGCGCCAGTCGCCATTTTGCAAACACGTTATCCACATCTAGAATCAGTCCTATGGTAAAGTAGGTTTTCACCCTGAAGAGCTTCTCATACAGCAGTGGCAGATTTAAGGCAAAGGGCCCAGTGGGCAGCACCTGACAAAGGGCCGTAGGTGGGTGAGTCTTCATTATATATACCTCTGTATAGGGAACAGTCTAACTGGAATCAGCAGGCTTTGCTCTCAATGGTAATATTGGATGATCAAGCCTGAAACTAATGTTGGAAATGAACATATTTTTGAAGGCTAAAGGCACTAGAGAATTACTTGCAGCTTATCAAGAAAACACAATTTCCTAGAAAAATGGCTCTAAGAAGGTTAGTTGGATCCAATATCTAATGACTGACACACATGGGTGCGTGGCAGGGGAAATCTTAAAAAGAAAAACAAACAAAAATGGGGGCCTCATGAACATGGGCAATGGGGAGACATCACAGGATGTGACATCACAGGATAATTCCTACAGCATGCAGATCCATTTTATGCATGGCCCCAGTGTCCTTACCCCACACATGTCAAATATCATTCAACATCACAGATGTAATTAAAGGTGTGCATCCAAAACTATAGAGTTGTTACATATTAATAATAAAGTGTCCATTCATATATTGCACACCACAACATTCTTTTGGTTTACAAAGGAAAACCTGGCATCCAATATGGGCAAAATTAGTGTATCATCACATTCTTTTGCTTGACCTGTTTCTATAAGAATGCATATAATGTCAGGTTATTGTATTATGTGATTTATATACTTTTCAAGGCATTGCTAGAAAATAATTATTTAACCTTTTGACTCCCAAACCTGAGCAAATACTGATATGAATTATACCTGGGAAGATACGTGGTGAAGTTCTAACATCTCCGCCTTGGACAAAAAACTGGTTTTGCGACTTAAACAAAGTGTGTAATCCCTGGCAAATTATGCAGTCTCATCATGCCTCAGCTACCAACTTTGGGAGCCCATAAAATCAAAAGCCCATAAAATCAATTCAGTTTGCAACTTTTGCTATGAAATAAAATCTACTTTCAAGAGTCACTAAACTCTAATTAATTATAATTATTGGTTATTTAAATAGTGCGGCTGCCAAACCACTCCACATAGAACATATTCACATTCTGTTATCACTCAAAAAAATGGGTACTGATTTATTGACCTCAAAAGGATGAAAGGCCGAGTTGGCCTTGCCAGTATTAGTGTCTTCGACCTGCAGATCACACACACATTGCAGAAGTGAGCGCTCAACCTACTGAGCTACCTTGTTACATATTAATAATATGCTGTCCATTCATATAGTGCACAGCAGACACTTCTCTCGGCTTACACATGAAAACCTTGCATCCAAGATGGGAAAAATAAACATGTCACATTCTTTTTGCTTGAGCCATTTTCATAATGTATATTCATTTGCAGGTAAATTTATTATGTGATTTTTGTACTTTTCAAAGCATTGTTAGACAAATAATTATTTAACATTTTGATCACTAAACCTTAGCAAATACTGATATGAAGTAGACCTGGGAAGATATGTGGTCAAGTTCTTTTTTTTTTTTTCTTTATTGTGTTTAACCATTTTGGTTTTTACAAAATTCTGCGTTGTCGTGTTTTTTGTACTGTTTGTGAGCTACGTAGGACACCACTTTTGATCTAGAAGATTCAAAGATACTGGTCAGAGTATGCAAAATGGCATCTGTCGAATTAGCTCTTTTTAGAGCCACTACCAGAAATTTCGCTGCCATCTAGCAGAGTCACCTGCAATCAGCCGAAACCATGCAGCTTCTTCGTTTAGTACTGATGGATGTGAAGTAAGTGGTGCCAAGTACGCTTGTCTTTCTTGTGCTAATGCTGGGCACAGCATGAGAAGATGACATAATGTTTCAACTTGATTCATGGCTCCGCACAGGCGGCAGTTTGATAAAGACGAGTGCGCTCGAATAGCCAGGATTTCCCTAGTATGGAGCAAATTTAGTCGAGCTTGCATATAAGTTTTCCTTAGTTCTTTCTCTGGAAATTTCTCACAGTACTTTAATGGAACCTTTAGCTGGTCATGACTTGGTGGTAGATGCTTTAGGGACTTGTACAACAGAATCTTCTTGTTTGTATTGATCCAGTCTTGTTGATCGAGTTTCGTCTTTACTCGTCCTGGATTTGTGATTAAAGTTTCCTCGGTACAGGCTACTTCTTCTAGCTTTCCTTGGACTTTTTTTAACCCATACGATTAGCGGTTTGCAGGTTCCTTTGTGGATTTCGGAGGCCACAACCTGGAAAATCGGAAATGAGCTTGGTATCAAAATGTTTCTATATAGCTGAGTAGCACTTTGGACCACTACAGAGGCTAGAGATGGTAAACCTAGATCACGACAAATTGCTGGCATTGGGGCTGATTTGGGCAAGCCCAACACCGATTTCCACAGAAATCCCTCCAAACTGAGTCCAAATCTCTGCAGGCAGATTTAAATTGGCCGCCATTCCATACGTTATCGCTGGAACTACTTTAGATTTGTAGAACTGGAGAGCAGGGATCCATAAAAATTTCCCAAATTATTTGTCCACTGCACGAGTTTGCGCCGTCAGATTTCTTATTTTTTCCCACAGAGGATCCTGGAGGGAATTTTCGTTCAGTGTACTGTCAATCAAAACACCCAGGTATTTGTATTCTTTGTTGGGTGTCTTGACCCACGTTCAAGTTATTATGCTACAACATGTGGTGCTGTGGGCTTAGAAAATCCAAGATGGCGGAAAAACCCACATTTGCGCCAGAATCCTGGAGAACCGCGCAGTCTTTGCACACAGCAAAATGGTCCTCAGTGCTAAGGAATATGGTGCTGTTCAAAATCTGTTGTTATAAATGTCAAAAATGGATGCAATACTGGTGCTCACCACTACCAGAAAGCCGGCGTTTTAAAACCACCAGACACTTGTGTAAAACTGAACAAATGAACCAAACCAGGCCAAAGAAAGACTTACTAAGAGGTGGATACAATGTAAAACTATATTCTGAAATGACTTGAAGGAAGTAATTGTCTAATGTATGTGTTGAAAATAGCTGGGGTTGTCAGCAGCTTAAGTGAATTTGGGTTTAAAGCCACTAAAATCGAAATGTTTAGAATAAATGAGGGACCTACTTTTGAGTGTCGCATAGGTTGCAATTGTTTAAATGTCATAGTTTCGAACTTAGAATCAGTGTTCTAGCTGCATGTGTAAAAATTGCAAGTTTGGTTTGAATGTAAAAAACTGGGAACCAAAGTGACATCTGGCTGAAGCCTGGCTTGAAGAGAGTGAATTCTGCCCGGCAACTACCCCCGACAGGAGTTGAAACTTGATCAGCAGCTGTGTTCCCAGGCCTGGCTGCATTCTGCTGCCCCTGCCAAAAGGAGATGACACCTCTCTGATTGAATTAGGGGAGTGGCACCTGGGGACTGCAGGAAACTAAACAAAGCACTGTCCTTGGCCCAGGCAAATGTTAAATTAGGGGGGTTGTAAATGGCTTCCTCTTGGAAGGAAACGGGGAGGGGCACTGCATCTGTGAGCAAGCTGAGCTTGGGGGAAGTGGATAAACCAGAAATTCCACCATGTGCTTTGGAAAACCACACCCCTTTGGGGCCAGAGCATAATTTTAAAAAGATGGATAATTCATAGTGCGGACTTGTAAAAATTATATAAATAACATCATCATTCTTGTGATTTTTCTGTGCACGTTTTAAGAGGTGTTAGAACTCTGTACCATGTTCTGAGGCAAAACCCCATGAATTATGGAGATTGCAGACACGGGGTTCACACTAGAAAAATGTAAATTTACTGGAATATGTGTAGAAAGGCGGTGTACATGTGTGCCATTTTTGGTAAACGTCCGATATTGGTAAACCAACTAAAAACGAAAATAAGTTGCCATTTTTGAATGCAAGCTCTTAGAAATGTCAGAGTTGGAACACAATGTACCATAAGTAATCTGAAATATGTACATGTAATGTCAACCACTCGTGTATCTGGGAAATATGTATTTGGATCGGAAATAGATTTGTGTGCAATTTGACAAGGGGAGGATCCTCTGACCATAAACCTACCTCATCACTCTGACTCACAACTCAGTTCCCCCAATCAAGGGAGAGAGGAGAACTGGGCCAATGATAAGTTGAGAGGGGCAGGCTCAGTATGCTACGCACACACCCACTTTCTAAAGACATAAAAAGATCCACTGGAAGCCAGACAGGGACATTCACTTTCCACTTTCTTGCGGGGCGCTTTGCCGGGAGACTCCAGACTTCAAATCCATCAATCTCCAGAGACCAGCGATCCAGAGGGACCAGAGATCCAGAGAGACCCGATCGCTGTGCAGTGCTGAGAGCTGACCCAGATCGCTGTGAGCAGAACCAGAGAACCAGTACCCAGTGGCGAGAGAACCGCAGCCAATCCTGACCCGATCCATGACAAAGTCGCATTCCTGTCCAAAATATAGTGTGAGTACTCAGCCAGAACTGTGCAAAACCAATCTCTTAGTTTAAAATAATCTAATTCAAACTATGTTAACCTATCTAGAACTACACCATTGCATTGTGTGTCTTTCTGTGACATTAAAGCTGCAAAACTGTCATCTGTCATTCTGAAACTTTAAAATTTAATTTCTGAAAATCTACCCCCACAAAATCGTCCGTATCTCTTGAACCGTTTGTGATAGAAGCGAGATTTAACTTTTATTTTAAAGCTGAGATTCTAAGCTTTCCAACAAGCTCTAAACCTTATACGTCCTCCGTAATTGCGCTCGACGCACGCAACTAATTTGCCGCAATTTGACATTTTGCTTCATTTCAGCCACGTGTAAAAATATTTGTCTTTTGTTTCCTTTGCTGAAATTCATTTGCAACCTGACAATCATTCATAGAGCATTGCTAAAGTGATCCTGAACTAATTTAAAGTAGCTATCACCCACCCTGAATCTCTTATAGGGAAAATCATCTTTAACATATTTTTCCCTTATTTGCATACCACCTTTAAAGTACTTTGCCTGTGTTTAAAATCATCCCTGTTTCTCTAAGCTTGCTAGGGGGGAACTGAATTCGTATTGTACTGTGATTGTATTCCTTAAGACTGTGTGTGTTACTTCCACCTCCTTACATTGCATAGGGGGGGTGAATTGCCAAAAGGGGAAAAGTGATTATATTATGTTTTGCTGAAATCATATCAAGTTTATTCCTGTGTTGCTTCTTTTCCACCTTGCATTTCCTTGAACCATATACAGCATTCTCTGCTACCTTAGTCCTCTGTTCTTATTCATAAGTAACCAAGAACTGTGCTACTGTAGGATTACCTATTGCTGATTACTGCTCATATTCACCAGTGTGCTATCAATTATTAATTTATTATAAAAGTGTGATATATATCTATTGTTAAATTTTTCAAATAAATCTTTTAATTTGCAAAATAAACCTACTTCTTGGCTCAGTGGGGTCAGGGGGGATTCTAAGAGAGGGGCGTTATACAAGGGTTCATCATCCAGATTATAACTTGTCATAAAATTATATAAATAAGGGCTTCCCTTGAGCAATCCCAGATAAGGCACTGACTTAGTGGGAATGCTTGATTGGAGTCTTTAACAGAGTGGGGGCTCGTAGCCGGGGATTCTGGATTAGATCTACCATTTGTGCAGCCTAAATACAGTGTGCTAACTGACGGGATACATACAACCGATCGGATCACCACGCTGTTGTACGCTGTAAAGCACTCAAGGAACGCTCTGAGGAAACGGTCTGTTTTGCAAAATAAAATACAAACTTCTGTAAGTCAGGAAGGAAATCAAGTTCCAGAATGACGACCTTGGTAGATATCAAAATAACCAGAGTACACCTCTTACATAAGCTATTTGTGAGAGGTGAGGGGGCTCATCAGGACCAGGCGGTCTGGTTGCAGGCAATCGCACCCCAGATCACTGAAACAGGGTCAGATATATGGAGAGATCAGGGTCCCTTACATGTGGCCCTGAGTGAACTAGATATGGCCCCTAAGGCCAAGGAGGAGCACAACAAGATTGCCAGGGTAGCAGCATATTTATATTTACATATGGGAGCCATACGGGACAAATGTGCTGAAGGCCAAGATCTGGCAAATAGGCAACTGATGGCATTAGAGAAGGCCCAATTTGACCTGGTCTCTTCTGAGCAGAGGCTGCAGAGGATCAAACAAGTTTGCCTAGTGCACACCTTTTAGTTTAAATGAGGTGAGAGTATTACGATACTTAGTGGGGTGCAGGGGAGAATATCAACCCTGACACTGGGTTGTATCAAATTATGTGAAAACAGCAGGTGTCCACAACCTTTGTGGAACACTCCCGTCCCCTGCACACCCTTGTAGTTGAAAATACAACCAAATTCTCTTGAGTAATTTCAAAAATAAATCTTTATAAAGGGATGATATCGTCATCCATGAATTGTGTGCCCCTCATGGGGTTAGTTTAGACAAATAATAATTCAACATGCAATTTGTCACAGTTTATAATCACGCTATTGACGTCATCAAGCTATATAAACATCAGAACGGCCATTTCTGTTCAGTTGCCGTGCGTATGATTTTCAACATACGATACATGCACAAAGACGTCCCTCTTTGAGGTAAGCTAAATTAGAACTTTACACTCACCACATAGAATTATCTTATAGGATTTCGGTAATTGATAAAGATAGCCCCTAATAAACCTCTTTCCGTTTTACAGGGCCCACGTTGTCATTGACCGTGTTTCTAAGATCCACCATAGGAGCGTAGAGCATTAACAAAGCGGGAGATTACCCAAAATCCCGACTACGACCTACTGATCAGGTAAACATCTATACCTGTTCTCTAATGGACATGTTTGAGAATGCAAACATGGTTGCAGTTATTTTACATCTTCACTTCTCATAATGATAGGGACTCACAACCCCCTTTTGTATATTTTTTTTTAAATATTTTTTTAGGATTGACAAAGATATACCGATCAAGATGGAATTTGTATCTCCAACTGAGACCACACTAAGAAATGAACAGGTGATTATACATTAAGAAAAATCCAGTCATGACAGACAGGGACTATGATGTATCATTATGATTTAAATAACAATATACTTTTTACTGTTAATACAGATAAATTGAAGAAAAACACGTTTAGTAGACATCTTCTGAAGAAGGGGTTCTATTCGCCCCGAAACGCGTAAAGTATACAGTACCTTGAAAACTTGGACTCTGCCTACTAATACACATTGGATTGGGAGTTCAAATCAAGTACAAATTGTCTACTATAAGTCATTTGAACTACAAATATTAATATTCAGTTGTCTGGACTATGAAAAATAGTTACTGTGAATACCATGTATTGTAAAAATCAGTTTACTTTAGGTTTTATATGTTGATTATAAACTGTGACAAATTGCATGTTGAATTATTATTTGTCTAAACTAACCCCATGAGGGGCACACAATTCATGGATGACGATATCATCCCTTTATAAAGATTTATTTTTGAAATTACTCAAGAGAATTTGGTTGTATTTTCAACTACAAGGGTGTGCAGGGGACGGGAGTGTTCCACAAAGGTTGTGGACACCTGCTGTTTTCACAGAGGCTGCAGAGGAGCCAGGAGTCAGAAAATGATAGTAGGCAGTATATTATTAAAATAAAGGAGGTTATCGATATCCTGCAACATGAAAAGGCAGACCAGGATACCAGATTTCTGGCCTTGCAGAAGGAGTACCAAGAAGGTTTGGACTCCCTACTGCAGAGCCAGAAAAAGCTGGAGCAACAACTAGACTTTAACAGGGCATGCACAGAGCAGGTAGCCACTCCGCAAATCCGACTAGACAGAGAGAAAGAGGAAAGCAATAAATTGATTTTGAAAGACCTGGATAACCAGGCAGAGTTTGATCAAGAGCGCCAGAAAGCTGGTGCCCTTCAACGGCAGAGGGACGACCTGGCGGCACAGATGCAGGCTCTTAGTCAGGAAAGGGACACCTTAGGCCAGGAAGTCTGCTAATTAAAAGAAAAAATTGAAGGAATTCACCTGGCCTTCCAGGGGATGGGTGACCTCCAAAAAGAGCATCAAACTTGTTAGAGCACACCAGGAGGGTGGAAGATGCTCTGGCAAGAAAGGAGCAGGCCAGTAGGGATGGGACTCAGGAGGTAACCCTCCTGCAGCAAAGACTGGCCCAGTACTCCAGGACCAACCAGGAAGCACAGAGGGAAAATGAGGCTCTCTGTCAACACAATGATAGGCTCCAGCAACAGGTAGCCATGCAGGAGAGACTGATAGAGTCTAGTAAGGCCTGGGTTGAGGAACTGAAAGCACGGGCTCTTGAATTGCAACAGGGAGCAGGGGCGAATAGAGATGATGTTCGCTGGGAAAGGGAAACACCTGAGCATAACCTCAGGAGCCCTAGTACCAGAGACCTTCATCTCTCCCAGTCCCTGGACTCTGCAACCCCCTTGTCCCCTGGGAACATGAGCACAGGGCCACAGGGATGGCAGATTACTATCCAGCCAAAAGGATGGGGCTCATAGGCCAGTACCTCCCAGGAATGGATGGATGGGCATCCGGGTATGGGCACCTAAGCACAGTGCATTTTAGTGGGGAACCCCAGGAGAGTAGGCCCACTAAGGGCATCCTGAAAACCTCCACTCAGTTAGGTCAGTTGGGGGGATACCCATCAAATCCTGGCAGCCAGGAGGGATCTGAAGACTCCTCTGAGCGGCCCAGGACACAGGAGACCAGGTCCCCACAGTCTTCCAGCCATTCCCGGGCTCGCAGAATCCAGGAAAACCTGGAAGATCAGACAGGCACCTCTGGGAGCAGTGCTTCTGAGTCAGAGGAGGAATGGACCAGGGTTACCCGAACCAAAAAGGCCAATAAGGCAAAAAGGGCCTTGCTTAAGGACCCCTTAAAGCAGACCAAGGCAATAAGGAGTGTCATCACCCCTTATCACAAGAACTCCAAGTATTCTGTTTGGGAACACTTGGAGCTTTATGAGCAAATTATGGAGACTTTCCATTTGAAGGACAGCAGTAGCTGCATTCAGTATGTCAAATGGACATTCTCCCCAGAATACTCCAGTTTCTTTGCGGGGCTGGAGGACCAAAACCATTCAAGATGGTCCACATATAGGGCGGCCATCTTGAAACATTTTTCTGTTCACCGGAATCCCCAAGAGGCTCGCAAGGCAGCCGACAATTTGCAATGTGGGGAGGATCAGGCCCCACAAGAATTTGTGCAAGAATTGAAGCGTGCCTTTGCGCAGACGACTAGAAGGGTGCGCACGGACAGCAGAGAATTCATCAACACATTTTTCCATGCACTCCCCAAATACATAATGACCCAGCCCGTGAGAGATTTTCACGAGAAAAGATCTTTAGACTGGGTCATTGAGCAAGCCACCCGCATCTATGAGGTGCAGAAACCGGTGGAAAATAAGAATCAGCCCAAAAACCCCAGAACCAGCAGCACCCCTGCTGCTGCCAAGGTGGCAGAGGTAAAGGTTGCCCCCATTTTAGATTTGGAGATGGGGGGGCCTAAAAACCTGCCTGCACCAAATAATTCACAGCCCAGAAGGCCCTCGGGCCAGTCACAGACAGGGAGTCAAGGAGGTAGTCCCACAAATGGGGTCCCCCGCTCGCCTGACTATGTAAGTCCCCACTACAAGGGAAACAGACCAATCCTGGGTTATGTGTGGACTCCTCCAGCCCAAGGGGGGGGATCCAGCCAGGCACCTGACCCAGGGAACTTCCCTCCTAACTTCCCACAGGAGGGCAGAAATTCCCCAAACACTGGGCAGAACTTTTTTCCCAGGTATCCACCCAATTTCCAACCCCAAAACCATCCATCCTTCTTTCCCCAATTCCCTAAGCCCAGACAACCTAATCCGGGAGAGGGGAGGCCAAGGGTGGAGGGGTACCCAAATCTTACCAGCCCAGGATATTACCAGAGAAGGAATAGCTACCCTTCCCGGGATCAGCCCAGGGGAGTAAAAAGGACCCTGTATCAGCCTGAGCGGGTTTCCCAGTTAGAGCGCCAGGTTCAGAACATGGCACAGGATTTGGGCCGCATGCTGAGGGCCCAACAGAACCCTCAGATGGGCATGCCGGCACAGAATGCCCCAAACTCTGGACCTAGTGCTCCAGAATAATGACGGGGGCAGCACCCCAATAACCCACCGGTTCCCAGGGAAGAGGCACAAGGGGAAGGGGGGTGTAAAGCCTTGAAGGAAGCTTCCTTCCCCACTTGTAAACAGCCCCTGGAAACCCAGGAACCGGAAACAAAATCTCCTACCCCTGGAAGTCTGCCGCCCAAGGAGCAGAGAGGCGGTAGGAGAAACAAAGTACCCAAACAGACCCATTTTGTGGAGGAGGTACAGGTCTTCCAATTTGAGGGAGAGGGATCCTCAGAGGATCCTGGGAAAAGGATCTTCTCCTTCAGAGATGGGGGAACTCCTCCCAAGGAAAAATGGGTCCCAAGGGATTCCAACCCAGACTGGGTAGATGTGGGGAATGAGCTGTCGCCGCCCATCATTCTATCCCAGAACCAACAATACCAAAATCCCATGGGTCAAACCCATCCTGATGACTGCCTCCAAAAAGGGGGGGCGGCCCAGAACCGGAACCAGGGGAACCCGAAACCATTTCCAGTTGCCAACTTTTTCTTTCAGATTCCCAAGGCTCTCCACAGAATTCTGCCCACATTTCTTCTCTCTTAATGTCCAAAACCAGAAAGTTAGCCCACCAGTTGTCCAAAAATGTGCATTATCAGTGCCCCCTTGAGGAGAAGGAGGGAAGATACTATGCCCCGGTACAAGTACAGGGGCAGGGTACAATTTTGGCACTGGTGGACACTGGATCCCAAGCTACCCTTCTGTCCAAAAGGGCCTTTGATTAACTAAATGCAGGAAGGGGGAGAATTACCGTATTCCTCTCACCTCTCTTCCTGGACAACTCCAGAACTTTGATGGGAAGGAAATTCCCGTCGAGGGGACTGCAGATTTGGACATCAAAATTGGGCGACACAAGGTGAGACACCCGGTCATAGTAGTGACTCCAGAGGGCACCCTTTGTTTACTAGGGAATGACCTCCTGAGAAGGTTATCACTCCTAATAGATTGTGTAAACAAGGTCCTCTGGACCCAGACTAGCCGACCAATAAAATTAAAGCAAAGTGTCAACCATGTTAGTTTAAACGGCCCGTGCCACATGGTTGAACAAAAATCTGACCAAGTAGAATTTCACTTCCAGAACAACCAAATTCCAGACGTGACAGTAATAGCAGTAGGACAACAGACTGGTGATGGGGGGTCCTCTCTATTTCTGAAAATCAACCTACCTTCCAGTTTAAGGTGGTATTCCACACAGGAAGGAAACACTCTGAAATTCTTTACCAATCCCCAATCAGACATTCCCACTCCGATAGTCCAGAAAGATGTGAAATCAGCTCAGAGCCTGGCTGATATTCAGCAAATTGGAGAGCAGTTGTTCATCCCGGTTCAGTTAAATGATGGTAAGGACTCTGTTCTTGCCCGAATGTGTGTGAACAACGGTAAGAGCTTTATCGGCGAAGCAATGTTCTGCCAACTCCCAAAAGATCCAGCCATTCCCACATTCAAACTGATAGACAAATGGGAAATGGACCTGGAAGCACCCAATTCCTAACATCTGCTGCCAAGCAGGTGTATGCTCAAAATCTCCATTGGCAACAAGCGCATAGTCCATCATTGTTGGGTCGTGCGAGACGTCACTGCCGCCTTTTACTTAGGCAGTGACATTCTCAATCGCTTTGCCATTAGTTTGGACCTAATAAACTTCAAAGCTTGGTCCCGATTAGCGGATAATCCCATGGGCTTTGATGATTAAGAAAAAGCATTTAGGTCAGCTCAATTGCTACCTTATGCAGTTGAAATTCAGGTTAAAGAAGAAGTCACCATCCCAGAAAGGACCCAACAATTCTCCCTGGAAGTGAAAGTTAAAAGAGGACAAAAATTGAAAAACCCTGATGCTTATATTCATCTAAATGCTTTCCTCCAACAGCAAGGGTTAGGGGTAAACCCAACACCATTAGTCAACATAGAACATGACACCATTCCAATAGAGGTGGATAACAGTGACTTAAAGAGTATTACTCTAGCCGCAGGCACCATTATTGGAATGGCGGTTGATGACTGACATTTCTCCATGATTTAGGAAATGAACTGTTAGGACCAATCCCCAAGGACTGTTTTGACAGTGACAGTGATGACAATACAACACCAGACAGGATCTTTACCCGTCATGGGGGGAACTTCCTGGTGTACACTTCTTGCCCTTATGGTAAGGAAGACGTGACTTGTGACTTCAGAAGGGATGAGGTGATTTTCCAGGTCCATGAGGGCTGCCTTTCCCACCTGAAGCCTCCAGTCCAAATCAGCACTCTGACCAGGGACTTCTCCACCCAGTTGGAGCAGGCCGCTGAGATAGCAAAACCAGAAGTCTTTCCAGGCTTCAGGCAGATGATGGAAGAGAGAGTCAACCTAGCTGATGCCTGCGTGAATCTGGAACAGAAGCAAAAGTTGAAACAAGTTTTCTTGGATTTCCAAGATCTCTTTGCGGTAGACTCATATGACTGTGGTCGCACCGACATCCACACAACAACAATTCCCACGGACCCTTGAATGACTCCAATGTTTGTGAAGCAATATCGTTTGCCTCTCGCATCCATGGAGTCCCTTACTGAAATAATTAAGAACCTTGAGTCCCGGGGAATAATCTGTCCAGTACACAGCACCTTCAATAATCCGGTGCTGGGAATATTGAAGCCAAATGGCCAGTGGAGACTCTGTGCCGACCTTAGGGAGCTCAACAAACGGGTCCATACTTCCCAATGGCCTCTGCCCTACATTGACCAAGGGCTGGCCCAGATTCAGGGGTCACAGGTATTCACTGCAATAGACCTGACCAATGGATACTGGACTGTGCCTGTCAGTAGGGAGGACCAATACAAAATGGCATTTACCTTTGGGGGCCAGCAGTACACATGGACCCGGACTCCCTTTGGATACCTCAACTCCGGCAATGAATTCAACATTTTCCTACATAAGGCCATGCCCGACCTGGGTGCGAGGGGTAACCTGGCTTATGTAGATGATGTCCTCATCAAAAGTTCATCTGTGGAAGAACACATAGTGGAGATCCGTTATGTTCTGACACAGTTGAGGGCTGCCGGAGCAAAACTTTCCTTTCAGAAAGCACAGTGGTGTAAAACCCATGTTAATTTCTTGGGGCATGAGATTACTCCCCAGGGTCTCTGACCTCAAGAAAAGAAAGTGGAAACTCTGTGGGAACTAAGGAGCCTCCTTGGACTGACTAATTACAGCAGAAAGTTCATTGAGGGCTACGCAGAGATCACCAGACCCCTGATTCATCTCTTGAAGGGGGGGTCAAGTGGGAATGGGGTCCAGAACAATCCGAGGCAGTAAGACAACTCAAAAGAAGCCTCTCACAAGCGCCTTGCCTAGCTTACCCTGTCAGAAACAAGGAGTTCTTCCTGGATACAGGGTTCTCTAATACGTGCTTGACGGCAGTATTATACCAAAAGCATGACAAGGTCAATAAAGTAATCTCCTATGCTAGCAAAACTTTATCCTCTGTGGAGGAAAAATTCAACGATTGTGAGAAGGCACTCCTGGCAACGGTGTGGGCATTGAAGAGTTACCCCTGTTCATCCAGGGGGAACACATCATAGTGGAGACGCCACACCAGCCTCTGCAATACCTCCAAAGTGACAGAATCCAGGCCGGAAATGTGAGTAATTCCCGAATTACTTTGTGGATTCTGTCAATGCAAGGCTTTCCTGTGGAGGTCAGATATTGCCAAAACAAGAAGATTCCCCTCACGCAGGGTCTGGCTGACTTGCATGATTGTGCCAGAGAAAACTGTCTCGAGGACGAAAGTCTAAAAATCAAGGACAACATGGAGGCATACCTTAATTCCCCACACAAAGTCTTTGAAGAAGACAAGTGTGAGGGAATTCCCACTGTCTATGTGGATGGATGCTCTTACCATGTTGAAAACAACGGGGAAAAAGTACTGGTGGCCGGCGTAGGGAATGCGTAGGTGAATGAGTCTCCAGAACCCTCCGCTGGGTACAAAATCGGTCCCCGAAGTAGTCAAGTGGCAGAATTGATGACTGTGTATCAAGCCATCCTCACTGCTGTCCAACATCAACTCCACGAACTGGTCATAATCACAGATTTGGATTATGTACAGAATGGGTTCATGGAGCACCTGGTTAATTGGAAAACCAGAGGCATGGTATGTGCTAATAACAAACCCTTGAAACAGGGAAGTTAATCTAAAACATTGATGACCTGGTCACCTCGAATGGGATGAGCATCTACTGGAAAAAGATCAAGGGTCATTCCAAAGTAGAGGGACCAGACAAAACTGGAAATGACTTAGCTGATCAGCTGGCCAAAACCGGGGCCATCCAAGGGAATCTAATAGAGATTGAGTCCCTGTTGGGGGAAATCCAGGTCACTGCTATCACTAGGTCCCAGACCAATGCTCACAACGATCTTTCAACTGCACAATGGAGTAAGGAGACCCCTGATGCTGATTTAATTATGGCTCAGAAGGGGGATCCAATAATTGGTAAGTCTTACCAACATATTGAGGACCCTGAGAACTTTCCCCTGACGGATACCGACTACGTTGGGAAAGAGGACCTAAGAGTGTTGATGAAATGTCCAAAAATGTTCCGAATCCAAGACGGTTTGTTGGTAAGGAAATCCCAAGCTGGCCATGATCAGTGGGTGGTTCCTACCTCATTCCGAAGCCTGATGTTAAGTCACGCCCATGATGCGGCCACCGCCGGTCATAGGGGATGTCACACAACACTGGAAATCTTAAGAGAGGTTGCTTACTGGCCACACATGGGGCAGGACCTCCACCAATACTTGATGGGGTGTCTTGTGTGTGCACAATTTCAGCCAACATCCCTCACACAGCGGGCGCCTCTCCAAAAGAGGGGGATGACACTGCCATGGTCAGATTTGCAAATCAACTTCGTAGGCCCTGTGATTCGCTCGTCTAGAGGAAACAAGTACATGTTGACGGTCACATGCTTGTTTACCAAGTGGGTGGAATGTCTCCCGGCCCCAAACTGCAAGGCAGAAACAGCAGCTGCCCTGTTGATTAACCACATCTTTTCCCGTTTTGGTCTACCTCAAAGGATTGAGTCAGACAGAAGTAGCCATTTTACCAGCGAAGTAATGACTAAGATGTGGGAGATACTGGGGGTCAAAAGTAAGCTACATATTGCTTACCGGCCAGCTTCTTCTGGGGCAGTGGAGAGAGATACAACAGAACCATTGTGAGCAGATTCTGGGCCAAGTTGGGATATCCAATTACCTCTGGTCCTAATGGCCATCAGATCTACCCCTTCATCTGCAACTAAAATGTCACCGTTTGAGTTGATGACTGGACGCAAGAGCAGACGTTGATCAATGCCTCCACAACTCATGAGTATGTGGAGAATTTGAGGAAAAACCTCCAACGTGCTTTTGCCTATGCTCAGCGGAATCTAGAAAGATCAGCGGATAGCATGAAGACCCACTACGACCTGAAGACCACCAAGAAGGAATATAATGTGGGAGACCGGGTCTATCTATTCAATTTCCAAAGAAACCAGGTCAAACAGCGAAAATGTTTGCCTACATGGAAGGGACCGTTTGAAACTATAGACAAGGTCTCCCCAGTAGCTTATAAGATCCGCATCCCCAAAGGTAGTCTGGCGGAAGGGGAAGACAAGTGGGTACATATAAATCAACTAAAGTGTTGCCATCCCAGGCCCACTGTGCAGCAACTGGAGGAATCCTCTGGAATCCCAGAGGGGGCCGCTCCAGAGTAATTCAGTTCCAACCCTAAAATATCCCACATATAGTCTCTAAAATATCATGATTCTGGTATGAAAAGGTTTCCTGTTATATCTTGTTTTTTTAAAATAAGGCTGAAAAATGTATCCGGATGTATAAAATGTATATGTTCGCCACACCATTAATAGTGGTGGAAAAATGTCTAGGAATGTGTATTGCTGCTTTGCTTTATCATCCTAGGAGAGATGAAACCCGGAGACTGACCACGGAAGACGACCTGGAGACCGGGAGCAAAGATCCGAGGGGCCCAGGGTACCGCCCAATATTCCCATCAGGACAGGCGAGGAGAACCGATCGATCCAACCGGATGGAGGAAAAGATGCTGAACTGTGCCATCTGCGGAATTGGAAGAAGATGATGCGGACATACCAGCACGTGGATAAAAACATCCTTTGCACCCGACTCCCCCTCGATTCGAAATCAAAGCGCAGTCGGGCGGGGGGGCTTGTTGGGTGTCTTGACCCTGGTTCAAGTTAATATGCTACAACATTTGGTGCTGTGGGCTTAGAAAATCCAAGATGGCGGAAAACCCCACATTTGCGCCAGAATCCCCTAGAACCGCACAGTCTTTGCGCACAGCAAAATGGTCCCCTGACCTGCCACCCATCAGTGCTAAGGAATATGGTGCTGTTCAAAATCTGTTGTTATTAATGTCAAAAATGGATGCAATACTGGTGCTCACCACTACCAGAAAGCCGGCATTTTAAAACCACCAGACACTTGTGTAAAACTGAACAAATGAACCAAACAAGGCCAAAGAAAGCCTTACTAAGAGGTGGATACAATGTAAAACTATATTCTGAAATGACTTGAAGGAAGTAATTGTCTAATGTATGTATTGAAAATAGCTGGGGATGTCAGCAGCTTAAGTGAATTTGGGTTTAAAGCCACTAAAATCAAAATGTTTAGAATAAATGAGTGACCTACTTTTGAGTGTCGCATATGTTGCAATTGTTTAAATGTCATAGTTTCGAACTTAGAATCAGTGTTCTAGCTGCATGTGTAAAAATTGCAAGTTTGGTTTGAATGTAGAAAACTGGGAACCAAAGTGACATCTGGCTGAAGCCTGGCTTGAAGAGAGTGAATTCTGCCCGGCAACTACCACCGACAGGAGTTGAAACTTGATCAGCAGCTGTGTTCCCAGGCCTGGCTGCATTCTGCTGCCCCTGCCAAAAGGAGATGACACCTCTCTGATTGAATTAAGGGAGTGGCACCTGGGGACTGCAGGAAACTAAACAAAGCACTGTCCTTGGCCCAGGCAAATGTTAAATTAGGGGGGTCATAAATGGCTTCCTCTTGGAAGGAAGCGGGGAGGGGCACTGCATCTGTGAGCAAGCTGAGCTTGGGGGAATTGGATAAACCAGAAATTCCACCATGTGCTTTGGAAAACCACACCCCTTTGGGGCCAGAGCATCATTTTAAAAAGATGGATAATTCATAGTGCGGACTTGTAAAAATTATATAAATAACATCATCATTCTTGTGATTTTTCTGTGCATTTTAAGAGGTGTTAGAACTCTGTACCATGTTCTGAGGCAAAACCCCATGAATTATGGAGATTGCAGACACGGGGTTCACGCTAGAAAAATGAAAATTTACTGGAATATGTGTAGAAAGGCGGTATACATGTGTGCCATTTTTGGTAAACGTCCGATATTGGTAAACCAACTAAAAACGAAAATAAGTTGTCATTTTTGAATGCAAGCTCTTAGAAACATCAGAGTTGGAACAGAATGTACCATAAGTAATCTGTAATATGTACATGTAATGTCAACCACCTGTGTATCTGGGAAATATGTATTTGGATCGGAAATAGATTTGTGTGCAATTTGACAAGGGGAGGATCCTCTGACCATAAACCTACCTCATCACTCTGACTCACAACTCAGTTCCCCCAATCAAGGGAGAGAGGAGAACTGGGCCAATGATAAGTTGACAGGGACATTCACTTTCCACTTTCTTGCGGGACGCATTGCCGGGAGACTCCAGACTTCAAATCCATCAATCTCCAGAGACCAGAGATCCAGATAGACCAGAGATCCAGAGAGACCAGATCGCTGTGCAGTGCTGAGAGCTGACCCAGATTGCTGTGAGCAGAACCAGAGAACCAGTACCCAGCGGCGAGAGAACCGCAGCCAATCCTGACCCGATCCATGACAAAGTTGCATTCCTTTCCAAAATATAGTGTGAGTACTCAGCCAGAACTGTGCAAAACCAATCTCTTCGTTTGAAATAATCTAATTCAAACATTTTAACCTATCTAGAACTACACCATAGCATTGTGTGTCCTTCTGTGTCTTTAAAGCTGCAAAACTGTCATCTGTCATTCTGAAACTTAAAAATTTCATTTCTGAAAATCTACTTCCACAAAATCGTCTGTATCTCTTGAGCCATTTGTGATAAAAGTGAGATCTAACTTTTATTTTAAAGCTGAGATTCTAGGCTTTCCAACAAGCTCTAAATCGACTTGCTACTCCTTATACCTCCTCCGTAATTGCGCTCGACGCTTGTGACTAAATTGCTGCGATTTGACATTTTGCTTCATTTCAGCCACGTGTAAAAATATTTGTCTTTTATTTCCTTTACTGAAATTCGTTTGCAACCTGACTATCATTCATAGAGCATTGCTAAAGTGATCCTGAACTAATTTAAAGTAGCTATCACCCACCCTGAATCGCTTATAGGGAATTAAAATCATCTTTAGCATATTTTTCCCTTCTTTGCATACCACCTTTAAAGTACTTTGCCTGTGTTTAAAATCATCCCTGTTTCTCTAAGCTTGCTAGGGGGGAACTGAATTTGTATTGTACTGTGATTGTATTCCTTAAGACTGTGTGTGTTACTTCCACCTCCTTACATTGCAAAGAGGGGGGGTCAATTGCCAAAAGGGGAAAAGTGATTATATTATGTTTTGCTGAAATCATATCAAGTTTATTCCTGTGTTGCTTCTTTTCCACCTTCCATTTCCTTGAACCATATAAAGCATTCTCTGCTACCTTAGTCCTCTGTTCTTATTCATAAGTAACCAAGAACTGTGCTACTGTAGGATTACCTACTGCTAATTACTGCTCATATTCACCAGTGTGCTATCAATTATTAATTTATTATTAAAGTGTGATATATATCTATTGTTTAATTTTTCAAATAAATCTTTTAATTTGCAAAACAAACCTACTTCTTGGCTCAGTGGGGTCAGGGGGATTCTAAGAGAGGGGCGCTATACAAGGGTTCATCATCCAGATTATAACTTGTCATACAATTATATAAATAAGGGCTTCCCTTGAGCAATCCCAGACAAGGCACTGACTTAGTGGGAATGCTTGATTGGAGTCTTTGACATCTTTTAGCACTTCAATTTTTATCTTTTCGCGAAACCAGACTGGACTGTTTTGGGTTTCGTTGGGTGATTTGGGAAATAGAAGAATTTTTGTTTTCTTTTTGTTGATTTGTAAATTGTTGCTTTCCATATATATGGATAGGTTAGTTAATTGTCTTTGAAGACCTATTGCAGTCTGGTCCATGAGGATCAAATCATCGGCATACCACAGTCTTGACACTTTACTGTCTCCCAGCTTTGGCGGGAAAGATCGAATCATTTTATCTGACTCCTGAAAGTCTCCAATGAAGGCTATATAGAGGGCTGGGGCCAAAGGGCAGCCCTGTTTAACTGCTCGTTCCGTGTGGATCTGGTCTGAGAGTATCCCTTGTTGACTTAAACGCACCCGGAGTGATGTCGCTGTATGTAGAGCCATTATTGGTTCAAGTACCGGGCCCGGGCAGTTCCAGGTCGTTCATTTTGACCATAATTTGTTACGGCCCACCGGGTCAAAGGCCTGTGATAGATCCACCATCGCCATATAGACCTTGAGCGCGCCTCCCTTCACTTTGGCTTTAATGATATTGAGGATTAGGAGGTTGATCGTTGTACTGGCGCCCTTCTGAAAGCCAGTTTGGAAGGTGTCTGCTGCCGGGGATTTGTTGGCCCAATCTTTGAAGTGCCACAACAAAAGAGACGCAAAGATCTTTCCAATAATATCGAGCAAAACTATTGGTCTGTAATTGGCCGGGCTGTCTCTTTTCCCCTTTTTGAAAATCGGAACCAAAACTGCTTCCATCCAAGTTTTAGGAATTTGTTTCTGCTTGTGGCAGTGGTTGAATAGCTCGCTAATCGCTCGTGCCCAATCGTTTGGATGTTTTTTTAGATCTAGGTTAGTCAAACCATCAGGACCCGGGGCCCTTGATGATTTTAGATTAGAGATTACTCTGAGAATGTCTTCCACACTTGATAATTGAATCCATGGCTCGACATTCGAGGGTAGCATCTGTGGTGCCGAAGTTGGAGGAAGACGATAGAGTTCAGTAAAGTGCGAGATCCAATTTTGTTCAGTAACAGAGTTTGAGAGCGAGTGGGCCTTCTGGCCGTTTATGCTCTTAAGAAGGGTCCAGAAGTTTCTTGTGTTCCTTGAGGCCCAGGTGTTTAGCATGGCTTCTGCATCGTTCTGGTACAGAATCTGCCGCTGTTGCTTAAGCCATGATTTATAATGTTTTGCTCCAGAGTAGTAGGCAATCGAAGATTCTTGGGTTTTAGCTTTCTCACTTCTTGCCGCTTTGCAACCACTATGATGTTAAACGTGTGGTTGTAATTTGGCTGATTTTGTTTCTTTCCAGTAAAGCTCACTTTATGGGGAGCCAGTAGGGACACGTACTCAGGTCTTTTCTCCGCCATGCCTCTGCTTGTGAGTCCTTGTTTCCTGTGTAGTTTGTCCTTAAAAGTTCTTATATTTTCGGACGTTAGATGCAGCCGGTTTTGCTGTTTATTAGACTCAATGCCAGGTAAGTAGTACAGTTTTTCCGGAGACGCTCCACCCCACGACATATGCAGGAGTTTGTGGTCACTTTCGATGGTTTTTTGGACTTTAAAGGCGGTGAAATGCAGGATCAGGCCTTCTGTAATAAAGATGTAATCCAAGGTGGCGAACGATTCTGACCTTTCCCAAGTCGGGATTAGATTTCCTGGGTCTTGTAGTGTCGACACATTGTGGAACTTTCTCGACTTCATTAAGTTAGACCATGCTAGGCCTCTTTCGTCGACCAACGGGTGAAACAGTGGAACTAGGCCGTCTGCTGTCGCCGCCCCGCATTTTGCATTTAGATCTCCACATTTTATGATGTTAGGCACATCACAATCGACTGTGATTTCATCAATAGCATTGGCTACTGAATTGCAGAATTCTTTAATAGTTGTTCTCTCCGGGTTCCAACACAGGTTGATTATTGCCAGTTCTGAATTAGCCCAAAAGTCTTGGTCCCGGTCTTGATGGTACCTTGTAGTTAGAGTAGTAAGCATACCATACTCTTCTGTAATTTTTTCCTTCGGGGTAATCCCTGAGCCCAGGCGTATTGCAGTCAGTAAGCCTGCTGATAGTCTACCCAGGATAAACCTGGATGCTGGTGAGACTTCAATTGCAAAACCGTCCAAGGACGGTGTGTCCAATAGGCACGTTTCTTGTAGACATATCAAGTCAAATGAGCCCAGGTTAATGTCACTCGGTCTGGTTAGGTGGCGGTAGCCTCTTGTGTTCCATGATGCCATTTGCAGCACACTCTTATTAAGATGTACTGGTGGTTTCTCTGTATGCCTATTGCTATCAATGGAACCTTGAGCTCGCTGCTATTTCTTTTGGTTGCGGGTGAAGGTGTCAGCAATCCACTTCCATGGTTTAATTTCAGCCTTTTTTCGTTCAGTTCCGTATTAGAAGATGCCAACTCGGCTCCCATGAATTGTCTGTCGTGAGTTCACTCCACAGGTCTTTTTGGAATTATGGCTGTTGTATGATTTCCGTTTGTCCAGTTTTTTGAACGATCGGCAGGCGACACCATCCACTCCCTTTCCCTCCTCCTCAGTGGTTCTTTCCATCTGGAGCCTTGGAGCGGAACTTCTGATCTTAGTTCCTCGTGGCGCTTTCTCGAGGATCCCCTCTTGTACCTTCCAGATTCCACCTGGTCTGGTTCGGGATTCTGTAGCTGTTGTAGTTTGAGCCCTAGACGTTGAAGATCTTTCGTTACTTCTGTAGAAAGTTCGGTTATCACATTAGTTCTTATGTGAAGGTATGCTTTGGCTCTATGTTCCCGATGGTAAGGTTCAACAAGTTTGAAATCGTCAGTTGTTAAATGTTGAAGCTTGTCGACTTTCTCCAGTATTTTCAACACCGTCCTTAGGTTCAATATCAAATAGCTATCCTTCGCTGAAATTTGCTCCAATTTGAAAAGTGATGTTCCTGCTGATTGTACATCCTTCTTTGATTTGGCATCTTTATATCTTGTGGCCTCCTTATACGATGGCACTCGGAGCCTGCCAGACCGATAGTTTTGTTCCAGTCTTGAGTCACTTCCCCGATCAGATCTTTGATTTGGTACCTTTTCTGTTTTCTTTAGACTTTTTATTGCCTGTATATCCGCGCTTGGAGTATTCGAACGGGGCCTCTGATGACGATCGGTTGGGCCTCTCGCCCTGTAGTTTTTCTCCTCCTGGGGAGACAACGACGGCTGTTCTTTGGGGGCGTTATGCAATGTCTTAATTTCGGCCACTGGATTTTCAGATGGTGAAGGAATCACTTCCACGGAATCTGAATGCTGCGACAAGTTCATTAAGTCCGAGATGGTGTCCGAGTCGTCATTCATTTTTAATAAGAGTGACGGTCCCAACAGGCCTTGACTGGTTGTCGATGTGGGTCTATTTTTTTCCTGTGACTTCGTTGTCCTGTCATCCATAGTGCTAATACGTGGAGCCAGCGTACCTTTTGTCGACTTTTCATGTGTATGTGGTAAAGTGTTGGATGAATTACACTTCTTCATCTGCTTAGCACTCCCTGTAGACACGAGTGCGGTTCCCATAGTGGATGATAATGGGGAGGGCTTTGATGGAATTTTTGCTTCTCACCCTCTACAGTCTGAGTGGCTTTGATAGAAGAAGATTTGACCGTTTGGGCCAGTTGGCCTCTATTCTTAAGTCTCCCAATTTGACTATTTTTTCTTCCAAGTTTACTTGTATGATATTTGAATTACGTTCTATGGCAGTTAGGTACCCTTCAATGAAAGTCAATTTATCCCTCATAGTGGCTATCATTGAGGTGTTATCTTTAAGGGCCTCGTGAATTGACTCGTAGAGCTTTCCAAACGGATTTAGTGCTATCGTGAGGGCAGACATAATTGGTAGCAAGTCCGTTTTTTTTTTGAGGCAGTCTCTTTTTCTGAATGTCCTGAGATTTCACTTAGCCGTCTGCTTTTGGCCGGGTATTTAGACCTTTTTCACTTTGGTGCTGAGGAGGTCTCTCCGATTGCCTTCTCTCTGATGGTGTTGTTGGCTCTTGAGTAGTAGGCGGGGCGTCCCCAGAAGTTCTGCTGGTATTTCCTTGAATATGTGGTCAGGTCCATGCGTAATATTCCTCAGCTTGTGCTTGTCTAGGGATGCATTTTGACCTGACCCGTGCCAAAGCACCTGAAGTTTGAGCAATCGCCACTTCAGGCGTTGGGTCTAGGTCTGGCCTGTCTTTTGGCTTTTCTATGTTTTCAACTCTTGTACTCAGTTCGGTCTGGGGGTTCTGGGAGTTCGCTGTTGCTTGAGACAGGATGTTGATTAAAGTCACTGAGCTCTCTGTCTCTCTTCTCAAGTCCGTGTTTATGCCTGTTTGAATATGAAATGTAAGGCTTGAATTGGTCCCCTGTGGGTTAAGATCTGTTTTTCGAGCTTTATTCATCAGCGGAGGCTCTTGAATGGCCTCCAATATTTCTGCATCCGAAAGCTCAGGATCTTGGTCTAATTTCCTTTTATCAACGGGGATGGAAAACATTTTGATACCCCCTGGGTTTTAAGGCCTGCTTTACAATGTTTCTTTGTAGGCATTTTATCAAACCTGGTTTTTGGTTTGACATTGCCCTTGGTAAACAGAGTCTTTGTAGCATGATTGGATTTCTCTGAGGAAGTGGCCGAAGTCCCCGTTTCCCTCATCTGGACCTCGTCTGGGGTTGGAGGGCAGTCTGAGGCCGGATTAGAATTTGGGCTTGTAGTAGGAAAAACATGGGCTCGTCATATACCTACCCCGTCCACCGCATCTGCCACAGTCTGTTCTTTTCTCTCCTGTGATTCTGTAGCTAAGTCCTGCTGAGTAGAGTTTGCCCCATGGGTCACTTCAAAAACCGAGTCATCATCGGACCGCCTATTTGGTGAATCCACCTGGACCTCATTGTCTGTGTTCCAGGAGTCGTTAGAGCTGGTTCTTGTAGGCGTGGTTTTTGACACAGTCCGCTGAGGCTGCCTCGGCTCACCTGCGGGTAAGTTTAGTCTTTGATGAATTTGCGCCGTGATCGTTAATCCTTGGCCGTGCGGCACCACGGCCTTGTCGGTTGCATCTATCGGACTAGCCTCCAGAGCAGATGGATAGGGACAGGTCGCTGTTGGCGGATGCAAATTTTAATTGACGCTGTCGTTGGTTTGGACCTGGGACGTCGCCCCCGAATGTTTAGACCCCCGCTGCGACCGTCCTCCGACAGTCTCCGGCGGGGAGTCGCTCGTCAAAACGGTGAAACGGCCAGGCGCTTTCAGTAGAGTTGTTCTTGGGGGTAGGATGAAGTTGTTAAGTTTGGCATCTTCAGGTTTGTGGACCGAGGCCTCTGAGGCTTCCGCCGCCATCGTCGCTGATAGAGGCTCATCTATGGAGGGACCCTCGCCTTCTTCTTCCGCGGGAGCACGTACAATCACAGGCTGAGGAGACCTTGCTAGAGTCTGTGAGGCTGCGGTAGGGGCAGGGGCAGGGAAATGGCTTCCAAAATTCCCTGAGTATTTGCAGTAGGGAGACCTTTGCCTGCTTGGCAAGCCTTTCCTTCGCTGGCTTCCGGTTGTAGTTTGCTGCTTCGTAGACGCCGGCTTAGGTCAGCTTCAGTTGGAGAAAGCGGTGCCATGGGGCCAACTGAGATTGTAGTTGTAAGATTGTAATCGTATTAGATGGTGAGAGATAAGGTCAATTCTTAATGGAGGGGGGTCCGCTTACCTCGCCTCCCGTTTCCTGTCACCAGACATCAGACACACTGCTTCGCACACCGCGCAGCGCTCCGCGCATGCGCGGTGTATAAATAGGAAGTTCTTTAGAAGTTCTGCCGAAGTAAAAAGAGGACTGCAGCAACGATCCTCGTAGCAAAATGGAGGGCAAATTCGGCAGTGGTCTGTGCTCACGTCCTCAACCAGACACACTGCTTCGCACACCGGTCAAGTTCTTACATCGCCGGGTGGGACAAAATCCTGGTTTCACAACTTTAAAAAAAGTTTTTAATCCTGGGCAAATCATGCAATCTCATCATGCCTGAGCTACCAACATTGGCAGCCCATAAAAGCAATTCAGTTTGCAACTTTTCCTATAAAATAAAATCTACTCTCAAGAGTCACTGAAATCTACTTAATGATCATTATTGGTTATTTAAACAGCACTTTCGCCAAACCACTATACATAAAACATATTCACATACACTTATCACCCAACCAAAGTACTGATTTATCGACCTCGGAATTATGAATGGCTGTGTTGTCCTTGCAAGTATTAGAGTATTTAACCGGCAGATCACACACTCCCACACATCACAGAAGCGAGCGCTCAACCCACTGTCCTACCTTGTTACATATTTAAAATATAGTGTTGATTCATATAGTGTACAACAAACACACCTTGGCTTACACATTAAAACCTCTTAATGTTAATACCAATGATGCCATAGAGTACTGAAGATCAATGTCACTTTTTGTAATGTTATTTTCTGTGATGTTTCTCATGTCAAGCCATCCCATAGGAATTAGGGAGTCTGCATGTCTTTTGTTGTACAGGGCCTTCAAAAACCTAGGCAGGCCACTGCGGAAAATCTAACAGTCAGTGCCTCAGATTCCTAAGAGTTTTAATGTATTTTTTCACTATTCTGTGTATAAGCTAAATGCCTTTTGCCACAAACGATACCATAAGAGGAATGTTTGTATGATGCTAACTGTGCGTGTCACAAACTGCTTCTGATGTGCCATTGCCATCGGCCCTAAAGCGGCCTGCAAAATGATCTTGTCAAGGGAAGGTGACTCCCCCTATGTGGTGGAGGAGCAGGGGAGGATGGCTTACAGCGTGTGGCACAAAGGCTGGTAAAGGAATACTCCAAGGTCCGGGAAGGGATAGTGAAGGGGTGCAGCTTTGACAGAAACATCTGGGCAGGACCCCAGGGGACTTAAGTTGTGGGCCCAGCCAAAGGTAACCCCCAAGGCCCAAGGTCGGGAAGAGGGGTTGGGGGGTTTCAGAGTGGTACACAAAGGCCTAGAAAAGGGGAGATGGCCCCAGGGAAAAGAGATAATCGACCCAGCCCCTGTGAACCAGAAAGGGAGGGGGAATGGTGCAGTGGGGGCTAGAAAGGAGAATAAATGCCGGGAAATAATGACAGGCCATTAAGCCCCCAGGGCCTAGGTAACAGCAACATGGGTCGTTGAAGTGCGCAATGCAAGCAGGCAGGATGGGAGAGACAGGGGTAACACTTGGTTTTCCTGGCTGCCTATGTGATCGGATGCTGCAGAAACAAACCTCTCTCTTCTTTGCAGTGTGTCCCAGGCCTTCAGCATGCACGCACCTTCAGGAAAATTTACAGAGTGCAGACCATGACCACCGGCACCCTGCTAAATATAGGCCTGGTGGCCATGGCAGCTCCTTCCTCCTTGTAGGAGGCGCGTCCGCCGTACCTGATCTCCACTCAGGCCCGGACTGTCCTATAAGGCAGTAGGCCCATGGCTGAACCAAAAATGCAAAATGCTGGTGTGGGCCAGTTTTTTGGGTCAACGTGGACCACATTTTGGCCAAATGTGGGTCAGTTTGATGAGTTACTTCACTAGATGGCTAGTGTAGTGGTTTTGAAGAGAGGGTCCCAGGGATGCCCCTACTTGCCCCCATGAACATGACAGGCCGAAGAGCCAGGAATGGTCAAAGTCATCCATCCTAGTTCATACTAACTGCAAGTGCACCACTGGCTGACACGTACACAGAAAGGTATCCCCTCAGTCAGCCATTCAGACCTAATCCAGTGCATACCCTTTCAGGAACAGAGGACTCAATAGAGATTGTGGATGGAAATACCATAATGGACAGCCTCGATTAAGCACCAAGAAGCCACTATGCTGATGTCATTAGGGACACCACGACATAGCAGCGTTAGTCATAAAGCACATTAGCAGCCCTGCACTGCATTACATGAACACACATTTGCATATATGAAGAACATGCTTACACAGTTATATAGCTAGAGGACGGATACGTATACACACTGTCAAAGCTTTTATTATTTTTCTCATTAGCCAAATGCAGTAACGCAGAAACGCAAGACAACAAGAGATCCTGAGCAAGCTTGCAGATGATTATGGTGAATAACCATATGGGATTACCGGAGTGTACATGGAGCCTGTTAGGACCAGGTATGACTAACCTAGAGGTTACATAGACCAGTAAGAGTATGTAGAATCATATTATAAGTCTAAGTAAAATTGCAGAAGGCCTTAAGCCACAGAACACAAGACGAGAGGAGCTGGCTAAGGCTGCACGAAGCACAGCTCAAGCTGACAGCCAAGGTCAGAGATAAACAGTCACATTCCAATACCCAGGCGACAAGGGGACCAGCTGAGGAAAAATGAATAAATCCTCACAAAGGCAGACTCAAGAGCTCGGTTTTGTGGTCCACAAGCATGTGATGCAGCCACACTAGACAATGGGTATTCACCTGTGGTGGGAAGGAGAGCCGATCCCAGCAACCCATACGAAGAGTGAAACAGGTGTTGCAACTTGGAGACGCACTCTCATAGGCAAACGTGGTACACTACCAGATACAATTCAGACACATAGTCGTCTCACATCACCTTGAAGAGATGCACAAAGTTCTGAGAACTGAACTGGGTCCCAGGCCTGGGGAGACCAGCTCCAACCAATCACAAGATAGAAAATCACGGGTGGATGACAAGGGGCAAGAGCCAATGGTAAGCCCACTACTCTGCAAAAATGTTGTAATAGATAGTTTCCTGGGGACAGGGCAGGTCTGCCACCTGACATGTGAGGACCAGTAAAATAACCTCTATATGGGATGTCTATATGGGTTACCACTCTCAGTACCCAATCAGTACTGGGATAGTCTTTTTTGGGAAGGGCCCAGGTGATGACGCCAAACACCATCAAAGTCCTCTGTTTATTCTGGGGAAGGTTGTTGGGCCCTTGGGAGTCGGACAGACCCCCAGACAACCTCTGGCATACCGGAGAATGATCCCAATAGTTTTGACCAGTGCTGCTGAATAAATATTCTTTAGAATGCACAATTTGCATCACATTTTATCAAAATACTCCCCCTTGGGTGCTATTCAAACAGTGTCAAAAAAGGAATGAATAATCTTTTCCTATTTTGGGCCACTTTTTCATTGGTGCCTGAGATACTTTTATGGCCCAGTCCAACCCTGTCTCCATTGACCCAGAAATGGAGGAAATGGAAAGGTGGAGTAGGAGAAGGAGCTGGGTCTGCGTGTCTCTGAGAGACTGGGAAGGGGTGGTGCAGGGCACAGGGGCCCACTCACCATTTGTCTGCCTGGTGAGTGTTAAATCTATCTCTTTCATCCAGGCCGGTTACCAGAATGTAGTATGAAGTGGCATAGTTTTACATGTTCACGAATAAAGGATAACATAATGGAAGGATGTGCACAGTATCTGATGCCAATACCTGACCAGGGGCTACAATGGTAGTACCTGGGAATGTTAGAGTGAAGCTATCGTTTGATGAGTGAACCTATCATATGAAGCTGCACCTGGACACAAGAGGATGTACTGGGCAAACAGACTGTAAATAAACATATAATGCTGCACTGAATGGATGAAGCGTTAAATGGGCAGTGGAGGCTATTTCTGGGTTTATTGCTTAGTTCCTGGATACTTGGGTCAATTCCTGATAGATATGTTACTGGGCATGATAGGAAGGTGTGAGGAATTGCCATCTGGCAAGGGTGTAAGAGCCCTGGCTTTTTAGTTTTTTATCAACAAATAAAAAGATGCTGGTATTTCCATCTCTGACAGGGTCATCCGCTGATCAGATTCCCCTTTCATAAGCCCCCTGCCAAAAGCATAGTGAGTACCTGTGCTGCATCAGTTTCCTTATGAACAGTGCCTGTGCACCTTCTCCACCAGTGGGACAGAGCAGGGCCAGAGGTCACAGGTGCCCATCTGACAGCTGCAGTGACAGCCAGGATTCTGAAGTGCAGCGGCTGCATTAAAGATATGCACTACGGTACCAAAACCATATGATCATCAGTAGCATATGCTGGTTTGCAGGGTACATTCTAAAGAATAAACCATGCCTGATATAGGGCATGGTGCTGGCCATAATCATTACAGCCACATCCTATAGGCCCAATTCGACTGTGCAAGGGTCCTGTGCATACTCCCCAGACAGGCTGTAGCTTACCCTACTGGCAGGAATGTAGCCTGGGGCGGAAGGTGTTGCCTCCATTTGTTCCTTTGTAGGGGCAGGTAACACCCTCTCCCAGGGACAGCCACTTCACAGGAAGGTATCCTGGGAACAGGAATCAAAGGGCACACTCATCAGGGTGCTGCAAGGCCTTTGATCCTATTGAGAAGGTAAGGAGCGGGGTTAGTGTAGACAAGGAGAGCTCTCTTCAGGGAAGGAGGGCTCCACCACCTTGTTTCTCTCTGCCTTTGTCTCTCCTTCCTGTCCCCTCCACTTCCTCTAGCACAAATCAGTTTGGATGTGATGTCAGAACAGCAAAATCCACTTCTTTGAAGTACAGGGATTGGACCCCTAAAACTGGCTAACTTTAGTCCAATCACCTGTGGACCTTTAACTTTAAATGAAGAGGTCTCTCACCTCTTCCTTGGATCATCTTTTGGACTACAACTATGGAAGAAGATTTCATTGAACCTCTCTTGGGAACGTTGACTTTCCAGAGCCCTCCACCAGTGAGTTGAAGGCTTTGTTTCCAAAGCAGAAGTGTACTCTGTTCCCTACCCATTGGCACATTGGGGGTGAACCTGCTGCTGAAACAAGACCTACCTCTCTGCCAGCCACACTGCTGCAGGACCTCAACTTGGCGTAGGACCCCTGAAGGTGTGCACATGCCTCCTATGCTGGGAGCCAGTGAACAAGGACTAAACTTGTCCCTGAGACCCGAACTGGGAATCACAGCATCCCGAGAGCCAAGACAGCCAAGAGAGCTGTGTTTCATTGCATCAAACTGTTCAATTCAACAAAACAACAGGGTAGGGAAAAAGGCAACCTATGATGTGGCAAGAATAGAAAGTTTAGCAGGGTGAAAAGCAAACTGTACAAATTCACAGATAAAAAATGTGATGTAGATATGAATAGCAAATCTTTATTTCATAAATATTAAAAACCAAACAATTGGATATGATACATACAAGAATGCCAATCTACAAAATACAAATATAAAAAACATAGAGCGTAAACAAACACAGTAAAAATACAGTGTAAACAATCAGGAGGATTTGCAAAATATGCAAAAAAAATGGCTTGTATACTCTCGAGGTAGGGATAGTCTATAATATATAACACCTGAACAATGTTAATAAGGTCTATAATTCATCATCTTGAAGAGTGACTATGACTCAGTGTAACAGGACTTTTACATATACATTTGCAATTCAGCATTGGCCAACATTCAACATGTTTCTGTTTATAATCCCATGCGTGGTGAACATTCTTCAGGAGCAGTTTAATTGGGTCACTTATAATGCAGGGAATGTAGAATTATGACACCCTTTAATCACTCTGGACTAAACATGGAGATAATATCTCATGCAGACATTTGACTTCTTCCACACTATAGGATGCCAAAGGAAAGAAACAAAAATAGCCATTAGTGCTACCATAAATGTAGGGAATTAGTTAATAAAACCCTCCTCCAGAGGGAAGGGTATAAGTTCCAAATGTACCTCGGGTGGATAGTGGGGTAGCAGAGTTTCACAGGAAGGACCTCCATTCTTAAGCCATAACCGTAAACAATTTGTGGAAACACACAAAAGTTTTTAGAAACTACAAACCACCCTAACATGTTCGTTCTCAAAACCTCAAACACAGTTTAATAAGTAGAATAATGTAACATCACATAGTTGTTGATGTAGACTGAAAATCGCCACGTCTAAATCTCGTGGGGACTCCAGTGGGGAGAATGCCAAAGGTCCGAAAGAGTCCACTTCTCACTGCAACATAAAGGAAACTGAAACATAAACCCAACAGCACTTGTTATCATGCTGGGAACAAACAGCATGCTATGCTCTGAAAGCATATCCCATGTAAAATTACTCCACTTACCTCGCATGCAGAAAATCTGTACTAATCGGTAAATCCCATGAAAACGGCCCCAGAGAGGCAACCGCATGCTCATCCTTTACACATGCGATGGTCTTGTCTGGATGAGACCTTATGGGGGAGGAGAAGAAGCTCCGTATAAGTACACAGAAGCAATTTTATAGTTGGAAAAGTCGCTCATGCATCGGACCGTAGTGACTATGTGGACAATCGCACAGTAAATATATGATAATGCAAGCTCACAGTAAATATGATAATACAAGCAGAACGCAGTGCTGCACTTGGTTGCCAGGTAATCATTGAGTGAGTGGACACGAGGCATGCTGCAGCACATCTGTAAAATATGGGCTCTGTTCACCCCTCATTGTAATCTGTGTCCCTCTAAAGAGTGAACAGGGAGACAGGAGGCTTACCGGGAAAGCAGTGGTTTGCTCAGTGCGGTATGCACAGTCTCGAATGCCGCATACAGTCAGTGTATACTTGGATGGGAATACTGTTCCTAAACAGTCAAAGTAAAAACGCAGGTATGTGACCAAGCTCACCTCCTACTACCGCTACACGCCTGCCAAACAGGAGACAAGCCTGTAACATGAAATCGCTTAAAAATAGTTCATGGGCCCGACTACCCACTCACGTGGGTCCATTCATTAGGGTCCACAAGCACTAAAGTACCCAGCCTAAGTGGATACAGGAAGGATATCAGTCCTCACAGGGGAAGATGTGTCCCCATACATGACCCAGAGACTCTAAATGAGACAGGTAATAAAGGTGATTGCTGTGAAACAGTAACCAACCCTGGTGCAGAAGCAAAGTATAGATAAATGTATCTATATATATATATCGCCGGAGCACCCTAAATAAATTGGAGCGAGGAGTGCAAACCCTTTACTTGATTTTATGCCACTCCCTTTGTGTTACTTTTAGTCAGGAAAATCAGCTCTTGTTCACGTTCAAAAAGTTTATCTTCTCTCCCTTACGGATTGGGTCCTTTGATCATTTGTAACACGGTCCACTCGAAATCTTCCCAGCCATGATTATTGGCCATAAAGTGTTTGACCATAGGCACTTGTTCGATCTTATTTTTCAGCTCCAGTGTTCTATGATCCTAGTCTTGATTTTCCTATTGGTTTTACCAATGTACTTAAGGCCACAAGGGCATGTAATTAAATAATTACATGATCCGTGTTACAATTCAAGAAGCAATTCAGTTGCAATGGTCTGTTGGTGCCAATATCGGCATCCTTAGATTTTTAGCTAAGCTTACATACTACGCAGATGCCACAAGGATAGTATCCCAAGATTGGGTTCAGAACCCAGATGGATGTGAGGGTCAATGCATTAGAGGTCTTATTGTGGAGTTTACTTCTACGAACACAATTGCCTATAGAGATACTCTTTCTGTAGTCAAAAATTGGTCGGTTCAAACGATGCTCTGATGATGCAAACACCTTCCAGTGTTTGTTAATGATATTTCTTATGGCCAAGCTGTGGTTTGAGAAAGTTAAAACACAAACCAACCTATTTTCCGTAGTTTTGTGTACTTTGGTCTCTAGCCAGGCTTCTGAATTGTTAATGTAAGCCCTCTTGGCAGCTTGCCTAACAAGTTTCTTAGGGTAGCCATGTTTTCGCAATTTCATGGACAAAATATTGGCCTCATTCTCAAAAGCCACCTTTTGACTGCTATTTCTCTTTAATTGTAGGAATTGTCCAAAGGGCAAATTGTTCCTGGGGTGTTTAATATGGTGGCTCGTGTAGTCCAAAAGCAAATTGCGATCCGTTGGTTTGTGATATAGTTTGACCAATAAATGACCATTTTCATGGAAGATGGAAATGTCCGAAAAATTGGAGAAATCATTACTTATATTCTTGGTGAATTTAAGGCGGCGATTCTGGATGTTGATCTGCTTGAAAAAAATCTTTCAGCCACCTCTACGGATCCTTCCCAGATAATCAAGATGTAGTCAATGTAACATGTCCAAAGTTTTATAAGGTGGCGAAAAGTATTGGAGAGGGTATATATTATGCCCTTTTCAAAGGTTTCGACACACACATTCACCAGGCTCGGGGTTATGCTCGGTCCCATAGCTGTACCCTTGATTTGCTGATAGAAATTAGCCATAAATTCAATCGTTTTTTGTCAGAGCCATGTCCACACACCACATAATAAATAAGTTAGGAACTGGGTCATCGCTCAGGAGTACTTCCTCTATAACCTCTGGTGTGGCTTGTTGTGGGATATTGGTACAGAGGGATGCGATGTTCAATCCAATTAGTAAGTTATATTCTTGGTCAAAATCAATGTTTTCAAATGTTTTAATTGCATCAGTCGTATCTTTAAGATAAGAGGTCATATTACTGACCAAACCCTTCAGGTAATGGTCAGCGAACTTTGACAGTGGTTCAAGGACCGAGTTGACCCCTGCCACTATCAAACATCCAAGGGGATTCTGAAGGGTTTTGTGTATTTTGGGCAAACAGTAAATCATAGGCACTGTAGACTTCTCATTAACTAGAAATCCTGCTTCCTGTTTGCCTATCCAACCCCTTTGTTGCGCTTTGGTCACTTTGAGGTCAATAGTTTTTAACAGTGCCTTAGTCGTATCTTCAGGAAGGATTTTGTAACACTCTTCATTGTGCAGTTGGTGTAGGTATTCTTTGGTGTGTGAAAAACCTAAAGGCTTTCCCTACCTACTCCCTGTGGATCCTCTTCTCAGGTGGCCAGGGGATGGCCATCGCTGTTGAATCCAGTCACTGGGGGTGGACAAGAGAGGGAGGATCACCTGGGTAGGGAGTCCTCTGGGATTGGAGGGGAGGAGCCCAAAGGCGAGACATTGTATCCCACTTCCCCTACCTGACATTTCCTCCACCTTCACAGGCTATTATGAATAATGTCCTGTTACCCACCCTTGCAACAGATACCAAGATAAAACAAAGGCATAGGAGAACCAGGAAAGGGGAATTAAACGTATTACCTCATGTTTTACAGCAACATGATTATTCCCCTTTTCTTGACAGTACTTTACCTGATTTTCCCACAATTACTAGGGAACACTAGAACTCCCATAATTCAGTTTCCCCACTCAGGACTGGGACAAAGAAGAACATGTTGGGAGTCATGGGGTTTATCCACAGGAATCAATGGGCAATGGATTCCGATGGGCATTCCTCATTTTGTCCCTTTAATGTGGTCAGGCAGAGTCAGGCAGGGCTAGGTAACTGCTCCCACCTGACTCCAATTGACTTTCCCACCAAGTATAAATGGTGGAGCACTCAGGCACACTGTGCGCGATCTCCGGATGCTGGAAGGACCGTGAAGACCAGGAGGAGAAAGCAGCAGCTTGGAGAACCTTGGAGAGCCTGGAGGAGGACAAACTGCCAAGACACCGAGCCTGTCAGTACAGGGGAGGCTGCAGTGTGGGGAGGGAGCCATGCCTCCAGGCAGCCAAAACACCAGCTGCAGTTTACTGGCAGTGTTTAAGCCAGTGCTTGCTCCCTGGGTAAGCTACAGAAGCCTAGGTAGCTGAGGGGTAGGTGGTGAGACCCTGACCTCAAATTGATCCCATTTAAGGACCTGTCAGCGGACCACCACTAAGGGTGAGAGGTGGAGGCCCAGTGGCTTGAGGGGAGCAAAAGCGGGATAACCTATCTGTTTTGACAAGAACATTGTAGATTCTGAGAAATCCCCAAATCACCAAAAGACTGCCGCAGGGAGCTGGCGAAGTGGGAGCAAAATTGTGAAAGCGCATTATGGGACTTGCAGTTTGAGAAACTGCGAAACAAAAGCTTCAGTAAAGACAAGTCTGGTGAGCGAGGCTGGGGACGAGAAGAACCAGCTCTTCCGAGGCTGTTGCGAACCAGGCTGTGGAAGGCCAACAGGCTGATCAACAGTGGAACTGATCAAGAGAAAGCCATTCAAGATTTCCATGCTATCGGGAGGCCGCAAGCGTTCGAAAAGCAAAGCCGATCGAGCGGAGGAAAGAAAACTTCAAGTTGTCAGAAAGCGGCCTGCGACCCTCCCAGGTGAATGGCGGAGTTGGGGAGGAGCAGAAGAGACGTTGGTAATGGCCTTGAGCTGCAGAAATGGGATGAAAGAAATCCAAGTAATATAGCTGGCGAGTTATCGAGGGAAACAAAAGTCTGGTTGATGTTAAAGGGAAAGTGACTGTAACTTGTAAAGTCGAAAGTTGCGTGTGTGCCGATAAAACACGAATGAAGAGGACAATTGTTAAAAGACAAAGATACAAAGTAGGAGAGTGGTCCTGCGAGAGAAAGTTGCACATTCTAAAGTTTCTGTGAAATGTTTATGGAATGTGAAATAGATTGCAAGCGGAGGGAAAAGAAAATCACAATAAGTAAAGAAGATTGAATAGGAGGAAAGTGATATTTGTCAACTGTGAAATACGCCAAGGAGGCAAAAAGTAAAGTGAACTGTGAATTATGCCAAGAGGGCAATAGCAAACAATAAGAACTGTGGAGAAAGGCCAACAAGGCAAGTGAGGGAGAATATAACTACAATTACCAAGAGGCATTGTTGCTACCAGAGAAAATTACAAATTGAAGGATTGTTGAAAGAGAAGTCGAAGTGGTAATGCAGTGGTCTATGTAAATTCCTTGCAGTCTCGAAAGTCTTCAACAGTGAGAAAGATATATGAGATAAATCCGTGGGGAAGGGAACCCTTACAAAAACAAGACAGGCTCGAGCCTGGCAGATGGACACCTTTCCAGAACTGTAAGAAATTGAGAATATATGAACTGAGTATTAATAACAAGGCCGGCGAAGCCTCAAGAAGTGATTGAGCTACCTAAGTTGAAATCCTAAGGGTGAACAGTTCAATTGTACCAGTAAGCCAAAGCATTCAAAATTGACCGTACTGTGCCATCCACCCATCCTTTGTGTTTTGAGAGACTCTCTAGACCCCTCGGGGTGTGGGGATGCTGAACATGGGGAAGGGAGTTGGTGCTGAAGCCATTCTGACATTTCCTTTTTGAAACACTATTTTCACTGAAGCCATTCTGACATTTCGTTTTGAGACACTATTTTCATTTTTGTATTCCCTTAACGCATTTGTTATTCTAAGAAGGAGGGCAAGGTTAGGTTTTGTTAGTATGGGTCTTTTTATTTTGACTAGACTGACGTGGACTTTTTGTTTGTTTTAATGGTCGAGATTAATGACTCCGATTCTAGAGATAGGGCAAAATAGGCAGTTTCCAAACCCCTTTGAGTTAAATGAAGGTGTTTTGAAACTTGCATCCATTGTGTCAGTGTCTGCTTTTGATACCATGCCTTCCTCACAGGTGTAATCGTCTTTATTAAGGACAACTATACCGCCACCATTATCAGCTTTTTTGATATGGATGGCATCGTTAGTGGCCAATGATTTAAACCCTGCCCTTTTGTTGTGACTAAGATTCTGAAAAAAATGTTGTTCAGAAGATTCAAGCTGTTCAATCTCTGCCAACACTTTATGTTAAAAAAACAGGGATTTCGGCCTAAGCATGTTAGCCGGTGGTTAGAAAGTGTAGGGTTCACGCAGGCCTGTACAGTTAGAGGACGATGGATACTCAGTTTTGTCAAGAACCGCTCATATGAATCTTCCTCATGAACTTGAAAAGCTCTCCTCTAAATTCAAAAGGGTCATGTTTTTTGGTAAACATGAACCCTAGCCTTCTTCTGTAGGTGTTAGGATGTGGCTCGAGAGGTTCACTATGAGTGATTCCCGCTCCTCGTTTGTTTTCGATTGTCCTCCCATCCTCTGCTGTTTTGGCCCCTGCATAAAAAAGGCCTAGTAGTTATGTTCCTTCCTCCTCTTCCTGGCTGTCTGGTAAATTGTCCTCTTGTCCTGTTGTTTGGCTTCTTCCCTACAGTACCGTCCCCAGTCCTGTCTGTCTCGCTGCTATCGTTACTGGTACTATACGATGTAGCCCTGAACCGTATGCATCTATTTTTATTATTGAGGCTGGTTGTTTGGTAAAGCGATGTGTTCCAGTGCCCATCTTTAGAATAGGGAAAAGCTTTTTCATGGCAAAATTTCGCCAGATTCTTTTTTAATCTTTGAATCCGTTCAGAGGTGTTCTTTTGCTTGAAATCTTTCATTTTCTTGTAGTTGTCAAGAGAAACTCTTTTTTTGATGTTGTCTTCAATCTTGTTAAAGTCAATTTCCATTTTTTGTGCTGTTTAGCTTTTTCATTAATTAAAATCAGCCAATCCCGGCAGCAGCGGTTGGCAATATAACTCCATTGTTCCTTAAATGTATCATTATCCAAAACAATCTTGGTTCATTTTGGAAAATGAATCCTTGTGGCTGCGATTTGTTTTTGAGATACTCTAGCATATTAGCTCCATGTAGCTCAGTTCAGATAAGCCTTTTCCGTAGTTGCACTACTTCATCCCAATCATAAGGCATTTGCCTATTCTCTACAGAGTCACTCACACTTAAAATGGAGGTCGCTGTCATGAGTGCGGCTGCATCATCATCAATGAAAGTTAGTAGTCTGACGTCTGCCATATTGAACTGTATAAAAGCCTAGAGAGGTCAGGAACACTGGGTGAAAACCACTCAATAAGTTCATGTGACAGAGCTGCCACAATGTATACAAAAACATAAAGGGAACACTGTGGCATATCAGTTTAAAAAATAAACATGCAGTCCCAAAACCTTCCCGGTCATTAGAACAATTCAATAAAACAACAGGGTAGGAAAAAAAGGCAACATATAATGTGGCAATAATAGAAGGTTTATCAGGGTGAAAAGCAAGCTGTGCAAATTCATAGATATAAACTGTGATGGATATATGAATAGCAAATCTTTATTTCATAAATATTAAGCAAAAGAATGGCTGATACATACAAGAATACAAATCTACAAAATACAAATATAAAAAAATGCAGAGACTAAACAAATACAGTAAAAAATACAGTGTAAACAATCAGGAGGATGTCCAAAATATGCTAAAAAGTGACTCGTGCACTCACGAGGTAGGGCTAGACTTTAATAAATGAAACCTGAACAATGTTAATACAGTCTATAATTTACGATCTTGAAGAGTTATTATGACTCAATGGAACAGGATTTTTACATATGCCTTTGCAATTCAGTATCGGTCAACGCTCAACATGTTTCTGTTCATAATCCCATTGTGAAACCAGATTGTATGGAGAAGCCTGGTTTGTTATCATTATAGAATCATTACCCATTTAGGGATTTAGTTATCCATCATTCATTCTGATTAGTAGTGACATTAGTAGTGTGATTACTTATCCATTATCCACATATTATGTAGCCATTTGCATTTGCTAGAGAATGAGGCCTGTTATATTTGAAGTGCCTTGGTAGAGACATGTAGACGTATGTAGAGACTGACTATTATGTATTATTTATGCATTGTAGAGACCCCACGCATGAGTGTGCACTTAGAAGCATGCATTGAGCATTGAGTATATTGCTTGACATTGCGAGAGAGAGAGTACACGCTAGAAAGCATGAGGCCTATGATTCCTAAGCCATCCTGAATGAGACAGAACAGAAGCGCCGCTTGGTTCTGTGGAAGAATGTTTTGAGTTACAGTGTTTGTGAATGTGTAAACAGTTTGGTTGGCAGACAGAGATTAGACATGACTCTTATCCGAGTGGAGAATCGGAGAAGGGCTGGCTTATCAGGCCCTGGGTTGTGCTCGCAGACCGAAAAGGTAGGGGCAGCAGGGAGTGAGTTGCCTCAGAGAGAGACACGGATAGAGTGATTTTAGAAGCTAACAGTGGATTGAATAGAGGAATATGGGAGATAGGAGGTTGGTATGGTAACACGTAACACAGATAGCATGTACAAGATAGGCTGAAATGTCACGATGACAGAACACGCAGTGCATCACAGACTTTTAGGCACTGCTCGGATTTAGAAATGCTGACAGAGAAAGAGAGGGCATTTTAGCTTAGAGAGACATGTAACCATAGAGATGTATGTACATCATTTGACACTATAACTGAGCAGTAGGAGTGTATGCTGGTCTCTGAGATTTTAGATGTAGATGGAGCTGACTATGAGATCGAGGGAGATGTAGATGGAGCTGTCTATGAGATTGGAGAGAGTTGTTTGGTTGGTATGAGATCGAGAGGCGAATGAAAGGAAGTTGCCATTGAGAGAGAAGTGTTTTGGTGCAGCAGAATCCGATGGCTTTGGAAGTTCGGAAGCTTGGGGAAGCATTCTGATGAGAGCAGAGTTTGAGAGCTTGGCAGAGGGAGCTGGAGCGGAGAGACATGGCAAGAGGGGAGTATTGCTGATATGAGGCCTAATTGATCTGAATAAGACACGTGCCAATGGAGAATTAGGACAGACTCTCACACAGAGCTTTGGCTGACATGGAGAAGGGGAAATTAGACAGGGATTGTCTGAGAGAGAAAGTGTGATGTGTGAAGTGTAGTGAGGATTGGAGGGGAATGCTGAATGCTGATGCTTGCATTAGGCTGCATTAGCATTATAGATCCAGCTAATCAGATTATTTTCATTAGAAGCCTGTAAGGCTTACATTCATTGCATTGCATTGTAGATTTGCACCGAGAGCATAAAAGATGCAAAATCGAGATTTGCATGATAGTAGTGTTTGCAACATGCATTGCTGTGCATGAATAAAAATGTTTTATTGTTGAATCGATTCATGTGTTTTCTTTGTGTCTTATGTTTGTGTGTCCATAGCATAGTAATTTAGGAGTAACACAGTGCATAATCGCACTGAGATGCAACAGCAGATGGGGCATGGTGATCCACACCCCCGAGGTAGATTTGGAGATTAGCAAGTAGTTGCCCAAAAGGGGCTAGGCCGGAGGTACTTTTGTTTTAGAATAACAAGCTAGCGCCCAACGTGGGGCTTCAGAGATGCTGATTGATAACATGGAACAGAGGGTTTAGTCCACTTATCGATGAGCTGACGTCGAAGTTTGAACATCGTGTGCAACTGTGTTGTCTGTTGGTTCGTGGGAATAGATGTTTTGTTTTGGGGCTGTTATGAATTAAAGCATGCTTTGTCCACACATAGTCCACACATGTCCACACATAGGGCATAGTGATCCACACACACCGAGGTAGATTTGGAGACTAGCAAGTGGTCGCCCATAAGGGGCTAGGGCGGAGGTAATTTTGTTTTAGAATAACACCATGTGGGGTGAACATTCTTCAGGAGCAGTTTATATGGGTCACTTATAATGCACAGAAACTAGAATTATGACACCCTTTAGTTACTCTTGAATACACATTGAGCTAATGTCTAATGTAGCCACTTGACTTCTTACACGCTATAGGATGCCAAAAGAAAGAAACAAAAATAGCCATTAGTGCTAACATCAGTGCCATCTTCCCCTGTGAGGACGGATATCCTTCCTGTACCCACTAAGACTGGGTACCTTAGTGCTTGTAGACCTTAACGAGTTGACCACACGAGTGGGTTGTCGGGCCCATGTACTATATTTAAGAGATTTCATAATACAGACTTGATTCCTGTTTGGCTGGTGTCTAGCGGTAGTAAGAGGCAAGCTGGGTCACACATCCATGTTTTTACTTTGACTGATTATGAACAGTACTCCCTTCCAAGATGGGCATCCTGTAGCGACCGCGGACACATCTATTTATTTAGCACCAGGGTTACCATGGCGACCCTAGTATACACTGATTGTACGTGGCATGCGAGACCGTGCATACTTCACTGAGCAAACCACTGCTTTCTGGATAAGCTTTCTGTCTCCATGTTCACTATTTACAGGGACACAGATTACGATGTGGGGTGAACAGATCCAACGTTTTACATTTGCGCTGCAGCATGCCTCGTGTCCATTCACTCAATGGTTACCTGGCAACCAAGTATGATGCTGAGTTCTGCCTGTATTATCATATGTTTACTATCAGCTTGGATTATCATATATTTATTGTGACATTGTCCACGTAGTCACTGTTAAAATGGATTTTTGAACTCTGACCTAGTAGGCAGAGGTTCAGAAGGCAAGCCTAGTTTCTTGGAACAGGGTAACCTTCTGGACAAGCCAGACCGATCAAGGTAGCATTGGCGACGGTCAAGAGTAAGGAAGTCATTACGACCTAGGCGGTAAGGGGTTAACAGCGCCGGTAAAGGTGCCGTAGCCATCAACCCCTTACCGCCCCATTACGAGTCTGCTCGTGGGAACCCGCTATGCCTGGTTTTACCAGGCACCCTTAGCAGGTCCCACGAGCAGACCGGGGTGCTAATAACGGGCCCGTTATTAACAGGCCCGTTGTTAGCACCCTCCCCATTCCCATTGAGCCCTATGGGGGCTCTAATGGGAATGGGGATAGGTTCCTTGAATGAGGAATTACTGGGCCCTCCAAGGTCGGAATGGCCCGGTAATTCCGCATTGATGGAACCCAGACCCGGACCCGGTACCTGGTAAGGGGTTAGCCATGCCGCTAATAGCGGCATGGTTACCTCCTACCTCGTAATGATCCCCTAGGTCTCAGGAGGGGTGATGGTGATCGAAAGCCCACAATGAGCACACAGAGTAAACAACACCACAAATTACTCTCAGTCAGGTGTATGCATCAAAAATACATATACATGTATGAAAGGCCTTTTAAATCAAACACAGAGCACATCTCAGCAGTATTAACAAAACCAGCAAAACACTAACTATTAAACATATATACAGTCACCAATTGCCAAAAGGAATAGTGCACAGTATTGATCCACAACCTGCAAAGAAAGGGGCCACACAGTGCGGACATCATTTAGGCAGTCTTTCACAATTCAAACACCCTAACTAAGAGGTTAGCTCAAATGTAATTTCGGTGCTGGCACAGGCGATCATGTGGTTAAGTCAAAACGGGGTCTCTTCAAGGGGCTGATGCGACTCAGGAAGGTGGGTGAGGCAGTGAAGGATAAATTCCCACTATTCGAGGAGGGTCTCCCCAAGAGGGCAGAACAGGATCCAAGAATTGGGAATAGCTCGGTAGCGCAGGCTACCTCAATAAAGAAGATTGGCCCTCAGGGGTCACTCGTGCGTAAAAGTCTATGGATGTGCCAGTATCCACCGGTAAGGGTGGCAAGTACTCACCGACCCTCGGCACATTCTGGACCAAACTTCGGCACTCCAGTCCACTTCGGTCACAGGTTCAAATCCTGCAGTTGCACGGCTCTGTGACTTTCAGGGGCTGCGTTCCGGGAACGATTCTGTGGCAGCACACTGCTGATTTTTCCTCTCCTGGTGAAGGGATCGGGCCAGTTCCACTGCAGCTAGTCTGAGTGCACAGGGGGCACAGCAGCAAGGCACCCAAAAGATGGTCACCACAGCTGGGTGACACAGTGACTGCGTATGCTTGGATTCAGGCGTACTCTCCTAATTCCAGACTTCGGAATGCTAGGTGTACGGAACTCGACAGGAGAGTGCCTTATACCCAGAGTTTACAGTCTCCAAAGGCTCAAGTCGAAACTCTAGATGGTAGCGGTTCCAGGGCAAAGGTACCTACGGGCTGGTCAGTTCACTGGGCGGTCCAGGAACACTTCCGAAAAGGCTCGCTTACAGGTTAAGTTGGAGGTGCCGAGAATAGTTGGTCCCACTATTCCAATGGGTCAAAGCGCCCTTGCAGGCCTTCTAGGTTCGATCATAAACAGGGGGTCCGACGGGACAAAAGTGGGCTCAGGGTGCCAAACCTTCCAGCCGGTCACGGCTATGCTTCTTCGGTTCAGGATACTTGGTTCCTTTAATAAGTTCTGTGTGAACTCAGAAGGTCGACCTGAAATGGGTGTAAGATTCCTTCTCTTAGACAAAATCTCCTTCGCGCCAAACAAAGAGAAACCAATAGGAGATCTGCTCACATACAGCCATCCCAGACGTGGACCAATCACGGACCAGAGTGGTCCCAGTCATCCCAGCACACCAGACATCCTGGCACCTAGGATATATATTGGAACTAGACAGTCCAGCCCACATCCTGGAGGCACGCACACAAGGCATGCAGAATCACGCGAAAACTTTGGTTTGCGTCTGGGTCTGCATGACCAAATAAGGAATTTCCCAGGTCTGCGCGACTTGGGAAGGCAAAGGGACAAGATGGCCAAGGGACAGAACAAAGGACCTTGTGGCATGGCCATTCTAAGCAATGGCCACTGTCCTGGGCCAAACGAGGTAAACACGCTATGGACCATGGAAAAGAGTTGAAAAGACATAAAAAGTAACAGCTGCCACCAGCTCTGTCCTGTGCAAACCTGTACATTCACCAAAAATCCTTTGAGGGTGTCTAGAGCTTTAAAATGAAAAAAGGGACCCCAGCCACTGTACTGTGAGGTACTTTGTGCACTGATAAAATGTTACTAAAGAATAGCAACAAAGTGAAAGACTAAGGGAAACAAAGTCTCCCAGTACTGACTCTCTTTAGGGTATGTCAGTTTACCCATTACAAAATTAGCAAAAGCCCAGCGGAGTACAGCAGAAAGCTGGTCTCCATTAACAACAGTCAGGCTAGGATGCTCAGACAACAGCAAATGTTGGGGGTACACAACTGAAGGGAAAATTACCCATAAATGGAAATCTTTCCTAACAGTCAATATAGTGCCGATGCCTGAGCGACTTTTCAAACTATAAAATTGCTTCTGTGTACTTAGATAGAGTTTCTTCTCCTCCCCTATATGATCCTCATCCAGACGAGACCCTAGGTGTGTGTGTGAAGGGTGTACACGAGGTTTCCTCTCCAGGGCCATTTTCCTGGGACTGCTGTCTAAACTTTACTGCTTAGTATTTTCTCCATGCTAGGTAAGTGGAGCCATTTTACATGGGAGACGCTTTCAGAGCATAGCGTGTCGTTTGTTCCCAGCACAATAACAAGTGCTGTTGGGTTTATGTTTCAGCTTCTCTTATTTTGCATTGATAAAGTGGACTCTTTTGGACCTTTGGCATTTTCCCCATTGGAGTCCCCACGAGATTTAGACGTGGTGAGTTTCACTCTACATCAACAACGATGTGATGTTATATTATTCTACTTATTAAATTATATTATATTTGAGGTTTTGAGAACGAACATGTTAGGGTGGTTGGTAGTTTATAAACACCTTTGTGTGTTTACACAGATTGTTCACGGTTGAGTTTTAAGAATTGGGGTCCTTCCTGTGAAACTCTGCTAACCCACTATCCACTCGAGGTACATTTTGGACCTATACCCTTCCCTGAGGACTGCAGGAGGGTTTTATTAACTCATTCCATGCATTTATGATAGCACTAATGGCCATTTTTGTTTCTTTCTTTTGGCTTCCTATAGTGTGGAAGATGTCAAGTGTCTGCATGAGATATTAGCTCGGAGTTAAGTCCAGAGTGATTAAAGGGTGTCATAATTCTAGATTCCCTGCATTATGAGTGACAACATTAAACTGCTCCTGAAGAATGTTGACTGTTAAGATGAATTTCTGAAATCTGACCTGGTGGTCAGAGGTTCAGAAAGCCAGCCTAGTTTCTTTGAACAGGGTAACCTTCTGGACAAGCCAGACAAATCAAGGTAGCATTGACGGCGGTCAAGACTAGGTCTCAGGAGGGGTGAGGGTGACTGAAATACCTCAATGAGCATACACAGTAAAGGACACTACAAATCACCCCCAGTCATGTATATATATTAAAAATACATAACATGAAATCAAGCACAAAGTAATTATCAACTGAAGAGGGAAAATGGGACGATCCCTTTCCCCGATTCCCATCCAGACCATGGCCTATGACGCCATGACCCAAGCACCACCCGTGGGATGAGTTCAGCCCTCTGACTGCTGCCCCGAACGTCAGGATCCACCGCGGCCACGCGCCACAGGCCAACTACGCGCCATCCAAAGCACATGGTGGGACCTCAGGTGGAGCTGAGACCGACCATATGAACCAACTCGATTAGACGTCACCCACCAATATCGCCATCGTTAGAGATAACATACGACATAGCCAACGGACAAGCCACACACGTGCCACCAAGCAGCTGGATCAGACACACACCAACCTACATGAAGAACGTACTCAGTACTATGACGTAGAGGACCATTCACGCTCCCAGGCATGCATTGTTGTTATTTTTCACATAGGCTAACTACTGCACCTCAGAAACGCAAGATGCAAAAAGAGCTTGTGTATATGCTTGCAGACGCTTTTGCTACTAAACCCTGAAGATGTCACCCTGTAGATGGACTAATGTATAAGGACCTAAGTCGCACTTCGCGACCCCCGTGTTATGAACTATGTGCCGCCACCCATAGACTAGGCCAAGGTAGGCCGCAAACCTGAGCCTCCAGGCCCGGAGCAGCTCAGACGAAACTGCAAGGTGCTGATCATGCAGAACAAACCCTGACGGGAGCCCCACAGCCAAGGCCACGAAGTTGCAATCTACACGCCGCGCTCTCAGCGCCAAGGTTACACCTGCCACTGCTAAACACTCCTCAGAGCAGAAATACAAATCAAATCCCTCTAATTCTGCTTCAGCCTCAGACTCTCTATACGTGACCAGGCCGATCTGACAGGATGCCAAGCTCCAAGGACCAGAGAAGCTCTGGGGTCTCACGTCTGGGACCCGGACTGCAACAACGAAGTTACAAGTTGGACACCGGCGGCTATGGGAAAGGGACACCCAACAGCCAGTAGTAAAACCTGTCTATTGTCCGCCACTGACACATAGTCATACATTGTTGCCAACACCAGGTACATTGTGAGCTGGGTATGACGATGGTCCCAGGCTTGGGGGCTCGCGGATGAACCAATCAGAATACAAGGGGCTAACCACTGACGACACCATAATTCAACCAATCACTATCTTTCTCCATGTAACAAATCTTATGTAACCATTCTTAGGGACGACCCAAGCGTACCACCTGACCTCTTCTCCGCCACTAAAACTCTCTCCTATACTGATCCATACTGACCCTACCACACGGGCAACCAACCCAGGGTAGCGTTAGGTTTAGGGGCTAGTTTTCCCAGGTGACGCACGTAGAAGCGTCATCCGCTGAGAAGTTCCTTGGGTACCCATGCTCCGAGAACAAGTCCCTGTCTGTTTTGTGCAATAAACAGCAGTAACTCTTTGTTCTTGTGTGTACCTCATACTCCTTTGGGACACGGGAGGAGTTGGGTCCTCTCCAACCCCAGAGGTCCGCAGACGGCCCTGCCGACCCCTGGGAAATCACCCCGACAAGTTGGAGGCACTGCTGAGATAGAGGTAGATCACAGCGAGACTGCTTGCATCAAGGTGGCCCAGCAACGCGCCCCCCTCTGCCGTTGCCCCCTTTGGAGGACTGCAGGACCATTGTGGAACTGCGAGATGACCGGACAGCGCAATATGGAGATTGGCCATCGGGAGCCGACTTCAGAAATTTCCCATCCGCAGTTGGCGGGTGTCCAGGCGTGGTCCAGACGAGGGGAGGAGGCGAGCTGATTGGGAGGGGTGCCCGCAGCCGAGCGGCACCGGCAGGCGAGAGACCGATGTGAGTATGGCACACGCAACCAGCAGTGTAATGTTGTGCGGGTGGTGGGAGGAATAGTGAATAGGGTGCCGGGTGGTTTTACAGTGTGCTAAGAAAAGATTTGGGTCATTTAGCAGCGATCGATATGTAAGATGTAGTGGGGAACGGAACGAAGGCCGTCCCTTCTGGTGTTACTGAGTGTGCTGGGTGGGGCTTCGGGCTTCCATATTTTGACTGGCGGATCGCGCTGTTTGGTCTAGATCATGGACACCTGTACAGGGGGTGTGGCATTCCTATGAGTTGGCGCTGTAGTTGGATGAATAGATGAGGATTCCTACTAATTGAGTGTTTTAGCTCGGTGAATAGATGACATATTCCCGCAAGAGGTAGATAGATTGTCTCTTAGTGCGGAAGATAGTTGGCTGGTTAAGCTCCCCTGGGGAGGGAGCGTATCACATGCGAGGCGACGCAGTGGGTGCAGCACAATTATAATAAAGAAAGTGATTCATGAATGCTCCACTCCGGGTGGGGTGGGAAGACAGCTGTGGGGATTGTGGGTAATAACATTGTCAAAATTGGCACGCTTTTTATGTTGCAACTGGACGTATCGGTAACCCGCTGTACTGAATGGTGACGTCACCCATAGGGTTTGTATAGGACACCGCGGTCTTCTTCATCGTAAGTGGAGCAATGGCACGCGGCTAAGGAGGGGTGAAGGGGGACAGGTGGCTGTGCACAGAGAACGCTGCCACGTCCTCAACCAAAGGGGTTGCGCTGAGCAGCGGTGCGATCTGTTGAGGGGGAAGAAACGGGCATACACTGCGCAGGCAGTAGGGACAGAAAGAGAGGAGATGGGGTTAGAAGAATATCACAGGCGCCCCAAGTAGCGGTCATGCGGAGAAGGCGGGGCAGCTCAAAAGCACGCCGCACTGAGCGCGAGGACGCAGGGGGCCTTGCGTGCCACAGGTCGAAGGGGGCCCTATCTCCGAAAGGAGGGATGCCAAGGGGGCAATAGAGTTGTGAAGAGCAGGACAGCGGTGGTGGCCAGCATGAAAGTACTGCAATAACAACATTGCTTTTCCTTGCAGCAGAAGGTCGGAAGTCCCCAAATTACAGGGACAGGTAACGGCGGTAACAACAACACTGCAGCACATCTGCGCAAAACTAATACCGCACAGAGGTAAAATAGTAAAGTACAATATTGAATGGACTCAAAGGACAGATGACAGGATTACGATACCGTGGCCGACCAACGGCTGCTTTGACATGACCACTCAACATTCACTGCTAGCATACTTACATAACACCTACAAGGGGAAGAAGTTAACAGGCCACCTAGAAGTTTTCGACCTCTGGAGAATGCTTCAGCGGTATACACCGGGGATGTTGAGCATGCAGGAGGTAAAGAATGAGGAGGCGAGCGAGGGGGGAAAGATGCAGCGCACCCCAAGCTCCTCACAGTGCTGAGGAGAGCAAGGAAGAGGCAGAAGGATCATACCCCGTTGCAGAAATAAAAAAGGAAGGTGAGGGCGGGACACCCCCAATTGAAGAGGTAAAGAAAGAAACAGAAGGTTTGTATCCACTGAGGGAATTAAGAGAAGCAACACGATAGCAATTAACAGCTGCTGAGGGATACTCCAACCCAGCATACAGCCCACCACCATACACGCCAGAAGACAACTAACTAAAGGGGTTGGGTGCAGAGAATACACTAGAAACCACACAGACACGGATGAGATTGGGCGGCCCAAATAAAACCCAAATGGAATTAGCAAGTGTAGGACCAGACGAATGGATAGAAGCACATGTGTTATTGAATCTTCGGGGAACAGTAACAGGAGAAGAGGAGGAGGTGATAAAGAAGGTAGATAAGGAGGAGGTAGGCCACACTCAGAAGGGGAGCGAGGTAAGTACCAGGGAAGAGGGAAACATGACAAAGGAAGAAGAGGCGGTGTTGGAGGCGAAACTAGTAGAGCTGAGGGAGGGGCGAAGCATATTGATTACACAGCTCGAGCAAAAGGAGCGGGAGAGGAAGGTGAAGATGCAAGAAGGAAGGGTAGCGCGAGCGGAATTAAACCAGCAAGAGGAGGAGAGAAGGAAAAGGGAAGAGCTTCGCATAAAGAGGATTGCAGAAACAGTAGCACGTATAGAGCAATGGGAGATCAGGAGGAAAGAAGAGGAGAGGGAAGAGAATGACAAGGAGATGACACTATGGAAGAAGAAGATTATATCAGAGAGCGCACGGAAGTATGAGGAAGGGAGAATAATAGAGAGTATATTGACAAAAGAGGGCGGGACATGGAACTACAAGGACAGAGACGCAAGGGTGCTAGGACAGGTAAGTGACGCGATAATGAACGAACTTCACAGGGCGAGAACGGAGTTAGAGAATGAAGGAGACCAATTGAGCAATCAAGGGCTAAGAGGAACAAGCTAAGCACTCAGGAGTAAGATCAATGCATGTAGTAGTAAAGAGGTAGCGATATCGCAAGTACGGGGAGACAAGAAGGGGACAGGTGAGTACACAGATATAGATTTGGAAACTGTAACAGTGGGAGGAACACACCCACGCACAAAATTGACATTTTCAGATGGCTTTTGTAGTAATGAGGAGGAAGATGGATCTTGCTGTTGACAGAGTGAGGGGAGTGGAGAAGGGCTAAGTAAACTACATCACGCACACAGGCTGCGGGACGTCATGGGAGTGCAGGACATGAGAAGAAGAAACAATGGGACGGGAGGGCAAAGCATCACAAAGGGAGGGGACACTACGAACAATGACGCCACCAACCCAGCATACGCCATATGTCAACAAGCTTAGAGACCTCCGAGGACGCAGAATGGAGGGACCAGCAACCACACACAACAAGGACCAAGCGGGCCAACAGAGAGGTCATAAGGGCATAGGGGACACACGGCGTGCACAACACATTACTGAATGTATCAAAGAAGTTTCTGACATGGAGGAGGGGAGTGAACACACATACATTAAACCATGCCGACGTACACCGGAGGAGATAACCGAATACACACAGATGCCATTATTAGAGAGGGGGGGACAAGGCCACAATACGTTCCATGGAAACATACAGACACAGAGAAGATTAAATGCAGACTACCATCCTTGAGCGGAGGGACGATAAAATGGATATATGAGATGGAGAAGCTGACCGCAGGGCACAAGTTAGTGGTTGGAGGTGTCAATTTCCGGTGACGCAGCGGATGACATTTGGAAAAGGGCGGGATTCCCAGGGGTGACCATCAGTGACACCTCACATGATGGGGCACCATTTGCAAATTGCAGACAGGCACTATCGCAAGCACTGAGGGTTCAATACCCAGATACCCCAGACATAGGGGCATTAACAGCACGCAAAATGCGTGAGAACGAGGACGCTGTTAATTACATCCAGGAAATTCAGGAGAAGTGGCACCTGGAAACGCGGGAGCCATGGGACAAAACATTAGCAATATTTTACCACATACTGATACAGGGGCTTCCAGAAACAGTACAGAGGCAGTTGAAAAAAATTGTAGGAATGGAAGCAAAAGCATGGCCATAAATACAGCTGACGATAGTACATCATTGTAGGTTATGGAAAGAAAAGATGAAACAGAAAGAAGATAGGAAGACAGACGAAGCAAAACTGGTTCAGAAGAAGTTGTCAAAATATGCCATGGAAGACGCATTGATAATGAACCCTGACCCACCGACACCAGCAGCTGCACAGCAGTCACAACCACCAGCAACACTGTCACAGTAAGTACCAATTACAACCCAGCAATTGCCACCACCGCCCCCATACACACCACAAAACATATACCAACCACCAATAGGGGGTGGATACATGCCAATTGGTAATGGCTACACCACCAACTAAAGAGGGTGGGGTGGGTAAACAAGACGGAGGGGATTTGGTCCAGCGGTACACCAGTCAGGGGGAGGGTTCTGAGGGTTTAACCAATACGGACAGCAGGAGTATTTACACAACACTGGAAGATACCCGTGGCAAGCATCAGATCCGCCAACATGCTGGACCTGTGGAGTAGTAGGACACGTGTCACACACATGCAGGGCAAGGCCGACACAAGCAGGATGGGGAGAGCAAGGGCAACAGGGCTACAATGGGGGACAAAATTACTACCAACAACCACAGCTACAACAAATGGGTGAAACACACATGCAGCAGCAAGAGGGACTGGCACAACAAATGCCACAACAACGACAGCAGCAAACATATGTGATGCCCACCGCACAACAAATGCCGCACCAACCAGCCCAACACCAAGCACAACAACAAATGACGACAGCTCAGCAACAACACATCCAAACGGTGCAACAGCTCACACAAATACAAGACAATACACAACTACCTACATACACACCAATACAACAGACGCAAATGGGGAAAGTGACAATACTAGGTCACAACCCATACACAGGGAACAGACAATTATTATAACCCCAATAGGACAGCCCACAGACGTCCTTGTGTCCCATCCTGTCGGTAACACCCAACCCTGCGGAGGAACCACGCATAGAGGTGGCGATAGGTGACAAAACATTTTCTTTCCTAGTTGACACATGGGCCACTAGATCCTGTATTAGGGAAGGGAAGTTCAACTTGTCAGGCGATGCCATGCACACTCATGGATTCTCTGGGGCTCGAGGGCTGGTTCCTTTTACTGATAACATCTTCTTATCTGTCGGAGATCACAACCTATCTTTGCCATTGCTATACTCAAAACAATCACCAGTAAATATACTAGGAAGAGACATCATGAGCAGATTGAACATGACCATATCCTTCACTGACAAGGGAATGGTATGCTCAACACCATGCATACACAGGCTCACCGCATGACACATACTTCAAGCTTACTGTGGTAAGACAGTAGCATGGCAGAACCAGTGGACAGGGACATCTTCCAATACGGAACAGACATGGCAATAGCATGGCTACCAGGGATTGCGTTTAAGGTGTGGAGGAGGCCAGCAGCATACCTTTTCAGACCAGAAATGCCCACTAGTGAGGAGGAAGGGCCAATAATATCAGTTGATATCGAGAGTATTGTGGCAACCAAAGACTGATGTAAAATGAGGTAGCACAGAAAATGGCAATGGTACTAGAGACACCCATCCCCACACAATCAGACATGTATGAGGAAGATTTAGCATCTGTACCGCCTCTCTATGGATCACTAGTCCCTATGATGTGGGATGCATAAAACCCATTGGAGGGGTAAACATAAAGGTAAAAAAGGGAGCGATGCTGCTCAGAGTGAAGCAGTACCCACTGTCCAAAGAAGCTGATGAAGGGATTTATGAAACAATAAGTGCACTAGTGGAAAGAGGAATATTGGTGCTGTCAGAATAACCATGCAACACAGCGGTATACCCAGTGCGCAAGGCGAAGGGAGGGTCTTGACGTTTCATACAAGATTTAAGACCTCTTAACTACATTGTGGAGGCAGAGTACCCGATAGCAGCTAACCCAGCCACAATACTGTGCGGAGTACCAGCAGAGGCATCACGGTTCACCGTGATCGACCTCAAAATTGTGTTCTTCTCAACACAAACACACCCTGACTCACAAGATTTTACAAGTTTCACATACCGCAACACAAAATGGAAACACACTAGGCTACCCCAAGGGTACTGTGAGTCACCATCTATCTTTAACAGAGTATTACAAATGGACCTAGGGAACGGGGTATTGCAATATGTGGATGATATCATCATCTGCAGCACCAATGAGGAAAAGTGTAGGAGGGACTCTGTAAAGATGCTCATAGTGCTGGCTGAGAAAGGATACAAGGTTGACAAGGAAAAACTGCAGTACTGTCAGGAGCAAGTACTATACATAGGGCAGATCATCTCCCTGCTTCCTGGGCCTAACGACCCTCCTCGCTCCCTGCCCGCACTTTCCATCGTGCTGAGCAGGTGAGCGCTCCATAGCAGAAGACCCTCTGGGCCTTTTTGGTAATTTTCTTTGCTTTTCTGTGCCCCCCCCAGGCCTGTGTGCAACCCTCTCCTTCCCTACCCCTTGCGTCCCTATTCCCGCCTCCCCTGCCCTCCCACTTCTCCTGATTGGTCCTGATACTTCGCCTGCTTCCTGGGCCTAATGACCCTCCTCGCTCCCTGCCCATACTTTCCATCGTGCTGAGCAGGTGAGCGCTCCATAGCAGAAGACCCTCTGGGCCTTTTTGGTCATTTACTTTGCTTTTGTGTGCCCCCCCAGGCCTGTGTGCAGCCCTCTCCTTCCTGACCCCTTGCTTCCCTATTCCCGCCTCCCCTGCCCTCCAACCTCCCCTGATTGGTCCTGTTACTTCCCCTGCTTCCTGGGCCTAACGACCCTCCTCGCTCCCTGCCCGCACTTTCCATCATGCTGAGCAGGTGAGCGCTCCATAGCAGAAGACCCTCTAGGCCTTTTTTTTGTCTTTTTCTTTGCTTTTCTGTGCCCCCCCCAGGCCCGTGTGCAGCCATCTCCTTCCCGACATCTTGCTTCCCTATTCCCACCTCCCCTGATTGGTCCTTATACTTCCCCTGCTTCCTGGGCCTAACGACCCTCCTCGCTCCCTGCCCGCACTTTCCATCGTGCTGAGCAGGTGAGCGCTCCATAGCAGAAGACCCTCTGGGCCTTTTTGGTCATTTTCTTTGCTTTTCTGTGCACCCCTAGGCCCATGTGCAGCCCTCTCCTTCCTGACCCCATGCTTCCCTATTCCCGCCTCCCCTGCCCTCCCACCTACCCTGGTTAGTCCTGATACTTCCCCTGCTTCCTGGGCCTAACAACCATCCTCGCTCCCTGCCTGCACTTTCCATCGTGCTGAGCAGGTGAGCGCTCCATAGCAGAAGACCCTCTGGGCCTTTTTGGTCATTTGCTTTCTTTTCTGTGCCCCCTCCCAGGCCCGTGTGCAGCCCTCTCCTTCCCGACCCCTTGCTTCCCTATTCCCGCCTCCCCAGCCCTCCCACCTCCCCTGATTGGTCCTGATACTTCCCCTGCTTCCTTTGCCTAACGACCCTCCTTGCTCCCTGCCCGCACCTTCTGTCGTGCTGAGCAGGTGAGTGTTCCATAGCAGAAGACCCTCTGGGCCTTTTTCGTCATTTTCTTTGCTTTTCTGTGCCCCCTAGGCCCGTGTTCAGCCCTCTTCTTCCCGACCCCTTGCTTCCCTATTCTTGCCTCCCCTGCCCTCCCACCTCCCCTGATTGGCCCTGATACTTCCCCTACTTCCTGGGCCTAACGACCCTCCTCGCTCCCTGCCTGTACTTTCCATCGTGCTGAGCAGGTAAGCGCTCTATAGCAGAAGACTCTCTGGGCATTTTTGGTCATTTTCTTTGCTTTTCTGTGCCCCCCAGGCCCGTGTGCAGCCCTCCCCTTCCCGACCCCTTGCTTCCCTATTCCCGCCTACCCTGCCCTCCCACCTCCCCTGATTGGAATTGATACTTTCCATTCCAAAGTGGCTGAACCGGTGAGTGGTGGGCCTGTGAGACCCCCGGGCCTCTGTTGAAATCATCTGGGCTCTGTTGTGCCTGTTTGCCTCCTCTCCCACCCCACGCTCCACCGCGGCTCCTTTCCCCTTCCTCCTGCCTCCCCTACCCGCCCTCCCTCCCATTGGTCCATTCATTGTGCCCGTTGAGTCTAGCGACTCACGAGTGCTCACCGGCTCCATTTAACATCCCAGGAGCCCAGTGAGTGAGAGCGCCTGAAAGCGCCTAATTTGTATTTGTTTTGCCCACTATTGTTGGCCCCAAGCCCTGGTTGCCCCTTGCCCTAGCTCACTGCACCCTCTTCCCCATCCCGTCCCCTCCCGCTTCCCGCCCAGTCCATTGCAAGCGCGGTGTTGCCAGGTGAGCTGAGGTGCCCCAGACCCTTTTTGGGCCAGTTTCCTGTTAGGGCCGTGTCTCCATGGACCCATTGGCCCACGTGCAGCCTCTTTTCCCCTACCCTCCTCCTCCCCTCCCTCCGCCGTCTCCCGGTCCTTCCTGCTTCGTGATTGGTCCACACTCTGGTCTTAACTAACCCCCCAGGAAGCCCTCTGCATGGCAGCCCCTGCGGCTAAGGGCCCTAAGGCAAAGGGCGGCTCCTACATTGGCGGCTCCAAGACGTGTCTGCAAGTGTCAGCAGGGGAAGCCAGGGAAGCCAGAAGTGGACAGACACCAACAAAACTGTAAGTGTGGCATGGGTGGGGTGTAGAGCAATTACTCTACTCCAGAAAGCCCCTGCCACTCTACCTTACCTTCCCATAATGTAAACTGCCAAAGAATTACACCATGCACACCTAGAAAGATCGGAGCACCAACCTAATTCAACGCTGGACTGTAAATGTTGCCCTGTGTAACATTCTAACATACTTGCATTACTAACTAGTGGCACTCCCAGAGACAATAGTGAAAATTAGCCTCACATTGAGACGGGTGTAACAATGTTATCATGTGCCACACTTAGATGGAATTGCGTATGTTAGCATATGCCTCTCCTCGATAGAATTATGACTGGTAGCATACCCCTCGCGTTGGTACACTGTGAATGATAGCATGTCCCACTCTAAGTTGGAACTGTGGAAAACAGCACGCACCACATTTAGACAGAATTCCGAAAGATAGCATGTACCAAATTTAGGCACAATTGTGATAAATAGCATGCGCCCTAATAGCGTCACTGTGTTAGAGTTGAATATAGAAAGTGTGCCTTAATAGCGTCACTGTGTTAAAGTTTAACTTAGAAACTGTGCCCTAATAGCGTCACTGTGCTAATATTGAATCTTCAAGGTATTCCCAACATCATTGAGTGTGCCCAATAGCGTCACTGTGTTAAAGTTGAATCTAGAAAGTATGCCTGAATAGCATCACTGTGTTAAAGTTGATCTTAGAAAGTATGCCCGAATAGCGTCACTGTGTTAAAGTAGATCTTAGAAAGTATGCCCGAATAGCGTCACTGTGTTAAAATTGAACTTAGAAAGTGTGTCCTAATAGTGTCACTGTGCTAATACTGAATCTAGATGGTATTCCCAACATCATTAAGTGTGCCCAATAGCTTCACTGTGTTAAAGCTGAACCTAGAAAGCATGCCTAATGGCGTCACTGTGTTAGTGTTAAAGCTGAACTTAGAAACCGTGCCCTAATACCATCACTGCTAATATTGGATCTAGACGGTATTCGCAACATCAGTGAGTGTGCCCCAATAGTGTCACTGTGTTAAAGTTGAACTTAGAAATATGCCCTAATAGCGTCACTGTATTAGGGTTCAAGTTAGAAGGTATTCCCAACATCATTGACTGTGCCTGGTCGCATACACTTTACTGATTACCACAATATCACACTACTATGCTTACTCTCTTCTATACACCACCATTCAACTAGAACACAGCAGTACTATGACACATTCGGTGAAGCTGTTCTCATACTAACATAACTCATCAAACTACCCATCATCCTAATAAAACACAGCTAGCTAGCGCATACTGGCTAGCTTAGGAGTCTCCTCAGGCCTAACGCAGCCAAACCTCAGTCTGGATGTCCACCTCCAGACTGAACATATTCAACTGATCTCCTCAGCACCACACCTACCGCTAAGAAGCAGCTATCATGCAACAACCACACCAGCTGCACACATACCTGGTGCGCCCATGCACTTTACGACTCTCTCTCTCTCTCAACTGACTCAAACTGGGGTTCCCGAGGGCGTTCAACCTACCAGCACCTTGAGATCATACCAATGATACATATGGCGCTATACAAATGCGAAATTACATAACATAACATAACATAACAAAAGGGAAGGAACATTGCACCATAAAGGGTGCAAGCAATAAAGAATACACCACAGCTGCAAACGATAAGGGAACTGCAACAATTTCTTGGCCTGTGTAACTATTGCAGAGCATGGGTTTTTGACTACCGCACATACATAGGACCCCTATTAGAGGCTCTCAAAGAGGCACAAAGGGGGACGAGAAAGTTGGGATGGACAAGAGAGATGACTGATGCATTTAATGAACTTAAAGAGGCCATTTCAACGGCACCAGTTCTTGGTATCCCTAACTATGATAATGAGTTCTACATATTCTCACATTGCGATGGTGCAGTAATGAAGGCAGTGCTGACACAATAGATGAGCATGGGACACAAACCAAAAGCATTTTATTATGGCCATTTGGATCCAGTAATGAAGGGACACTTCCCGTGCAGCAGCTTTTGCAGTAGAAAAATCATCATCCATTAGTATGGGTTGCTCCACCACACTATACGTGGAACACACCCTCTTCGCGATATTAAACAAACCAAAATCCACACTGACTACCCAGAGAGCAACAGGATATGAGATTATTCTCTCTAGGACTGAATTGAAAATAGTAAGGTGTAGCAATGTCAATCCAGCGCAGTTCATAGCAGAGGAAGTGGCCGAAGGAGAATATGTACACGGCTGTACACATGCAATTGAATTTTTCTCATCGACTAGAAAGGTAGAAGAAAATGCCCTAGAGGGGGGTGAGGTGTTATACATTGATGAGTCATCAAAAATTGACGAAAGTGATGGTGTGAGGAAGATTGGAGCAGCTGTAGTGCGATTGAGGGAAGATTGGACATACGTTCCAGTCAAATGTGTTAGATAACCCCAACAATACTCAACATAAGCAGCAGAGTTGATAGCACTGATTATAGCTTTGGAAGAAAGCAACGGTAAAAGAGTAACAATATATTCTGATAGTACATATGTCACCTCAACGGTATACTCAGGATTAATAAAGTGGCTCAGAAGAGGATTTAGGAGAGCAGATGGTACCCAGTGCAACATGCTCTCCTCATGGGTGAACTAATTGAAGTAATAGCATACCCAGCAGAGGTAGCTCTGGTGAAGTGTCAGGTATGCACGAATGGGAAAGTTCCAATATCAAGAGGTAATGAAATGGTAGACGCCCATGCAAAGTATGCTGCGTACTTTGGCGAGGTATGGGACTTCCAAGAAAAACAAAAAGGTAAGGGGAGGGTAAGACAGATGATAATGAAGGATGGGCACACACACATTCCAGAGACACAGATTATGGAAATGTAGGTGGCAGCTCAAATGGCAGAAAAGGAACTGTGGGTTAAAAGAGGATGCACCATGTCCCCGACAGATGTACTATGGAGACAGACTAATACAGGGAAAGTTGTGATGCCCCTGCGCCTACTAAAACAGCTCTGGCCCAACTACACCACCCAACTCATACAGGGAAAGAGGTAATTGCAGCACACATAAAAGAATCATGGTTCTGCCCCAAGCTAAACTCACATGTTGCAAATTTCATTAGCAATTGCCTCACATTCCAACAATTTACGGCCGGTCACATGCTGTAAGTGATCAAAGGTACAATACCCTGGCCCGATGGACCCTTTCTGCACCTACACATTGACTACATCGACATGATCAACGTATGTCAAGGATACAGATACATGATTGTAGTAGTATGCCCATTTTCAAGGTGGATTGAGGCTGGCCCGTGCTCTCATGCAGATGCCTATAGAGCAGCTACATTTTTAGTAAGGGAGGTCTTTCCGAGGTGGGGGGTTTGCGAAGTATTGAGGTCAGACAACGGTCCCCACTTTGCCAATGAATTATTTCAGCACATAACTGCCCTTCTGGGGATCAAGCATAAATTTGCCTGTGCATATCACCCACAAGCCAATGACGTCTGTGAATGCCTCAACGGCCTCCTGAAAGAAGCAATAGCTAAGATCCAACAAACAATCAAAAAGAGCTGGCTCTATTTCCTTCCTGTGGCTCTGTTTGAATTGAGGAATAAATCTGGTTCGGACCACCACCTCACACCACATGAGGTGGTGACCGGACGCCATCAAGGGCTATGAGCGATTATCATGCTGCAAGTACTGTTTTTGGTGAAGAAATGCACGAGTATGTCTCTTCCCTGGTTACTAGTGCTGCTTTTATCTCTCAACAGATTCAACAGACTCAGGGCAGGTCAGTGAACAGCCAACGGGAAACAGCAACCAACGAGGAGCAGGAGCTGACTGGACAGTGGACTGATTTACGGGGCCACACACAGTCCAGAAAGTGGCCCCTAGGGCTGGACTGACTGGACAGTGGACTTAGATTTACGGGGCCACACACAGTCCAGAAAGTGGCCCCTAGGGCCGTCAAATTGTCCGATAAGGACGTTTGGACACACATTCACGACATCAAGCCCTACAAAGCACATCCCTGCCCCCATCCCTACAGCGACAGGGCCAACGCTTCAGCAACGACAACCATCAACGACACAGCGCAAGTGCCAGATACCCCAAAAGACACAAACAACCAACCACCCGTAGCCCACCCCATGGTTACAAGGTCGCAGACCAAATATGCCCCCACACCAGAACAATAAAATTATTCTTGTTAGGAAACTGCCAATATAACTGGAATAATAGGCTTGACTAAAAAGCACCCGCCAACAGCAAAAGAGGAACATTGATGAAGAGATCTGTAATATACACCACACTGTGTAAACTCGTGCATGCTCTCTTCTCTTTTTGTCTCGCACATGCATGTATCGCGCATTGTCATTGTTGTTTGCAAATATCTGACAAAGAACATACGTCACTGCCCAGGGGCAAATGCTACCCACAGACGATATCCCAGAAGCACTGTCACACCAATTTGTATACGTAATAAAAAGGCCAAAGTACATAAGGTCAAGGAGAATATGCATCCATTATAACGTATTTCTCATGCTAATAGTATGTTCGTTTCCACACCTCCACGTAGCATTACCTGCCTTGAGAGAGAGGACAGTAAGGACGGCGTGGGAGGAGCTTTTCGCCTGGGCATTGAATGACCACTTGAAACGTAGGGCTTGAATAACAAACACTAACAGAAATAACGCAATTTTTTTGAGATTTTCAGGCGGGTACCTATATCATCTAAAGTAAAGTAGCTGTGCTATGACGTAGAGGACCGGTCACGCTCACAGACATGCATCGTTGTTATTTTTCACATGGGCTAACTGCTGTACTGCAGAAACGCAAGACGCCAGAAGAGCTCGTGTATATGCTTGCAGATGCTTTTTCTACTAAAACCCTGAAGATGTCACCCTGTAGATGGACTAATGTATAAGGACCCAAGTCGCACCTCGCGACCTCCGTGTTATGAACTAAAAGTCGCCACCAATAGACTAGGCCAAGGTAGGCCGCAAACCAGAGCTTCCAGGCCTGGAGCAGCTCAGACGAAACTGCAAGGTGCTCATCATGTAGAACAAACCCTGACGGGAGCCCCACAGCCAAGGCCACAAAGTTGCAATCTACATGCCGCGCTCTCAGCGCCAAGGTTACACCTCCCACTGCTCTACACATTCCTCGGAGCAGAAATACAAATCAAATCCCTGTAATTCTGCTTCAGCCACGGTCTCTCAACACGTGACAAGGCCGATCTGACACAATGCCAAGCGCCAAGGACCAGAGGAGCTCTGGGGTCTCACGTCTGGGACCCGGACTGCAACAACAAAGTTACAAGTTGTACACCGGCGGAGATGGGAATTGGACACCCAACAGCCAGTAGTAAGACCTGTCCATTGTCTGCCGCTGACACATAGTCATACATTGTTGCCAACACCAGGTACATCGCAAGCTGGGAATGACGATGGTCTCAGGCTTGGGGGCTTGCGGATCAACCAATCACAATATGAGGGTCTAACCACTGACAACACCATAATTCAACCGATCACTAACTTTCTCCATGTAACAAATCTCATGTAACCATTCTTAGGGACGACCCAAGCATACCACCTGACCTCTTCGCCACCACTAAAATTCTCTCCTATACTGATCCTTACTGACCCTACCACTCAGTGAACCAACCCGGAGTAGTGTTAGGTTTAGGGGCTAGTTTTCCCAGGTGACGCACGTAGTAGCATCATCCTGCTAGAAAAAGGGCCTGCGAGCCCATCACTGCTGAGTAGTTCCTTGGGTACCTATGCTCCGAGAACCTGTCCCTGTCTGTTTTGTGCAATAAACAGTAGTAACTCTTTGCTCTTGTGTGTGCCTTATACTCCTTTGGGACACAGGAGGAGTTGGAGCCTCCCCAACCCCGGAGGTCCGCTGACGGCCCTGCCGACCCCGGGAAATCACCCCAACACAACAGTAATACTTCAAACCAATACAACACTACTATAAGAAATATATACAATACCAAGTGGCCTAAAGGGTGAATACACAAGAATGAGTCCACAACCTAGAAGGAAAGGGGGAAAGCAGTTGTTATGACCACAGTGAGGGGGCACAAGTTGTGCCACAAGCAGGCTCCCACCAGAACCCTGAGGGCCTTAAAACCACTGAAAAAGGGCTGCTGGAGCCAGTCCTGGCACCTTTGGCACCAGGCTCATATGTAGGAAGGAAGGGCTGTTCAAAGTAGGTCTCATTTATGTACATGGGCCTTTAAATCCAACATGGAAGCACCCACACAGTCCAGTGCTAAGAACCAAGCCATGCGGTCTAGTGTTTTGGGTGTGGCAGGCCTGGAACTACTTTCCCCGGTACTACTTTACCTGGGCTATATAAACCACACCCTGACTGCAGAACATGCTTCGTGTTATTCTGCAACCAGCAGCGTGACGATCACCGTGTCCAGCTCCTGGTCTTCAGCATCTTCCTGTAATCCTGCAAGAACAAGAACAATATTATTCTGTCTTATCTGAGGAAACACCATCGAGCACTCAGCATCTCAACTGGGCTGCAATCTGTGGAAACCGAGAGAAGAAGAAACATCACTCACCTGTGAGTACTAGCTTAAGGACTTCCGGCGAACTGCTACCACAGCTGCTGTTCGAACATTGCGACCTGCAATAACGAGGAAGGGAAAAACAATATTAGAACGCGTGCTTCCAAAACATCGAATTCCATCAGTCTTACCTGAATTCCATCACGCTATGCTACGCTTCCATCCGGAGCACCACAGCAACATCTGCAAAGGAAAAGAGACATATTCAGGTTCGCATTCAATATTAAAAAAACGCACAGCGCTGTAGTACCTTAATGGATTCCGGGGTCCTGTTTTTCATCGCACTCTCATCCACTCACAGCACCACAGCGGCCTGTGAGGAGAAGAAGAAAACACAGGTTAGGTTCAAAAGACAATAAAGGCGCTGCGCTCCATGCTTTCTCTTACCTAGAAACGTGCCTCTCCATCCGGCACGCCAGCATCAAGACCTTCGCACCCGAAAAGAAGGCGATAAAGACATTAACGAATTCCCACCATAAACAGAACAAAGACTTACAATTAACAAAACCTACCTGTCTACCAGCAGATTTGGGGTCACAGCAGGCCTGGGCCCAAGAAAGGCGTACTGCACCAGGGAAGCAACTCAGGCAGTTCGCCAACAAACGTCAAGTGCCCCTGCACAAGAAACGCAGGACGGATAGCTCACCCTACAAATAACTAAGGTGAGAAAAGAACCCAGTGGGAAGGGAATCGGTCAGAGGGAGATGGGAGATTCACCCATTAGAGACAGTTATCACAAATCCTCCCTTCTGTAATTGCAGATTCATTATTCAGCACTGGCCAACTACGCACACAGGGTTCCAGATCCCAGAGCCTTCCAGGCGCCCCCGGGGATATCAGGTGAGCATAACAGCAGTGCAAATAGACTTTAGGCAGTTCTTCATCAATCAATCCTTAACTAAGAGGCAGTCCAGTCCCTACGAAGAGTGGAGCCTATCGCTCAAAGGTACTTTCAGGTGCAGGTGCACGCAAGGGTGCAGAGGAGCAAAAACGGGGCCTCTTGTAAGGGCTGTAGCAGCTAGGAAAGGTGGGTGAGGCAATGAAGAATAGGTTGTGCCTGCCCTTCAAAAATGTTGTTTTTGCTCACCCATTTGTTACACAACTAGGGTGGTGGCACGCCAAAAAGATGTTGTTTGAGGATATTTCTAACATCACGACTAAACATGCAGAAACAATGGGCTTCACATCTGAAGAAGCAGAGGCCATTCTAAACCTTATTGTATACTCTGTACTCACACTACAACCCTCTGATCCGTCTAAAAAATGAAACAGCTGGAGTATTTGATTCGGAAGCAAATTTATAGGAAATTACATGCTGTGACACTGACTAAATACCATAGGCCACAACGCATACCGTGGGGCTGACACATGCCGTTACGACCAACGCTTTATAAGGACAACAAAGATTTCGTAAAGAAGTGGGAGAGCATACTGAACAAATGTTCTTTAGACCTCATCCTATTAACTATACAGGAATTATCGAAGGAATTGATTGTGATCAACACCGAGATAGAGGAGATACAGGTGGCATTTGTGGATACTTTCAGTAAGGAGGAAATCGCAAAAACTTTGGAAGACTTGAATTCAAAATTGGAAACCTACAAAACTGAATTAGAAACCAAGAAAATAAGGACATTTAAGCGTGATACATATGATTATCATATGATGAGGTGTATACCTGGATGCTTAAGTACAACAACCCAAATTGACCACAAAGACACAGTTCAACTGACCGTGCAAGTTCTGATTCAGATACCCAAGCAAGGCAGCCCACAGAAGACAGACTTGAACAACAACCAGAGACCTCAGCAAGACAACTGGCCACGTAGATGTCACCTCCAGTTAGAGGATACCTTCCTTTTTTAGAAAAAGCCAGCGAAAGAAGAAAAGAACCAGGAGGGGGAAACGAAAGAGCGGAAGCGGCCGGCCCACAGAGCAGATACCCAACCTGCAGAACTTAGTGATAAACTTATCCAAATGCACGCTAAGAGCTTCTGAGAGTCTGACATTGCAGAAAGGCTTACATTTTGTTCCTACTCATTCTTCAACTCTATTTGATACCAGAATCGAGCTGTTCAGGTTTATACACAAACAGAAATTGAAAGCACATTTTGTATTGCGGGGGAGGCTCGCAATAAACTACAAAGGAACATATCTGCATACGTCATCACGCTATACTTGCTGACATAGCATTTATAAGTAAGTAAGTTGACCTGCAGTGCCGTGTAACCATTGACAACACAGATGCCGCGGGTAGAACTGAAGCTGACGAATACGACATGAAAGCAAGAATGCAGGTACATCCAGGATTCACAATACGTTTAGGCGAGTAGCGCACAAAGACTAGCATGTTCATCACAAGCATCTTAACTTATAGGTCTGAGGCCAGACATGCAGTAACTACACTATCTATGCTGTTTTAGAACACGCCAGAAATTTACCGCGCGCTCACAGTGCTGCACAGAACAAAGACATGTGTCTCTCAGTTGGGAGCAAGGTAGTACTCTAAACGTATTAGCATGTTACATGGGAAAATAAACTACAGATTATGATGAAAATGTACAATATGAGAGATGTTGCAGTTTGTGATAGACAAAATGTACAAGAAGCTTTTTTTTTATTGTTACAGCTACTTTTGCCGTGATACAAGGAACACGTAATTTGTGAAAATGGCAGTGTGAATTATAGCGCAGTTTCAGTGAGTTGACCAGGCACGCACCTATTTGAAAAAAAAAAGGAGTATGTGCTTTGAGACAAAGCAAAGTGCTAATACAGGTATGAGCTTGTAATAGCTGTGGCACAGTGTAATATTTACCGAATTTGTATTAAGGGTTAACATAACCCACTGTCTGTTTATACTTTTTAGAACCCGCCCTGAGGATGGACAGGATGTCCGAAATGCATTGGCTGGGGTCTCTGTTATAATGAGAACATTTTCAAAATAAAGTAAATCAACCAAAAAAGACATATGAAGAGTATTATTTGGACACAACCTCACAGGTTGAATTAAAAATTAACAAAAGAAACAAGTGGTTAAGTTTCACAAAGTAGTATTTACTACACATAAGGCGTCTCCAAAAAGCCCAGTGAGAGATTCACTGAGCGTTTTTGCCCTATTGAAGAATAGGTTCCCACTATTCAAGGAGGATCTCCCCAAAAGGGCAGGAGAGGTTCCAGGTGTTTGGAATTAGGCGGTAGCTACCTGTGGAAAGGTGAGTGGCCCTCAGGGGACACTCGTACATAAAAGTGGATGGATGCGCTAGCGGCCACCAGCAAGGGTTGCAAGTGCTCACTGACCCCCGGCACACTTCGGACCAAAATTCGGCAGTCGATTCCTCGTTGGTTGCAGGTTAAAATGCGGCGATTTTGCGGCACTGCGACTCTCAGCGGCTGAGTAACAGCAATGATTCTGTGGCAGGACAGTGGCGATTTCTCTGCTCCTGGTGAAGGGATCAGGCCAGTTTCACTGCAGCAGGTTTCAGGGCACAGAGGGACACAGCAGCAAGGCACCTGTGAAGTTTGTCACCACGGCTGGGTGACATAGTGACCGTGTGTACTCTGGTTCGGGCACTCTCTCTTTATTCCAGACCTGGGAATGCCAAGTGTACGAAATTCAGTGTGAGAGTGCCGTGAACACAGAACTTGCGATCTACCAAGTTTCAAGTGTCAATTTGAAACGGCAGCGGTTTCAGAGCAAAGGTCCTGCGCAAACTGGTCAGTTCACTGGTTGGCCCAGGAACACTTCCGAAGAGGCTTACTTGCAGGTGCAGATGAAGGTGCTGTGAATAGTTAGTCCCACTATTCAAATGGGTCAAAGTGCCGTGGCAGACCTTCTGTTGATCAGATGCAGAGGGGTCCAGAGGGACAACAGCGGGCTCCGGGCGCCAAACCTGCCAACGGGTCACCAGCGGTTCCTCGACTCGGCTTCTTAGGTTCCGGATACTTGTATCCTATCCTAGGTTCAGTGAGAACTCAAGAGATTGACCTGGTATGGGTGCTTGAAGGCTTCTCTTATCCAGAATCTCCTTCGTGCCAAAACAAAGAGGACCCAGTGGGAGATCTGCTCACATACAGGTGCACCGGACGTGGACCAATCACTGACCACGATTGGTCCCAGTAATTCCCAGCACACCAGACTCTCTGGTACCCGGGATTTGTATTGGAACTAGACAGCCCACATCCTGGAGGCACACACACAAGGCATGCAGAAGCCCGTGAAAGCTTGGCGTTTTGCGGGGAAATGCATGACTAAATAAGGACTGACTGGGGAAGGTAAACGGGCAAGATGACCAAAGGACAGGACAAAGAACCTAGTGGCCATTTTGGAGCCAGGCAACCTTCCTGTGCCAAACGTGGTAAACGCACGAATTGCAAAGACATATGGAAAAATCCTTTTACATTGAATAATAATAACTTTTCAAGATCGTAAATTATATAACTTATTAACATTGTTCAAGTTTCATTTATTACAACCTATCCCTACCTCCTGAGTACACGAGTCACTTTTTAGCATATTTTGCACATCCTCCTGATAGTTTACACTGTATTTTTACTCTGTTTGTTTAGTCTATGAATTTTTTATATTTGTATTTTGTAGATATGTATTCTTGTATGCATCATAGCCAATTTTTGGGTTTTTAATATTTAAGAAATAAAGATTTGCTATTTATATCTCCATCACTTTTTTTATCTATGAATTTGTACAGTTTGCTTTTCACCCTGATAAACTTTCTATTCTTGCCACATTATAGGTTGCCTTTTACCGTACACTGTTTTTTGTTGAATTGTTCTAGTGACTGGGAAGGAGTTGGGATCACACGTTTGTATTTTAAACTGGTGCACCTGGTGTTCCCTTTTTGTTTTGTTTGGAACTGGTTAAATTATCGTCAAACTGGTTTCACTGTATCTCGAACCAGCAGACCCTCCGGAGCTGCCTTTGACACTCACCCAGCATTTCAAACTCAAATTGCATGTTTGAACCTGCTCTAACTTCAAGCTCCTTTGTTGCACCTGCCACTGCCGAGTTGCAGCTTGCTCCACCAGTATCTTCGCTGCCGATCGCCATTTGAATTAACCCAGGTGGTGGTCCCGACCATCAGACGCTGCATCAAATTGCTTAAACTGAGCCTGCGCATCACCAAAATGCCAGGGCTAGCGGAAGTGACAGCACACAACCCTTGACCTCTGATGACATCACAGAAAGTGATGTCATTTGATCCCACCTTAAAGTGATATCACGGAAATGATGGAACACAACCTTTCACCCCACGACAAAACAGGAAGTGGCATCACATAGCACTGTTTCTGAGTACACTACACAATATGGTTACAATATCAGTGTAAAGTGATATTCATTTCATACAAGAATTGATCACCATATGTATTGTTATTATCAGTGTGTATAGGCCCATATTACTGATTCACTGTGAATGCAAGCAGACGTCCAATGCCAAACAACAATGAGGTGTTTGTAAGTGACTTCAATCTAGCAATCCCACTAAGTCAATGCCTAGTCTAGAATGCCCAATGGAAGCCCTTATTTATATATTTTCATGTCAAGTTCTTAAATCTGGATGATGAACCCTTATATAACGCCCCTCTCTTTGAATCCCCTGACCTCAGTGAGCCAAGAAGTAGGTTGTTTTGCAAATTAAAAGGTTAATTGGAAAAATTAAACAATATATAATCACACTTTTATGAATAAATGAATACTTGATAGCACACTTATGAATATGACAGTGATCAATAGTGGATAATATTACAGTAGCACAATTCTTTAATTACTTAGGAGTTGGTATAGATATGGTATAGAATACAATCAGAAGTAGTTCAGTTCCTGTTCAGTTCCCGTTCCCCCCAGCAAGCTTAGAGAAACAGGGATGACTTTAAAACACAGGCCAACTACTTTTAAATGTGATTGCAATGAAGTGAAAAATATGCTAAAAATGATTTTAATTCCCTATAGGAGATTCAGGGTAGGTGATAGCTACTTTGAATTAGTTCAGGTCAACACTAGCAATGATTCATGAATGATTTATCAGAGTGAAAACAAATTTCAGCAGTGGAAAGCAAGAAGCAGCTATTTTTACATGTGGTGAAATTGAGCCAAATTGCAATTCGCGGCACTTTTTCAGAGTGCATAAAGCGCGATAATGGAAAAACTATAAGGAAGGTCGTTTTGGGTTTGTTGGAAAGCTTAGGATCTTAGCTTTAAAATGACAGTTAAATCTCGCTTCTAGGATGTGCGGTTCAAAAGATACGGACGTTTTTGTGGAGGTAGATTTTTAGAATGAAGTCAAGATTTCAGAATGACAGATGACACTTTTGCAGCTTTGAAATCACAGAATGGACACACGATTTCTATGCAGTTCTGGACAGGTTGAAATGGTTTGAATAAGATTACTTTAAACTAAGAGATGGGTTTTGGACAGATACTCACTCCTAGTTTTGGAAGGGAATGGACCTCGTCACAGATCTGGTCAGGTTTGGGCTGTGGTTCTCTTGCCACGGGACGGTCTCTGGCACTGGTTCTGCTCACAGCGGTCTGGTTTGGGTTTGCTATCGGTACTGCACAGCGGTCTGGTCTGGGTCTGGATACAGCTCTGCTTTCTGGGTCTGGATACAGCTCTGCTTTCTGGGTCTGGATATGGTTCTGGCCCAGGGTTCTAGCCAGAATCAAACAGCTCGCCCGGCTGTTGAATAGTTTGGTTAGGTTGCTGGATTCTGAGGCCTGCTGAGAAGGGTTCAGCTTTTGGGTTAGGCCCCTGCTTAAGGTTCTAGAGCTGGGTTCTAGAGTCTGGTCTCTGGATCTATCTGGGTTTGAAGTCATCCGGCAAAGTGCTGCCCAAGAAATCGATTGAAGAGTGGAAAATGAAGTCCCTATCTGGGTCTCAGCAGTCTCTTTTTATGTCTTTTGAAAGTGGGTGGGAAGGCTGACTTTCTATGCCCAACCCTCTGAGGATGCTGATGTCAGGTTTCCTTTAACTACTGTCATCATGTTTCCTTTAATCACTGTAAGGTCCCCTTTAATTATTTCCCTTTATTTCTGTGTGGGTTTGGCCTTGACCTTTCTATACAGATTCCTGGCTCTGGCCCAAGGCAAGATGGAGTTTAACAATAGAAGCCTTGATTGGCTAGAGAGAACTGCAGGACAACAATGAACGTTCTAAACTGTCACTCTCTGCCTTTCATCGTCGTAACCCCAGCTGAGAGGACGTGTTTGTAGCTGCTCCTGCTGAAGTCTTGGGCCTAGTGGATTTGAACTTTCAAATCCTGGCAGTCGAGCGGCTACTTATGCAGAGTTGTTCAGGAGAAGAATTCAGGTTCACAGGAGAGTTTCTGGAAGTTCTTTTGGAGAAGAAAAATTCTTAAGCTAAGTGACTTTATTTGGATATGTAAATCTTTGCTCAGATTTATTAGAAACTTTAGGAGATTGTAAATGAAAATTCAAAAGAAGAACTGATGTTACTCTGTTTATAGTTCAACGTTTAATTTTTAAACGCGCGCGAGCAACGTTAGACTGTTACGTGTGATTGTAGCGTGAGTGCGCGAGTGCGAGAAAAGACTGCTATGTGGTAACTACAGCGCGTGAATTCATTGCGTGTGTACGTGTGCGCGAGAAAAGACTGCTATGTGATTTCTATAGCGCGTGTGTTCCAACGCGAGTGTTCATAGCGCGTGTGTTCATTGCGCATGTAATCATAGCGCGTGCAAGCGAGTGCGAGCAAAGACAGCTACGTGATTTTTTAGCGCGTGTGTTCATAGCGCGGGTGTTTATAGCGCATGTACGCGAGAGTAAGAAAGGACTACTACGTGATTTCTTCAGTGTGTGTTTTCTTAGCGCGTGTATTCATCAGCGTGTGTTTTTTTTTCTCTGGCGCGTGTTTTCTTCAACGCGTGTTTTGCACAGGTAAATTTTTGTGCGTGTGCGCGAAAAGGTTTCAACGGTTTTTGGAAAAGTTTGCAAGTTCTTCAAGAGACTATGAACTTTATTTATTAAGAAGGAAGAACAGGATTCATCTAAGTCTTCTTAACTGGAACATTTAACAGTTTTAAAGGCAAGAGTCAAGGTTTTTAAGAGTTCAATACTCAAAGGAGTTGCTGTTATTTTCAAGACTTTCAAAGCAAAAGAAAGGTAGAAAGATTTTATCAGCTATTACTCCAATCTTCTCTAAGATCCTAAAAGAGAAGAACCAGGTATGATTCTTTACATTTTAGTTAAGGATATAAAGTTTTCATAATTTAAAGGTAGTAAAGTAATTTGAGGATTTTGTATGTTCTTATGTATTTTCTGCAGGTTCCGCATCAGCAAGTCAGAACATCGCCAGCCTGGTGTTTCTTATGTTATCCACTTCCCCCTTTCCCTTTCCCTTTGGGGTGTAGTTAACAGAGCCGAGAATTATCGGGTTCTGAGGATTACATTTCAGGGGGATTGTCGGGGGTTCAGCAGCTTACGCGGACACAGGATAACTCTCAGCCTGACAGCTGATAGATTAAAGGATTTGCTGTCACCTGACTGGAGAACGGTGTAGTGAGTCAGAATGAGTCAGAGTGATGCTATGTTTACGGCTTGGCTGAAAGAACACTCCCCCTTGCATTTACTTAGAAAACAATTTTTCATAACCAAACATGCTTCCCAGATACACAAGTTGTTGAAATTACATGTACACTTCACACATTAATTAAGACAGGTCTCTGTTCAACCCTGCTCTTTCTAAGAGCTTGGGTTCAGAAATGACAACTTATTCGCAATTTTCATGGGTTTCGCAATATTGGGTTTGCCCCAAACCTTACACAGAGGTACACACCCTCTCTGCGCATATGACAGTAAGTTCTTAGGTTTCTAGCATAAACACAGCAGTGACAATATTAATAATTATGGGGTTTGGTCTCAGAACATCCCACAGCGTCCAGTTTAGTCTCAAATTGTGGGTACATTTTTCATATTAAGAATCTCCAAATTGTACATTTTTGTCCGCTTGGTGTAATTAGTTATCAGTATTCTTATAAAACATACATTTGCTCTTAATTCAGTACACCCATTGGTTTGTCCCCGCCCCTAGAAACTTGGCTTGACTCAGAGGTCAAATGTCTTGCCTTCCCCCAGAGCAGTGTTGACAGTTCACACCCAAAATCAGCATACCCTATTCAGCTGAAGGAATCCTTTGTCCTGTTTTTCCTGCTAGCAGGGCATCGGTCCATGTTACCACTCTCCATCTGATTAACAGAACCATGTGATTTCCTGCCTTGTTGCTGAGAAGACTAGGTCTTAAGACTTCCCGGGGACAGCCAGCCTTTGAAGTCTCAGCTAACTCCGGGTACAGTTTAGCTTCAGAAATACAGGTCTCCTGTCGGAATTTAGATCACCAGCGCCGGTCAGTGGCAAGCGCCGGTATTGCACCCATTTTTAACAGCTGCCTTACCAGTAAGCAATCCTCAAAATAAACTTTGTTCAAATATGGATGCACTTCTGTGGACCTTAGATTCATGCAGATCCTTGCGGGAGAATGATGTTGACCCCCCCAACAAGGAGGTGGGCTCTTTATAGTGGTTTTGGTGAGCCCTAATTTTAGCAATTTTTGACATAAAAAAATGAATTCCCCACAGCTCTGAGTTGCTTTTAGCCATCAGTATGGCTATTCCCAAATGGTTTCAGGCTACTGTGTGTGTAGCCCAATGGTGGTTTTAGGCAGTGACCTCCTGTGCTCACTAATATAGGCAAAAGTGGGTGGCAGCCTATTCTTTAGATTTTTACTGTGCATTTTTGGCTGGTTTTGAGCGAGCAGCATGCTTTCCAGTGGCCATTCTGATGGTTCCGCTGCCAGTAATGCACAATGATGCTGCAGGGCTTAGATGTGTGGGTTGAAACATCCCACAAGCCCCCTCTTGCGATGGCATTGATTTTCCATCAATGGAACTCGCAAGACTGGGATGGTCCCCTCATCTTCTTCTGATTCCGCAGATGGCAAAGTTCAGCATCTTTTCCTCCATCAGGGTGGATCAATCGGTTCTCCTCGTCGGTCCTGATGGGAGTATTGGGCGGTACTCCGGGCCCCTCTGATCTTTGCTCCCGATCCCCGGGTCGACCTCCTTGGACAGTCTCCCTGGTTTATCTCTCTCTCTTCTCACGTAGGATGACAAAGGAAAAGTGGCAGAAACATATTCGTAGACATTTCCCCACCACTATTAATGTAGTGGGGTGTACATATACATTTTATCAATCAGGAGACATTTGCATTCTTATCATTGTATTTTAGAGACTATATGTGAGATATTTTAGAGTTGGAACTGTATTCATCCGGAGCGGCCCCCTTTGGGCTTTCAGAGGACTCTTCCAGTTGCTGCAGAGTGTGCCTGGGATGGCAACACTTTAGCTGATTAATATGGACCCACTTGTCTTCCGCTTCCGCCAAACTGCCTTTGGGGATGCAGATCTTGTAGGCGACTGGTGAGATCTTGTCTACAATTTCAAAAGGTCCCTTCCAGGTAGGCAGAAATTTCCGCTGTTTGGCCTGGTTCCTTTGGAAATTGTATAGATAGACCCGGTCTCCTACATTGTATTCTTTCCTAGTACTCTTCAAGTCATAGTGGGTTTTCGGCTGATCTTTCTAGGTTTCGCTGAGCATAGGCAAAAACATGTTGAAGGTGTTTCCTTAAATTCTCAACATACTCATGAGTTGTGGAGGCATTGATCAATGTTTGCTCTTGGGTCCTGTAGAGCAAATGCTGGGGAAGCACCATCCTGCGTCCATTCATCAGCTCAAACGGTGACATTTTAGTTGCAGATGAAGGGGTAGATCTGATGGCCATTAGGACCAGAGGTAATCGGACATCCCAACTTGGCCCAGAATCTGCCACAAACTTTTTTAAGATGCTCACAACGGTTTTGTTGTAACGTTCTTCTTCACCAGAAGAGGCGGCCGGTAAGCAATGTGTAGCTTCCTTTTAACCCCCAGTATCTCCCACATCTTTTTCATTACTTAGCTGGTGAAATGGCTTCATCTGTCTGAATCAATCCTTTGGGGTAGTCCAAAACGCGAAAAGATGTGGTTGATCATCAGGGCAGCTGCTGTTTCTGCCTTGCAGTTTGGGGTCGGGAGACATTCCACCCATTTAGTAAATAAGCATGTCACTGTCAACATGTACTTATTCCCCCTAGAGGAGCGAATCACGGGCCCGATAAAGTCGACTTGTAAATCTGACCATGGCAGTGTCATCCCCCTCTTTTGGAGAGGCGCACGGTGTGTGAGGGATGTTGGCTGAAATTGTTCACACACAAGACAACCCTTCAAGTATTGGCCGAGGTCCTGCCCCATGTGTGGCCAGTATGCAACCTCTTTTAAGATCTCAAGTGTTGTATGAAACCCCCTATGACCGACTGTGGCCACATCATGGGCGTGACTTAACATCAGGCTTCGGAATGAGGTAGGAACCCCCCACTGATCATGACCAGCTTGGGATTTCCTTACCAACAAACCGTCTTGGATTCGGAACATTTTTGGACATTTCATCAACACTTTAAGGTCCTCTTTCCCAATGTAATCGGTATCCGTCGGGGGAAAGTTCTCAGGGTCCTCAATGTGTTGGTAAAACTTACCAATTATTGGATCCCCCTTCTGAGCCATAATCAAATCAGCATCTGGGGTCTCCTTACTCCATTGTGCAGTTGAAAGATCATTGTGAGCATTTGTCTGGGACCTATTGATAGCAGGGGTGGACTGGGAACCAAAAGAGGCCCTGGAAATAATTTTCAAAGTGGCCCCATATTAGACATTTTCAGCAAGCCAAAGCCTTTTCCTATGAGAACATTTGGAAATACCACACAAAAGATGCCCGGGGTTCAGAGGCCTACTGGGAAATCTCCAGAGTTCCCTATACGCCAGCCCACCCCTGGCCAGGGTGCAGCGGCCTAGCGGGTAATCTTCAGAGTTCCCTATAGGCCAGTCCACCTCTGCTCAGGGAGCAGAGGCCTACACAGACATCGCCAGAGTTCCCTATGAGCCAGTCCACCCCACTATTAACCAACGGTGCCCATGACTTCTCAGCCCTCCCCTTCACGTACCCCCAGTTTTAAGCCCTGCCCCCGCGACAGCAGTGAGGGGAGGGCGCGCAAGCAGGGGGGCTTCCACCTCAGAGTTGCTGGACAATGTGACAACCATAGAACAATGCGGTGTGGGGTGCCGAGGCAGCGTCAGACTTGCCATCTGTCGCTCCTCCACCAGGCCGAGCGCCAAGGTCATCTCCATGTGGTCCTTTCAAGCAATCAACCACCTGACCCCCATTTCCCCCTCGGACCTCACCCTGTATCACTTATTAACACCTGCAAAGCAAACTCACCCCTCATTATGAGCTTTCGACCTCTTGGACATTTTACAAAGCCTTCATCAAAGCTAAGTTTATATTTGCTAGCAGGATTACCCACAGCTGCGGAAACATATATGGAAATCCCTCTTGCACCACTCATGTTTGCAGGATAACAACAAATCTTCCCACTGCTGCATTCAGCGCAATGCGCACAAACTCCGGGCACATCAACACCCTATCAGCACAAGCCAAATGCACTAAGGAGTACGCTCTGTGCAATATGCACACTGCGTTATGCAGAAAATGGACACACTCTGCAGAGCATATTCTGCGCATGGCTCACACTGCGCAAAAGGTACACTATGCACAAAGTGCACACTGGGCCCGATTTGCAAAGATCTGAAATGGGGCAGATGAGAGAATATGTGTTCCGTTGCTTTATACCTGAAACAGGTGCACATCTGGAGATGTCTGTAGCATCCCTGTGCTGCTCTTGTGCAAATCTTTGAGACTCACATTTGCACGTGAGCATCTCAGAGAAGCTCCGGCATGTCCAGATTTACTTCAGTGTTAACCTTTGTGGATCAGGTGCAAGGGAGCAGCTGCAAGTCAGTGATACTCATGGGCAGAATGAAGTCACTCTGTGCAAAGTGCATCCGATGCCCAATATGGCCACTCTGTGAAAGATGCACACTATGGAAACAGAAGCCATGTATGCACTACACCAGGGATGGAAGTGAGCGCAGCTGTGTCCCACTACATTCACGTGCATCTGTTTACCATTCCTGCGCCCATGTTCACCATTCTATACAGAGGATGTGCCCATTCATGTCCCCTGTGCAAGTGCAAAGTTATAAGAGGAGCCTTAGGGCCCGATATAGGGAACTTTTTGCACGATTCAAAGTGGCTTTGCACTGGAAAAATACACTTTGCACAGTTCAATGAATCAGGGTTTGTGTCGGCAGTGCAAAGTCACAGTGCAAAGCCATTTTGAACCGGCAAAACATTCCATGATTTGGGCCCTTAGTTACTAGTCACTTAGACTATTGCAATGGCCCGGCCGCAACACTTGTCACACGTTGCACTATGCCTCCGCCTACCCTCTCCCATGTCGAGACCACACTTCAGCATAAAACTCACACTGCGTACAATGCACACTATTCACAAACTGTGCATCATGCACAAAACGCAGGCTCTGCACATTGGCATGTGCTCTTTGCAGAATATACGCTATGCACAAAGCACACACTCGCTTCAAAGCTCATACACTGTTCAAGACTGACAGTCTGCCCACGAGGCACACTGCACAAATGTACATTGGGCACACATGTGTACATTGCGCAAAAAGCACGTCTTCGCAACATGCATACTGCACAAAATGTACACTGGCCACCAAAGGCACGCCCTTTGCAAAGTGCATTCGATGAGCAAGGTGCCCACGCTGGAAAAAGTGCACGCTCTCTGCAAGACTGACACTGTGATCAAGGCGTGCACTGTACGAGCGCTGCAAGGCAGGGGATTCTTAGACCGGGCCAGTGGAGGATAACATGCCCCCTTACCCTACTGGCAGCATTCCCCCCAGAGCCTCCTCACCTGGTAGGTAGCAAGAATGCTTCGTGTATATCTGTGCAGGCGCATCGCCTTAAAACTGCACAGGTGAATAGCAGAACTGTACATTACTAAATGCATCAGGAACCAAGTGTAAAATAATACAGCTATAAAGTGCAGTTCATAATGACATCACAGCTTTGCATGCCACAGGCCCAAGGGTCGCTAGTTCTAATATCCTAAACATCGGCTAATGGGGCACTTTCTTCGGTGTACTAAGGGGACATAATAAAGAACGTGCATGTTCAGAGTGTAATCCACGAGTCAGGCAGGGGAGTTGTTTACTCGATCACACCATCTCAAGACTCGAGATGCAGTTCCTTCAATGATAGTGATGATAACGTCGCAACGTGCAGCGTCTTGCTTGCTGCTTCTTACCTGACAGTCAATAGATCGATCTTGCGGCTTGTCAAGGCCTTATGCAGCCCAGGCCAACTGCCTGCCTGCAGCCTGCTGCCCTGCTGTCCTGTCTGCTAATGTGTGCACTGTGCGCACAGCCTGGGCTGCAGCAAGGCACGTGCGGTTCCACTTCCTTCCAACCGATGCCCAGCCCAGGAGGCCCTGATGCGCAGGCGCAGGCCCAGCCTGGCTGCTGGGAAGATTTTTAAAAAATTACAGCAGCTGCCTCGGCTCAGTCGGTGGTGTCAGCCAATTCAAGGCAAACCACCCAGACGGAGCCGAGGCAAAATCACTCGATGTGTTTATTATGTTAATGTGCATCATGTGTATCCTTCCGCTCAGAAAGAGGCCCTACAGGCCAGAGGCCTACCGGGGGATGTCCCGGTGTCCCGGTGGGCCAGTCCAGCCCTGATTGATAGCAGTGACCTGGATTTCCCCCAACAGGGACTCAATCTCTATTAGATTCCCTTGGATGGCCCCGGTTTTGGCCAGCTGATCAGCTAAGTCATTTCCAGTTTTGTCTGGTCCCTCTACTTTGGAATGACCCTTGATCTTTTTCCAGTAGGTGGTCATCTCATTCGAGGTGACCAGATCATCAATATTTTGGATTAATTTCCCATGTTTCAAGGGTTTGTTATTAGCACATAACATGCCTCTGATTTTCCAATTAACCAGGTGCTCCATGAACCCGTTCCGTAATCTGTGATTATGACCAGTTCTTGGAGTTGATGTTGAACAGCAGTGAGGATGGCTTGATGCACAGCCATCAACTCTGCCACCTGACTACTTTGGGGACCAATATTGTACCCAGCGGAGGGTTCTGGGGACTCATTCACCCATGCATTCCCTACGCCAGCCACAAGTTATTTTTCCCCGTTGTTGTCAACATGGTAAGAGCATCCATACACATAGACAGTGGACATTCCCTCACACTTGTCTTCTTCAAAGACTTTGTGTGGGGAATTAAGGTATGCCTCCATGTTGTCCTTGATTTTTAGACTTTCGTCCTTGAGACAGTTTTCTCTGGCACAATCATGCAAGTCAGCCAGACCTTGCGTCAGGGGACTCTTCTTGTTTTGGCCATATCTGACCTCCACAGGAAAGCCTTGCATTGACAGAATCCAGGAAGTAATTCGGGAATTACTAACATTTCCGGCCCGGATTCTGTCACTTTGGAGATATTGCAGGAGCTGATGTGGAGTCTCCACTATGATGTGTTCCCCCTGGATAAACGGGGGTTAATTCTTTAATGCTCACACCGTTGCCAGGAGTGCCTTCTCACAATCGTTGAATTTTTCCTCCACAGAGGATAAAGTTTTGCTTGCATAGGAGATTACTTTATTGACCTTGTCATGCTTTTGATATAATACTGCAGTCAAGCATGTATTAGAGAACCCTGTCTCCAAGAAAAACTCCTTGTTTCTGACAGGGTAAGCTAGGCAGGGCGCTTGTGAGAGGATTCTTTTGAGCTGTTTTACTGCCTCGGATTGTTCTTCTGGACCCCATTCCCACTTTACCCCCCCTTCAAGAGATGAATCAGGGGTCTGGTGATCTCTGCGTCGCCCTCAATGAACTTTCTGCTGTAATTAGTCAGTCCAAGGAGGCTCCCTAGTTCCCGCAGAGTTATGGGATCCTTCAGTTTCTGAAGTGCTTCCACTTTCTTTTCTTGGGGACAGAGACCCTGAGGAGTAATCTCATGCCCCAAGAAATTAACATGGGTTCTACACCACTGTGCTTTCTGAAAGGAAAGTTTTGCTCCGGCGGCCCTCAACTGTGTCAGAACATAACGGATCTCTGCTATGTGTTCCTCCACAGATGAAATTTTGATGAGGACATCATCTACATAAGCCAGGTTACCCCTCGCACCCAAGTCGGGCATGGCATTGTGTAGGAAAATGTTGAATTCATTGCCAGAGTTGAGATATCCGAAGGGAGTCCGGGTCCATGTGTACTGCTGGCCCGCAAAGGTAAAAGCCAATTTGTATTGGTCCTCCCTACTGCAAGGCACAGTCCAGTATCCATTGGTCAGGTCTATTGCAGTGAATACCTGTGACCCCTGGATCTGGGCCAGCCATTGGTCAATGTAGAGCAGAGGCCATCGGGAAGTATGGACCCATTTGTTGAGCTCCCTAAGGTCGGTGCAGAATCTCCACTGGCCGCTTGACTTCAATATCCCCAGCACCAGATTATTGAAGGTGCTGTGTACTGGACGGATTATTCCCCGGGACTCAAGGTTCTTAATTATTTCAGTAAGGGACTCCATTGATGCGAGAGGCAAGCGATATTGCTTCACAAACACTGGAGTCATGCCTGGGTCCATGGGAATTGTTGTTGTGTGGATGTCGGTGCGACCACAGTCATATGAGTCCACCGCAAAGAGATCTTGAAAATCCAAGAAAACTTGTTTCAACTTCTGCTTCTGCTCCAGAGTCACACAGGCATCAGCTAGGCTGAATCTCTCTTCAACCATCTGCCTGAAGCCTGGAAAGACTTCTGGTTTTGCTATCTCAGCGGCCTCTTCCAGCTGGGTGGAGAAGTCCCTGGTCTGATTTGGACTGGAGGCTTCAGGTGGGAAAGGCAGCCCTCATGGACCTGGAAAATCACCTCATCCCTCCTGAAGTCACAAGTCACATCTTCCTTACCATAAGGGCAGGAAGTGTACACCAGGAAGTTCCCCCCATGCCGGGTAAAGATCCTGTCTGGTGTTGTGTTGTCATCACTGTCACTGTCAAAACAGTCCTTGGGGATTGGTCCTAACAGTTCATTTCTTAAATCAATGGAGAAATATCGGTCATCAACCACCATTCCAATAATGGTGCCGGCGGCTAGAGTAATACTCTTTAAGTCGCTGTTATCCACCTCTATTGGAATGGTGTCATGTTCTATGTTGACTAATGGTGTTGGGTTTACCCCCAACCCTTGCTGTTGGAGAGAAGCATTTAGATGAATATAAGCATCAGGGTTTTTCAATTTTTGTCCTCTTTTAACTTTCACTTCCAGGGAGAATTGTCGGGTCCTTTCTGGGATGGTGACTTCCTCTTTAATCTGAATTTCAACTGCATAAGGCAGCAGTTGAGCTGACCTAAATGCTTTTTCTGGATCATCAAAGCCCATGGGACTATCCGCTAATCAGCACCAAGCTTTGAAGTTTATTAGGTCCAAACTAATGGCAAAGTGATTGAGAATGTGACTGCCTAAGTAAAAGGCAGCAGTGACGTCTCGCATGACCCAACAATTATGGACTATGCTCTTGTTGCCAATGGAGATTTTGAGCATACACCTGCTTGGCAGGAGATGTTTGGAGTTGGGTGCTTCCAGGTCCATTTCCCATTTGTCTATCAGTTTGAATATGGGAATGGCAGGATCTTTTGGGAGTTGGCGGAACATGGCTTCGCTGATGAAGCTCTTACCGTTGTTCACACACACTCGGGTGAGAACAGAGTCCTTCCCTTCATTTAACTGAACAGGGATGAACAACTGCTCTCCAATTTGCTGAATATCAGCCAGGTTCTGAGCTGATTTCACATCTTTCTGGACTATTGGAGTGGGAATGTCTGATTGTGGATTAGTAAAGAATTTCAGAGTGTTTCCTTCCATTGTGGAATACCACCTTAAACTGGAAGGAAGGTTGATTTTCAGAAATAGAGGGGACCGCCCATCACCAGTCTGTTGTCCTACTGCTATTACTGTCACGTCTGGAATTTGGTTGTTCTGGAAGTGAAATTCTACTTGGTCAGATTTTGGTTCAACCATGTGGCATGTGCCGTTTAAACTAACATGGTTGACACTCTGTTTTAATTTTATTGGTCGACTAGTCTGGGTCCAGAGGACCTTGTTTACACAATCTATTAGGGGTGACAACCTTCTCAGGAGGTCATTCCCTATTAAACAAGGGGTGCCCTCCCGAGTCACTACTATGACTGTTTGTTTCACCTTGTGTCGCCCAATTTTAATGTGCAAATCTGCAGTCCCCTCGCCGGGATTTTCCTTCCCGTCAAAGTTCTGAAGTTGTCCAAGAAGAGAGGTGAGAGGAATTTGATAATTCTCCCCCCTTCCTGAATTTAGTTTGTCAAAGGCTCTTTTGGACAGAAGTGTAGCTTGGGATCCAGTGTCCACCAGTGCCAAAATTGTGCCCTGCCCCTGTACTTGTACCGGGGCATAGTATCTCCCCACCTTTTCGTCAAGGGGGCACAGATAATGCACATTTTTGGACAACTGGTGGGCCAATTTTCTGGTTTTGGACATGCAAAGAGAAGAGATTTGGGCAGAATTCTGTGGAGAGTCTTGGGAATCTGAAAGAAAAAGTTGGCAACTAGAAATGGGAGATGTTTTGGGTTCCCCGGGTTCCCGTTCTGGGCCGCCCCCCCCTTTTTGGAGGCAGTCACCAGAATGGCTTTGAACCAGGGGATTTTGATGCTGTTCGTTCTGGGATGAGATGATGGGCGGCGCTAGCTCAGTCCCCACATCTACCCAGTCTGTCTGTGAATCCCTTGGGACCCATTTTTCTTTGGGAGGAGTTCCCCCATCTCTGAAGGAGAAGATCCTTTTCCCAGGATCCTCTGAGGATCCCTCTCCCTCAAATTGGAAGATCTGTACCTCCTCCACAAAGTGGGTCTGTTTGGGTCCTTTGTTTCTCCTACCTCCTCCCTGCTACTTGGGTGGCAGACCTTCAGGGGTAGGAGATTTTATTTCCGGTTCCTGGGTTTTCAGGGGCTCTTTACAAGTGGGGAAGGAAGCTTCCTCCAAGGCTTTACACCCCCCTTCCCCTTGTGCCTCCTCCCTGGGAATCGGTGGGTTATCGGGGTGCTGCCCCGTCATTGTTCTGGAGCACCAGGCCCAGAGTTTTGTGCATTCTGCACCGGCATGCCCATCTGAGGGTTCTGCTGAGCCCTTAGCACGCGACCCAGCTCCTGTGCCATATTTTGGACCTGGCGCTCTAACTGTGAAACCCGCTCAGGCTGATACAGGGTTCTGTTTTCTCCCCTTGGCTCATCCCGGCAAGGGTAGCTATCCCTTCTCTGGTAGTACCCCGGGTTGGGAAGATTTGGGTACCCCTCCACCCTTGGCCTCCCCTCTCCCGGATTAGGTGGTCTGGGCTCAGGGAAGTGGGGAAAGAAGGACGGATGATTTTGGGGTTGGGAATTGGGTGGATATCTGGGGAAAAAGTTCTGCCCAGTATTTGGTGAATTTCTGCCCTCCTGCGGGAAGTTAGGAGGGAAGTTCCCTGGGTTAGGTGCTTGGCTGGATCCCCCCCCTTGGGCTGGAGGAGTCCACACATAACCCAGGATGGGTCGGTTTCCCTTGTAGCGGGGACTTACATAATCAGGGGAGTGAGGGATCCCATTTGTGGGACTACCTCCTTGACTCCATGTCTGTGACTGGCCCGAGGGCCTTCTTGGCTTGGAATTATTCTGTGCAGGCAAATTTTTAGGCCCCCGCATCTCCAAATCTAAACCGGAGGCATCCTTTACCTCTGCCGTCTTGGCAGCAGCAGGGGTGCTGGCCGGTTTGGGGCTTTTCTGCGCATTACTTTTATTTTCTATGGGCTTCTGCACCTCATAGATTCGGGTGGCCTGTTCAATGACCCAGTCTAGCGACCTTTTCTCATGAAAATCTCTCACTAGCTGGGTCATGATGTATTTGGGCAAGGCATGGTAAAAAGTGTTAACAAATTCTTTGCTGGCCGTGCGCACCCTTTTGGTAGTCTGCGCAAAGGCACGCTTCAATTCCTGCACAAATTCTTGTGGGGCCTGATCCTCCCCACATTGCAAATTGTAGGCTGCCTTGCGAGCCTCTTGGGGATTTCGGTGAACAGAAAAGTGTTTCAAGATGGCCGCCCTATAAGTGGACCATCTTGAATGATTCTGGTCCTCCAGCCCCGCAAAGAAACTGGAGTATTCTGGGGAGAATGTCCATTTGACGTATTGCATGCAGCTATTGCTGTCTTTCAAATGGAAAGTCTCCATCATTTGCTCAAAGAGCTCCAAGTGTTCCCACACAGAATACTTGGCGTTCTTGTGATAAGGCGTGATGACACTCCTGCTGCCTTAATCTGTTTTAAGGGGTCCTTAAGCAAGGCCCTTTTTTGCCTTATTGGCCTTCTTGGTTCGGGTAACCCTGGTCCATTCATCCTCTGACTCAGAAGCACTGCTCCCAGAGGTGCCCCTCTGATCTTCCAGGTTTTCCCAGATTCTGAAAGCCTGGGAATGGCTGGCAGAATGTGGGGACCTGGTCTCCTGTGTCCTGTGACGTTCAGAGGAGTCTTCAGATTCCTCATTGCTGCCAGGATTTGATGAGTACCCCCCACTGACCTAACTGGGCAGAGGTTTTTAGGATGCCCTTAGTGGGCCTACTCTCCTGGGGTTCCCCACTAAATTGCACTGTACTTGGGTGCCCATACCCCGATGCTGTTACGCTCACCTGGCTCCCACGTAGGCGCTGGTCTGGGTTGCTGTGGCCTCTTCAAGCGTGATGCGCAGAATTCGGACCACCGATTGAACAGGACCCCCAAATCTTGCTTGTCTGGCCCGTAGGAATATCCTTCTGCAGATGAGAAAGGGGATTAACTGTCTGCTGAATAATGTGCTTGCTCCCCCCTTTCCCCCTTCATTCTCCTCTGACTTCCTCCAAAACCCCCGGTTTAAGCTCACCTTATGGTTTGGAAGGATGAACTCTCCATCCTGCTTCTGGTGCAGGGGCGCGCGTTCGTCCAGTTACTTCACTGGTTTTCAGAATGGCGCTGGCAAATCCACTTGACTTTACTGAGCGATATGCCGTAAGTATGAAGATGCAAAAGTTCAAGTGTGAGCCTCCTTTTATGTTGTCTTTTTCTGTCCTTTATTTCAGGTGCAGAACAAAGGCGATGCGTTGAGGGGTTAAATTGCCGGGGTAAAATCAGGTGAGTCAGTGATGAGGGCGACCCCTCTAAATGTTTTTATAATTCCCCAGTAATGTCTTTTGTCCTTTCCCCATAGGGGCCGGGGTGCGGTACCTGCCAGAGATGTGGCGCCGACCCGAGATGTGGTATGGCTCACCAAGAATAGCCGGTAAGTAAAATGGCTGAAAATCCGGCTTTCCTCTTGTGTTCCCTTGCTCACCTTTTGTCTCTTCTTCTCTCCCTTAGGTGCGGTGCAGAGATGTGGCGACCGGCACTGAGAGCCGCGATGGAGCTGGGCGGCGTCTCAGGAACAGGTGAGTGAAGCGCGGCGCTGCAGCGAGCAACGTGGTGCTTTTAAATGGAAGTCTTCCTTCAGGAATGCTGGCGTGAAGATTCCGGATGCAGGTAAGAAGGTTGAAATAGTTCTTGGTTTTCACCTTTCTCTTCTCTTATTCCCTTATAGGTGTTCCAGGTTTGAGGCGGGCGTGGCTGGAGTCCAGGTGCAGGAGCAGACATGGTGAGCGTTCAGCTGCTGGGATGCAGAACAATGCGAAGCACGTGTGGCTGTCCGGGTGTGGCTTAAATACCCTTGGAAGAAGTTCCAGGTGAGTATTCTTCCACAGCCCCACCCAAGTAACAAAATAGTTCCTTCAGAAAAATAGTCCCTCCTAAGCCTCATTTGGCTTGGTTCTTCATGCAGCATGGTCTGCATCAGGTGAGTGTGCAGCATGGTCTGCTTCAGGTAAGTGCACAAAACACTTCCCTTTATGAGCCTGGCACCTATGGCGCCAGGACTGATGTCCAACATGAGCCTGGCACCAACGGCGCCAGGAGAGAGTCCAAAGAGCCCCTATAAAGGGCCGCTGGGCTTTTACCCGGGGGCGTGATGCCTGCTCCCAGGGGTGCTGGGCCTGGCCTGGTGCTCCGGGGGTAGGCATCATGACAGATGCCCACCCATCCATTCCTGGGAGGTACTGGCCTATGAGCCCCATACTTTTGGCTGGATAGTAATCTGCCGTCCCCGTGGCCCTGGGCTCATGTGCGCCATGGGACATGGGGGTGGCAGAGTCCAAGGACTGGGAGAGATGAAGGCCTCTGGTACTAGGGCTCCTGAGGTTATGATCAGGTGTTTCCCTTTCCCAGCGAACCTCATCTCTGTCAGCCCCTGCTCCCTGTTGCCATGCCAGAGCCTGTGCTTTCAGTTCCTCAATCAAGGCCTTACTAGACTCTATCAGTCTCTCCTGCATGGCTACCTGTTGCTGGAGCCTATCATTGTGCTGGCAGAGAGCCTCATTCTCTCTCTGTGCTTCCTGGTTAGTCTTGGAGTACTGGGCCAGTCTTTGCTGAAGGAGGGTTACCCCCTGAGTACCGTCCCTACTGGCCTGCTCCTTTCTTGCCAGAGCATCTTCCACCCTCCTGGTGTGCTTTAACAAGTTCTGATGCTCTTTTTGGAGGTCACACAGTCCCTGGAGGGCCAGGTGATTTTCTTCCATTTTCTTTTTTAAGTGGCAGACTTCCTGGCCTAAGGTATCCCTTTCCTGAGTAAGAGCATGCATCTGTGCCACCAGGTCGTCCCTCTGCCTTTGAAGGGCACTAGCTTTCTGGCACTCATCATCAAACTCTGCCTGGGTATCCAGGTCTTTCAAAATCAATTTATTGCTCTCCTCTTTTACTCTATCCAATTGGCTTTGCAGGGTGGCTACCTGCTTTGTGCATGCCCTGTTGAAATCTATCTTTTGCTCCAGCTTTTTCTGGCTCTGCAGTAGGGAGTCCAAACCTTCTTGATGCTCCTTCTGCAAGGCCAGAATTCTGATATCCTGGTCTGCCTTTTCCTGTTGCAGGATATCCATATCCTCTTTTATTTTAATGATATACTGTCTATTATCATTTTCTGACTCCTGGCTCCTGTGCAGCCTCTGCTCAGAAGAGTCCAGGTCAGATTGGGCCTTCTCTAATGCCATCAGTTGCCTACTTGCCAGATCTTGGCCTTCAGCACATTTGTCCTGTATGGCTCGCTTATATAAATATAAATATGCCGCTATCCTGGCAATCTTGTTGTGCTCATCTTTGGCTTTAGGGGCCATATATAGTACACTCAGGGCCACATGTAAGGGACCCTGATCTCTCCATGTATCTGACCCTGTTGCAGTGATCTGGGGTGCGATTGCCTGCAACCACCCCGTCTGGTCCTGCTGAGTCCACTCAACTCTCACAAATAGCTTATGTAAGAGGTACTCTCTTGCTATTTTGATGTCTACCAGTGTCGTCATTCTGGAAATTGATTTCCTTCCTGACTTACCGAAGTTAGTATATTATTTTGCAAAACAGGCCATTTCCTTAGAGCGTTCCTTTGAGGAGTTCTTTTACAGCGTAACACAGCGTGGTGATCCAACAGCATTTTTGTATCCTGTCAGTTAGCACACTGTATTAAGCTGCACAAGTGGTAGATTAATCCAGAATCCCCGGCTCCGAGCCCCCACTCTGTAAGTGACTTAAATCTAACAATCCCACTAAGTCAATACCTAGTCTGGAATGCCCAATGGAAGCCCTTATTTATATATTTTTATGTCAAGTTGTTAAATCTGGATGATGAACCCTTATATAACGCCCCTCTCTTTGAATCTCCCTGACCTCACTGAGCCAAGAAGTAGGTTGTTTTGCAAATTAAAAGATTTATTGGAAAAATGAAACAATATATATATATATATCACACTTTTATGAATAAATTAATACTTGATAGCACACTTATGAATATGACAGTGATCAACAGTGGATAATATTACAGTAGCACAATTCTTTAATTACTTAGGAGTTCTTCTAGAAAGGATAAGGTAGCAGAGAATACTTTGTATGGTTTCAATGAAAAGCAATGATGGAAAGAATGCAGCACAGAAATAAACTGATATGGGTTCAACGATAGATAATATGATCACCTTTTCCCTTGTGACAATTCACTCCCCCCCTATGTAATATGAAGAGATGGAAATGAGGGCACACAGGTTTTCAGGAATACAATCAGAAGTAGTTCAGTTCCCGTTCAGTTCCCGTTCCCCCCAGCAAGCTTAGAGAAACAGGGATGACTTTAAACACAGGCCAAATACTTTTAAATGTGATTGCAATGAAGTGAAAAAATGCTAAAAATAATTTTAATTCCCTATAGGAGATTCAGGGTAGGCGATAGCTACTTTGAATTAGTTCAGGTCAACACTAGCAATGATTCATGAATGATTTATCAGAGTGAAAACGAATTTCAGCAGTGGAAAGCAAGAAGCAGCTATTTTTACAAGTGGTGAAATTGAGCCAAATTGCAATTCGCTGCACTTTTTCTGAGTGCGTAAAGCGCGATTACGGAAAAACTATAAGGAAGGTTGTTTTGGGTTTGTTGGAAAGCTTAGGATCTTAGCTTTAAAATGACAGTTAAATCTCGCTTCTAGGACGTGTGGTTCAAAAGATACGGACATTTTTGTGGAGGTAGATTTTCAGAATGAAGTCAAGATTTCAGAATGACAGATGACACCTTTGCAGCTTTGAAATCACAGAATGGACACACGATTTCTATGCAGTTCTGGACAGGTTGAAATGGTTTGAATAAGATTACTTTAAACTAAGAGATGGGTTCTGGACAGTTCTAGATACTCACTCCTAGTTTTGGAAGGGAATGGACCTCGTCACAGATCTGGTCAGGTTTGAGCTGTGGTTCTCTTGCCACGGGATGGTCTCTGGCACTGGTTCTGCTCACAGCGGTCTGGTTTGGGTCTGCTATCGGCACTGCACGGCGGTCTGGTCTGGGTCTGGATACAGCTCTGCTTTCTGGGTCTGGATACAGCTCTGTTTTCTGGGACTGGAAATGGTTCTGGCCCAGGTTTATAGCCAGAATCAAACAGCTCGCCCGGCTGTTGAATAGTTTGGTTAGGTTTCTGGATTCTGAGGCCTGCTGGGAAGGGTTCAGCTTTTGGGTTAGGCCCCTGCTTAAGGTTCTAGAGCTGGGTTCTAGAGTCTGGTCTCTGGATCTATCTGGGTTTGAAGTCGTCCGGCAAAGTGCTGCGCAAGAAATAGATTGAAGAGTGGAAAATGAAGTCCCTATCTGGGTCTCAGCAGTCTCTTTTTATGTCTTTTGAAAGTGGGTGGGAAGGCTGACTTTCTATGCCCAATCCTCTGAGGATGCTGATAGGTTAAAGGATTTGCTGTGACCTGACTGGAGAACGGAGTAGTGAGTCAGAATGAGTCAGACTGATGCTATGTATATGGCTTGGCTGAAAGAACACTCCCCCTTGCATTTACTTAGAGAACAATTTTTCATAACCAAACATGCTTCCCAGATACACAAGTTGTTGAAATTACATGTACACTTCACAAATTAATTAAGACAGGTCTCTGTTCAACCCTGCCCTTTCTAAGAGCTTGGGTTCAGAAATTACAACTTATTCGCGATTTTCGTGGGTTTTGCAATTTTGGGTTCACCCCAAACCTTACACAGAGGTATACACCCTCTCTGCGCATATGACAGTAAGTTCTTAGGTTTCTAGCATAAACACAGCAGTGACCATATTAATAATTATGGGGTTTGGTGTCAGAACATCCCACAGCATCCAGCTTAGTCTCAATTTGTGGGTACATTTTTCATATTAAGAATCTCCAAATTGTACATTTTTGTCCACATGGTGTAATTAGTTATCAGTATTCTTATAAAACATACATTCGCTCTCAATTCAGTACACCCATTGGTTTGTCCGTGCCCCTAGAAACTTGGCTTGACTCAGAGGTCAAATGTCTTGCCTTCCCTTAGAGCAGTGTTGACAGTTCACACCCAAAATCAGCATACCCTATTCAGCTGAAGGAATCCTTTGTCCTGTTTTTTTTGCTAGCAGGGCATCAGTCCAGGCTGCCACTCTCCATCTGATTAACAGAACCATGTGATTTCCTGCCTTGTTGCTGAGAAGACTAGGTGTTAAGACTTCCCGGGGACAGCCAGCCTTTGAAGTCTCAGCTAACTCCGGGTACAGTTTAGCTTCAGAAATACAGGTCTCCTGTCGGAATTTAGATCACCAGCGCCGGTCAGTGACAAGCACCGGTATTGCACCCATTTTTAACAGCTGCCTTACCAGTAAGCAATCCTCAAAATATACTTTGTTCAAATATGGATGCACTTCTGTGGACCTCAGATTCATGTAGATCCTTGCGGGAGAATGATGATGACCTCCCCCCCCCAACAAGGAGATGGGCTCTTTTTAGTGGTTTTGGTGAGCCCTAATTTTAGCAATTTTGGACATAAAAAAATTAATTCCCCACAGCTCTGGGTTGCTTTTAGCAATCAGTATTGCTATTCCCAAATGGTTTCAGGCTACTGTGTGTGTAGCCCAATGGTGCTTTTAGGCAGTGACCTCCTGTGCTCACTAATATAGGCAAAGGTGGGTTGCAACCTATTCTTTAGATTTTTACTGTGCAGTTTTGGCTGGTTTTGAGCGAGCAGCATGCTTTCCAGTGGCCATTCTGATGGTTCCGCTGCCAGTAATGCACAATTATGTTGCAGGGCTTAGATGTGTGGGTTGAAACATCCCACATGTTGTATATAGCACTTACGCTTAAGCGCTTCATATAGAACAAAATGCATACACTATCACCCAACCTGTGTTGGTACTCATTTATCAACCCCAGTAGGCTGAAAGGCTGAGTTGACCTTGCTGGGAGTCGAACCTGCAACCTGCAGATCACATACACATTAAAGCAGCCAGCGCTGAAACCACTGAGCTATCTGACCAGCTATAGCCATCAGAAAACCGCCCACTCCAGAAACAAAGGGCCACATGCTGCTGGCCCCCGCCCATGAGCCTCAATGTTAAAAGAAATAATAATAATGTTTTTTTTTAGAATATCTTTTAGGGGTAGCAAGGGAGACCATGGGGGTAGCAAGGGAGACCTCAGGGGTCGCAGTTGCGACTCCCTGGCAATCCCTAAATGACGTCCATGCCTGGTGGCCTTCAACACTAGCCACTCCTCAAGTGCTTCATCAAACCTATCCAGCCGACCAGTGCATCCAGTCACCAGCTTGTTCGAACTGAGCGTCAAACCAACTCTGTTGGCCTTCACAATCCACTCATGTCCCAGCTTCGACGAGCCCCGTTCGATCCTCGCTCGACACTACTGCACGCCTAGGACACCGCGACTACCACCCCTGCACAAACAGCATTGAACCGCCTTATTCGACATGGTCGAACCATAAAGAAAGTACTATTGGTCCCTAATTGCCCCTTGATCTATTTTGAGCCCTAAAAACTGATTAGGTCACCTCATGCCCCTTTCCAAAGACATATCTTTTACAGAAACATTGTGGTTGTTGAAATTGCCTTTTCACCCCTGTATTCTCATCCACATTGCCGCATCCTCCCTTTTCTGCATTTTCACTGTTTTTTCCAAAGGGATTGGTTTTTGTACAGTTTTTCTATTTAATGTTCTTGCAGATGGTGTGTTGAATTAAGGTATATATATTTTTATAGAACCTTGATTGGACATTCCTTTATTTTTAGCTGTGATACTTTGTTTTTTGGGTTGCTACTGAGTCACATTCACACCACTCTTGAGAGTATAGACTTCCCTCGGCCCACGTTACCACAAAAGGCGAAGAACGTATATCTCTTGACTGGGCCTGTTTAACCTTTATGATTGGGATCACTGTTGGTTTGTAGGAGTGTGGGGGCTGTGTCACTACTCACCCCTATACTCCTGCAGGGCAGAAGTCATTTTGTCACATAAGGGCAACATGAAATGTTACCTGTGCACATGAGGCTTTTTCTGGCCAGCTTCACTGTACCTGGATTTGGATGGCAGAGTCTGGGTGTGGCCCTGGCACATCATGAAAGAATCCCTGCTACATGCCTGATGACTACCATATTGTTTTATCCTGTTTAGTAGATGTATTATTTTATCAATGTTATCTTTTGTGCTTTCTTTTGCTACTGCGATGTCAATTAGGTTGTGATTAGTGTCATGTTACCTCACTTCCTGGGCTGTCTGCTACCTGTGGCATTTTGGTGAATGGACGTCTCTCAGTGTTGTATGTCAAGGGAGATGGCTGCAGTCACTAGTACTAAGCTGCATTCTTTGCTTGCATTACTTACAGAGATATGCGTTGGTTTGCTGCCTGCTTCTGGCGCAAAGATATGCGTTGGTTTGATTCCTGCTTCCGGCACAGAGATATGCGTTTGACTTGCTGCCTGCTTTTGGCATTTCTCCTTGCTCGAGTACAGGGCCGGGCTCTTTGTTTATCAGTAGTGAGAGACGTTTTTATGGGAGGGCAAAAGGGGAACTTGCCCAGGGCCCCCACCTTGGAGGGGGGCCCCACAAGGCTGCCTGATCTGAAGATTGTTCACCAGTCTTAAATAGCACCCGTCAGGATATTTTATGGGATGCTGCTGAGGCTCTAAACCCATTGCCTTTCTGTTTCGACAAGTACATTCTGCCTTGATCAATTCATCATGTATTGCTTTCTGTGTTCACTGTGGTATACATATTGTGTTCCTTACAGCACAACTCTTTCCTTCCTGTGGGAATTATGTTGATCATGTGCAATAGGCAACAGTGAAAGGCATATTGAAAAATTGAGTGCCACAATGGTTCAGAAGTTAGTACAGTGTGTGAAGCACCCATTGCAGAGATATGTGTTCATATTCAAAATTAGAATATCACATTCCAGCAAGGCTGGCCGAGCCTTTCCAGTGTCTGAAGTTTAAAAACCTGCCTGCATATGTACTTGGTTTTGCAGAACAACATCTGCTATTATCAGCAATGTACCTGAACGAGATAGGGGTTGCTATAAAAACTAACATATCATCCGTATGGTGAAGGTCTAGAAATTGGTTTGTTCAGATAGGGTATTGTAAAACCTAGGCAATCGCCTCCAGTGATAGTATAAACTGTTAGTCCAAGAGTTGAATAAGTATCCAAATTCAAGACTATGGAACGAAAGCGTTCATGGTTGTATCCTGGATTTGCCAGCAGATGATACAGTGATCCTGGTCAAATCGTCTAATATATCGTACATTACTGTGCTGTCTTGTGTGAGGTTTGCCTTCTTGCATGCTGCTGGTATCGTTTAGCCCATTACTTGATCTTTCTTCTTATGTAGGACATTTGGGTGGAAGGGTTGGTAGACAGAAGAGAGCAGACCAGATGTTGCAAGCCTCAGGCAAGCATATTTTAAGATCTGCTTGTTTGACACAAAAAGTGGTTTTCTTTTTGGTAAAAGTCAAAGGTTTTTAAACACGTTTATACAAAGAAATGTCACAAGCCATTGTTTTGGAAGTATTTAAAGCTTTAAAATACAAAAGACAAACCCAGATTTAATTTCTTAAATCACAATGATTGGTATGCTGGAATTTATATACTTTCCGTGATGATGGAGAGAATGAAGCTAGAACCATTCCCATTTTGCATAACACCCTTCTATAATATTTTGTTTAAAAATGGTCATGTTTGGTAATGAGATTTGTGTACTTTCCAAGTCCGTTTTTATAAAATTAGATTGTTTTAGTTCATGGTAAGAACTGGAAAAGAAAGTGTTCAAATGCATAAATTGCAGAGTTGGCACGGATCACAGCTTTACCCCTTCAACCCTTAACCAATGTGTGATCCTGGGCATCTCATTTAATCTTGTATTGCCTAACCTCTCAATATTGCCGGTCGCTAAACATTTCAAAATTGTCAACCCTTCTGAGTGATTTCCTTCTCATGGTATAATCTTTATAAACGACTTATTCATGGTTTCACTGGCTATAGGGTTGCTTCTACTTTAATAGTGAGCATATTTATATCACACACCACAGGCATTTGTTCCTTTGATATCTAACGTAACACTATTTGAAAACCATATCCCACTTCTAATCTCAGTTGTCTGGATAGAGACCCCTTTCTGGTAGCTTCCAATCTGCATCCACTATCCATGCTACGGTACGTGTAGCTTTCTTCTTCCTTCCAATTGGTCTCTTCTGTCCATGCATGAGCACTTTTGCATTCTCTGAGGGAGCTAATGTGAGTTCTCTGTCTATTATGGGTTACATGTACCTTTTACATACGGTACTGCATGAATACTGCATGAATACTACAGGCTGCACACCTTCCTGGATGTTATTGATAAAAATTATCCTCTATGTACTAGAACAGTAACCTCTTCGTAGACTGCTAATGTTGGTCTTCAAATGCTACTTGCTTATCATTCTGATTAGAGCAAAAATTAAGAGGATAAGGGGCCTTAAAGGAAGTAAACATGCTTATTATGCCGTAAAACAGCATATCAACCTATAGATTGTGAGCGCAACGGGTGGGGGGGCGCGACCAGTATTCTTGATCCCTTAATTCCTTTGGTTTGGTGGAGAGGGGCCCCAAAGAAGTCCGTGCCCAGGGCCCCAAAAGGGCTTAAGATGGCCCTGTATTCTGTGAGTGCTGGTGTGTGCTCACACAGCAAAACAGTGACCCCGTCACACGTACTGTTGTGAGCACACTACATCTCTCGCATAATATAATTAATATGAACAGTCTTGTGATGGCTGGGGGCGCTGTGGGGAGAAAGAGGTGTTGAATGTTCACCGGTAACATGCATATATTTCAATGCGCAGCAGTAATAAGATGGGAGGCAATAAAACTCGGAGCTAGATTGTGGAGCTGTCAACACTCTACTAATGAGGCGCGAACTGGAGCCCGGCGGGAAACCCTGCTCACAACAAACACGTGGGTTGTATGTGACGAATATGATAATGGAAATAGGACGTTACACGTGGGTCACAGCCCACGACCATAGCAATCGAAACAGGACATTACAAGAGGTGGCAACAATGACGGAAGTTGTGCCTTAGCAGGTAAAGCCGCAATGCTTGAGCTTCATTGAATTTTTTCATTGGAGAGGTGACGATATAAGTACCGGTATTGCGTTAATTTTACTTTGAAGCATTCACAATGTGGAGCATATACCCTGCAGAAGATAACCGTTAGGGATCCACAGCAGCACATGTACAGTGCCTTATTTGAAAAGAGCAGCTATACCACACCTGGTTATCTCCAAGATGCAGGGCCACTGAATAAGGCCCAGCACTTATGATATGATATAGCATTTATAATGCGCCTATAATACTGTATAGTATTATATACATATATATATTATATATAGTATTATATATGTATAATATGTATAATACATCGCCTGCACAAGTGTTTCAAGGCGCAAAGGGGTATGCGATGGAGCTGTGAGTTGCCGGATATTAAAGGCTAAACATTTTGTACATTTCTACTCGACTCCACCTTGACCTAGATTTGACATTTTGATTGGCTATGTGACAACTAAAACTCTACCAGTGGCGTCATGGATTGGTCAGAAGAAGCAGGAAACAACAGCAGTAGATTGAGCCATGGGTCTGCAACCTGTGGCTTTCCAGAGGTTTTGGACAGTGGCTCCATTGACCTCTCACTATTGACTATGCTGGCGAGGGCTGACGGGAGTTGTAGAACAAAACATCTGGAGAGCCAAAGATTGCAGATCTCTGAGATAGAGCCATGCATAGTGCAGTCAGTGCTTCTGTGAAGAAAGATGCATATTAAGCAAGCTTGTACTTCCTGGTAAATGATGGCTGCTTGTTAAACTGAGTACGTGAAGGCTGCTGGTGGGAAGAGGTTTTGTTAATCTGCTGATTACAAATTGATAACTTTAAGGCGTAGCACTTGAGTTTTATAGCAATGGTGTAGGGTGACCAGATAAAAAAGGGACATGTCATAGACATAGGCATAGGTAGGACTAAAGTAAACACAAATGCAACTATAGTCCTACGTCTATGTTGCTGGCCAGTTGCGGGGGGCTTTAGGGGGTGTGCTCAAAGGCATACTACTCTCATTGGAGGAGAGCAGCTGGAGAGGGGAAGGAGGAGGAAATGGGGGCGTGAAAAGCATTTCACGCCCCCATTCGTGCAGGAAGAGTCGCGCCGGGCCGATTTCGGGATTTCAAAATCGGGCCCCTGCAAAAATCGGGACCGTAGCCACCCACCCTTGCAAACCCGGGACGGGGTTTATAAAATTAAAAAACTCCCGGGATCCCAGGACAGAGGGCGATTTCCTGGGACTGTCCCGGGAAAACATCTGGTCACCCTAAAATGGTGCCCTGCCACCCTTTCTGCGTGTGCCACCCAGGAGTTGGTGGAACTCTTAAATTCCACCACACAAGTGCATTGGCAGAATAGAACATAGCAATGCTGCATCCTTGAGGATATCACCTCTGTCTCCAGGCAAAATTCCCCGTCCCGAAATACACGTGACCCAAGAAACCACCATGTATCTTTCTGAATGTAGGGTTGTGGACTGGGACTTTAGCAATACGCATTGGCCAAAATGCAGAACTGCTACCCAAATCATGGGACACCAGATGTCCAGTTGGTCAAAATGCCCAATACCGGGTGAAAATAAATGAATCAGAATAACATTCATTGTGATCAGGGCATGTGGGATGGTGTACAAACTACCTTGTTTAACTGCACATTTTCAATATTTGTGTGACTTTTCCGCCCACACCAAGTGGCCCTATCCTGTCCTTTGAGGGATGGCTCTGCAATCTTATTTTTTTCAATCTGTAACTCCTTGCTCTTTTTGAAGATGCGTCCCAGATACCGGAAGGTGACATTTATTTATTTATTTATTGGATATTTGTAAGGCGTCTATACAACAAAAGGTGTTTTATAGGCTCTGCAGCAAGCTTCCTAGGCAGGAAGGGCCAGAAAGTCTCTGAACCTGAAACCAAGGACAAGGTAGCTGCAACACACTCCTCAGCTTTGAGCCGTGCGCCTTAAAGGATGACACAAGCCCAGTGAAGATGCTAGGAGAAGTCCATTGATAAGAATCTACCGACGTCTGCCTTATCGGACAATTTCGAGACAGTCAAGTTCCTTGATCTGCAACCGAGTGCAACGCTGACCATTGTTATGCCGCAGTCGCTTAAAGACATCCGAGATGTCTCGACCAGTGCTTCAGAACCCTCGACCAGCACTGAGACAACAATTCCAGAGCCGCTGTGTAGCCCAGCCTGCAGCCGTCCATCCAGCTCTGCTCGCCGAACTGTTTGCCACCTGATACCCACATCTGTTTCCTGTCTTGAACTCTCTCCCAGAAGCTGCAAAGCACCCTGAAACCGACTCGACCCTGTCAAGCACCGAGAACATCTACAGCATAAGGTACATTGTGGTTCTGTCCCCCTGCTCATTGCTCCCTTTGTGCAATCGCCAAGTAACCTTGAACTGTTGCGATTATTTACTATATGGACTACCCTCCTGTCAGTATCCAGAGTGCATCCCTTTTCCTTCTTTCAAACTGTCAGTCCTCTGCATTCCTTTACACAGGGGTCTGTATTTTATAGGGTTGCTAAAACTGTCTGTTGTAATAATAATAAAGTAGATATTTTTATACAACCTTGACTGGACAGTGCCTTTTATAATTGAGTAATAATTGCATTTTTGTTGTGTTGCAACTAACCAACGATCCACAACCTTTCAGAGATAAGCCTGCCGTTTTTTGTCCAGGTTACCAAAATTGGACAACAAGGTTTACAAATTGCTTGTGTTTCCAATCTGTTCGGATTCCTTCTGGTGTACTAGAGGTGTGGGGCTGATTGATGGTTTAGAAAACGAAATTCACCCCTGGACCACTGGTGCCCTGGAAGTTGATTTGTTACATGAACCATGTAAGGCGCTCTGAGAGCCTCTGAGTAGGGCCAGCGCTAAACAAAAATTTAAATAAATAAATAAATAAATAATACACATCTTGAAGGAACATTTGAATTTGGGTCTCTCATACCTCCTTTTATCTTGGCAAAGGGGATTATGCCTTCAGTGGAGAAAGTAAACACCCCCGCTAGTATAACACGCAGGTTTGGCGAACAGAGCAGGAGGAACAAGCTGCTTTATCTGGATGTTTGAAATCTGAGATGGGGATCAAGCCTTTTTTTGCAAACTTCCTGAAAGTGCTACCCAGAACTCTTGCGTCTGTTTTTGGTTCACAGAATTGCCCATCAGACAGGACATAGTGTGTGCATGGTTTACCATGGGTGTATTGGGCAATGGAGAGGGTGCCGATTACTCAGAACTTTCACATATTAAGATATGGATAAGATCATCACTGCCAAAACCCCACATATTTTAAAACACTGCACACTTTCCACTTAGAGTAGCGGTGTCCGCCTCGGCTCCCAATAAGACCACACATGTTTTTGAGTATTCAAATTGAGGGCGACTTCTAGTTCACAATATTCTGACCGTGCAATTATAAAGTGAGATGCTCATGTCATCTTCTTTTTACAGATTTTTGCTAAAAACAGTGATACCTCTGCTATAAAGTATCCATCGAAGAAAATGCCCGCCCATACTTCTAGAAGATATATTATATTTTAAATCATATTTGAACACCCTTATTTCTTGCAATTTTATATTGAGCTATAGACCACCTATGCCAAAATACCCTCACCAGACACGTCCTGCCACCTTAGCATTAATGCATCTGTTTCCATCTTCTAAACACTTTAGCACCAGGAGGCCTACTCAGTAATAGTGTGCTCTACAAGTTGGTACAGAATGCAATAGATTATAACTTATTGTGTTCAGTGCCTGGAGAAGGCCGACCATTTACGAAATGAACGCTAGAAAATGTGTTGGATTTGGGATTCTTACGGTACGTAGTTGGGCAAACCCATTCGATATGGCATACACCAGATGACCTCTTTTCTTAGATCCTTTGCCTTGGCTTCATTGAATTCAATCTTGACTATGTTGCCTCTATTGCTAATTAGCTGACTGGTCTTATATTCTGGTGTCCTATTGAATTAGCCTTACCAAAATATCTAAAAAAGGATGGCAGCAGTGAGCACAATATTTCTCATAGAAAATGGTCTTTGGACACCTATAACGGGAAGGCCTTTCCTTTTGAACACCAACACAGATCCTCAGCCATGCCAACAATTCTGAGGAGGCTGTAATTACACTATGAAACTAGACTTGCCAAGATGTAGCTGCAATTTCACCTACGGAATAATGTCTGCCAAACATAAAAAAGAAACACGGCATAGCAAAACGCACAACATTTGGCAATTAGAATGTACCTGTAGAGTACTACAAACATCTTCAAAGTAATATGAAGAGCCTTCAATTTTACTATCCCAAATCATGCGTGACACTGAACCCGTCCGCCCTTTAAGACGAGGTAACAGTATCTGAGATGGATGGGGAAGCAGATCTTACTCATACCTCAATAATCAGACCGACTCAGGAAGTTGGCAAAAACACAACTGTTTTAATTGCAATTGTCTAAAACAGGGAGTACAACAGGCATCAACGGATGCCACACAGTCATACGTCTCTCTCTGATTCACATGAAAAAAAACACATTTTATAGTAAAAACTTGTCATGAGTGACGTCATACTGCATGTCAAAATAGGGGATGTGGTTGGCTTAAAGGGAACATCTGTGTGTCCTTTCTATGGGGGACTGGACCATGAATGGGTCTCTAATGTCAGGTGGACAGCTTTTCTCACCCCTAGTGCAAGTCATCTTCTGTGTCATACTAAGACACAATGTTTTATTGGCTTCTCAAACTATAGGGTACTCTGCTATGTGGCCCTCTACAATTGGTTGACATGCTTGTACCCTTCCGGATTATTCCACTTGCTAGCAGCACGCAAGCTGGTACCCCAAGTGCTGGAGGGTTGGCTTGGTCATGCCTCCCCACCCAATTAGTCCAACATCCATCATACTCCTGCTGTCTGCATTTCAATTAGTTCACTGAACTCTGCCTTGCAAAGGTTTACATTATTTTTGCGGGGATATTGACACATGGAACCGCCTGAGAATAAAAGGGAGTTTGAGCATGGCCTTATCTTCTGGTCTCGGTGTAGCTTGCCCAAAGTCTATTTCCATCTGACCATGTGACAGGAGACCACATTTTGAGCTCCTATGTTGTATTTAATACTATTAAATGAATAAAACCTGGCACTTGTAGTGTTTTTCCACTACACCTCAGACAGGAGCTTGGCTTGCTTCTCACGTTCATTGTATCTTCTCGAGTAGATAACCAGGTTCTTGGCGGCCCCAACTTTTTACACAGGGCCAGACAAAGCCTTCTCGAATCTTCCTTCACCGTCAGCTGTTTTATTCTACTGTGCCACACCTTCAGCTCTTCTATTCACAGGGTTCAAGTTTGCTAAAATGCGTCATGCAACATCCAGATTCTATACACACACATATATATATTGGCAGCACCGTCTGCAGTTTATTCATTACGTATAGCTAGCCTTATGATCACTTAGTTCTACTTGTATTTTCTTCAGTGCTTCTGCTGCACGTGCAATCTTCATTTTACTCATGAAATGTGACTCAATTCTTTACTTCGCCATCAGATTCTCTGAGGCCTATTCACCTTCTTCATTGGCATCTCTTCAGGGTACGTTGTTTCTGCTTCATGTGACGTCACCAGTATTCTTTTTCACTCATCTTCACACTTCCTCCGGAATTTCCTTCAGAAGACTGTTATTTCTTCGCGGATACATCATGTAGGGTTTTCTCAATGGATACCTTGTTTCATGGACTCTTTGCGGTATAGATACCATCACTGGTGTGGCACATGTCGCAATTTCCGGTGGCCAACGTATAGGCAAAATGGGGGCGGGACTTCCGGTACTTGCTATGATCTTCTAGAGGAACATAAGGATCCCTCCTCAGGGTTACGCTCTGGTGCCGAAAACAGTGTTCAATCTGTTGAGCTCCTATATCTTCCCATATTGGCCTATAAGGCATTAAATCTTTTGAGCTACTATATATTCCAATATTGGCATATAAGGGATTCTCTGAACCTTTAAGGTCTGTCTTCCCACCAGATCACTGGGGGATTAATGGTCAGAAAAACTGTAAAAGCGCTATATCACTAATAATGGAACGGTTGACGCAATATTGTCATGCCGCCACGTTCCTGAAATCACTGCTATGCCCCCAGAGAGACTTGGCAGCTGTATTCCCGGTGGTGCCTGAAGCATCAGGAGTCATGCAGGCAGCGAGGTTGTGGCCAAAGGTTCTGTGTCATATCATTGATTACTGTATTTTCTAAGAGTATTTTTTCGAAACGATTTTGCCAAAAAAACTCGACATTTTTAATTTTTTAATTTTTGGGGGGTTCCCCCACCAAACAACTCCTCCTCACCAATTTGTTACTATACCCGACCCCCCCGCCCCAACACTTTGTATGCCCTTTCCCACCCCCTCCCAAAATGTCTGTGTTTTTCAGGCAAAAATGTTTAGGAAAAACACCCATCGACAAAAACTACTGTTGATGAATGGACGTCGCAACACGGGCAAAATCGAAGGCGGCCCCAACGCAGCTGGGGGAACGATGCCACTCACGCTATAGGCACTGCGATAACTGGTCTGCACATACACAGGGGCCAGCGCTGTGGTCTCATGTATGCCCAATAAGGAGGGCTTCTCTCGTTGTCGCAGTAATGGCGCTGGAAGCCACCCACTCCAGGCTTCCAGCGCAGGGGGATTTAAATCTTGTTGACACAGACACATCGTAACATGCTTCGTGTGCTTTGTTCCTGCACATATTTTCCTCTCTGTTCTTCAATCTCCTGCTTTTTATCTGCTCTGTCCCTGTTGCTTTTTGCGCGATCCTCACCTTCTGGTCCTCTTCTCCCTTTGTGGTCTCTCTCCTCCTGCTTGCCTACCACCCAGGCATTGCCTGCTCTCCCTGATTCCTTCGCCTGCTCTGCCTGGGACCCTCCTGCATTGCCATCATGCTTGTAGATTCATCCTGCTCCCCGGTACAGCGCTTGGCGCTATCCCTACACCATGTAAATCTGGGGAGCTGTTTCATGGTGTAGGGAGTTGGTTCCCAGGAACCCATTCCGTGTTCCCATCCGGGCAGGTGCCTGGGGCCATTTCCCACTCACACATTTGCTACCCTCAGGAAGTCTGGACCGCCTGGAGAAGAAAAAGTCTGGTTCAAGTCAGCATAAACACCAACCTAGTTCTGGAGCCCAGCAATTGTCAGGAGGGGCCTAGGGTAGAGGCGTGCCCACTAAGCCAAAGGGAGAAAGGCACACAAGAAGCTGGATTACAAAGAGTCCTGCAGACAATAAAGGATAGGCAACAGAGGCTGTGAACAAAAAGGGGCAGGGAATACAAGATAACAAACACGTTGGGTTCCCTCTTGGGGTGTACGCAGAATGGGGAAAGAGTGTTCCACGGAACTTGAGAAACTCCTTCTGAACAGATTGCTATTGTGAGGAGTGACATGCCTTTGGCACATTGGGATCTAGCTTCTCTGAGGAGCGACATGCTCTTGGAACAGTGAGACGCAGCTTCTCTGAGAAGCGACATGCTCCTGGAACAGTGAGACACAGCTTCTCATAGAAGCGACATGCCCTTGGAACAGTGAGACACAGTTTCTCGGAGAAGAAACATGCCCTTGGAACAGTGTGATGCAGCTTCTCTGAGAAGTGACATGCCCTTGGAACAATGTGATGCAGCTTCTCTGAAGAACAACATGCCCTTGGAACAGTGCAACGCAGCTTCTCTAAGGAGCAACATACCCTTACAACAGTGCGATGCAGCTTCTTTGAGGAGCAATATGCCCTTGCCACAGTGAGATTTAGCTTCTGTAAGGAGCGACATGCCCTAAGCACAGTGAGATGCAGATTCTCTGAAGGGCGACATGCACTTAGCACAGTGAGACACAGCTTCTCTGAGGAGCGCCATGCCCTTACCACCATCCCCAACATCTGAAAGAAAATTTGCCCTATGGCCAGTTTCTGCGTCTGCGCATAAACTGTACACAACTGGAGGATTTCTACAAAAATGCGGCTGTTCTCAGTGAACGCCTAAGGTTCAGGGGCTACCCAAAGAAATTAATAACTACATCGAAAAAACGAGCAAGGTGTACATGCCGTATTTTAACACCACAACCCAATCAGCAAGACACATACCAAGACATAAGACTGACGTGCGTATTCACTCATGGCCCTCACACATTCGACATCAAAAAGATCATTCGGAAATACTGGCCTTTAGCAAAACTCAATTTACCGGAAGAACGAGAACCCCGTTTTGCTTGCAAAAGATCACTTAACGTCAGAGATTTTCTGGTTCACTCTTGCTTCACTGAAAAAACTCCCCAGGGGTGGTCTTGGAATTTGAGGCCCCTAATAGGGCACCATCCCTGCGGTTCATGTGTAGCTTGCAAGTATATGAAGAAAATGTCAAGCTTCACCTTCGGAAGCAAAATTTGGACTTTCAGACATTTTTCAAACTGCAAATCTACCCAAGTTGTATACTGTATTGAATGCCCCTGTGGGTTACGGTAATTTGGGCAGACCATGCAGAGTGTCAACACTCGGATTTCCGAGCACAGATCCAGGATACGCTGCAGGAAGGAAACCTCACCCCTTGTCCAGCACTATCTGAACTTTAAACATACACCAGAGGACCTATTATGGTGGGTCCTCAAAAAACTACCGATGGGCTCTGCTACACAATAACGCCTTTTGAATCTTGAAAACAGATGGATTCACAGGCTGGATAGTTGTGATAATGGCTTAAACGAACAATTTTCACCACTCTAGATACAATACCACGATTCCTTTTTTGTAACTACCAGCTTTCACTATTTTCCTGTTGGTATCTTCTACTTCAGGCATTGCCGTGAGGGATGTACTAATACACCCCCCCGAATGGTGGACCAATCTGGCACAGTTGGAGATGCACTATACACTGCTATCAGAGTTCCACCTACTATTGTGATTGGTTCATTTTCTCGTGTCGCGCTGCTGACACTTCCGGGTGATAAGTTCGTTTCCCTGTTGCACTTAGCAACCAGCCTCAGCCAAGTCAAGCTTGCAGCCACAGGCTGTTCCCGATAGCTGCGTGTGGATGACTCAGCGTCCTGTGCAGCCCCGAGCGAGCCGTATTTTGGCTGACTGCTAATTAAATAATTAAAAGGTAAGCAACATGCGCATTGCTCCCTTCTCCGGGTCTAGCCTTCACCGCACATCATGCTGCCCTGAGAGGTAGCCACTATTTATCTGTAGGTTGATATGCACTGAGACTAACGTGCTCCCTTCCTCTACTACATTTTGTTTCTCAGTATTCATTACTGCGTCCTCCTGACTGAGGGATTGCATTCGCCGCTCTTCGCGCAGCAGTCATCTTTTCTTCATTTATGGAGGAGGTGTATTGGTAGGCTGACCACCGCTTTTTCTATACTATGTATCCTTTCCCCAGTGGCAACAGCACAGCCCTAAAAATGCAATAATGGTTGCTCTATCGAGTGTGTAGATTTACTCATTTATTTATTTGTTTATTTATTCAGTTATTTTTTTATTGTTCATTATTATTATAATTTTAAAATAGGTTTTCTGTTATTCATTTCCCTATAGTTTGTGAGCATGCACGTCGCACCGCAGCACCCGCGCATCTATGCCTGATTGGGCTCGGGCTTACCGTGTGTCTCTTGGCAGTCCCGGTGTGGGTTTATCGAGTCGGCTCTGAACGGCATGCCAGTTTCTTCTTTTTCCAGTCCAACATCCATGGAGACTGGATAAATTGAACCCCTCTAGGTGAGGAATGGTTAAATCTTCATTTTTTCCTCCCTAGGGGTTCCCCTTCGTTTGTTTGGTCACACATACGTGTTCTAGGCAGAACCCTTCATGGCTTTTCTAAATTTTAAAGCAAGCTTGGGGTGGAATGGCAGATGTACACTCAAGCATGCATTTTGACCACTATTGCCCATTATTTTCAGTTGGAAACTTAGCTTTTCCTTTTTGTGTTCTCTCTCTCTTTCCCTATAGGGTATCATGAATTTGCCCCGAAGAAGGTGGTAACACACAGCCACTGAAATGCTAAAAAAAGATAAGGGGGATTGGCTTCCAGATTCTTGGCCTTTGTACATTTGGACATGTGCTCCCCTTTTTTGGAACGTATTAAATAACTTGGCAGCAGACACAACATATTGAAAACTGTTTCTGTCTAAATCTGGAGTATCCATATATGTTTTCTGTTTCTGTTTGCGTTTTTTTTCACAATTGCACTTATCAGCATCTGTTTCCTTTATTCTTTAACCTTGGTTATGTGTAACCATATGTTTGATGAATGATGTAAATAATTGTTTCATCTCCCCTCTCCATGTTTACGATTCGATGTATAATTGTTATTTTTTTTTAATTCTGTTATTCAACACATGGTAATCTTTGTTTGCAACTTTTTACAGCATTAAAACAGTATAAATTATACAGTGGAAATGTTGTGGTACATGTGGTCATCTTGTTTTTCTATATATTTCACCATGCATGAATATGGTTGTAATTAGGGGTGGAATTTGACACAAGAAAAATACCCAATTACTGAAAGGCACCCCACCAATTCAGCACACTAGGCAAGTTGCTGAGTGCTTTGTTTCTTGCTTTGCAGCATTATCTTGTTGTGTTACTTACCACAGTGCGGTGCAGCTTCTCTGAGGAGCAACATGCCCTGTCATAGTGATATGTAGCTTCTCTGAAGGGCGACATTCCCATAGCACAGTGAGACACAGCTTCTCTGAGGAGCAACATGCCCTTGCCACAGTGTGGTGCAGCTTCACTGAGGAGCAACATGCCCTGTCACAGTGAGAGGAGTGACACGCTGCCACCACAGTGGGATACAGGTTCTCTAAGTATTTTAGACTGCCTGTGTTCACCTTTTGGCGCAGTTAGCACGGCCAGCCATCCAACGCATTACATGAAGGCTATAATGGGCAGCAGGGGCTTCACACTGAAAACTAATGGCTGTCAGTGTAGATCACACAGGATGTGCCTGGTGTTTGTGCTGAGCGAAATACATGGCACAATCGACTGACAACAATCTTCGCCATCTGCGGTTTACAAATTAAGCACACAGGATGTTTTTCACTCAGTGCTTTTGTGTAGTCCAGGCTAAAGAGCCGGCCTGAGGCATGGGCAGTCTGTGCAGTGGTCCAGGTCCCCGCTGTCAGGCATGGTATCAATGTTTGCATCAACTGCTCTGTAGCTTCGATGTACGAAGCTCACATGGGGACACAGTGTCGCCTCCCAACCTCCTGTGGCGCTCTAGAGAGACACACCCATTCGTAGCCCCATCAGATGCTGCAAGCACTTTAAGCACTGCTTAACACTTCCCTGCTTCAAGCAGCGCATTTAAGTGGAGGCGATTTGCAAATGATGGCCCATTTGAGCGACCATTGTTTTGGAGGAGATGTTCACAACGGTTCTGTGTTAAGAAATGCAAATAGGCATTTGCATTCTGAAAGCACACACACAGCACCAGTTACCCTCCTAAATCTATACTCTCCTCCAGGTCAAATACAATATATCACACAAAAATGTGCTACATTATTTTCATATGTGCATATTAAACGCACCAAAAAGAGTTTATTTTTGGTAGAATGTGATATCTTCAACACATCATATATGAAATCTGCATTTGTCAAACACAAACAGGTAACCTTTTCACACAATACATGTTATACTTCTTGAAAATACAAAGGCATTTTTTGCATTTTGCTGAATTGCTTTCTGGTATTTGTAGTCCGCCAGTCAAGAGGTGGAATAATGCCACAATTGTACACTTTTTGCTTAACATATTGCAGTAATGATTTATATATTTGAATGGGTACCTTACTATGTGCACTTTTGAAGTCCTTTTGTATAAAGCACAGTATTGTTGAAAACCAGACGTGGGGTTGAGGAGGGGGAATGATGAGAGGGCAAGCAAGTCCTGAATATTTGATGCATGACTTGGCATGAGAGGTTGCAATTCTAGAGACTGGTGCAGTTATTTTTCTCTGATTGTGGCTGTTTGCTGCTTTTCAGGGCACGCATACAAGATACAGAAGGCGGGATTTTGTTTTCTAGGGAATATTTCACTACATATTGCTGGGTTAAAAAGGTGAGCACCTTTTATGCTTGGCAAGTGTATTTAATGAAATATTTCTTCTCTCGGGTTATTGTTCTGTTGATTACTTTTTTTGAAGCACCACTGCTCTTTTGTCTGGTGCACTTCCTTCTAAGGGGAAAGGTCAAGTGAACACAATTTGTATCTTTCACTTTAAGATATGTTCACTTACTGTGTGTGTATTCTTGGGTGCCAGCTTTTGATTTTCGCTATGAGGGCAAATGTTCCCACACCGAGTGAAGTGCACAAGCCGTATGCCAAAATACCACATTTTACTGCAATTGTTGCTGCAGGAACAGGAAAGGAGACCTATGATTTACAGGAAAGTCTAAACGTATAACATCTCAGCAACAGTCTCCCAACCTGCTCAGTTGCCTTTGCAACATCTGCTATAGGATCCCCTTCTATTCTAGAAATGGTACCTTTACAGAGGATTGTGAACTGAAAGCCCAGGAACGGGCTGAGAGACTAATAGAACGATGGATACCCAAGTAAAGTCATCAAGCCTGCAGCAAACAGGGCCCGTTATACACATAGAGACAAGCTGTTGACTCCTAGAGATCCGGCTGACACAACTGATGGAGTGGTATGTACTTCCACTTTTTCACCCTTGAATAATGCAATATGAAAGATCATTAGAAAGCACTGGCACATGATTCTGACTACAGGATGTACCACACAAAGTCCCTTGTTTGCTCTCAAAAGAGGATATAATATCCGTGATATGTATCTACCTTCTCGGTTGATGTCTGTAATGACTTGAAATGTTTTGTTTGTACATTGCACTATGTTCAAGGACTGGGTGTGATGTCAATTGGTTAAGAATGCGTGATGGAGTGGAATGTTGGTGTGGAGAGATTCTCGAGGAATACAGTTGGAAACGAGATTGAAAAGTGACTGATAATGGGGGCTGGTGGATGTTCATAGCTCTGTCTTGATCTGAATAAACTTTACTACAACTAGCACAAAGATCAAATAAAAGTGCTTTGATTATATGATGCATCAGAACCATTTTGTATCTGGCCCACTTCATTACAATGTCCAGGCCAACCGGGTTTCAATCTACCATGACCACTGTGAGAAACCAGGATGTGTCTCACCTGCTGGTCTCCGGGGTCTCACTCTCAGGTGGCTAGGACATGGCCATCGCCTTTGGATCCAGACCCCGGGGTGGACCAGTGCGGGAGGATTACCTGTGTGAGATGTCTTCAGGGAGTGGGGGTGAGACAGCCTATGGTGAGACATGGTATTCCCCCTTTCCCATACACCTAACACATCCTATTTCATCGGATTCCCCGATGTCCCATCTCCACCTCACTCTTTCCACACAAACACTGGGCCGAGGAAGAGGGCGACTGAGAGTAACAATGCTGACTCTTATACATCTCATTGGACATGTCCTGCTGATTGGGTCAGGCAAAGTCAGGAACATGACACTAAGTGCATACACCTGATACCATTTAGCTCTCATCACACGGCTAAAAGGCAGAACATAGAGACACACTTTGAGCAAGGTGGAACACGAGTAAGAGCAGAATTTCTGGGGCAAAGGAAAACCTACTGGAGCAGAGCAACAGACCAGGGGAAGGGAGCTACGGGTAGAAAACCCCAGGAGTTCCCTGCAGGAGGTAGTTGCCTCCAAAAGGCCATGAAAGATACGTGGAGAAGGCTGAATCCCAAACAAGAAAGCTGCATTGTGTTCCAAGGATGCCAGCGACCCTCCCGGGTGAACGGCAGAGATGGGAAGGCAAGGCCAAGCATGTGGTACTGACTTTGACTAGCAAATTGGAAGAAGGTAAAAGACTAGAGTGAAACGCAACCAGACGGTGAGTTGGCAAGTGACGTGAGAGACCGGTGTGTGCTAAAGGAAGAGTGAAGTGGCAACATTATATCACAAAATTGAAGGCTGCACACGTGTGGATGAGACGCGAACACAGGCAGACCTGCGAATGAACTTTGAAATAACGATAGCTGGAAAGTCAGCGATACTGAATAACAGAGTGGTCTAGCGAAAGGAAGTAGCCCACGAGAAAGTCTTAGTTAAAGGTAAGACTTTGTCTTGATATAGTGAATGAACTATACAAGCAAGGTTATTGAAATTAACCCAGAGAGAAGGGTAACCTGAAAAGCTGCATGTTGAACTGTGGTACATAATACAGTGAACTACCCAGACTAGAAAGCACTGGGGTGAATAACATAGGAGTGTGAGTTGAAAGCTGGAAAGTCGAAGTGCTCCTGCGGACGTCTGTCACAAAAACCATGCACATTCAAAAGTCTTCGACATCAGGAAACGATCCGAGCCTCACTGAAGGAGTCAAGAGCTATAATACGTTAGGGGAAGGGAACCCCTCAAGGATATGATTTAGGCTTTAGCAAGGGAACCCCTGCAAGTGTTGTGAAATTTTTGCTGTGAAAGGTCTGAGCCTGACAGAGGGGGGCCGGCGTGAACTTTTGCTGTGAAAGGTCTGAGCCCCATAGAGGGGGACCGACATGAACCTTTGCTGTAAGAGGTCTGAGTGCCACAGAGGGGGGCCGCAGTGAACATTTCGTTAAACTGTGTTTGCGGAAATTGGAAAGCAAGACTTTAACGTGGAAGGCCAGGTGGGCCTCGATGCACCTTCTGAACTACCTTGTATTAAGAGCCTGAGCCAGAGTGTCGTCTTGTCTATAGTGGCCGTCTTACCCCATGCTGTCCAACGTGAGGCGGAGAGCTGACTCGGACATATTTATTCTTTTGAACACTGACTTTCCTTTATATACACATATTCCTTTTCACACTTTTTGTACTGGGTGTAGGGCAGGCATTAGGTTTTTGTTAGTATAAGACATTTTGATTTGACGGACACAATTAGAACTGTTTGTTTATGATTTGATGGTTGAGGCTACTCCCATCCTAGCTATAGGTCAAAGTAGGAGTTTCTCCAACCCCATTCAAACTTTAATAAAGGTTTTACAAATTTTACCTTTTGTGTCAGCGTCATACTTGTGATACCATGCCTCCCTTACACCACCGAGTACAAACATCATTGCTTGCCATCAAAGGACACCACCTGTGTGGCAACTATGAAGTGTGTAAATTCACCAAGAAAACTCTACATTTCATGCATGGTAACTTCTTGTGGGAACTGCAGAATTTCACCACTTGCAATTTCAGGAACGTGATATATATTATAACATGTCCTTGTGATTTGCTATATGTCGGGATGACAACTCGGAAGGTTTCTACAAGAATTGGTGCACACTGGAGCTGGATGCACACTTGTGCCATCTCAGCACCAATAGTTCAGCACTTTGGGGAGTTCTATCATGGACCAGATTACATCAAATGGGTGGTGGTAGACACCATAAGAAATGATAAATTCAGAGTCTACATAGCCGCCAGGTTAGATCGCTTGGAGCAAATCTGGATCCACTGTCTGGGTACACACTCGGTGGGAATGAACGAAGAACTGCATTGGGCTAGTCCAATTAACTAACCCTCTGAGTTGGTTCCCACTTGGTTGTGTTTCAGCTCCCGGATTACTTATTATCAGTCTAGCTGAGCTTGCTGGTAGGGGGCACCACATTGAGGCAGCCCAGTAATCTGTCACCGGCTCTGTACAGCAGAACACCTCTGGCCGGCAGGCCTTTTCACTATTACAGGGGCTTCTGTCTAAAGGCACTCACATGAGGGCATTTTTTATATGTATCCATCAATTCCAGGCCAAGTCTTTTTATATACCCTGTATACCTTTAGATTTTTTGTATACTTCGGTACCTGGTAGAGGGCTTCCTTCTGGGCTGGTTGGCCTTGTATGCAGTCCTGACACCAGATTACTGAGAGTCACTACGCCGAGATGGTATATCATACATGCCAACATTCCAGTGCACCTGGGAGAGAAATCGGCAGATGTACATTTTCCCATAGGAATGCATTGGAGCTAGAATTATTTTAGGTGTAATACGTGAAAAATAGCATTATCATATCTTATCTTCCCCGCCCCTAGTAGCTTGTAGCCTGCATGCACCCACTTCTAATTAGCACATGTCCCCACAGAATAGACTTACCGAGTTGTGAACTGTGTTGCCCAGCCATGTGTCACATCTAGGAGAATTGTGACATCTCACATCCAGGTGGACGGCACTCTTACTGCAGTAGCTGCTCCACTCAAAGTCGTAATTATCAGCTTGCGTCACATCTAGGCAGGATTGTTATTATTGGCATACAAAACATCTAGACAGGAATGTGAATACTAGCGTGTGCCACATCTAGACAGAAGTGTGAATATTAGCTTGCATCACATCTAGACAGAAATGTGAATATTAGCGTACATCACATCTAGACAGGATTGTAATTATTAGTGTGCGTCACATCTAGACAGAAATGTGAATATTAGCGTACATCACATCTAGACAGAAATGTGAATATTAGTGTGCGCAACATCTAGACAGAAGTGTGAATATTAGCTTGCATCACATCTAGACTGGATTGTAATTATTAGCGTGCGTCACATCTAGACAGAAATGTGAATATTAGCGTACATCACATCTAGACAGGATTGTAATTATTAGCGTGCGTCACATCTAGACAGAAATGTGAATATTAGCTTGTGACACATCTAGACAGGATTGTGATTATTAGTGTGCGTCACATCTAGACAGAAATGTGAATATTAGCATACATCACATCTAGACAGAAATGTGAATATTAGCTTGCGACACATCTAGACAGGATTGTAATTATTAGCGTGCGTCATATCCAGACAGAAATGTGAATATTAGCGTACATCACATCTAGACAGATATGTGAATATTAGCTTGCGACACATCTAGACAGACTTGTAATTATTAGCTTGCTTCACATGTTGACAGGATTGTAATTATTAGCTTGTGTTACATCTAGACAGAAATGTGAATATTCGCTTGCGTCACATCTAGACAGGATGGAAAATATTAGCATACATCACATCTAGACAGAAATGTGAATATTAGCTTGCGTCACATATAGACAGACTTGTAATTATTAGCTTGCGTTACATCTAGACAAACGTGATTATTAGCTTGCATCACATCTAGTATGGAATGCAAACATGGGCTTGTGACAGAACTAGACAGAAATTTGAATATTGGCATGTGACACATCTAGACAGGGATGTGAACATCTAGCTTGCATCACACCTAGATAGCAATGTCTATGACCAACCCTACTAATAAAAAACTCATCTATCTGCATATACCTCCAGGATTCGAAATTAAGATTCAATGAGCAGGAGCCAAAACCAGCTCCTGGGTGTCGGCATCACACAGTAGGCAGGACCTACTGCTGGGCAACCGGGAGTGAGTAGCCATTGCACCGCAAGTATCACTTCCACATGAGATGAACACTTTAACCTGTTGTCCATTTTGTATGATTCATTATGTTTAAATGTGTACTAGGTGTGCCCTAATTCTTCTTTATAAGCATTCTCAAATACTGAAAGTGAATGCCACATATGCATGTTGTAAGGCACCAACTGGCCTGGGGAGCCGAAAGTAGCTCCTGGCAGCTATTGGGTTTATGCTAACCAGGCTCTCCGATGTTAGAAGCAGGAGCTAAATAGCTACCAACTCCCCTCAATTGCGAACCCTGCACCTCTCAAACTCTGAACTAAACACAACCATACCTTCAAAGCACAACAAACTGCACACACTTCACCACCCTGCAACAACGAAACAAACCACACATAGCCCTGCGCAACAACACATGAAGGCTACCACCCAAAAAATAAACCTAAGCTTGGCGAACGGTGCAAACCGAACTGAAGCTGTCAACAGCACATCACAGCTCTCTTGCTCTTTCTGCTGCTCAGTCCTACTAACTTACTCTGCTTTTCAGAGCCAACAAAGCGCCAGGGGACCACTTAGGTGGTGACAGTGCGCGGTATAAATATTCTTTAACATTAACATTATTTTTCACAGAAAAATCGGGAGTCTCTCGCCTAAATCGGCAGGGTTGGCATGTATGGGTATATAGATGTTCAGAACATCTCGGGAGGTAGTTCTATCTCTCTCCTTGCTAACACAACTGTGGTGTTCGGTAGCTGGAAGTTGTTGCAGTTTAGTTCGAAATATAGGAAATATGGCACGGTTCCTGCAGAGGCAAGCATGCAGTGAGGTATATACAACATGACATGTACGATACTTGTAGACATTAGGCCAAAATGGCAGACCGATTATGTGAATGGACTGGGAGGATGTCCTACCTCCCTCTCCATGACCAAGGTTGTGTATGCTATCTCTACCGCACCATGCGGTAGCTGGAAGCTGTTTTCTCTGAAGACTAAATTAAAGATAGGGCACTGTGGATCCAATACCCGTAAGCACACTGTGCGTTACGCACACTGTGTGTCCAATAAGTGAGTAATATAGACAGTTCAATGCCAGTTCGCCTGGCTAACACAAGTCCCTTTCCATATAGGTTTCCATGTAAACTTGCTGGTTACCTGAAGGAACCACGACAGTCCCTGCAATTTTCATCTAAGAAGGAAAGACATGGAGAGACTTTTAAGCTCCCGGTTATCTACCTGTTACGGATAAATGGTGAGTGTGTTTGTGTGTGTGTGTGTGAGTTCTTTAACACATATTATTGCAATGTCAAGACCCCGACTGGCCCATATCTATAAGGTAATGCACGGTTGTGAGTCCAGTGCGCGGCGGCCACATGATGCAGTTTCTTCATGGATTTGGAGAATAACGGAGTGTAGTAGCACAGCAAGTTGGCTTTTTACTTGGCTGGGACCTGGTAGTCTGGGCAGTCTGAACTAGAGAATACGGTAAGAAAGATCTACCTTCAGTTTATGTTTGCATCATGGGTTGGCTGCTACCGAATAGTTGGATTTGGTCCCCTCACTTCTGCTAATCCATCTTGAATATAAAATGTATATCGGCTACTCATTGGCCTTCCTTTTGTAATTGGGACAGGGGCCAATTGACCCAGCATTCTGCATGTAACACATGGAGACACTGGGGTTGGGCAATCCCTATAATAAGTTGTACCCCGGAGAAAGGATTGCTCTGTTTCGTCTTGGGAGCCCGGAGTTGGGCAGCAGGAGCACCTTCCCTTAACTGATTACCACCACTCGAGCGGTAACACAATGTTGAAATAAGGCTTTAGCCATGAACGATAGATGCCCCATGGGGCAGGCTGTACCTAAGTTGGTTTCTTTTTATTTCCCCACAGTCGTCGTTTGCAGGCTATTTTTTGGGATGGCGGAGTATGATACATCTGACCCACCTGATGGTTATGTGTCCTGATGAAGGCTGGGTCGCATTAATCTATTAGTTGACCCACAGACCCGAAACTTAAGTTTGCAAATTGTGGATTGCAGTACATGCTTTATAAATAGATGCATTCTAAAATGGTTTTGTATTGAAATGAAATGTATGTAGGTGTCAAAATATCGTTTCCACGTTGTACAGAGTAGTGGCACACTGTATTAGTAAAGTTGGTGTTGGGTGGGAACTGATTGTGCCACCCGTTCCTATTTATGGATTCATGCCATTGTTATTATCTTTTTGTATGATAATAGAGTGTTAATTTGGTTGACTGATCTGGGGTTTGATTGAAGATGTATGCCTGGGGAGGTGGTTGTGTGTTGGTGGGTAAGGTGTTTGTGGTGTGCAGAACCAATTGTCTCTGCCTTTCTAATTTGTTTGTACCAATATTAAACCTTTTTCTTGATATTAAATTGTGTATGCCCATGACTGTGCTGAAATTGTATACATTTTTGTTCTATGATGTGATCTTTGCTGGCTGGGCCTCTCTTATTGTGTTATTTCTTGAGTCACACTGAGTCCATGCCCTGAATTGATTAGTGGGTGTACCTCATTTATTGTGATAAATTCTACAATCAACGAACAGCTTAGGCCAATTAAGGCTCAGGAGGTACATCTATGAGGCTACCTTCTCATTTTATAGGGAGCAGCATTTGATAAACGTAGTTATTTTTTGCTATTATTTTCTACAGTCAAAATAATCCTTATGTAAAATAAAAGCATATTCCTAATTTGAACAATATTCCCAAATACACACACAATAAAACTATAAACAATTGTTAAACTACTGCAAAAACAGATGTTAGTTTCAGTTGGAAAAACACAATCACCATATTTTTGCAATACCTTCCACAGATAGTGTGTTTTTAAACTAAAGTTTCAAAAGACCTTTTGCAAACAGTATTTCTATCAATTACATCAGGGAAGAGAGGTGTTCAAGTTCCTGAATTGCAGACTGCTCTCAAATCCGGCCTTCGCCACTTAACCACAGTGAGTGCTCCCGCAACCTTTATCACACTATACCATATCTGCCAAAATTATAAGTTTGTACAAGGTATTCAGAGGTCTGGTACTTCAGAAAAATGCCTCACTCCTGATATTGCCACATAGGTAAATATTAATATTGACAATTCCTATACTGGACAACACAGTGTATTTGTATACTACCTAACGTATGGCAACATGTTTTAATGTAACTTCCCATGATACCTTTGTGTACTAAAGACTCATTCTTTGATATAACTGATGTCACTATTTAGGCAAATTAGGGCGACTGTGAGAAACCTGGGGTTATTCTACCAAGTAGACCTCGAGAATCCCTTATTCAGGTGGCCAGGGAAAGGCTGGGGCTCTCCAATCCCAGTCCTGGGGGTGGACAAGCGAGGGAGGATCACCTGGGTAGGGGAGCCCGGGGTTATGGTTGGGGGAATCCCCCAGGCGAGATGCGGTATCATAGCACGGGAAGAAGGCAAGGAGGACGGAGTCCCTGAAGCTTTTTTAGGCTGTTCCAAATCTACCTCACTTCCACCCAATGAATCTCCCTTACCCGAATCCAACAACCCCTCTGCATCTGGTAAACCTATTAGGAACTCAAATCCCATAAACTACATCCAGAATCCCTGTCTTCCTGTTACCTACCCAAGTACTCTTAGTCATTCTTCTCCACTACCCTCTGATTATTATTTCCCGAACTCCCAGTCTACTTTGACAAAACACTACCACTCCCACAATCCCCCTTATTCATTTCACAAACCCTACCAAACTCACCCTTCCGAGCTTACCAAACCCCCTAGGATGAGGGAAATAATTTCTTATGACACCCTTTCCCCATCCTGCTCAGCAGGATATTTAGAAACTCTATCCCCCCTTTCCGACACAAACTCTTTCTCACTCCGTAACAAACAACTGACTAACACCAGAGCCGTTTACCAAACATGTCCCGACACAAAGATCTGGCAAAATCAGGCAAATGCTGATAACTATAAACACCTGACTGCCCTTTCTCTTTCCCACAGGCATAAACGATGGAGCACAAAAGCACACACTGAGGGAGGCCAAACGCACGAGGAAGCATCTATTCCAGGAAAGCAGTTCTAAAGAAGGAGAAAGGCGGCGAGACCGGAAAGGACGGAGGGAATTGCCCTTGCCCTTTTCAACACAGACCCGCAAAGCCACCGACAAGGCAATTATTAGACTGAGAGATACAGCTGGCGTATGGTGTGACAGATGTCTTATGTACACAGGGCCCTCCTGCACTGAAAGCCAGGGCGGGGAGAAGTACTTGCCGCTGTGGTGCCGTCCTTGACTCCAGAAGCAACAAACTCCAACGTGTTCAGCACAGCCAGTGAGTCAGAGAGAACTGGTAGTAGACTGAACTGTGCTGAGCCCCAGGTTGCTAGTGGCAACTTTGTATGAACTGTGCTTGAAAAACTACAAAGACCAAGAGGCCTAGGGGAGGATGGCGTAAAGTGTCAAAGTGGTCATATGAGGGTCAAGCAAAAGCCCTTGTACAGTCAAAAGTCTTTGACACTTTGTGGACACCAAGTGAACTGTGTTTGTGGTGAATGTGAACCCGACTGTGGGATGCAATTAGAATGACCAGTAACGCACCCGAAAACATTGTTTTAATAGAATTGTGTAAAGCCTGACTGGGGGCTGAGAAGCGGGCTTAGGTAAGAAGATAACCTAAGGGGTCTAGACTAGCTTTCTTGTGAACTGTGGGAAGTGTGAACCCAATAGAAGGATGCCAAGGGAAAGCTAGGGGAATGGAACCTCCCTTTTCTGATGAGATGATAGAACCACGAACTGTGTTATAATAGCTATGTGAAATCGAGGGATGCCAGGACAACAGGCTAAGGGAAGTGAATCCTGCATTGTAGAAGTCAAGTGAACTGTTGAAAGTAAAGTGAACTGTGTTAAACTGGCAAATGTGAACCCGGCTGAGGGATGCCTGTGAATCGGGTTGAATACTAATACACCCGTGAACAATGTGATGGCAAGCGTGAACCCGACTGAGGAATGTCCACAGTGCATTGATGATTTGAGCCCAACTGAAGGAGACCATTATTGAAAGAAGGATCAGAGCCCAGCTGAGGGGGATCCAGGGGCAGAGAGTAATGACCCAACGTGAAGAATAACCAAGGGAACTTTTTGTTTGTTGTTTATGTCCATCAGGCCCTCTGAGGCAAGAGATCCTGGGTAAAAGAGACTTGGCCACAGAAGGTCCTGAAATTTTGTAAAGGAACTGTAAACTCATGCTGGAGAAGCCCAGGAGAACCTGATACAGAGCTGTAAGCTCATGCTGGGAAGGCTCGAGTGTGCGCTGTGCTCCAAATCCTGCCTTGTCTTATGCTAAAAACGTGGGGAAGGGAGACCCCGGCCATAACATCCTGACTTATTATTTTGTGAACACCTCTTTCTTTTCTTGTGAACATTATCCCACACTCTTTTGTAGTATAGCGGTAAGGATTGGCAATCGTTTTATTTTTAGTATAGGCCCTTTTTATTTGACTAACACTCCACTAGGAATGTATTATTATTGTTTGATGGTTGTAGCTCGCTTTCATCTTAGATTTAGGTTTAGATTAGGCGTTTATCTCACTCATCTTTATAGTTTAATAAACACACTTGAACTGTGATCACTTGTGTCTGTTGTCTTACTTTTGTCACCATGAGTTCCTTACATGACCCACACATCTTTTGCCACCCAGGGCCCCCAAATCCTACAACCGGTCCTGAGTCCAGATGCTTGAACACCAAATTATGCACCAATAATCCTAGTTCCACAGAAGACATGAGGCGGTGCAATCATATGCCAGTCATTCCGAATTGGCATAAGCAGTGATGCAACTTGTGCATATATGTTAAGGCTATGGCCATGCAGGCTGCAAAGGAGTACTGGGGTAACAGGGTGAGGGCGAATGCTTACTTTCCGTGACCTCTTGTCAGTTTCTTTTTGGAATTCACAGTCCTTATTTCTGTCTTGTCTGGGTTCAATGATAGACCATTTGCATCCACCCAGAGGGTGGCTTTGGTAAGGCAAGGTGTCTGGGATACTAGGGGTCAGTATGTGCGGCCACAGCAGTATAAGGTGTCATAAGCATACTCATACACTGTTTCCCATGAGTCCTGGTGGATATATAACGCTCTGGTCTGAGCAGTAGCAGGAAGGGGTGCTAATCGTGAGTGACCCTTTACAGGTTAAGAAATGCAGTTGGATCCCATGCTCAGCTGCTGGGTGCTGCCCCATGGGGATGAAGAGAGCCATTCTCGAAGCCCCCCTGCCCCAACACTTTCAGCCAGGGCTTACAGATGGCACCCCGATCCTCCACAAGCTCAGTGTGTTTCTGGATAAGAACATCTCTAATGTCAAGACTAATAGGAGAGAAGTAATGAAGGAAATGTAGAAAAAACTGTTGAAATGTAACTCATATTAAACAGAAATGGTGACCTCTTTTGCTCTCTGAAATAAGCCTCCATGTGTTCTCCTGGCCTCTGCCCTCTCCCACTCGAGCAGTTTCTCCCCCTATGAGGCCCCTTACCCACTCTTGCAATTGCTTATTCTATTGTTTTTAATTGCACTCGCCCTCTTGTCCCCTTTGCTTTTGGCTGTTTCATTGATCCAAATGTACCAAGATCTGCAAAGGAGCAGCTTACGTTGTCCCTCCATCCTTGTCTTCCCTCACACAATCCCCTTCTTCTTTGGGCACCACAAAAGTAATTTTGTATTGCAGTTGTTGCTGTATACATCAACAATAAATAAATAAAAATAAATCCCCTTGGGATATGTTACTTTCCTTCAGGCATCAGGTAAATGCTGTGGCCCTGGTCCACCCTGAGCTCTTTTCTGCCTTATCATCCACTCACAGGCCAGCACGACCCTCACTCCCCCCTCTTACTTTTTTCCCCTTTCTGGCCTTTGGCCCGCTTCCTGGGCTCTGTTTGGCCCATCCATACCATCCACAACAATGAGGGCCTAACCCTTTGCATTCTGCTTACCTGTGCCATTTAGTTTCCAGGCATCAGTTAAGTACTGCGGACTAGGTGCCCCCTGAGCATTTTTTGGCCTTAACATCCACTTGCAGACCAGCATGACTCTCGTGCTCCCCCCGACTTCTTTCCCCTTCCCGGCCTTTGTCCCACCTCCCATGCCAGCCCACGGGCTCTGATTGACCAGTCTATACCATCCACAACAACGATGGCCTAACCCTCTTCATGCCACTTACCTGTGCCATTTAGTTTCCAGGCATCAGGTGTGCGCTGCAGCCCCCATGTTCCCTGAGCCTTTTTCGGCCTTAACATCCATGATCCTCACGCTCCCCCCATGACTTCTTTATCCTTCCTGGACTTTGTCCTGCCTCCCATGTCGGCCCCTGGGCTCTGATTAGCCCCTTGCTCCTCTACTCTACATCTGACCTTGGCAGCCTGCCAGCCCAGCAACCCCTACTGCTAAGGGCCCCAAGACAAAGGGCATCTCCCAAAGAGGCATCTCCAGACCATATTTTCCTGTGTTCGCCTGAGAAGCCAGTAGCCAGCTGTCAACCAGCAGTGACTGACAAGGTTAATGTGGTTGGTGTGGGGAGTACAGCAATCACTGTACTCCAAAAACCCCTGCCTCTCTTATTACCTACACAGCATTGCCTGCCAAAATTAGTCAGCTAGTAAAGAGTAGCCCTATCACTGCTGTGTACCATCCGTTCAGTGGTGTTATTTACTGTTGCGTCCCATACTTAGGTGTTCTCCCTCTATCTAGATACCTCAAATCTAGGTGACTTGCACTTATTGTTGTGCCTCCAATTTAGGAGTTCACACTATATCCAGGTGAAGTTAAGCCATGCATCACACTCAGATAGAAGAATTATGGAGAGTAGTCATTTGCCACATCAAATAGGACTGTCTATATTAGCCACATAGAAGAACTTAGCGAATAGCGAAAGCACTAACCAACCCTTCTACCTCCTCAAACACACCACCCAAATACTATACATGCCCACTGATCTAGCAAACGTATACCCTAACACAAAACCAACACAAGCAACACACACTTGCAACAAACTAACCCGAACACTGGACCTTACCCATATGGACACAACAAGCCAATGCACACAACCTTGAACACCTGCCAATTTACCCATAAAACACTCATATACACCCCAACATGACACATAGCCACACAGAAAATGTATAAGGCATTGGTCAGTACCTGTATTGATACAACAAGCCAGTGCACGCAACCTACCATCTGCATCCGCCAGTTTCTCCTGGTTCTGGACCTATCCTATCATTCTTCCCTCACTAAGCAACCAGACCCTCTTTCTTGCAGAGCCACGTGAGTGCCTTGAGGCTGCCCTTCGGTGGTTTTGGTGTGCGGTATAAATAAACATAACATAATAGGGTCACAGCTATCTCTGCAACCACAAAACTGGCTCACCTCTCTCCTACCTTATTACCAATAAATGGAAGGAAGGTAATGTGCATGTACCCACTTCCATTCTGGAACTGTCGCCGCACATAGACTCACTGAGTTGTGAACTGTGTTGTCCAGCCATCTCTCACATCAAGATAACTATTAGTGAGCAATATCTCACAACTAGGTAGACTATACTCTGTGCTAGCTATTCCCGAACAAATAGCATATATGAGCCAGCATCACAATGAGACAGAATTGTGAAGAGTAGCATTACATCATGTGTATACAGAACTGTAATACTAGCTTGCGTCATATCTAGATAGAATTGTGATGATTAGCTTACGTCAATTCTAGACAGAATTGTGAAGTTTAGCATTACGTCATATATAGACAGAACTGTAATACTAGCTTGCGTCACATCTAGATGGACCTGTGAATGCCAGCTTGTGTCACATCTAGACAGAATTGTGAATGTCAGCTTGCACCACATCTAGACAGGATTGTAAAGATTAGCTTGCGTCATATCTGGATAGAATTGTGAAAATTTGCATTACGTCATATCTAACAGAACTGTAATACTAGCTTGAGTCATATCTAGACAGAATTGTGAAGATTGGCTTCCGTCACACCTAGACAGAACTGTAATACTAGCTTACGTCACATGAAGACAGAATTGTGAAGATTAATTTGCATCACATCTTAACAGAATTGTGAAGATTAGCATTACGTCATATCTAGACAGAATTGTAAATGTCAGCTTGCACCACACCTAGACAGGATTGTAAAGATTAGCATTACATCATATCTAGACAGAACTGCAATACTAGCTTGCATCATATCTAGACGGAATTGTGAAGATTAGCTTGCGCCACATCTAAACAGAAATGTAATACTAGCTTGCATCACATCTAGACAGAATTGTGAACATTAGCTTGTGTCACATCTAGGCAGAATTGTGAGATTAACATTGCGTCATAGCTAAACAACTGTAATACTAACTTGCGTCACCTCTAGACAGATTTGTGAAGTCAGCTTGCATCACATCTAGATAGAACTGTAAAGACTAGCATTGGGCAACATCTAGACAGGATTGAGAAGATTAGCATGTGTCACTTCTAAACAGTGATGCCACTAACCAACCCACGAAACAATCTCAGCCCTCTGCATACACATCTGAAACTCTAACTAAACACAACCATACCTATAATGCACAACATACCACGCACACTTCACCACACTGCAACAATAAAATATACTACATATAGCTTCACACAACAGCACACAACGGCTCCCAACCGAAATGCACACCTAAGCTCAGCGAACAGTGCAAACCGAACTGAGGCTGCCAACAGCACATCACCACTCTCTTGCCTTTCTCCTGCTCAATCCTACTAACCTTCCTTCCCTCTTCCCTTTTCAGATCCGGCAGAGCGCCTGGGGACCACGCTGGTGGTGACGGTATGCGGTACAAATACCTTTAACATTACAACTAGTGTTAGGACCCCGTCGTACGCTAGTCATCGAAGTACAACTTCTTCATCTACTGCTAAATACACATGTGTCCTTCCTAATGAAGACCAGTGCAGCAGGTATACCCTGCTCCTAACATCCGTGGACATAGTGCCACTCCAACAGCATGTCTGAGGTTTTCGGACATATGAATTAAGTGTGCTAACAGCCAGCTGAACACGTTTCTGCCATACGTGCTGCATAAAGGAAATGGTTAGAAAGAGGAGAGAAGTTTCCTCAACAACCTCTTGTTTGTTCTACTCACATGCACTCCAAAAAGGGGGAAATACAGTAATTCAAACCAGTTTTGTTGAAACGAATGCGATATATTGCTTTCATATGTATTTACTCCTCAAGAATTTGCATTGGAAACACACAATTAACATTTTCAAATGTGATTTGTAATTGCATTCGATTGTGAGAATTTCTCACAACCACACACATAAGATTCTGTTCCCATTTCTCGGCTTCCCGTACTTGCAATGTTTAAAACGTAGGGAAATGCCCACTTCAGCCCTGTATATACGCATTCCTAGTGTAAATTAGTCCTTTGATCTGTTGGAGTTTCCTAGTTCTCAAATGTTTCCTGTTTCCAGCCATTTTACATCTCAAACATGGAATGCCTGCAACTTATTGAAGATCTAAAGCTTCACATTTGTATTGGCCTTGACAAGTTGCTGTCAATGTGCGAAACACAGGTCTCTAAGCCATCTCTCAAGAATGATTTATTATTATTATGGTATTTTTTAGCACAGATCTTGCTTCCAGAAGCGACTGAGCACTTTACAGAGGTGTTCAACATTACAGATGCATAACAGAGCGCTATACAGAGGTATACTACAGAACAGATGCATAACAGAGCGCTATACAGAGGTATACTACAGAACAGATGCATAACGGAGTGCTATACAGAGGTATACTAGAGAACAGATGCATAACGGAGCGCTATACAGAGGTATACTACAGAACAGATGCATAACCGAGCGCTTTACAGAGGTATACAACAGTACAGATGCATAATGGAGCGCTTTACGCTTTACAGAGGTATACAGAGCGCTTTACAGAGGTATACAACAGTACAGATGCATAATGTAGCACTTTACAGAGGTATACAACAGTACAGATGCATAATGTAGCACTTTACAGAGGTATACAACAGTACAGATGCATAACGGAGCGCTTTACAGAGGTATACAACAGTACAGATGCATAATGTAGCACTTTACAGAGGTATACAATAGTACAGATGCATAACGGAGCGCTTTACAGAGGTATACAACAGTACAGATGCATAATGTAGCACTTTACAGAGGTATACAATAGTACAGATGCATAATGGAGTTCTTTACAGAGGTATACAACAGTACAGATGCATAACGGAGCACTTTACAGAGGTATACAACAGTACAGAGACATAACGGATCAATTAACAGTTTAAAATCAATTTGCCTCATCTACGCAAACCACTTGTAGCTTAAGCCATGAAATGCTGAACTAATATGAATTGCTAGCAGTACATGTCTGACTGTAGCAACCAATCTTGGCAATGCAACAGTTTTGATTTACTGATCACAATTGTGAGTGTATTTGAATGGTATGTTTCCAATGCAAATTGATAAGAAGGGAATACATTTGAGAGCAAGGTCTCTCCTTTTCCTTGAATCAAATTTGGTACACATCACTGTACTTTTTTATTTGTGTGAGCGTTGAACAAAATATGGTTCGTGAGGAAACTTCCCTCCTCTTTGGATTCATCATGTGCAGAAGTAAGTTGTGGCGACTGGACAGCGGCTGGTGAGGAGTGTCATTGGTAAGCATTCCTGGGAGGTGTGGAGTGTGGGTCAGAAATTCTGTAGAAAGCAGAATATTTCCACATCACGGTGATCCGGAGGACCTTGTGTATGGTTTGTACTTCATCCTCGTCAGCCCGAGGCCAACATGAAGAGAGGTTGGCTTTATGAATCCCTATCTTTTCAAGATAGTTGCCTCCTTCTTCTTTCCTTGGAAGGGTGGGCATTGTTGATTGTATGTTGCCTGGTGATGTCATGTGCTGGGGTCATCTTCTCTACCTCCATCAGTATGGTTTCTGTGGCTGTGGAGCTAACACTCTCGATTATAGGATAGGGGGAGAAATCATCTATCAGGAAGAGTAAGGATGTTCATTCAGCAAATTGTGGAAGTCAGCACTCGTCTTGTCCCACTTTTGCGTTGCCCTGTCTTGGTACCTTAAGGAAGAGTGTGGGAGTCTGGTGCCAGCTGCTTGGCATATTATGCAGGAGAGTACTCCTGATTCCACTCTGCCAGCACTGCTGGTGAACCAAACTTCTTTCTCAATCAGTCTTTTCTCTTAACCAGGCTGGTGGTCTTTTTGCACAACCAAAGGTTGCATCACTCCTTCAGTGAGTATTTCTTAGGAGTGTCTCTTCCTCGGATTAAGGCACCTCTTTCTGAACACTGTGGATGAAGGTCCTACTTTGGCACTTCGTGTCCTGTGAGTATTTTCTCGAAGTAGGCTTCTCCATGGTCCTTTTTTGATGGACCTCGGGATTAGCTGTAGGTAGTCATATTTTCCAGTTTTGTATAATCTTTTTTGTATGCTGAGCCTCAGGGATTGGGCTGGTAGTGGCTTCACTTGGGTACATAGATAGGAAGTCTGCTGGATTGTCTTGCCCAGGGCTGATTTCTGCTACTGTACGCTTGCAATTTTAACATCCAATTTACAAGGTGCAGCAGAGGTTTTCAGGCATGTCATTGCAGAAAGGGGCGAGCGGTTTGTGGCATGTGATTACCTTAAATGCATTGTTCAGTTTGCGCAAGTTTATGTGATATAAATGATCGCTACAGATCCATAAGGAGAAGATATAAAGGAAAAGATCTTAATAAAGCAATGATTAAAGTTAATATGATGGAGAGATCACATCTACTGACTAGCAAAGTACAGGACCACACTAAAAGAACAACAGAGAAACTAAAATGTATCACAGCATACAGCTCGTATACAAATAATATACAGAATATTTTCAAAAAAACACTGGAATATACTCCAGATGGACCAATATTTAAATAGGTTTCTAGAAAAAAAAGCAGCATCTACTTACAAAAAGTCGCTTACAATTACAAAATGTGATTAGTTGAGTTTCCTCAAGCCTATAAAAGAACCAAAGGATTTACGCACAAGGTGGAACTTGAAACCAATAAGGGTAGCTACAAGTGTGCTAACTGTAAAATATGCCCACAAATAATGAATGACAAGGACAACATTGTGTTACCGATTGGGAAAACAAAAGATATACTAAACTTTATCAACTCTAACACCAAATTTGTTGTATGCGGCATACAATGCACCTGTGATATATTTATATAGGAAGTTGGATCCGTTCACTAAAGCTAAGGATAATGGACATTTACGAGCGATCAAGAATCAAGATCTTACCTATCCGATGGCAATTAATTTCCGTATAGAACACCCAGAAATACCTTCAGAGACAATTACGTTTTTAGGATTGTAAAAAGTGGATTTACCACCTAGAGGTGGTAACAGAGAACTATTACTTAAACAGAAGGAGGCTAGATGGATCAATTGTATGGACACATGTGCCTCTAGGTTAAATCAAGATAAGGAAATGTATAACTATTTATGAACTGTCTTGTCCAACAGACCCATTGTGGATCAAAATATAGCCACACAAATTGTTAAACATTATAGACAGTTTAGAATTGAGTGACCGATTGAGGAATTCCTAATCAGGATGTGAACATACATATCACACATGTATAATGGTAAAATAGCTTCTTCTTCTTGCATGAATACGAGTGGATTGTACATCAATTGCCTATTTCCTTGAGTGATTGGAGAGAATTTGTTGAAGAACCTTCTAATTAACGGTCCACTATAAGCTTAGTGTTTTGTAGTGAATGCGTTATACACCCTTTTTTAACCAAATTTGTGATATATTTAAGATTTGAAAAGGAAATTGTGTTTGGAAACATCTACAGTCATTTGTTTACTGTATTTGAGTAACAATATGTGGTTGTTATGAAACATAGAATGTCTCATCTCGGGATGGCAGCATGACCCACTAGCGTGACAATGTCATTGTGTCCCAAAATAAATAGCGCCCATTTTGAGACGCTGATCCCTTGTGCGGATCAGCATTTTTCAGGAAAGGGCAATTGTATCTTACTCTTTATTGACTGAATTTAGAGGTAAAACTGAAATTGTAACTTTTTAGTGTGAGGATCCCTAGATGTAGTATTCTAATCTTTGGGACAATTCTAATATTGCTAATATCAACAATTTAAGATTATCATATCCAATAAGGAGGTGACTAGAAGAGATATTTTTCTTGTCCTGAACCCTCCAGTAAAATTAACAATAAGGGTGAGTGTTCTTTTATCAACAGCGATACTGACCATTAAACAGAAGCAATTAATTGAGATAGCCACTATCAGTATGAATAGATATCCAACTACTTTCCCTTTTTTTCCTGTTTTTCTTTTTCAGCCCATGTTCAGATAAAACTATTAATATTGAGAATATGAACCTCTCGATAATTAACACATTTTGAGCATACAAACCTCCTGATGACCCACTGGAGACACAGTGGTGAAACACGTGTTGAGGTTAAAAATCTGCAAGAAGTTAAAATATTTACAATTTAAAAAACAATCCATAAGTATTTACAAGTTTCTAAAAAAAACCCATAAGAAGCCAGAGTTCCTTCATGCCAACACTTGGCACGATGTATTTTTTGCAAATTGGACAAAAACAGATTAAATGATTTAATGTATGTGTGCCAACAAAAAGATTTACATGCAATGGAGTAAGACATGTAATAGAGAGGGTTTTTCACCAAGTAGTAATGAATTCAATGAAAGCACCCTTTTTTCTGACCCTTCTGGATCTGTGGTGATCATTTATATCACATAAGCAAATGCAAATTGCACGACCCTCTTGAAAAACATATCCATTGAGAATATTGGGCAGTCACAATATTCTTTGTGACATTCTTTGACGACAGTGTTCCACAAATCGACAGCAATATGATTTGCCATACAGGTTGACCTTTGTTTGCATTTTCAAGTTAACAGTTAAATACATTGCTGTTGGTATGCAGGTGGTATGACTGACTCCCCACAAAATGGCTATGGGTTCTGTGCGAACATTCCTGACACTTCTCTTTTTGCCACAGTTTATTCCACAGTAGCTTAGCTAGGCACCTACAGACCTGGTACTGTGCATTTCAATTCTAGATGGGAATTTACTCTAGGCGCAAACCAAGTAAAAACAGACACAATAATAGCCACCACTTACTTTCACTTTTATGCACATAGGCACCTTTATATTCATTTATCAAAGAAAAGATGTAGACAATCTAACTACCTCAAAATGAGTATACTGTTGAGCATTGAAACATTGGTGGTAAACATTTGCTTTGAAGAAACAGGAAAGCACTTTGCCTCAATAATTACTTTGCATTGGAACACCACAGAATTTCAACCATAAGTGATTTCCCTCTAACCTGAGACATCCTAATTGGCGCTATGGCTATGAAAGTAAATGCATTAGAAATATAGCATACATTCTCATTTACATCCCCCTGCCCTTAGCTAACGTCGTGTCAGTGGTAAAACTAAGAGTCTGTGAGATTATGGAGAGTATGCATGAAAGAAGCCCCCAGCTAGTAAGTTTAGATTCAGGCTTCTTCATCGGTCGCTCGGTACCTCAGCAACAGAGGAAGGTAGGCATCTGTGTCAGTTTGACACCGGGCCACATTAAAATAACCTGCAGAAAGGGGTCCTAACTGATTAATTTAATTTTTATTTTTTTATTTATTTATTTGCATTTGTTAAGCGCACTTGCAGCCCATGAGGCATCGAGGCGCTGTTACAGTGGAAACACAGATTAAGATTAGGTTTTTTCTTTGTCTTAGTTACGTATTTATAACGCGCTTAAACACTCGGAGGTTTCTAAGCGCGGACCCGGGGATCGAACCTGTTGTTGCTTTGTGTCGTCTTGCTTCCAAGACGCGCACGCTGCCGCTGTGCTATCCTCCCGGGATAATGATTGATTGAATATTGCCCTGTTTATACTCACACTAGGCACTTTGCTTTTTTGGAACAATTGGCAAGCCCTTTTCCAGCCAAGAACGATCAGCTGGTCTCTGCTGGCATACTGCACCCGGATTTCCAAGAACTCCCTTCTGCGGCTACACCGGTCTCCAGCTGCACAGCTATGCAGCGTTGCCCCTCCTTCCTCTTAGCCCAGTCGGCTCCTCACACTACACAGCCAACTAGCAGACCCACTCGAACTCCCATCGAAAGACCGGCAGCACCAGGAAGCACCAGGAAACCCCACCTCTTGCCTTTCTTCCCCTTTTAAACACTTTTTCACAATCCATCGACCTTATATAATTTTATATATATAATTGGTTATTTATAACACACTTAATACACAGATGTTTCTAAGTGTGGACCGGGGGATCGAACCTGTGTTGCTCCGTGTCATCTTGCTTCCAAGGCGAGCACGTTACCTCAGAGCTATCCTCCTGAGACCTTACATATGGATCTCGCGTTCTTCCATATGGCTCCTATTTTTATTTTACATTTTTCCCTCCTATCCTGTGATGTCACCTGTTACCACCCCTCATATTTTCCATCCCTTTGCATGAAGTCACTTCTAATTTCATCGCATGCCAGAACTTTCAAGCACCTTCCAGCACCTTCTGATTCCCTCTCGTAATATACCAGAACTCACTAAGTGACCTTTGGACAGGATTCGGAACACACTACCTCTCAATAATGTTGCATCTCCTTCCTCTCTCTTCCGGTTCTACACAATGCACATTTTATTCTCAAAGCCCTTTCTCTATTATCATCAGCACGCACTGCGTTGCGAGCACCGCTGTTCAGCTTTCAATTTTTCTGAAACTGGCCACGAACAGCGAGTATTGTTTGTGCACGTGTTGCGTTGTTAGTACACACAGGGTCTGTGGCCTACACATCTAGCCCACACAATTCACCCCTATACTATCTGTTAGCACCCAAAGCCACCCCCTTTGTTGTCCCTAATGCTAAACATTAGTACCCATTATGGTACCGGTATAGGACAATTTTCCTGATTTTTTTTTCTCGCAATGACAAAAAGTTCTAAAAATGCTACCACCAAAGGTTCGAACACCAAAAGTTCCAACCTTTGGTGGTAGCATTGTAAAAAAAAAGGGGGCTGTGGAGGTGTCCTCCGCATCGCCCCGCTCACTACAATTTATGGTATAGTGAAAGGGGGCTACGGGGGACACCCCCACAGCCTTCTGTTAAAAAAAAAGAAAAGAAAAGGACCCTGTGGCGCCGGTTCCTGATCACGGAAGTGAAAGGGAACTGGCGCTGCAGGAACCCAGCATGAAGATGAAGGTAAGTGGGGTTTGTTTATGTTGGGGGTGTGGGTGGGGGAGTGCTGAGGGTGTGGGTGGCGGGTGTTAGGGGTGTGTTGTGTGTGTGAGTATGTATGTGTGTTCGCATGAGGAAGGTGCACACTTTTGGTAGTTTGCACCTTTCTCATGCGAACGTTTCGCCCGCGGTAGTTTCAGCCGCGGGCAAATCACTTAGGTTCATGGTACCACACACAGAATATGCTGCGCAAATGCTTTAGCTCATAGCCCTTCCCACACATTCCCCCTTTCTGCTGAGAACACTGATCAAACATAGGGATTCTGCAGAACAAATCACTTCTTGGACTAGAAATCATGTGCCCCATGTAAGGAACTTTTCATGTTGTCAAACCAGTTGATCACTTATGTAATAATGTGCATAGGTGCTTTTCTTGTAAAAAATTGTATTATATTAGTTCTTCGACACTGTCAACATAAATTGTCTTTGGTCTATAGATTGAAGGAAGAACAAAACAAAATGATAAAAATAGAATAAAAGGGCTAACATAGTAAAATAAAGTAGTGAGCAAAATGAGAAAATGCCTAGAATTGACTCTGCATCTTCGAGATTTGGCATATAATATGGAGACTTCATAAAGAGGTATTCCCTAAATGAATGTTGAGACATCTTCCACTTCCATCACAAGGCCTAATGCTGGCCTCAGTTTGGATTCAACTTGTCCATTTGCCATAGACGCCTGTGTCCATGTCACTAAGTGCATTACAATGCCATTTTTTTAACCGCACTCTGCCATCTTGTCATCTGCCTTCTCCTCTATGCATGCCGGACTCTACTCTCTTTTTCTTCATCCTGGGACTCCTCTTCATTCTGGGGCCTCTGTACATGGATGTCAGGCTCCAGGAAACCTTTGTGAAGGAAAGCAAATCAGCCATTCTAAACCAGAAGAGACAGACAGACAGACAGGTTAAGTACCAAGCAATAATAATTTGTCCTTTGATGTGTCTCCTTTCCACTCCTCTTAGAACCAGACCTTAGAATTTTCTCTCATTTTTTGTATTTATATTTTTCTTTTATTCATCTACTTCATTTTACATATGTATGTTTTCACATTATTTGTCACATTTACACTTCCGCCTTTCATTCAATCCTTCAGGCACACGACACCAAGCACACCTCCTTACCTGCTACAATGAAACCTTTCACCCCTATTTTGAGCTATTGTTAGCTGATTTACTCACCTTATTTCTGATGTGATCATTACATGCCTCATTCCGTACTGGTTTCCCCAGTCTGTTCCATTCTTTGCATTTCATGTTTTGGGTGAAATGGTTTGATTTGATTCATGTGGACAAACTGTTCCACGGCCAGATCCTCTTTCTTTGTCATTATTCTGTACACTAGGTGTGAAACCTTGTCCACATTTTAGAATGGCCTCAAGCCAGGATGCCATCAACTTAGAATTCTTGCTCTTTCCTTTCATGAAGTTGAATTTATATAGCTGATCACCTATTTCATATTCCTTGACAGATGACTTCTTGTCGTAGTATGATTTAGCACCCTCAGCTGCTCTTTCTAGGTTTCACTCTGCAAATGCGTGCGGCAAATGCTTTCTCAACTCTTCCAGCTCTTCCACACACTCATGAATTTTGAAGGCATTTACTAAGAGCTGCTGATTGGTCCTGTACAACACATGTTAGGGAAGTACCATTTTCCGGCCTGTAATAATCTCACGTGGACTGAAATTTGTACACTTTGATGGTGTCGCTCTAATGGCCATCAGTACCCAAGGGATGCGCAAATCCCAACTCGAACCTGCTTCAGCCACAAACCTTTTAAGTATGTCAATTATTGATCGATTGCATATTTCCACCCCACCACTAGAGGATGGCTGGTACAAAATATGTATTAAAGAAAAGGAGTTGAGTCCAGGCTACCCTGCCCTTACACACGGACCAAGGAAGGGTAGGAACTCTAGTGTAATTGTATGATATTATTCAACAATACATATGGTCAAGAACTCTGAAAAGCAGTTAAAAAGTCATTTATTCACATTGCAATCAAAATATATATATATAAAATTCATACGTGTATGCAACATATAGCACAGATGTGTTATAACATACGCGGAAACCCAAAACTTAATTCAGGAGTGTAGTCCAGCAAGGATGAGGATTCTCAGACTGAGTGTGGGGGTTAGTATCTGTGTCACAACAATCCCACTAACATAGGTAAATATCCAATGATTATCTAAACAGGTTGACACATTGATGATTCTAGCTCAAGAGGTGAGCTGTTTCTTGCATCAGTTCCCACTATGGTTTTTCCCTCTGAACTTACCTCAAGACCATCAGCTTTTACTCTGCAGTGGTTGCAGGGGTTGATGAATCACCTGGTCTCCTTGAATAATGGGGTGTAAATGTTGCAATGCCCAAATAGTCGTCAAAAGTGCCTTTTCACACTTATCAAACTTGTGATTTGAATCATGCTTTTGATACAAAACCGCTAACATGCATAGGTCTCTGAACCCTATCTCTAGAATGAAATCCTGATTCATCTTTGGATATGCCAAACATGGAGTTCTTATTAAACATTCTTTCAATTTGTTACCGCCTCACCTTGTTCCTATCCCGATTTCCAGGGCAAACCCAGTTTCAGTAGCTCAATCAATGGTTGTGTGATTTATGCATAGTTGTCAATGATATTCCTATTGTAACCTGTCATCCCTAACAAACTTTTCAAACCCTTCAGATTTGTGGGATCCTTTAACTTTTGGGTGGCTTCTATGTTTTTTCTTTTGTGGGTCGAATCCCTGGTCTGTGTCTTCATGCCCCAAGAAAGTTACCCTTTTTCTGCATCACTGCGCCTCGTGCAATGATATCTTTGCCACAGTCTTTTACAACTGGCTGAGTGCATGTCTGATTTCACTGAAATTACTTTTTGTGTCCTCATTTTGCAATAAGGATATCATCCACATAAACCACAGCTCCTCTCTCTGCTGCATCCGGGAGTGCTTTATTCAGGAAGATTCCAACATCACTTCCACTTTTTTCCACCGCCTTGATAGGTAAGGGCACATAGATTTTGCGTGTCCTTAGTTAAGGGCACACACCAATACCCTTCAGTCAGATATAAGGTATTAAAGACCTTTGACTTTTGGATTTATGCAAGGCCTTGGAAAATGAATGGTAGGGACCACCTTGACACAGGCATCCTCTTATTTAGTTCTCTTAAGTATGCACAAAACCGCCACTGACCATTAGGCTTCAACACACCTAATATAGGCGTGTTTGAGGTACTGTTAATGGGTTTAATGATTTCTCTGGACTCTAAGTTTTTGCTTATTTCTGCAAAATATTCTAAACAGGCAAAGGGCAGCCTATATTGTCGGACAAGTACGGGTTCCCTACCATATCCTTCTGGCAGTGTAGCAACATGCAGCTCAGTACGCCCTGTAAGGAACTCATGGTGACAACAGTAAAGACAGACACAACTGATCACAGTTCAAGGGTGTTTATTAAACTGTAAATGCAGGGTGGAAAAATGCCTAAGCTAAACCTAAATCTAAGATGGGAGCAAGCGTCGACCATCAAATTAAAAATAAGGCAGTCCTTGTGGCGTCTTATCAAAGTAAAAAGCCTATACTAAAAAAAACGATTGCCAATTCCTTACAGCTAATTACAGAAAGAGTGTGGGATAAGATATTCAAAATAAAGAAGAAAAGGTTTCACAAATAATAAGTCAGGATGTGATTGCCTCGAGGTCTCCCTTCCCCACGTTTTAGCATGGGAAAAGGCGGGATTTGCAGCACAGCACACACTCAAGCCTTCGCAGCATGAGCTAACAGTTCCGTATCAGCTATCAGCTTCTTCGATGGTTAAGTCTTTTTGTAATGAGAAGTGTCTTGCCTTCAAGGTCTGATGCTCTCAACAATCAACATAAAGTTATGTTCATTCGAACACTTTGGGTGATGGCTTCACCCCTGGCTCCCTCTCTTCTGGGCACAGACCTCTAAGCAGTCGTATTCTGCAAATTAATAAGACACTTTCTTTCTCAGTGAACTTTGTGTGTTAACTTTCCACCCCTGCATCTCCTTCAGCCGGGCTTGGACCCTAGATGACAAGGGGGGCACTTCCCTTCCCCTGGTCTCACAATACGTCTCGCTTTCACAAATCTTAATGTCTTTTTAAACAGGTTTGCAGCCTTTGCCCATGGTTGTTGGATTCCCTCTGCCGGGTTCACTCTCGACAACTTTTGGTTGTCCGCTTACCTCAGCCGGGTTCACTCTCATCGACTTTTGGCTTTGGCTACTTTTCATTCAACACATTTTTGTTTCTTGTTGACACGCCCCTCGACTCACCGGCTTTGATGAACGGCTTGGCTATACTTCAACCTCGTAGTCAACGTTGGTACCACAGAGGCAAGCGTCTCTCCCCGGCTTGGCAATCAGCAGAGGAGGGTCTCGTGTACCACTGAAACCTGGTGCAATACACGCTGGCTATTATTCGCTGACTTATCGTTCTCTCTGCGGAGGCTTCATGGGCCTTGGTCAGAAAGGACAAGGTCTACTCTCTCTTTGTCACCCTCTCGGTCTGCACCATCTTTCTGGGAGTTGTAGTTTTTGAGTGTAATGGGGTTTGGGATCCTAGTTGGTTTACCAGAGGTGTAGGGGTGGTCAGATTTTATTAAGGGAGCTTCTTTGTGTGGAATGGAGGTAAGTGTGGAATACCAAAAAAAGATCTCAGGGACTTCATCTTCCTCGCCTTCTTCCGCAATGTATTTTTATTTTCAAATTTGTTTATTGGCATTTTCAATAATATCAAACAGGTTGTGTGCGATAGTGCCTTTCTCAAATAGCAATAGTCATATGTTTAACTTAACGTCAAGAAAATAAAAATACAAAACAAAACAACCATAACTGTCTCCATATTCTATCCGTTTCATATATCGTCAACTGCTACGGGGGAGGGTGGGAGCGAAGGGGAACCATCTGGCAACTTCAAAAGGGGCAGGGCGTCCGAAAGGTCTCTATCGTCTGGAGCACTTCCGCTGCTGCTGGCTTTAGTATAGGTCCCACATGGGCCTAGTTTGAGTTCCAATTCAGGGGGGTTTATCATCCGAAGGGTGGAACATGTGTCTGGTGAGTTCCTTCCATGCCTCGAGTGTCATACTGGAGTCATCCGTGGATCTGGCCACACAGTCCTCCCATGCCACGGTCTCGGCTAGCACCCATCGTTCAGTCTCTTTGTGCCATAGTTTGAACTGAGGGCCCATGGGTTTTTTCCAAGCCATTGCGATAGTTCTTTTGGTCAGTATGCACGATATGTCCATGAGTCTTGTCGCATGCTTGAGTTTGGTTGGTCTGGGGTAGGTTCCCAGGAGGCACTCATCGGGTGTCCAGTTATATTTGCTCAGGCCTGCTTTTTCGCAGGTTTGTTGGACTTTCTCCCACAGAGCCCTCGTTCTGGGGCATTCCCATAACATGTGGATCAGATCCGCTTTTTGCCCCCTGCACCAGTTGCAGGTCGGTTGTGCCTGGGGATTGAAGGTGGCTATGCGGCACGGGGTCAGATAAGTTCTATGCAGAATGTTTAACTGAATCTGTCTGAATCTATGATTTCTGGACACTGGTTTGGGGAATGTAAGAGCTCTGTTCCATTCCCCTTCAGACATTTCCCGGCCTATGTCCACCTCCCATTTGCTTTTCATTTCCATGCTCCGAGGATTTGGTATGTCGATCAGGTGGCCATATATTTGCGAAATGGGTCTACCGCCCTCTCCCAAATTGTACATCAGAGTGAGGAGTAGGTCTGTAGCTGGTTCTTCCGGCCACGAGTCCCATTTGCGTTGGGCCACAGCATGGGTTCTTAGATACCATAGAAATTGGCTGGTATGTTTCTTCCGCAATGTAATACCACGTCTCACCTGGGGCATTTCCCCGATCATAACCCCAGGTTTCCCTACCCAGGTGGTCCTCCCTCGCTCGTCCACCACCAGGGTTGGGATCTGAGTGCGCCAGACCTCCCCTGGCCACCTGAATAAGGGATCTCCTAGGTTTACTAAGGTGAAAACCCTCAGGTTTCTCACAGCCCACAAACGTAGGCATCTCTAGCGAATACATCCTTAACTCTTGGAATATTTTTCTCAATTGGTCTTTTTCTAATTCATTTTTTTGCATGCATCCACAGCTTGGACTTGCTCCTCTACCATTTTAGAAAATTCTTGAAAGTCCTCCAATGGAGGAATATTTGTGCTTTCTTCTAAATGTGCAGCAGTATCTCTTTCTTTCGATAGACACCACTCTCCAGTATCTTGGCATTTTAGCCTCCACCTCAATTTGCTGTTTCTCTTCTGCCTCATTTCATCCACCTGGAACAGAAAGCAATCATCCTGGTGATGAAAAATCACATCTTCTGGTTCATAAGGATACACTGACTGAATTTTGAAGATCCCTTTTGGTTTGGAGTCTAAAAACTCAGGCAGCTCTCCTTGTGAAGTGACATAGCGTTCAGGAATATTCCCAATAACTGGGTTGTTTAAGTCTGCAGTGTAATATGATTCTTGCTTTGCCATCCCTAATAGTGTAACTTCCTCCAAGTAAATATCCTGACATCCTTTATTATCCACTATTACCTGGATGTGACCATCCCCAACTTCCACTAAGCGTGTGTATCCACATTCTACCCCCGGCTGTCGCATTGATTCATTGAGACACACAAATGCATTGGGTTCCTTTTTGTGGTCCCTTTCTGTTTTTCAATGCTATTGTAAACTGCGTTGTGAATGAAGGAATGGTAACATTTTTATTGACCTGAAGCTCAAGTGCATATGGCATTATTTGTGCACAATGGTATGCTATCCTTCAGTGCTCAAATTTGGGCGCTGCCCCACCCATTCTGGACCACACTTTCTGATTCAAAAAATCTAAACCCACGCTCATTTTGTGCATGATGTCATTTCCCAAACAGAATTTGGCCTTAGTTCCACTTACAATCCATATATTGTGATGGATGCTTTTGGATCCTATCGTTATTTTCAACATGTATCTCTCTACAATTCCTTGTCCCAGATCAGGGCTGTCTAATCTGAATACTTGTTGATTTTTTTATTTTCAAACTTTGTCTTTCTTCCCTGTCAATCATTTGTTGGAACATGTTTTCACCAATACTGCCTCAATAATTTCCGGATTCCCATTCATGTGCACTGCTATCCATGCCTGACCTTCATTCATGTGAATCTCTGCAATGGTTGAAATATATATTTTTCCTGATCTGACCCTGAAGCATCACATTGGTTAATATCTTCATCACTTATATATAATTGTAATGTGTTTTCATCTACTTGTGTTTGCCTGTTCATCTAGGGACCTAGATGGATTTTCAATGACCAATGACATGCATTTCATCCTGACATATGAGAATGATATTGAAACGATCTACACAGACATTTAGATCTACCTCCACTGCCCTTTCTGACTTGGCAATGGTGTGACATTTTTTTTCACTTCTAATCTGGCTCAATACCTTTTGTGGCTTCAGACTCTATGGGGGGAAGACCACAGAACCCCATTTAACCCACCAATTAGCTGTGAAAGTCTCTTCAGACAATTCTTCCCTAAAAGGAATGGTGTCTCCTCAATTGGCTTGACTACAACTTCTTGCCTCAGTCTATATTTTCTTACTTTGATGTTAACTTCAGTGGCACCTCCACCTGCATTTCCTCCACATTGAAAATATGCACAGGGTCCTCAATCAGTTATCATTTCAAAATGTATTGTGGGGTCTCCCTTCATTTATGCTATCCAGCCTCTCCCTTGACATTACAGTAGCCTGTGCACCTGTATCCACCATGGCAAATGCATTGCATTGCTCTTCTACTATGATAGGGGCATAGTGCCTGTTCTCATATTCCTCAAGTATTCATAGGAAATATGAATTGTTGCTGATCTCGGGACTGATTTTCCTTAAGCCTGTTTGGCTTCTTGCCAAAAAAAAGAGCATGTCGAATGATATCTTACCCCCCTTTTTTCCCATTTCATTTTCCACTTCCCTGTTTCTTTTCCTACCCTGAGGTTCCATTTGAAGCTTTGCTATTGATTGGCCTTGCTGCATAGCGCTTCCACTTCTTTACCTGCTTTTCCCAAATTGTTCTGACTTTTTCACCTACCTTACCTACGATGCATGACTGCTTTGTGTTTTCATTAGCATCATGTGGCAGTGTGTCAACATTTTGTGTTTGGAACTCACCTGCCATTTGTACTCTACCTATTAATTGCACCTCATGGAATATCCGTGGCTCAAGATATTCCTCTGGGACGCACCTGCACTTGTCCATTGAAGAATTTTAAATTCTATGGACATATGAGCATGATGAGATTCATCAGGTAATGAAACCCCATTACCTGTTTTTGTATTTTTTCTATTTTCATTTGTCATTTTACTTAGCTCTGTTTAATTGATTTCTGGCGTTTTTAATGACCATTAACCATGTAATGGCCCATTTGCTCACTGGCTATTAATTGTTAATGTGTATGCTCCTCATCCTTTCCATGTGCCATGTTCTTTTTACAATGTTTTTTTAGCCCAGAGCTCTTTGGGTTTCCCCTGTGCATTTGTCATTTCCTTTTCCCTGACTTCACACACCTGAACAGAGTTAATACTTTGGTTTAACTTTAGATTAAACCACACTCCCTTCGTGTGTGTGTTTTAATTTCCTATGTTATCACCACTTTGTTTTCCAAACCCTAAATCATTGCACAGCTCTGTGTGTTCAGCCAATGTGAATCATTTGGACCTCCGGTGTAGGATGCTTGCCTGAATATCCATTTGATGATGCCTTCTGCACCGTCACTTTTATGCTGTTCACACTGACTTGTCACCTGTTGCCGATTCTGTTGACCAGTGCACAGCTTCCCTATTAGATCAGCTACCATTTTCACTTGTGCTTCTGAGCAATGACATCTTTCCTGATCCCTATAATCATCTCTCTATGCTCTTGGCCTGTACTGGTTGGAATCAAATTGACCTGTCCTATTTTGACTTCTTTCAGGCGACTGAATTCTGTTACTGTTTTCCCTGAACTCACGTGACAGAGGGGGTGGGGAGCATGGGGCTGTTCTCAGTACACAATCCCCTTGCGCTGAAGCCTGAATATCGTGGCGAGGGCTGTAGTTCACATTATGTCTCTCATTTGATTGATATTACTTCCTTTGTTGGTATCCATTTTCAATTAACCTATCCACATATCTTGGCCCTGCTTTTGAACTCAACCGAGCTTGCATCACAATTCACATCAAACCATAGGAAGGCACATTTTAATGTTTGTAGAAACTCATTGGGCCCTGAAAATAAAGCATAGGCGGCCTGTTTCGGCATCTTGAATTGATTCATATGTGAAGAAATACCTTCTTATTTCTTGTTGGTAATTATCCCATAGTAAAATGTGTTGCTCACTGAGATTTTCGCAGGAAAAACTAGCATGTGGAGGATCAATGGTTACATGAAAAAAAATGCTGTTTAGGAAATGTTTATGTCTGGTAGATTTCCATCACACATTCTATATGTTCTTCAATTGATAAATTTGAATCATTTTTAAAAGGTTTCACCAAACTCTTAAGTGATTTCATAATTTTAAGTGGATTGGAATGAACTTCATTCTGAATCATCTCTCTCTGTTCAGCACAGGAGGGCACATCTTTACTTTCTCCCGCATTGGAATCACTCCAGTCACCAGTAAGTGTGCCTCAGCTGACGCAGGTCCGAGATTGTGGCTTGGCACAGCCCCAGTAAGAGCCATGCCCTGCAGCTCACAATGCAGTGAGCGCAGAGCCTGGGTTATGAAATCCCAATTCTGCTGTTTTACCTCTCTTAGCTATCGATGCAGGCCCTGCACTTCTTCATAAAATGCAGTTTTCTTTTCACAGTTTGATTATTAAATCGTTCATTTCTGTGACCTGTCCTTTGTAATCAGTGATTACTTTCAGTTTTTTATTGTCTTCTGAAATTAAATGAAACAGTTTGCCTTCCAATTACTGCATATCCCAAGTAAATTGTCAATTTTTTTTCTAGGCAGTAGCTCCATCTCTGTTATTGTGTTATCTCTGTCTCCCCGAATCTGCTCTAACCCCTAGTTAAGTAGTTAAAGTTCTTCCAAATTTTCCTCCATCTTTTTTTTAATCTCAGTCTGCAAATCCTCAATGTGCTGCAGATTTGTTTGCATCTGTGACAACTGAGCTGACAGTTCATCACACCTGGCTTACAATTGTGAAATGGAATGCCCCTCATCCTCCATCTGAACCACCTTTTCAGGTAATTCGGAAATTCACGCTGGAAGTTCAGCACATTTTGCTCATCATTTCGTCTTACTGCGAACATTCTGTGCAGGATAAACCAATGTTTTGCCCCTAATCTAATAAAAGAATCTTGTTGGGATTTACCAGTATTGCAATCCAATACTTTTGCCAAACACGTGTATAATGCTGTACCCTCTTCAAATAATTTTTCCGGCTCCTCTTTTCCTATTTCAGCAACTAAGCATTCTTTCCACAAATTTAAAGTGTCTGAATTCCATGCACCCATTGCAAAGAACTTAGCCTCTGCATATCGACACAAATATGTCACATTAATCTCAGCCATGCCTGTTTGCATAGTGCATGGCGTGCCAACTTTAAGTCCACTTAAAGCACAGCACTATCAACAAATGCACTCCAACATGTGCCCAGCGCCGCACACTATTTTTGGCACGCCTGATTGATTCACTTAACTAAATGTACCCGGCCAACACACCAAATATGTAGAAAAATTCCCGACACTTCTCCTTTTGCCACAGTTTATTCCACAGGAGCTTAGCTGGGCACCTACAGACCTGGTACTGTGCATTTCTATTGTAGATGGGCAGTTACTTTAGGTGCAAACCAAATTAAAACAGACACAATAATAGCCACCACACTCGTATGCACTTAGGCACCTTTATATTCATTCATCAAAGAAAACATGTAGACAATAAAACTACCTCAAAATTAGTAAAGTCGTGGGCATAGAAACGTTGCCGGTAAACATTTGCATTGAAACATGAGAGAAACAGGAAAAACACTTTACATCAATAATTACTTTGCATTGGATCAGCACAGAATTTCAAACATAAGTGATTTCCCTCTAACCTGAGGAATGCGAACTGGCGCTTTGGCTATGAAAGTAAATGCATTAAAGATATAGCTTCAATTCTCATTTACTCCCCCCTGCCCTTAGCTAGCGTTGGGTCAGTGGCAAGACTAAGAGTTTGTGAGATTATGGATTGTGAAGATTTTTATCCCTTCTGCATGAAAGAAGGCCCCAGCTACTAGGTTTAGAATCAGGCCACTTCATCGGTCACTCGGTACCTCAGCGACAGAGGAATATGTGCCTTCTGTGTCAGTTTGACAATGGGCCAAATTACAATACCCTGCAGGAACCGGTCCTAACTGATTAATTGAATGATTGATTGAAAAGTGCCCTGTTAATACTCACACTAGGCACTTTGCTTTTTCGGAACGATCACCAAGCCCATTTCCTGTCAAGTATGATTAGGTTGTCTCTGCCGATTACAATGCCCCCAGCTTTCCAATGACTCCTTTCTGCATCTACACCAGTCTCCAAAGACACAGCTATGCAGTGTTGCCCCTAATTCCTCTTAGCCCATTCAGCTCCTCACTCTCCACAGCCAACTACCAGACCCACTCGAACATCCATCTCAAGACCAGCAGGACCAGGAAGCCAAGAAGCACCAGGAAGCCTCCTGCCTGTCTTCCCCTTTTAAACACTTTTCCACAATCCAGCCTCCTTCCATATATCCCCTCTGGATTTCTACACTTTTCCCTCCTATCCTGTGATGTCACCTGTTACCACCCCTCATACTTTCCAGCCCCTTTCATGAAGTCACTTCCAATTTCATCACATTCCAGAACTTTCGGGCACCTTTCAGCACCTTCTGACTTCCTCTCATGTAACTTTCCAGTACTAACTAAGTGACCTTTGGATAGTATTCGAAACACACCATCTCTCAAAAATGTTTCATCTTCTTTCTCTCTCTTCTTGTTCCACACAATTCACGTTTTATTCTCAAGGCCCTTTCTTTATTATTATCAGCACACACTGCCTTGCGAGCACTGCTGTTAAGCTTTCAACATTGCATTATTTTTCTTAATCTGACGATGAACAGCCAGCAATGTTTGTATGCCTGCTGCATTGTTAGTACACACATGGTCTGTGGCCTACAAATCTAGCCGACAAAATGTATCCCTATACTTGCTGTTAGCACCCAAGGTCACCACCCTTTGTTATTCCCAATGCTAAATATTAGTACCCATGTTAGTACCACACACATCATATGCTGCACAAATTCCTTAGCTCGGAGCCCTTCCCATAGTTCCTTCATTCTTTTTCAATGTGCGAATACCTCTGCTCGGGTGGTGTCAGAGCTCTGCTAGTATATGATACTGCTTCATGGTGACAGGTCCATGTCAATCTGTGCAAGGACTCTTCTCAGGGACCATGAGCTGGGATTTTAGCGCTATTGTGCATGTCTAAGTTGGCCATGGCAGTGTCACTGAAAAACATGCTTTTGGTAATTTGGATCGTTGCTTTGAGAAGGCCTTTATCAGGCGGTGCAGTAGCCCAGTGATTGAGGACAGATGCAAAGAAATGTCTACAATTGTTGGCCTAGACTAGGAAGCTCTGCAGTTCAGACTTCTTTTGAAGAGGTTCTGAGCCCTTAATGTCCTTGACTTTATAAGGTCAGGTTGTATGCCTTCCAAGATAAAAATTTACCCAAAGAATTCCAATGTTGTACATGCACTTCTTTCAATGCAACGTGAGGCTGTAGTCTTTAATTCTTAGGAATACAGTTAATATCCCGGCAAGGTGGTCCTTTTTTCAAATTTGGAGTACACCAGAAAAAACCTTGGCAAAGGAAATTCAAAAACGTTTTTTCTAGTATCCCATCACACGTGAAGAAAATTAAGTGGTAGGTCTCAGGTCTATCAATTTGTAGTTAGTGATAGCCATAATTGAGGTTCAATTTCGAGAGGAACTTTATTCCAGTCAGGTCAGCAATGATGTCATATATCATCAGTGTTATTCTTTAATCGCCTTGTTTGGAAGTCTCATGTCTTAACAGATTTATACCTACCTAGGCTGTATTGATTTCCGAGTGCTGAAAATAAGGGACACCCACTTGGTGAGTCTTGATACCTTCTCAGTGTTGACGCATTTTCGAGCTTCTCAAGCTCTTCCTTCACCTTCTCCTGCTTGTGAAATGGGATCCACCTTTGATGCAGATTTACTGGGTGCTGGAATAATCAATGTTAATTTTCTTCGGTTTGCTTTTGAGGGATCCAGTACTATGGAACGTGTATTTGAATTCTTCGAGATGCTCTTTGAGATCTGACATGTGCTATTGCACTTTGATTAGGTCTAATTCTTTGGCTAGTCTGCAGTTCAACAGCATGTCAAACCCTACCTGAGTGACAAACATCCTCTCTTTAATGCTCAGGAAGCCATGTGATTTGGCTGGAGCAAAAACTCCTTGGATTGGGATCAGCGTCTTGTTGCCATATGCAAAGAATTTCACATTCATGTGTTGCAGCCTTTAAGTGGGCTCGCTACACTGAAACCTGACTGCAGGAAGTCTGTTAATAGAGGCTCAAGTGTTGATTATGGCTACTACCCTGAGTTGATTTTGCAAATGGGAAGATTTGTCTTCCCAGCTGTAATTACTGGTGGGTCTCAGAAATGAAAGGGCCTTCTTTGTTACTGGGAATGCCCTTCTTTCCAGGCTCTGGATCCACTTGTCATACAGTCATTTTGCGAAGCTCTGCCTTGTGCATGTTCGATCTTATGTGTCGATTATATCTGCTACCCTAAACCTACCGATGTTGATTTTGCAAATGGGTAGATTTGTCTTCCTAGATGGAATTACTGGTGGGTCTCAGAAATGAAGTGGACTTCCTGGTCACTGGGAATGGCCTCTTTGCCATGCCCTGGTTCCACTTGTCATACAGTAGTCTTGCAATGCCCTGCCTTCTGCACATTGGATCTTATATGTCGATAATGGCTGATACCCTAAGCCTACCGATGTTGATTTTGCGAACGGTTAGATTTGTCTTCCTAGATAGAATTACTGGTGGGTCTCAGAAATGAAGTGGACTTCTTTGTCACTGGAAATGGCCTCCTCTCCATGCTCTGGGCCCACCTGTCATACAGTCATCCTGCAAAGCCCTGCTTTGCGCATTTTGGATCTTTCATTGCAGTCCTTTGAACAGTGAACAGTCAGGCAGTCTTTCAAATGGTGCATGGTGCCCCTGTAGTGGGAACACGTGTGCGTCTCTCGTTGATTGCTTTCTGGTCATTTAAATTCACTACTATTTGTGAATTGTTGGCTCTCTGTGAAGGAGGCGCGAGAGCCAGCCAGCTCAATGTTGCGGGCTAGCTGAAGTATTTTCAAGGGCAAGTTTTTTGGCTTTTAGAGGATATTGCTTGGTAACTGGGTTGACAAAAAACCTTGGATCACCTGTGCCCATCTGTATTGGGCAGCTCGCCTAACCTAGTGAGTAGTTGGACTCATGCATGGAAGGCGTCCATTGTCACAGTTGGAACCTTTGGAAATTTGGATTCACTCACGGGTGAAAGTGGGCGGTATGTGTTGTGGTTGCTTCGTCATAATGATTCTCTTTCCCCTGTGTTCTTCTGCGATTTAGAGAGGTCATTGACATCCGACCTGGCCAAAGCTTCACCTCAGGATCCGATAACCAAAATTCTTTGAAGAAGTTCTCGAGGCCTGCCGCCACAAGACCCACGGATGCATGTTGGCAACTTGTATGCAGAGACAGCCTGTTAGTGCCACTCAGCGCAAGCACCGAACTATATCAACACCCCTTAATATGTATATGATATGTACAAAGGATAGAGTTGGTCAAGAGACAATGGTACATAACATGAATAACGTGTCCGGGTGTTACCCAAATATAGATGCGGGAGGTCTAGCTTCACCCTAGAGTCTAAAATGGAGAGTGATATATTTTGGCCTGGTGAGTCAGCATTGCACATACATTTCCAGAGAAATGGTTACTCCAGGACAGGAGTCTGCATCCAATGGCTCTCCAGATGTTTTGGAATACAACTAACATCAGCCCTCGCCAGCATAGTCAATGAAGAGGTGTGAGTCCAGCCAGTCCAAAATATCCGTAGAGCTGTATGTTGCAGACCCCTGCTCCAGGAAGAGGTGAAACGTCTCGACATGATCCTGGACCAAATGGAATTTACATGTTAGTAATCTAAATTTTCATCGATTAAATTTGCTTCTGATAATACTGTCTGCATTTGTATTGTTACATTAACGATCATATTGTCTCTTAAATATTAGTGAATTTCTATAGTGTTCTTGTGTTTAATTTATGTTTCTGACTGCTGTCGCTCTTAACCCAGATGGTATATAAATACATATCGGGGGCAGCCCGCCTTGCTCTTCTTTTTCCCTCCCTTCCTGCCTTTGTAAACTCTGAAGCACCAATCTTTTTTTACCCGTAAAATGTCAATATTGGTAATATTTTAAAATATTTCTCGAAAGAACTGTGCACAGATTTCTTTAGTGGGGTCAAGTTACTCACTTTTTCATCAACGCAGATCCAAGCACACAAATGTTAACTTGGTTAGAAATCGGAGGTTCAAAAGATGAAGTTCAAGTTTCTTCCATAATTTCCAACTATTCCAACCTATCCTGAAATCAGTAGTTTACAATCATTAAATATTTAGATTTTCCGTACGGGGGTCATCACAAATTGGGCAGATTTTTTTGTTGTTGCTGAAATACTGGTGGCAGAAAAAAAAACACCTCTGTCAGTGATATTTCTACAAGTCCACTCTGCCAGAGTCAGAGGTGGTATTTCTGGAATACCTTCAGTGGTATTCCTCTACCTCTGCCAATGGTTACCTCCAAAGAAACTTGTTTTTTCAAAAAGAATATTTATGTACATTTTCACCTTTAGTGCCTGATTCATGGAATTTTTAGCGTGGTGCAAAGTGACTGCCAAATTAACACCCTGATTCACAGTGTATTTTTGCAGTGCAAATTGACTTTGCACTGGTTTTGCACTGGCAAAGACTCAATTCTTACCGGTATCCAGTGATATTGTCGCCAAGGAAAAGGTTGTCAGGGGCGACATATAACCACATTTTCACCCTGAAGGAAATCAAGCACTTTCCTCAAATATTCTAGGACTGAAGTTTAAAATAGAAAATAACACCAGACATGGAAAATGTTGAGGAAGGCTTTTTAGGGATCACATGGAAAAAAACGCTTCACTGGCCACCTTTTCCTGGCAAGATTTCCACATAGAACCGTTCTAACCTAATGGTGTGTATGCTCACAGCATTGGGTAAGACCAGGGTTCTCCTCCTAAAATATCCCTGTAGTCTATCAAAATCTTCTTATGTTTTGGAAGGATGTGATTCAATGCCACATTGGAGACCTGGGAGTAAGCTTTGTTTATATATGAAGAGACGCCCTTTGATGTTATACCCTCCATACTTATGCAACATTCTTTGGTTTTGGAAGCTTTTTGTAAAAATGTGCGCCTGACCTCTAAATCTTTTCTTTCCATGCTTTGTGGTGATATTGAAACTCCCGAATAGGGATATAATTCTGCACTTTCAAAGCCCATGTCATATAGCCTCCATTTAATAGTTTTATAACCATAATGCTTGTTCATGAGCATCATTTATGTTTTCTTCCCATTTATTAAAACCAGGTGTTCCTTAGCATTGTTCATCAATTCCTTTACGTTCCATGCCAACTTTGGTATGATCAAGCAATACCACATGGTCAGCGTATCCCATCCACTGAATGTGTCTGTTGGTCACTTTTGATTGAAATGCGCAGGCTTTTTTGAGGTAACCAGGCATGTCAGAGAAGTACAAGTTAAAAAGCAGGGGTGCCAATACGCAACCCTGCTTCAATACAATATTCGTTTTGATGTGTTCCTTTAATGAAACACATGTGTCCTAACACACTTGGGCCGAGGGCTTTAGTAGTGCTAGCGGAAATCCCCATGTGATTAACCCATCCCAAAACCAATTTCTATGGATTGCATCGAAAGCCATTGTAAAATCAAGAATAGTGCTGTATAATGGAGCACCTTTACACACATAGCTTTGTGAATCAGCTTCTCCAAGATATAAATATTACTGGATGTGAAGCAATACTTACGAAAAGCCGTTTGTAGGTCATGTAATATTTTCTGCTCCATTGCTCAATTATAAAGTTGATCACGTAACATACAGGCAAATAATGTACTTGCGGCATCTAACATGCTGAGTACTCAATTTTATCCCCTTTTTTATAGATCGGGATCTGAATAGATTTTTGGTATGATTCCTGAATTTTTCCTTCTTCCAGTATCCTCCTATATAGACCCTGCAATATCGGTGCTCAAACTTTTTTTTCCAGATTGCCGTTTGATAGCCCTTCAGGACTCCGAGCAGGAGAATTTATTTAAATCCTAATCGTTTCACGAATTGAACTTTCTTCAATGTCTAACTTAATGGGCTTGACCCTACGGAATTTTTGATCAGAAGTATTGTCCTCTTTGAAAAAAGTCTGCAGAAGAAAGACAGTCCAATCCGTTTCATTTATTGGATTTATTTGAGTTAAATCAACCTTGTTGACATTATTACCATAAACCTTCCAGAATATCTTACTGTCATTAGTGGTCAGAATCTTTATAATTGTTTGCCAGTTCCACATCATAATAGAGCAGCAATTCCCCTTATTCCAGTTATTGTAGTCATGTTTAAGTTTCTTTACTGCATTTCTTATTTCAGTGGCATCATTAGTACATGTTATAAGCACCCTCTTAATGTTTCATCTTAATAATCTTTTTAAATTTGCAATCTCTTCATCATATATGTACTTTTCTGTCTAGAGGATCATTTATTTAACCTTTGTATGCCTAGTGGACCATAGTATGAACTTAAAGAGTAAATCCAATCATACATTTCTCTATGTCATTAAGGTCCTCTAACAGGCAATACTTGTCTAGCTTGATAGATATGTGTTTGTTCAGAGCACGTATGTTTCTGTCCCTTTGATGTGATTTCCCTTTTCATTATCTTCCATTTCCCCAATCATTCTGATAACACCAACTTGACATCGATCTGGAACATAAGCTCGGGAATTGAATGATCACTGAGTGGGGTAGGTTTTATGTCAAGAAGGACGCCTCCTCAAAATGTGAGTGTGATAAAAATGAATAATCAAGTCTAGATTTCTTTTAATCATATCCCCAAGTTAAGGCACTAGGAATGCCACTGTTTGTTCTTTTATTCAACATTACAAGCCCAATGAATGCCATGTATCTGTAATGCTCACCTGGTATCTATGGGGAGGTCACTCAGCCTGTTCTGACCTCTTATGACCTCGAACACTTCCCTGGAGTCTACTCGACTGGAGACTGGGCCTGAAACACAGGATTGGAAGAGTTTAACTCCCTATTGTCTCTGTGTGCTTGAACCCCTTCTTCCCTGGGGTCCAACCCTTCCCTTTGATCCACAGCTCACCTTGTTTTCTTGGAAAGTGTGCTCTCTGTCCTGCTTTCAGAGCAGGTGCCCGTTGATTGATGCAGGCTCATTGCTGCCTAGTTACTTCACTGGCAAGAGTCCGCTAGGTAAGTATAATGAGTCTTTTGAACAGTTCTCTAACTTTGTTCCTTTCCTTCCTTAGATGATGGCCGGCATCTGGGGATGGCGACGTGCTGCTGAGATGAGTAGCACTGAAGGTGAGTGAGAGCGCGATGCGCGATGCGACCCTTTTGTATTTGTATTGAACTGAGTTCTTTTTCTGTGTCTTTTAGGTGCTGCAACGTTTTCAGCGTGGATGCCGGTTATGAACAAGAAATGCGGTGATTAAGCGCGGTATGCGGCGCTGCTAGATGTTTCCATGCTAACCTGGAGTGTCTTTTCCCTCTTGCAGGTGGATGAGAAGTTCCGGAGACAGAGTTCCCCCAGAGCGGCTGGGATTCAGGTAAGCGAAGATTTGCTGAATGCTTACTAATGTCTTTTTTCTGATCTTTTCCCTTTTCCTTAGGAAGTAGCGTGCCGGGATGGGAATGACACCGCCGAAGATGCCTGCAGAACAGAAGAAGCGATGAATGATGGGCAGAAGCGCTGCAAGGTAAGGCTGTTCCTAACAGTGTTCTTGTTCTTGCAGGAGCTGAGCGCAGAAGAAAGATGCAGGCCTACTGGAGACCGATCCGAACACAGTGAGTGTCACGCTGCAGGTGCAGAAAACACAAAGCATGTTTCTTAGCCTGGGCGTGGCTTAAATAGTCTCTGGGTATCCCAGGTGTCTCTGGGCTGAACCACACCCAAACAACTAGACTGCACATGCAGTTCTGGGAACCCGAAATATGTGGAGGCATCCATCTTGTCCCCATCAATGCACTACAAGTCCAATCCCCAATGTTATCCTATGGGAGTG